>NC_069696.1:6875000-7500000 GCF_023699985.2 Odocoileus virginianus
GGCTCTCTCATCCCCTCCCTGGGAATGGTCACTGTCCCTTCTTGCCCCACTTCCCCCAGGGGCCCCACTCTGTGGTCTGAAGGTGACAGACGCGCCTCTGTCAGAGGCGGGGCCAAGTGTGATGGCGCCACTGCCAGGCTCCGGCCCTGAACTCAGTGGTGCAGGGAGGCGTGAGGACGGATGGGGTCAGGCTTGCCCTCCACTCGGACTACAGACACAGATGTGGGGCCAGTCTGCAGCCACCCCTCCCCTCAGCCAGAGCCTAAGCCTCTGGGCAGAGCCGCCCACTCCTCCCTACACGCACCTTGGAGCGGGGGACCCGCCACTTACTCAAAGTCACCATCCCGGTACTTGCCGAAGGCCTGGAGGACCACGGTGCTGACGGCCATGAGCGGCTTCACCACGCAGAACTGCAGGGTGGCCTGTTGGGGAGAAGGCAGGAGTCAAGGCTGAGCGCACAGCCCAGGGCAGAAGCACCTCCTCTGGCCAGCTGGGCTGGTGCCAGAGGCCAGGGATGGGAGAGGCCCACTGTTCTGCCCCAGGGGAACTGCTGTCTGCAGAGAACATGAGACAGTAATAGGGCAATGCGGCTGCACACAAAGACGGGAGGGTGTGCAGGAAGAATGGAGGCGACACAGAGACAGATCCCATAGGAGAGACCACGAACATGCTAGATACGGGACGACTGGCAGAGGGGGCAGCCAGGGGCACGAGCTCAGCCCAGGGGCAGACAGCAGACAAGGGCAAGGGGTTAAGTGCTGGTGTGCGGCTGGCCGTGGGGAGCAGGCCTCCCACCCTGGGTGGGTGAGGGCCTCCTCGTCCACCCCAGGTCTGGCCCTTGGCCCCATGCTCTGGGACTGGGTCTAGGATTTATGTTGAGCTGGGGTTTTACTGGCGATGGAGATGACCCCAAAATAGGAAGTAGCCCAAAGCCCAAGAAAGGCCTGGAGTCCCGACATGAGTCTGAATTCTGGCCTCATCAACTACCTGCTGCGGAAGCTCAAGGGGGCAGTCACTCAGCCTCTGAGTGGCTGTGCGTGAAGGATGGTTGTGACCAGCCCCCTGCGGCAGGGTCACTGTGCGGGGACTGAAGCACAAGGCCACACAGGCTGCCCTTGGAGGTCTCCCGCATCTGAGCACTCAGCAGAGGCCTCTGCCACCAAAAGAAGCCCTCAGCCGGGTTTCCACAAGTCCCTCCAGAGGCCCCGGTAAATGCCAAGGGGAACTGCGGTGCTCATGTAATCATGAGAAGCACCACTCTCTAGGGGCTTCCCTGGTAGTTCAGTTGGTAAAGAATCCGCCTGCAATGCGGGAGACCTGGGTTCAATCCCTGGGTCAGGAAGGTCCCCTGGAGAAGGAATAGGCTACCCACTCCAGTATTCTTGGGCTTCCCTGGTGGGTCAGTTGGTAAAGAATCAGCCTGCAATGCGGGAGACCTGGGTTCTATCGCTGGGTTGGGAAGATGCCCTGGAGAAGGGAAAGACTACCCACTTCAGTATCCTGGCCTGGAGAATTCCATGGATGGTACAGTCCACGGGCTCGCAAAGAGTTGGACACGATGGAGCGACTTTCACTTCACCACTCTCTAGAAACCCAATAAATGTCTGCCACAAGGTCCTACTTGGGGAGGTAGGATTAGCTTTGAAAGGCTAAGCTAGTGTGGTTCCAAATGGGGCAAGGCCCCAGTGCAGAGAAAGTAACCTATGGAACCCTAAGTTTCTGACCTGAAAGTGGCTCGAGTGAGGTTTGCAGGGGAGCCCGGAGTGAGCTGAGCTGCATGGCTGCCAAGAGGAGAGGCGCACATGATAGGGTTAGATGGGTGATGCCCACAAACCCCCCGGCCCCCACCCCCTCAAGAAAGCGGGACCAGCACCTTTGGGGAGAGTCAGCAGCGTGTCTCAAATAAGCGCTGGTGCTGTCCTGGCTCAGCTCACGCAGTGCTCAGGACAGCTCCATGACATAAGTCTGTCATCACCCCCAGGGTACAGATAAGGAAACTAAGTCATGGGGAGACTGGCTGAAGTGGCAGAAGACTCAGACCCAGACGGGGGCCCTGATGACAAAGCCGCGGTGTCCTCTCTCGAAGGGGAAAGGGTGAGGGTTTCTTTAGTTCTCTTTGACGACCTGTCCCCGCCACCTCCAGGACCAGCAGCGGAACACCCGAGCCCAAAGGCTGGGGAGTAATTTCCAACAAGGCAACCAAGCTAGTGATCTAGGGTCAACACTTCGTACACAGTCCTCCAAGAAGAAGGCAGAGTCACAGCTGGGCCGGCACTAGTAAACAAAGGCTCTGAGAGGCCCCACCCTGAAGCCGGGACAGTGTGAACTCTTTCCCTGCAGGTCCCGCGGGGAGGTTTTGAATTTAGAAACACCCGAGGGAAGGAAGATCTGGAAGAACTGGAGACTGGCTGTCCAAGCAGGGCTCTGTGGGCGGGGCTGTGCACAGGGCGTGGCCCCGCCCAGGAGGGAGCAGAGAGGCCCGCCTCCAGCAGGTCTGGGGATGAGCTGTGGGTTTCATTTCCCAAGATGACGCTGCACGATGCTGGATGCTGGATGGGCTGACGGGCCCTGTGGAGATGAAGCCGAGGTCCTGACAGCGGGGCACAGTGCCTGAGACCCTCCTGAGCAAGGGATGGTAGGCTCAAAGCCAGGGCTGTGTTAAGGGCTTTCCTTCATCTGTTCCTCAAACCATCCCTTGAGGTTAAGTATCATTATGCTCATTTCAGAGAAGAGGAAACCAAGGCTCAGAGAGGTTTCATAATTTAGCCAAAGTCACAAAGTCAAGAGGAGAAGCCGGAATTCAAATGCAGACGGTCAGAGACCCAGATCAGGCACTTGAGCACAACACCACTCTGCCTCCTCCCAGGCCACTGGAGACCACTGGGAGGGTGGATCTGGAAACTGGAAGCTGCTGGGCCACCTGCCAAGTGGGAAACTAGGGAAAGAACCAGAGGCTGCGCAGGTCTGTTCCATCATGTTCCTCAATGCAGAAACCCTAGCCATAGCTGATAAATTTTCACACTGAGAGTCCATGCAATTCCTCGGACTCTCACACACACACTGAGACTTGGATGAAGTGAGCAAGCGTCTGGGACCACTTCCTGCTCAGGGGCTGCATCAGACACCCTGGGGCACCTGCTAATGTTTCTCTGAGGACACCCCGCCAGTGCTTGCGCATCCCTAACAGGTCGGGGAGTGGGTGCCTCGCAGGAAATGGGAACCCCACTGGTGGGCCTGGAGCAGGGTCCTCCTGGCCTGACACCTGCCTCTGCCGCCCTGTCATCCAGGGGCAGCCTGGTCCCTGCAGCTGCCGCTCCAGGGCACAGACCCAGGCTCCTGGTCCCCGGCCTGCAACTCGTGACCAGGGCAGTTGTAGGGGGTACCCACCTGCTTGCAGAACCGCAGGAACCCGATGGAGTATGTCTTTCCCCAGAGGCAGCAGGTGCCATACATACAGCTGGACCTGGAAGAGACAAGTGGAGAAGGGCTGGTGAGCAAAGAAAGAGCCGGGACTCAGGAAAGCAGGGCGGGGCAGGCCACCCTTACTCTCCTTCACACCCTGACAAGCTGGGGTAGAGCGGGGCAGGGCGGGGATCAGGCTCGGATCCTGGGCAGTCTTTGAGCAGCCTGAGGCCAAGCACTGGGGGAGACACAGCATATGCCGCAGGAACCCTTGGGATGACAAATCAGCCTGAAAGGCATTGAATGTGAAAACTGCAAGAGGGAAAAAATAGGAAAACAGCAAAGGACAGGAAGAGAGAGAAGGAGAAAGAGCCAGGCGGGCCCTCCCCAGAGTCCCAATGAGTGACCTTGCTCAGGAGGTGCAAGAGAGGCAGAGTAGGTCAAGGTCACAGGCAGAGATGGTCTGCGTGACCAGCTGATGCCAGGACGGCTCAGAGAACGTCAGGCCCAGGAAACAGGGTGGTGTGGAGGGCTCCAGGGGACTTCATACTCACTCGATGGGCTTCCCTCTGATCTCTGACATGATGGAACTTTCCCCCCCGAGGTATTCATAGCACAGGCTCAGGAAATTATAGATGACCAAGGCTGTGAAAACAAAGTCCAGAGAAAACCACTCAGATCAACAGAACGGATAAACAGATGGTGGAATTCTAAACAGCAACGAAAGTGAATGAACCACAGTCACAGGCAGAGACTGGAGGTGGGGAAGACTGGAAGTGGGTGGGGGGGACCTCAGGAATGTAAGAACCCACAGTGGATATTCCACTTGTATAATCAAACTCAGGCCCAGCTAAACCATGCTGTTCACAGATGCTGCTTGTCATACCATAAAAGAACGTGATTACCACCAAATGCAGAATTGTGAGGGGCGAGTTGGACGGGCAGGCTGGGGGTTTGGAGAGCTGGCAGGGTGCACATCCTGGGTTTTAGCCTTATAATTGTTTACTAGTTTTATGTACTTTTCTGTTTCTGTGTTACGGATCAGTTTTATGACCAAGCAGCAATTAAACATTCTCCAGAAGGATCTCAGGAGAAATTCTCAGCAAGAATGAGACAGAAAGAACCCTTATGCATTCATCAGCATGTAGCAGCATCTTAGCCTATAGCACGGTAAGCTACAACAAAACGTATGAGAGGTGCCCAAAATACAGTGCAAATGTTTCAGGAAGCTGGGCCAGCGCGTTCTGAATCAGGACACAGCTTGACATCGCCCACAAAGATATAAAATCTGCAACAGCCACCAACAGGGGCACAGCAGAAATATGCTATGAGTGCTATCAATACAGCACTACGTTGTAATTGGTCTCCTGGTCAGAGGACTTCTGAGGGGTCAGCAAATGAAGGCTGCTGCCGGCAGGGTGCTAGAAGTACCAGGACTTGCTGGAAGCCAGGGCACAGAGAGGAGGACGCATGGAGGAAAGGTGCAGGAAGCAGACCAGGGGCCCGGGGCAGGGGAACAGGACAGGCATCCGGCAAAGGAGTGAGGCCAAGGGGAGGGTCAAGGCGGGGTCAGGGGATAAGAAGATCTAGGAAGACACATCACAGGCCCTGCAGCCAGCAGGCCCCTTCTCATCTGACCCACCGTCCGCGTGCAGCAGAAAGGCCTTCAAGGCTCCCAGAGCAGGCCCCCGGCTCAGTTCAAGGTCTCTCAACAGGTGGCCTGGTTCCTGCCCACCCCTCACATTTCCTTCCCAGCAACACAAGGTGCTCCCTTCCCCTCAGCACGGTCTTATGCCCTTCGTGCTTCTGCCCTCAACGGTCCCACTGCCTGCGCCCTGCCCTCTGCACTCCTGGAACTGTCAACCCGTCAGACATCACCCTCCCTGAGAAGTCCCTGGCCACCACCACGGGGCCCTGTGCATCCCACATCCATGGAACCTGCTGATTTGCAGATACCAGGCAGTCGCTCCCCCCTGGAGTGTGATCACCGACTGGGATCAGCATGGGCCCAGCCCTCACCCATAGACTAACATAGACGCTTGACTGCCTGGAATTGGAGCACAGCAGATCCTGGCCATACGTCTGTAGGTAAAAGTTGGCCTTTAGCAACTTGGAAAGGGCTGTACACCCCTTAGTTGGTCTAACCTGCTACAGGTTCATGTCTGGGGCTGGGAAACAGGGGCCCAAGTGGCACCCTGTATAAACAGGACCCACAGCACCGGCCGCCTGTGCTGTGAATATCCCCTTGGAGAGACACAGCAGAGGGTTCACAATGTGGCTCTGCTGGGTACTTCTCTGCAGCTCAGTTTTCTCATCTGTTAAATAGGGGCAAAAAGAGCCCCTATCAAGTTAGGAGGTGGTGGGGTTTCTGTGCGTATGCAAGGTGCTCAGCAGAGTGGTTGGCACTCTCAGCATCGGCAGTCACAGCTCTTTATCTGTCTGCCTTCCCTGGGGGCCCGCTGTCCCCTGACAAGGCCTAGTGCCCTGCATGTGGCGGGAATCTCCACTGACTGGCCTCCAGATCCCTTTCCATGAACAGGAACTTTGGGCATCTGAAGGCAGGAGGTGAGGAGCATCAAGCCAAATCTGATGTCAGTCTACTAATATGGTTTTATCCAAAACCATATAAGGCCAAGAGGAGTGGATGTGTCTCTTCCAATCGGCCCAGCTATACTGTAGTCAATGGTATTTTTCCAAAGGCAGCCACATCCCCTGACACTGACACTCCTCTGCTGAGAGATGGGGGTTTTCTTCCCTCTTCTAGAATCTGGGTGAACCGGGGAGACCATAGCAGAAGCAAAGCTTTTTGACATCTGATGTTGTGGTTTAGAAACAGCAATTTATAAATTTTTGGCTGTGCTGGGTCTTCATTGCTGTGCACGCTTTTCTCTAGTTACGGCGAGCATGGGGGGCTATTCTCTAGTTGCGGCGCGTGGGCTTATTGCAGTGGCTTCTCTTGTTGGGGAGCATGGGCTTCAGTTGTTGCAGCACACAGGCTCTAGAGCACAGGCTCAACAGTTGTGGTGCACGGGCTCAGCTGCTCCAAGGCATGTGGGATCTTCTCAGATCAGGGATCAAACCCACGTCCTCTGCACTGGAAGACAGATCTTTACCACTGAGCCACCAGGGAAGCCCAGAAAAGGCCTCCTTGAGATGGCTGTCCTTAGACCCCGCCAACATGCCGAGAGGAAGCCCACACTGGTCCATGTGAAGAGTCCACATGAACAGGCTCACGTGGCAGGAACCCAGGCCCCCAGCTGATACCAGCATAAACTGCCAGTAACACGAGGAAACCAGACATCAGATGATCCATCCCTGAGCCTTCAGGTTCTCCAGCTCAGGCCCAGGTACCACGGAGCAGGGCCAAATTGTCCCTAGAGTGCCCTGTCCAAATTCCTGACCTGCAGAATTCATGGACAAAATAAACAGCTGTTTTACACGTGCCTGTTTTTGGGTAGTTACACACACAGCCAAGTGAGTGGAATGCACATAAAACCTCTTCTGGAATCCCCACGCCATGCCATGATCTCTCAGGCCTTCCCTTGGGGATACATTCAGGTCGTACTGCTAAATCCCAGAGGCAGACCCAGCTGCGACGCCACCTTGTCATTGGCTGGTCCCCTGTCTTATCACCATGCTGACGTCACACCCCACAATCTCTGTGGATCCACCTGCTCCTTCAGTACAAGAGGCAGCATAAAGCGGCCAGCAAGCCATGGACCCTGGAGCCAGACTGCCTGTGTGTTCCACCACTTAGGTTCCACCACTTAGGAGCTGTGTGGCAAATTTCTTCCGTGCTCTGGGCCTCGGTTTCCTCATCTCTTAAGCCGGGGCTAACAGCTCCTTCTGGGTGGGGGCTGCAGCAAGGATGGGGCTCGGGGCTGAAAGTGTGATGCCTTATCTACGAGGCTGGGCTTACAGTAAATACTGTACAGTGTTACCCACTGTCTTCTGTAAGCATCTTGCAGGCAGGACCCGAGGCCCACCCTCAACAGCGATCAAAGGGCTTGGCACTTCCACACTCAATCAGCATGGAAGAAACGAATGGATGGACACAGGTCACAGCTCCAGGTGAGGCTCAGAGAGGAGGACTGTGGATGTGGCCCTCATTCAGTCCTGTGCTGGAGGTGCTCACTCTTTCACAGGCTGGGAAGCTGCACCTTCCCCAAGGTAATCTGACTTCCGGTCACCAAAGACAAAGTCCAAGGGAGAGGCCACAGGGACCCAAGGTTCCTCTGCCCCTCCGTTCAGAACCAACAAACTAGGCTATCTTGCAATCCACTTCTGGGAAGAGCTTGGTGCCTGAGCTCACATCCTTTCCTGTGTCGCAACATATGTCAGCCCGCTCCTGAATTATGTGGTCCAGTTCTCTGTCCATATGCAGCTCTGCATTCAACTGGTGAGATCACCAAACTTCATCCATCTCTCCCAATTCCAGATTTTTGACCTTTGATCAGTGCTCTGGGGCCAGACAGTCTGCAAAATCCCGATTTGCTGATGGTTTCTGTTAAAAGAATCATTAGTGAGTTGATAATGCATCTTGGAGAAAGGAAACAAGACAGAATCTCCTGGAGATGACTCAACCAGCCCACACCAAGACCCACTGACCATCTGGAAAAATCAATGCCCTTCCTAGGAAATGACAGAGCCATGCAAAATACCACCCCCACACTCCAGCATGTATGTTTAAAATGGACAGCTCAACACACAGCCAGGGAACAAACACAGAGATAAGCTGGCCCTGAACGTCAGAAGAGCAAAAAAGATTAACAGTGGGGGTTCTCACCTGACCACGCTTCTGATCACAGCTCCCATTCTGGTTCCCTGGAGAGACCCCAGACACACAAGTGACCAGAGGGGCCACAAGGAGCATCCAGCATAAGAGAAAGAATGGGCTCTTTCTCTTTCTCTCACCCTGGACAGTCAGGTACCTGGAACTTCCATCTCCATTCTAGACACCAAATCTTAAATGAACTAGAGACAAATGCACACAATCAGAGGCAAAAGACCAGATTCAACTGCTGAGCAAACAGGGGCCACCCGAACATTCTTTCCCATTTTTCCAGTGACTGGTAATCAGCATGGACAATAATAGACACAACATGCTACAGCCAGGCGGGCAGGGTCCTCGCTCAGCACCTGCCCCCGGATTCTGAGCCACTGCGATGGTCCTAGCTCCTCCTCCCTCATAGCTTTTCTGCCCTTTACTGTTCCTGCTCACTGCTGCTCCTGCCACCCGAAAAGCTGACTCCGATCCCTGTCTTCATTGGTTTCTTCTGGTTGCCTGTCTTTATCCTGATGGGTTGAGCTCTTCTGATTCCTGGCTCTCTCAGAGCCGTGACCAGCAAGGGCCACATCCTGCTGGCAGCACACCGGTCGTTGAGTCTTTGGTGGTCCTCAAGCTGTATTTGGTGATCCTCAAGCTGGTGGTCCTCAACTGTACTCTCCCCACCTGGGAAGAAGTTTCACTTTGGACCAGACTCCAGGAATCCAAGTTCATCCCAAATTGGAAACTGGGTGAAAAAAGCATCATTCTTTGTTTCTCTCGTACATGTAAAACCTCTTCCCTTAACACGAGTTCACACTTTCGCAGGGAAGAACCTTGTCCTGTATTCCTTCCCCAAGCTTGGCCACAGAGCAATTCCTGGACCTCAGAGACCCAGACCAGAGTCTGGCCTTTGGCAGTTACTCTCTAGGTAACAATTTGGGCAAATTTTTTAGCCTATGTGAGTTTTTTTTCACATTTGAAACATGGGGATGATAACAGATACTCTACCAGGTAACTGAGGTGTGAGAATGAGCTGACAGTAACGAAAACACATGTGGTGAACTGAAGTGCCACACAAACCGTAACAAGACAGTGCCCGCATGAAGCAGCTGAGGAAGGCTCTGCCCCATCTGAGCTCCAGCCATCTGCAACTCTCCAACCACCGTGCTCCCCAGGTTGTCTCAGAGGCATCTTTAGGGGCGACCCCCTACCCCAATCAAACACTAAATGCAGGCAAGGGGGCCGGATCCCACCGCTTCACCGCCTGCCTGCCCTGCACACCCTGGTGGTCCAGCCCCAGCCCTGAGAATTCTGGCCCTCACGAGGTAGTAGACGCTCAGTGGTAGAGAATCTAGCGGCGTTGTAAAAGACCCAGGTTCAATCCCTCGGTCGGGAAGATCCCCTGGAAAAGGGAATGGTAACCCACTCCAGTGTTCTTGCCTGGAGAATCCCATGGACAGAGGAGCCTGGTGGACTACGGTCCATGGAGTCACAGAGTCAGACACGACTGAGCAGCTAACACTTCCATCAGGGGCACTGGGCAAGCATCCATTTCTCCCTCGATAGTGGAATCACGACCTCCAATTCACAGGGTTCACCTCCATTCTCCCCTAAAATGGCCCTGAAGTGAGAAGGAATTGGGGGTAAAGGTACAAACCTTCCAAGGCAAGGACATGGCCCCAGAGGCAGCAGGTGCCATGAGGCAGAGGGATGTCACAAAAGCTCTGGAAGGTGCGGCATGGTCGCTGACCTGGGGACAGGAGGGAGCCACAGAACCCCAGGAACCTGTGTAACCGGGCGCGCCAGGCAGCTCTGATGGCTGTGGGTGCAGATGCCAACACCAGCCACCAGTCTCCATGTGGCGCTCTTGGCTTTTTCCTTTCGAGACAGTTGAGATGGTTCTGCCCTCACAGAACTTGGCCCAGCTAAGGGCAGCGATGCAGAGACTTGCAGAAAATACAGACGGGAAGTCTGAACACGAAGGGAAGATGCCCAGGGCCCTTTCCCAGCTATAGATCAGCCCCTCAGCATCCTCCTCCTAGAAGGTGATGAGAACATTATTCTCTGGGGGAACAGGCCCAGAATCAAAGAGCCTTCATGTACTGTCTACCCCACCACTGCATGCAAAGAGCAGAGGAGCAACCTCCCTGGTGGTCCAGTGGTTAAGACGCCCCACTGCCACTACTGGAGGTGCAGATGCAATCCCTGGTCAGGGAAATAAGATCCCATATGCTGCAGTAAAAATAAATAAATAAATAAGTAAATAAAAGGCGGAGGAAATGTCCCACGTCCTATCCACGTCCTCCACCCAACTGGGATGAGGCCCAGCAGTTTTAAGACCCATTCTTCTTTTCCACTGTTTGAGGTTTCTTATTTTGGGCTCCAACATGTACTTGGTATTTCCTTTACTTATGTGTGTGCTCAGTCATGTCTGACTCTTTGCAACCCTACAGACTGTAGCCTGCCAGGCTCCTCTGTCCCTGGGATTTCCCAAGAAAGAATACTGGGTTGCCATTTCCTCCTCCAGGGGATCTTCCTGACTCAGGGTTTGAACCCACGTCTCTTGCATCTCCCACACTGGGAGACAGATTCTATATTACTGTGCCACCTGAAAAGCCCAAGCCCCCTTCTCAAATATATTAAAAAAAAAATAGCCAAGATCACCAGACATTTGAGGAAAGCTTCTTACTCAAAGGTCAAAGAGCAAAGTAAGCAAACAAATGGAAGAAACTCAAAAGACAGATATATTGTGGGGAAAAGAAGAAAAATGTACTAGCATCCCCAGAGAGAGAAGAACAAGACCACGAACAAGGGAAAAAGAGCAGGGAAGAGCGCCTGACATTTTACAACATGATAAAGGAAATAAAACCTTCAACAGAAAGCTCAAAGGCAAAGATTTGAAACATAATCAGAAAAATTCTTGGAAAGCGGAACAAAGAAAGAGATGGAAAATGCCAAGAAACTGTAAAGGAAATTTGAGGCTCAATCCAAAAGTGCAACATCCTACTTAACTTATTCCAGAAAGGGATGATAAAATGGAAGGGAAAGAATTATCAAAGAAACATTCAGGAAAATTTCCCAGAACCTTAAGACATGAGTAGTGTCCACCCTGAAAAAGCCCACCAGATGCCCTGCATGATGAACACCCCATCTCTCGTGAGATTTCAGAACAATGGGGATAAAGACAAGATCCTAAAAGCTAGGAGAAAAAAAAAAAGAGTTACATACAAGCTTTAAGGATCCAGCAGACTTTCCAAAAACAACACTGGAAGCTAAGAGACAGTTAAAAACACACCTTCAAAATTCAGAGGGAGAATGATTTTCAATTCAGAAATCATATTCCCACTGAACACCAGTGAACTTAAACATGATAATAAAGATATTTGCAGATAATGTTCAGATTTCAAAAAACAGAACTCCCGTGCAACCTATCTTCTCAGGAAGCCCCTGGAAGATGTATGCTCACCAAAAAGAGCAAACCTCAAACGCTGAAAAGATGGCACCCAGGGAACAGGCGGTTCAGGACAGGAAAGATGGCAGGATTCCTGGACTGACGGTGAAGGCAAGACCCAGGACAACAGCTGAAAAGTAAGAGGCCTCGAGGACAACCAGTCCAGATGGGGGCAAGGAGGGCAGGACTCCAGGAGGATCGCCACCTGGAAAACCCAGAACTAGGGGACTGACAGGAGGGCTTCTTTTTTTATTCGACTGAAGTGCTGGGGGGATAAATTAATGATAAGAGACAGAAAACAGCAAGCCAAAGAGACAGACAAGTAGTAACCAGAGGGAAAACAAAGCGGAAAAAGGAAATGTTGTCTTGGGTCATTGTAAGGCTGAGCCCTGAACAACAGTTACAGATGTTTAATCCACACACTGAACACAGACTAAGAAAAATCAGGATACGATCACATTAAAAAGAGGAAGGAAAGAAAACGTGTGTGTGTGTGTGTGCATGCGCGCGCGCACTGTAATTGGAGATAAGATGCCTAACTCAAAGCCTTCCCTGGACTTCCCTGGCAGTCCAGTGGTTAAAACTCTGCACTTCCACTGTAGGGGGAATGGGTTCAATCCCTGGTTGGGGAACTAAGCAAGATCCCACATGCTGCATAGCGTGACCAAAAACAAAACCCCAAAACCAAAACAAAAAGCCTTCTGCAGCAGGAAGTCACTATGTAACACTACATAAAACTGAAAAGCTAAGAAATAACAGTAAAAGCCTATTTTTAGGTCACTGGAACCAATGAAACCAGTTTCAAGAGTTGAAAGTGGGATGACTTTGAGAGTGAGGAGGAGTTAGGGCAGTTTTGTGTTTCAATCAAGGGCACACATTACTTCAATAAAAGTAAAATCCTAGTTGTTTAAATTTTGTTTTTAAAAAAAAAGCAAATGTCTCTAAGAGGCCCGACAGAGAGTCTGGCTCTGAGCCGGGTACACAACAGGTTGGTTCTATCTGAAATGAGAGGCCCCCAGTCCAGTGTTGGGACACTGAGGCGGAAGGGTGGGAGGATGATTCTTTTTGACTTTTCAGGGACACACCCCATCATCAACTCCGTGGGGGCGGCTCCTGCGGGCAGCTGCAGATAAGAGGACCAAGCAGGAGGCGCGGAAAAGGCCAGGCCAGGGCCCAGCCCACCAACTCAGACACTTCGAGCTGGCGGACTAGAGGGGCGGTCTGAACTCCACGGCAGCTGCTGCGCTGTTTGTAAACTCCTTCAGAGAGGCCAAGCAGATAATAGCGTTGCTAGGAGATGTGCCTCACAGGGCAGCCGGCTTCCTGTGAGGACCTTCGTGTGGCTGGAAGGATAGGCCGGGCTGGACCTGAACAAAAGGGTTCTGAGATGGAGTAGCCGCCGACCATCTGCTGCTGCCTCTGGGGCCCAGAGTAAGATGGTCTGGGGGCCTCGGGTGGTCCCCACTTCTGCCGTGAGCCCCAGTCTTCAGGGCCCTGGAGAGAAGGGAGTCTATAGTTGTCCCCCCATCACACGGGATAGCCCCACCCCAGGCCCCCAGTATGGAAGTGCTTTTTGCTTCCAAAGAAACCAGTGGGCAGAGGCTGCTCCTGGGCACCATGGCGAGGCTGGCAGCTGAACAGAAAAGGGAGCCCCACCGTCTCCATCCTCAGGCTTTACCACTCCCTAGGTGCTCAGTGCTTTCCCTGGGGACTCCAGCGCTTCCAGGAACATCGGGCTCTAGGGGCCCTGCCCAGCTGCCACGTTCTCACCTGACAGAGCCGGGCAGGGACTCCAGCCCCGGGGATTCAGCGAGGCCCCACGTGGGTGACTGCAAGGCACATAGCAGGCGTTTAATAAAGTCTTTTCTTGTTTTGGCTGTGCCAAGCCATACACATGCTCTTATTAGTTCCCCACCCAGGGACTGAACCTGCACCCCCTGCAGTGGAAGCTCAGAGTCTTCCTTTATCCGTTCCAAACATCCAGAGGCGTGAGCACCTCTTACCTGCTCGCTCTGTCGCCCGTGCTCTCTGCCCGTGTCTGCCCGTGGAGCTGACAGTCCACGAGGGAGACGGAGCCACTCAGGCTCACACGCTACCCATGCTTAACTGCAAACAGGGGCTGGGAGCCGGAGCCACGGGCAGGCCTTCCTGAGGAGATGCTGGAGTCAAGAGGAAAGGGCTCTGCAGACACTGGGAAAACGGATGTGGTGGGCTGGGTGGAAAAGGAGGCCGGCCTGGCTGCAGGGCCAGCGGGGCCCACCGGGTGCCTGCATTATCTCCTCAAGTTCAAAGGCCACTTCCTGTGCCCCGCGAGTCTTCAGGGATACACATGTTCAAAGTGAGATGAGAGGAGAGACTCTAGCTTCTCTGGGGCCAAGCACACTGCACTCCAATATCCAGGGCCAGGACAAAGCGCCCCCTGCCCCTCTTCCCCGGGGTCTGGGAAGCAGATAATCAGTCATGGTCAGAGTCTCGGTATAAGGAAAACCATGTTTGGGCATTCTACCCGAAACCATCAGCGCAGGTACGGACAGGAGACAGGAAAGCATAGAACTATTGAGGAGGGTGGGCGTCAGAGCAGGGATCTTGAGTTCAAGGGTCCTCCTTCCTCTCCCTGCAGGCCTGCCTGGGGACAAGCCAAAGCATCGCTGGCCTGCGACCTGTCCTGGGGTCTCTGGCCTCCCTTTCCTTCACCCACTCAGCACCTGGAGATTTTCTAAACTGCAATTTCCAGTCATGTCATATTGCTGTGTATCACCAGTAAAACAGAAAGCTTCTGTTTCCTTCTATGCCCCCAAGGCCGTGTACGTCCCCATCCCTGCCTCCCAGGCCCATCGCCTCTAGCCACTGGCCTCTCCTCTGGCCGTGGCTGCCCCCCACCCCTGCAGCTCCCAGCACCCCCAAACCGGCATGCTGAGACTCCTCTCTGCCCAGAATGAATGCTCATCCATGCCACTGCCTGGCAGATGCCAACTCATCTCTAAGACACTGATCCCTGCCCCATCCCACCCCCATCCCCAGCCAGGGCCACTGGGAGAGAGTATCCCTGTCTCCTTGTGCTGTTTAGGCCACACAGATTCCTGGACGGCAGGCAGGGTGAAGGTTGTCTTGCCTGGAGCCCAGCACAGGGCCTGGCCGGGTGCTTGAAGCTCAGCATAGGAGCAAGTGACGTGTCCACACCACACGAGACCCTTACCCACCTGTACCTAGTGGTACAGGGATGTGTGAAGCCCACGGGTTGTGTGTGGTGGTGCCCAGGCAGCCTTGAAGACCCGGGCCGTGAGGTCACCCCCAAGATTATGCAAATCAGTCAGGGATGAGCTGGGATCCACAGCGATGACACGCTCCCTGGGGACCAGGATGTGTACATGGCTGGGTTTGGGAACCAGGTGAATGATGCAGGAGTTGATTAACATGCATGTACTGTCCCTCCACCTCCAGGACTTTCTAAACACCTGCCCCTGGACTGTGGAGCTAAAACACAGGTGAACAGGCAGTGGCCCACCCTGCCCTGTCCCTTAACTAACTTATGGTGTAGAGGGTGGGACAGACGGGACCCTCCCTTCCACGAAAGAGAAGCCCTTTCTATCTACCAATGAGCCACTTATTTGCTGTCCCCACCCTCACCAGAGATGCCAGCACTGAGAAAGGAGCCCTGATCCCGGGTGTCTGCGGAGGAGTTTGGGGGCCACATCACAAAGCATCTCAGCAGGTGACACCTGGTTACATGTGTGCTGGTATCTGGGTGGAAAACCCTGAAGGGGGTCAAGAAGGGAAGGGTGGCCTCTCCAGGAGGAAGCCAGGAAGAGGGTCTTCTAGGTCCCAGACAAAGTGGGGGTGCACAGCTCCCAGCCACCCCCCCTACAGCCCTCTGGCTGCCGCCCGAGCCGTCCTCACCCTCGTAGCAGTCACGCACGGTGCCGAAGTACACGTAGTACTGGTCGTTGGTGAAGAAAAGGAGGCTGAGCCAGGAGTCGAAGGCGTAGATGGGCACGATGAAGAGGATGCGGACGATGTAGCGCTGCTCGTTGGGGCAGCTGTAGCAGCGCAGGTGCATGTAGATCTGGGGGTGGAGGGGGCCGTCAGCAGGAGCCCCAGAGACCACGGCCCGCCCGCTCCACGGGAGGAGGAGCCTGCCCGGGTCCGGCTCTGCCCTCAACTAGCACGGGGACCACCGCGTTAACTCAGCCCTGAGCCTCTGCGTCCTCCTCTCTACACTGTGATGACATACACTTCCCAGGTGAGGCTGTTGTAAGCATACGACCAAGGGGTGCGTGAAGCCCACAGGCTGCGTGCGGTGGTGCCCAGGCTGCCTCACAGACCCAGGGCCATGAGGTCACCCCCAAGATTATGCAAATCAGTCAGGGATGAGCGGGGTCCACAGCGATGACATGCTCCCTGGGGACCAGGACGTGTGCATGGCTGGGTTTGGGAACCAGGTGAATGATGCAGGAGTTGATTAACAGGCATGTACTGTCCCTCCTCTTCCAAGACTTTCTAAACACCTGCCCCTGGGGCGTGGAGCTAAAACACAGGTGAACAGGCAGTGGCCCACCCTGCCCTGTTGCTTAACTAACTTATGGTGCAGAGGGCGGGACAGAAAGGACCCTCCCTTCCACAGAAGGTGGAAGTCCTTTCTGGCTGAGTGGCGGCAGCAACAGCCTCATTCTGGGTCTCACTTTCCCATCTGTTGAACAGGGGGAGCGCTGCCTGCCTCGCTGGCAAGTTGGGAGAATGCACTGCAGTTTTTAGAAAGCAGGGGAAAAAATAAAAGCTGCACACAAATGCCAAGAACGGCTCTAACCACGATGCAACAGTCCCAGCAGCCAGAGTCTCCCTCGTCCCAGCTCCCATGACTTCATGCTTGGCCCAGCCAAGCCCTGTGCTCGGGGGAGGAGGAAGATGAAGCATTTCCCATCTGCTGTGAGCCAGCCGTCTGGGAAGCAATCGGGTTCTAGGAGGGACGGGGAACCCTGGGACCGGAACGGGCTCAGCCTCCCTCTTCACGGAGCAGCCTTCAAACCTTCTTCCTTGGGCAGCCAAGGAACATCCCAGCCCACGGCAGCCTCCTCTGGGAAGGCAAGCCCAGGGGGATGGGAAACTTGACTTCTGTCCCAGCTCTGCCACCAACTTGTATGTGACTAGGCTAGTGTCTCCTCCCTCCTTCCTCTCTGGGTCTCAATTTTCTCATCGGCAAAGGGGACACTGCCACCCTGTACACCGTTCCCAGGTTCCCCTATAGCTTGGGCTGGACGCGTGACCAGTTCTGGCCCACGGAAGGTGGACCATTTCTGGTTGAGAAAGTTAAATATTCAGAGTACTTTGTACACACATCCCTCCCTGCAGTTGTCAGACAGATGTTGTCTTGTAACTGTAAGATGCTGGAGCCACAGAATGGAAACTGACCGGCACTGGGCTGGCTGAGCAAGAACCCGACTCCCCCGGGGAAGCCCCCGAGATTCAGGGCTTATTTATTACTGCAGTGTAGCCTGGCCTGGCCTAACTAATACTGTGTTGGATGAGAAACCTCTCGGGACCACCTCCCCCGGAGCACTGGGGCTTGCTGGCTCGCCTGGCCTGGGTACCTGGTGGCAGGTGATGAGCAGGGCTGTCCAAACGAAGAAGCCAGAGATGGCCTGAGCAGCAGTTGTCATCAGGAACACGGGCTGCTCCATGGCCGTGGGGCTACCCTCAGGGATCACGGAGACGCTGGGCGAGGCTGCTGCCGTGGTGGGCGACGCTGGATCCGGGGCCAGCGCGGCCCCCCTCACGGTCATGGTGCCCGGCAGCAGGGGGCTTCCTGAGAGAAAGCCTCCGAGTTAATGACGAGCTGGCCTAGAAAGAGGGAACCACAGTGTTAGCCTCCTTCCAGTGTCAGCAGCAGCACTGGAAAGAACATTCTAGGCTTTACATCTCCCTTCAAAATGTGACCAGACCCTGACCATGCCTCACTCCAGCCGATGGATTAATGGAACAGGCTCTCTCTGCTTCTTCCTTGGCCCCACCATCCACACAGAGCAGCGAGTGAACCTTCTAAGACATCGGTCAGATTGAGCCCTTCCTCTGCTCAAAACCCTCCAATGGCTCTTGTCTCCATCAGACTACAAGCTGTTGTCCTTACAGAGGCCCACAGACTGCCTGATGGGCCCTCTACACTCTCTGATCTCAAGTCCATTCCCATCATAATCCTCCATTCCAGTCACACTAGCCTCCTCTGGCTCCAACATGCCATGCCTGCTCCTGCCACAGGGCCTTTGCACGGCCTCTGCCCCGCCACACAGCACCTCCCACACACCCTTTAGGTCTCTGCCCTGACCACCCATTCAAATATGACCACCCTCACCCAAGGCACTCTGACCTCTTTATTTCTCTCCAGAGCACTCATTACCACCTGACTTCAGCTGACAAACCGTACATCACTCACGTGTTCGTTAACCCTGTCTCCCGCATCAGATACTAGCTCCCTGACGTCAGGGGCCCTGTTCTGCTCAGGACTGGATCTGCGGCCCTTGGTCAGTGCGGGCACAGGACAGAGTGGGTGTTCAGTGATTGTCTGCAGTCTCCAACCATCTTTACACCTCTTTTACAGTCTAGCAGGGTCACTTTAGCACTGAGGCACCCCCTCTGATATTTCTCCCCAGTGTTCCTAGCGGCTGACACTTGGTCCTCACCATCCCGCTGTGTCGTGCTGGATATTTTGTGGCCCTTCCCCACCTCCAGACTGCTCACCTTTTAATTTAGCTCGCGGACCGCTCTTCCTAAAAGCCTGCCCTGTTCACTTTGCCCATTTAGGTTCTTCCATGCATGTCACCCGCCTCTGTTGTCCTACATGACACGTGCTGCTGTCATTTGCTTGCATTTATCCTCCTAAGTCTGCCCACTCTTCAAGGCAAGACCACTTTTCCATCTTGGAATCCCCAGCAGCAAGCTTAGCACCAAGACCACTTATAATGTTTATTTTATCATCCATCGATTTCCACTCCTCATTTCAAAAGGAATTTGAGGTACGTCAGAGAGAAGCAAAGAATAGGGTTGAGGCAGCTGACATAAAGGAAGATTCTGGGTGGGGAAAGTACACAGGATGGCACTCCAGCATCCCGGGCAGTTACCCCACGTAGACGTCATGTCAGCCCCACACTTCCTGGTAGCAACTTCAGTATCTGGGGTAACAAATTAATAGTTTCACATTGGAAGGAAACCATATATTACAGAACTGTTGTTATGGTTCTCCTGGCAAGTTTACAAACAAGGGCCAATGGTAGGCTGGGGGCTGGCATCACTCTCAAAGAGTGAAGCCATTCCATCAGAAGCACCTGGAAAGCTCTAGGAGGACCAGTCACTCCCCCCCCCCCCCCCCACAGACTTGCCAAGACCCACGGCCCTGATGGAAGTCCTTTACAGTGTTGCCACCTGTTGACAGGTTGGACAATGCCATCCTGGGGTCACAGAGCATCCATGCAGCAAAGGCCCCAGACTAACCAGAAATGGACCAGGTGACCATCCAACCACTGATGCAAACAGGTGAGAAGGTGAGACAAGAAAGAGCCCTGGCTGAGGCTCAAGCCTCAGCTCCACCACGACCGGCTGTGTGTCTGCACAGGCTCAGTGGACCCCAGAGGGTCTCCACTGCCTGACCCAGAAAACAGCCAACCCCCCACACCCAACCATCCCAGCCTGAACCCTGCAGTCAGCCCAGATGACCTCTCCCAGTGCCCTCCCCGTCTGAGCTACAAGATACCGACACCAACAGGAGGGTTCCTGGGGTCTTCCCGAGGTGCATCCTGACCCCGAGACAAAGGAGAGGATTTTTCCCACATCTCCCCACCCCTCTGCCCCCATCTGAGTCATGTCTGCTCTTAGCTATATGTTTTTACCCTGGAAGAGCCCCCTGTGTTTCTATTTTCCTGTAAAAATAAATGATCTCTAACGCGCCGACTGAGAGAAGAATCTCGATTAAAAACTCAAAACTGGAGAAGGCATCTATATAAAGAAACTCAAAACTGGAGAAGGTGTCTATATAAAGACTGGTGGCGCTTTGAAAAAGAGACACAGTGACAAGTCTAAGAATAGCTCCTGTAAGTATGGTTGCAACATTGAAAACCAGTGCCAGAAATATTTCCTAAAAGAGATTTGGGTTGTAAATCATCATCTTTGTCTGTCATCCCAAATTAAATGAATAAACACAAGGAAATGGGGGGGGGGGCTTCAGGAAGTAGAGACATGCTTCCATCTTCTCCTTCTGAGCAACGACTGGGTGTGTCAAAGGCTGTTTTGTCCTCGACTAACAGCAGTGCTGACGGGACTGTGTACGGACTTCCCGAGACGGGGTAACCGCTGAGCTCTGGCTCCGCCAAGGGGTGACCCCGCTAGGGCATCTATTCAGTGCGGCCGGTTTCCTGCGGGGCTTTGCTTCTTCTCCTTCGAGCGCTCTCCTTATGTCGGTCATCTGGTTCCCAAGAAGTCCACTCAGAGGGCGGGTGACTTGCCCCCAAATCAGACCCAGGACTTCAACCCGGGTCCTAGAACATGTTCCAGGTGCGTACTGTCTACCAATGGGGGCCATGGGTGAGCTGCCCCCCTGGGCTCCAAGCTCCCTTCCAGGACGGGGGTGACGGAGGTCATGGCTGTCTCACCATGGCCCTGACCCCTAGCAGGAAGGGGAGGGAGGTACTTTCCAGGAGGGGAAGCCGTGGCCTCGGCGGGCGCTCCTGCAGCCTGACCCACACCAGCCACGTTTCTGACCATGTCTCGTGCTGGGGCCCCGTGATTTACAGACCATTGACCTCATTCTCAGGCGGCCCTCGCTGTTTACAAACCATTTCCCCCCACATGACCTCATGCCTTTTTTCACAGCCACTCTGAAGTAAGTAGGACTGTCTGCATCTTAGAGATGAGGAGAACAAAGTGAAACTGGGTGTTTACAGCTTCCAGGGTACCACCAAATGACTCGAGGGCTTTCACAATAACCCCCAAAATACTTCTGAGGGTTCCACCAAATGACTCAAGGGCTTTCACAATAACCCCCAAAATACTTCTGGGGGTTCCACCAAATAACTCTAGGATTTTCATAATAACCTCCCAAATACTTCAGGCAGTGCTCTGACTTACAGGCGCAGGGTCCCTGGCACCCAGAGAGGCAGGTGAAGGCGGCTCTCAGGGCTCGCCCTGTTTCCGGGACCCTGGGCAGCTAGCTCATGGCACTAAACCCCGCAAACTTCACAGAGTGCGGGCGCTGGCGGCAGTGGGTGGGCACTGGTTCCCATGCTTTCACACTCGGGACAGGCACCTTCCTGGAAAGAAGCTCTGCCGGCCTGGGTCCCAAGAGCGAGCAGGACGCTGGCTTGGTGACACCTCAGACTTGGGAGAAGTAGGGGGTTTTGCTCCCCAGGGGAAAGGACCTCCATAGTTGCCTTTTCTCTACGCAACCCACACACACCAGAGGGGGCGGACTCACAGATGGAGCTCAGAACCTCAGCTCTAGCAGGTCCCCTGTATGTTCTTAATTGACTGAAGTTAAACTGCCAGGGTCGTGGTAGAGAGCCTGAGGGGAGACACTGGAGTCATCTTTCCAGCAAACACTACCTGAGGCCTTTGGACACTGTGCTAGGCATGGAAGACCAGGTTGAAGGACTCATGGCTCCTTTACACGCCTGCTCTACGTGACTGGGGAACCTGGAGGCCTCACCCCCACCACATTGCACAAGGGAATGCCCACTACCCAGGGAGCCCCGAGGAAGCACCAACCACCTTGGCCAAGGCTGGGGAGAGGGGTCGGGGAAGGCTTCAAAGTGGCAGCGGCTTTGGGCAGAGCTCCAAGGAGCACACCCAAGCTCCAGCTGTGAGGTCAGCAAGCCGAGTTCCTACTGGACTCCACCACCTGCAAGCTTGACTTCATGTCTCAGAGCTTCAGTTGCTTCATCTATAATATTTGAAGGTAACAACATCATTGTCAGGGGAGTTTCCACTTTACACAAGTCCCATTAGTAAATGAAGACAGAATGCAACCAAAAAATGACCATTTTGCAACTCCTAATACAAACAACGGACATAGATATGGATCATCAGTGGATGATAAAACCACTGGGTGAGGCTTCTGGGGAATCTGATAAAGGATGAAACAGGCCACAGTCAAGGTCAACATTACTGAAGAGGGGCATGGGGTACACAGAACACATACGACATCATCTAGGAAGAACCCTCATCCCAAAAGTGAACTGGAATCAAAGCAAGTCCCTAGAACCAACCACCAGTACCCAGGAAATACAGAGGGTGGCACAACAGATGAAATGATACCATGAGGAAGCAGCAGTAAAGCCAGACCATGGGACCACTTTATAGGACAAAGGACCTGGTTTCTCCCAGGAATCAAAGGTTTATAAACAAAGGTGGCTGAGGGGCAGTAATAGAACAAGAGGCCAAGGAGACATTACAACTAAATGCAACATGTGGACCTGGTTGAGTCTCTATGCTAGCTGCTGCTGCTGCTACGTCGCTTCAGTCGTGTCCAACTCTGTGCGACCCCAGAGACGGCAGCCCACCAAGCTCCCCCATCCCTGGGATTCTCCAGGCAAGAATACTGGAGTGGGTTGCCATTTCCTTCTCCAATGCATGAAAGTGAAAAGTGAAAGTGAAGTCGCTCAGTCGTGTCTGACTCTTAGCGACCCCATTGGAGTATAATGGGTTATACTCCTATATAAAACAAGAAGTTAAAGAAAATAAAAAATAAATCAAAAATAGAAGAAGACACCTTTGAAATAGATAGCACATGAGAATTCCTGCCAATTTTGTTAGGTACATGTGTTAAGTCGCTTCAGTCATGTCCAACTCTTTGTGACCCTATGGACCATAGCCCACCAGGCTCCTCTGTCCATGGGACTCTCCAGGCAAGAATACTGGTGTGGGTTGCCATTTCCTCCTCCAGGGGATCTTCCCAACTGAGGGATCGAACCCGCATCTTCTGTATTGGCAGGTGGGTTCTTCACTGATGAGCCACTTGGGAAGCCCACATTAGGTGCATGGTAGGTATGCAAAAATAAATGTGTTTATCAATGGAGGAAGAATAATCATTTCAATAAATAGTACTAGCTAGAACAACTGGATATCCAGAGACTAACCAAAAAAAGAACCTTAACCTAACTGTGGTGTTGGAGAAGACTCTTGAGAGTCCCTTGGACTGCAAGGAGATCCAACCAGTCCATCCTAAAGGAGATCAGTCCTGGGTGTTCATTGGAAGGACTAATGCTGAAGCTGAAACTCCAATACTTTGGCCACCTGATATGAAGAGCTGACTCATTGGAAAAGACCCCGATGGTGGGAAAGATTGAGGGCAGGAGGAGAAGGGGACGACGGAGGATGAGATGGCTGGATGGCATCACCAACTCAATGGACATGGGTTTGGGTGGACTCTGGGAGTTGGTGATGGACAGGGAAGCCTGGCGTGCTGTGGTTCATGGGGTCGCAAAGAGTCAGACACGACGGAGTGACTCAACTAACTAACTGAACTGAACCTAAACCCTACACCATATACAAAAATTAATTCAAAATGGATCATGGATTTAAATGCAAAATATTAAAAATAATAATAATAATAATTTTTTAAAATGCAAAATATAGGGACTTCCCTGGTGTCTCAGTGGATAGGTATCTGCCTGCCAATGCAGGGGGCATGGGTTCAATCCCTTGTCCAGGAAGATCCCATATGCCGCAGAGCAACTAAGCCCACACACCACAACTAGCCTTACTCCAGGGACCGAGAGTTGCAACTACTGAAGCATGTGCACCCTAGAGCTTGTGCTCCACAACAGAAAAACCATCACAAGGAGAAGCCCGGCACCTCAACAAATAGTAGCCCCCACTCACTGTGACTAGAGAAGGCCCATGTCAGGAGCAACAAAAATTCAGCAAAGTCAAAAATAAAATAATAGATCATTTTTTTAAATGCAAAATATAAGACTACAAACCTTTTAGAAGACATAGGAGAAAATCTTTGAAACACAGAGCTAGGTGCAGTGTTCTTAGACTTACCACCAAAAGCATGACCCTCTAAAAGGAAAAACTGAGTGGACGTCACCAAAAGTAAAAACTTGCATGCTGTGATTATGTGAACAGCATGAAAAGACAAGCCACAGAGCAGAAGAAAATATCGTTGAGCCACATATCCAACAAATAACCAGCATCTGGAATATAAAATATAAAATATAGCATATAAAATGCTCAAAGCTCAACAGTAAAAAAAAAAAAAAAACCCCAAACAATTCAGTCAGAAAATTTGCAAAAGATACAAACAGACATTTCACACAAGAAGTTGCATGGTCAACATGTAAACAGCTATTCAACATTAGCAATTAGGAAAATGCAAACTAAAACCACTATGAAGTATCACTACCCACATATAAATATGAAATAGTGACATCAAACGTAGGTGAGGATGCAGAGAAACTGGCTCACACATACATTCCTGGAGGCAGTATGAGATGGTAGAGCCGCTCTGGAAGAGAGTCTGGCAGTTTCTTATAAAACAGGCACTTACCATACAACTCCGTAATCACTCTTAGACGTTTATCCTAGGGAAATGAAAATGTACATTCACACAAAAACTTATACACGAAATGTTCACAGCAGCTGCGTTTGTAACTGTCTCGGAAACATGGAAACAATCCAAACGTCCTTCTACAGGTGAAAGGTTAAGCTTTTGGTACATCCAGACCATGGAACACCACTCAGCAACAAAGAGGAACAAACTATTGATACAGGCAGCAGTCTAAATGGATCTCGAGGTATTGTTTAAGTGAAAACTGTAAGTCTTAAAATATCACATACTGCCTGGTTCTGTTTATATAACATACTCAAGACAACAAATCTATAAAGATGGAGAACAGATCAGTGGCTGGCCGAGGCAGCAAGGAAAGGGGGCGCACAAATACACAGAGGGAAACACAGGAGTTCCCTCCAGGCAGAGACATACTTTGTATCTTGAAGTGGTGGTGGCTACATGAGACTACAGGAGACAAAACTGCAAAAAAGGACACACACAAGCAAACAGGGAAAACTGCACAAGGTCTGTCGTCTGTTGTCTAGTTGGGCTTCCCTGGTAGCTCGGCAGTAAAGAGTCCGCCTGCAGTGCAGGAGATTCGGGTTTGATCCCTGGGTTGGGAAGATTTCCCAGAGAAGGAAAAGGCAACCCACTCCAGTATTCTTGCCTGGGAAATCCCATGGACAGAGGAGCCTGGTGGGCTACAGTCCATGGACTGTAGAGTCAGACACGATTTAGAGTCTAAACAACAACTGTTGTCTAGTTAACAGCACCATAGGGACTTCCCTGGTGGTCCAGTGGCTAAGACTCCATGCTCCCAAGGCAGGGGCCCCAGGTTCAATCTCTGGTCAGGGCACTAGGTCCCACATGAAGCAACTAAGAGTTTTCATGGATCAACTAAATGTATCACATGCCGCAACTAAGTCCCAACACAGCCAAATAAATATTTTCAAAAAACTGTACTAATGTCCACATCCTGGTTTTGATATTGGCCCACAGCAATTTTGAGTTGTTAGCCTTGGGGGAGGAAAGGTACATGGGATTTTATGTACTACTTTTGCAACTTCCTATGAGAAATGGCAACCCACTCCAGTATTCTTGCCTGGAAAATCCCATGGACAGAGGTGCCTGGCAGGGTACAGTCCATGGGGTCGCACAGAGTTGGACACGACTGAGCGACTTCACTTCTTCACTTACTACATGAGCCTATAATTGTTTTAAAATTTAAAAGGTTTCAAAAGGTCCTTATCAAGTAGAGATGCATACTGAACTACTTAAGGGTGAAAAAGAATGTGACAGCTGGGATTTTGCTCTTTGAAAATGGGGAGAGACAGATGCCAACAAGACCGCCAGATGTCACTAACTGTTGCCTCTGAGTGACCGGCAGGTAGAAACATCGTCTACTAGGCACTCTACTTCCCCGTGTTAGACACTTTTCATAATAAAGTTTTCGACCACAGAACAGGAGAATTTCCCACCAGATTTGTAATGAGATGGATACTGACTCAGGAAATCATCTCTATCAGAGACTTACCGGTTATCTCGTAGAAACACAATCAAAATGATCTGTCAAACCTAATCACTGACCTCAACACATCTTTCTTTAACCAAAAAAAAAGAAAAGTTCTACTTGCCCATTTTCCCCTGTGACCACTGGCTGTCAGAGATGTGCATCCCAAGCATGTTTCAAAAACATCTTTTGGTGCTATTTTAGTGGCTAAGTCAAGTCCGACTCTTGTGACCCCATGGACTGTAGCTTGCCTGGCTCCTCTGTCCATGAGATTTCCCAGGCAAGAATACCGGAGTGAATTGCCATTTCCTTCTCCTGGGGATCTTCTTGACCCAGGGATCAAACCCACATCTCCTGCATTAGCAGGCGGGTTCTTTACCACTGAGTCACCAGGGAAGCCTAACATCTCTAAGCATGTTTAACATGTCCCTCACAGGAAAGGCTTGTTATCACAGTCAGTGAGAAAGAAACTGCTCTTTGGTGTGTTTTTTGTTTTTTTTTAGGAACTGCTCTTTGAAAGAAACCTCAGTTAGTGCAGAGGTTTCCAGAAAACTATATATAAAAACACTTCTCCTGTTACAAGAGTATGTCACCCAAAACAATATGCTGAAACTTAAAAAAAAAAATGCTCATATCTGAGCTCCTAAAAGCCTACGTAACAGAATTTTCTAATCTGTTTAAAAATTTCCAAAGCATCTGAGTGGGTTTTGGACTCATGCGTTAAGAACTTTAAAATACCTTCCATTTAGTTTACAGGAACATCTGATTGGCCTCAGGGAGGATGGAAATGTACTAGCCAAATTTCAACAAATCCTCTGCATACGCGTGCATGGATGGAAAAATGAGTAACCCGATTTAGAAAACAAGCCAGTGATGCGTTTCCTCTGTGTGCAGCTACGTGTCCCAGGCAGGGATCTTTTTCAGGGAGGGCAGCCATTAAAATGAAGTATCTAAACAAACTGCTCTCTCCCACAGCATCAGAGCACAGTTTCCAAAAATAAGTACATGAAGCCAGAAGGTTTTTGAACTACCCACAATTTTAATTTTTAAAAATCATTACATCTTTAACTCATCTTCTGAATCCCAGTTTTAGTGTAGGTTTGATGATACATGTATTGTAACAGTGTATCTTTACAGTTTTTGTGTAAACACTGGCTTCCCCAATGGCTCAGCAGTAAAGAATCTGCCTGCCAACACAGGAGATGCAGGAGACCTGGGTTCAACTTCTGGGTTGGGAAGATCCCCTGCAAGAGGAAATGGCACTCGACTGAGTGACTAAGCTTGCAATGTGTGTGTGTGTGTGTTATTTGTTCAGTCGTGTCCGGCTCTTTGCGACCCCATAGACTGTAGTGACTAAGCTTGCAGTGTGTGTGTGTGTGTGTGTGTGTGTGTGTGTGTGTTATTTGTTCAGTCGTGTCCGGCTCTTTGCGACCCCATGGACTGTAGCCCACCAGGCTCCTCTGTCCATGGAATTCTCCAGGCAAGAATACTGGAGTGGGTTGCCATTTCCTTCTCCAAAGTTCACAATGTAACAACAAGAAAATAAAAGTATATGATAACTACAACACTATCCATATAACGGGGGCATATGCCCCCAAAGTTCTTTTACTGATGGGGACATGTGAATAAAGAAAGTCTGGAGTGATGCTGGAAGCAGTGGGAAAAGCCAGTGACTGACATGGCTCCTAACTTTCTCTGCAATCTCTCTGCCTCTGTCCTCCCACCTCCCTCAGTCCCAGGCTGAAGCAGAATGAAAGCACCATCAAGGCCTGGTCCTGCCTCTTCCAGAGGCCCAGCTACCAGCGAAGTGGCTCCAAACGTGGGCCTTATTCGCCTGCCCCTGCTGCACTTGGTTGGAGGCTCTGGGTCAGGGAAGCCGAGCTGGAATCTCGGTGCTGCCACTCAGCAGTGACTGGGCAGGTGACCGAACTGGTTCTCTGGGTGCACCATGCTGTAAGCAGGACCCGTGGGCCAAAGGCGTCTACCAACTCAGAGTTGTTCAGATTTAAGGAAGGACTGTGCTGCTGTACGGGCCTCCCTGGTGGTGGCTCAGACGGTAAAGCGTCTGCCCGCAATGCGGGAGACCCAGGTTCGATCCCTGGGTCAGGAAGATCCCCTGGAGAAGGAAGCAGCAACCCACTGCAGTCCTCTTGCCTGGAAAATTCCATGGACAGAGGAGCCTGATGGGCTACAGTCCATGGGGTTGCAGAGTCAGACTTCACTTTCTTTTTCTACGGGTTTCCTAGGTGGCACTAACAGTAAACAACCCACCTGCCAGTGCAGGAGGCAGAAGAGACTCAGGTTCAATCCTTGGGTTGGGAATATCACCTGGAGGAGGAGAGGGCAGTCCACTCCAGTATTCTTGCCTGGAGAATCCCATGGACAGAGGAGCCTGGTGGGCTGCACTCTGCCGCTAAGTCGCTTCCGTCGTGTCTGACCCTGTGCGACCCCATAGACGGCAGCCCACTGGAGTGGGTTGCCATTTCCTTCTCCAATCATGAAAGTGAAAAGTGAAAGTGAAGTCGCTCCAGTCGTGTCCAACTCTTCGCGACCCTCTGGACACAAGTGGAGTGACTTTAGCATGCATGCATGGTGCTGTATGTAGTCCTTATGTGGTAACACCCCTAGAAGGGTCTGGGTGGCACCCCCAAATCAAACACATAGTATTTCCACAGAGAAAGGTGAGATATTTTTAAAGACCATAATTAGTCTTGCATCAATTCAGGTCAGATTTTTGCCACAAAATTAGTTTGCTGCAGACTTAGGAAGAACCTTTGGGATTTCAAGCGTTCTGGATTCCAGAAAGGAGGAGAAGGGACACGTGCCTGGACCATCCTCCAACATTTGGGGAGGTGATGCTCCAGGAAGCAGGAATCAAGTGCAGTTTATTTTTTCACTTATCTTCAAACATGCCCACATCCCTCCTCCTGATCTGAAACTCTGTGAGAACACATTAGGCTTTGATGGTGGGATGCAGAGGTCCAGAGCCCTTGGCAGCCAGGCCCCAGCCTCCCTCCCTGCCTCCTCCGTGAGTGCTGGCAACACAGGATCCCTCCACATGTGGCCTGGCCCCTGTCCCAACGCACCCTCCTCTCAGCCATGGTCCTCGTGGCAAGTGACCACCTTCACTCACAAGCCATCCTCAGCAACACAGCCTCCGTGAGGGCCGGCCCACTCCCTCCCAGCTGTCTCCATGAGGTTTGTTCCGACAGTGTTCCCATCTCCCTACACCTGAGTCATCTATCTCTCGGCCTGGCATAGCACCAGATACACAGCAGGGACCTGGAAGAGATGGATCAATCAGACGACTGATAATGCCAGGCATTAAGCCACGTAATGCAGGCTGCTGGCTTTCCGTCACCTGGTCCCTGCTGAAGGACCTCGATGTTTGGCTGGAGGAAGGGATAGGCCAGGGCAAAGGATGGAGGCTGAGTCACGCTGTCTCACACACGCCTTCCAATGTGGAGAGGCCACGCCATGAGGGCAAAGGGATTTGTCCCAAGTGCTCCATCAGAACTTAGTCCACCTGGTGTGAGCAACAGGAAGGTGAGAACCTGCCAAGATAGGGATGTTTGAACCAACTGGCACAAGATAGCAAAATGTTCTGGCTGCTTCCAGAAGAAGGAAGCTCCCAATCAAACGGGGCGAGAGGCCTCCTGGTGCAGGGACACTGATCGAGGAACCTCTGGAGGGCGGTTTACTCTTTCTTGTCTTCTCCCCAGTCAGCCTGCAAGCTTGTGGAGGTCAGAGGTCATGTCTCATGTGCAGCTCTGATCTCTAGCACCTACCTCAGGGCCTGGATGTGGTCAGCACTCAACAGGCTTTGGCTGGATAAGGGCGGGGGAAACCAAATGAATGTTTGGGCTCTGCCACTCCTTCCAACTCTAACACTCTATGACACCTCCCACCAGCCCTGTACCAACCCCCAGGAACACCACCTTCTCCTGTGCCACCCGCTCCCAGATCTTTACCACCACCCCCTCCTCCCTGCCTTTGTAGCTATCACCTTCTGTGGACTATTACAGTTTGCACGTGGCATGTCCTCCCTGGCCTTTCCCATTATTTACCACAACTGGGATTAAGTCTGTTCCCTTAACATCCTGTGAGTCGGGCTCTATGAGTGCAGGGACTAAGTACCATGATGAAATACACTTGCTGAACGATTGCTGTGGGGACATGGTGACAAGGACACTCAGCCGGGGTGCACCCAGAGCAGGACACGTCAGGTGAGGGGCATCGCATCGTGACTGACAGATGGCCTGTAGCACTCTACAGTTGACAAAGCACTCCTGACAGCCGTGTGGAGTGGGTTTTATTGGAGTCGCAGCATCCTGGCAGGGTAACAGGGCCTTCTGGGAAGGCCTCGGGGAGCAGCAAGCCACAAGGCTGGACAGAGCTCACCTGGCAGGTGCAGAAAGCCAGGCTTCAGAGGCCTGGGGGAACAGGGTCAGGCCAACCCAGCATGCAAGGGAGGAGTATGAATGTCCTGGTTTATGAATGTCCTCCGCACCTCCTATCAGCCACCAGAAGGGCACCTGTGATCATAGGATCAGAGTACAGGGAGATGGGGACATCTCAAGTAAAATTCAACCAGGCCCTGGCGAGGTTTGATGAACCACGCCACAGCTTAGCAAACAACTGGGAGTGATGCAAACACTCACAGCCGCTAAAAGAGCCCCACCCCGTTCTTCTCTGGGAAAGACATCTTCTGGCTGACTCCTGTTCTGAAGACACCCACCTTTTCCAGAAAAGCTACAGAGCTATATGTATAATCCCCAGACTCAGCCGCCTGCCTTGGAACTTAGGTATTTCAGAGACTCTCACCATCTCACCAAGATTTTATTCTATCATTTCACTTCATGCTTGGGCGATACCTTGCCGTTTTGTGTCCCCTACAGATTTTCTGTGTGGAAGGCTGAATAATGGCCTCCCAAAGATATTCACCTAAACCTGTGAATATCTTACCTTAAACGGCCAAAGGAACCTTGCAGGTGTGATTAAGGCTCTTGAGATGAAGAGATTATCCCAGATTATCTGAGTAGGCCAGACAGAATCACAAGGGTCCTTACAAGAGGGGAAAAGAGAGGCTTTGAAGTTGGAGGAAGGGCCCTGAGCCAAAGAATGCAAGTGGCCTCTAGAAGCTGGAAAAGGCAAGGAAACAGATTCTCCCCCGTCGAGCCTTCAGAAGGAACGGGGCCCTGCCAACGCCTTGACTTCAGCACCATGAAATACATTTCAGACTTCTGACTGCAAAACCAGAAGATAATAAATTTGTCTTTTAAGTCACTAAGTTGCTGGCAGTTTGTGTCAGCCGCAGTGGAAACTAATACACCTAGTTTACAGATGAGGAAAACAGGTCTGGAGGGCTAAGGTCATCTGCCCAGAGAAACCTGGGAAAGGGTTCCTCACGCTTCCCGTGCCGTCCTGTCAGGCCCCCGGATTTTCAAGGGCTGTTAAAGAGCCGTGCGCTCTGGGGTCAGACAGCAGGACTTGACTTCAAGCCCCATCACTCACTCACTCTGTGTCTGTGGGCAAGTTACACCACCTCCCCCTGCTGCAGCCTTCTCAGCGGTACGATGGGGCTGCAGCCACACTCAGGTTCGAGAGTTATAGGGAATAAACAAGTTACTACACAGACAGCACTGACGACAGGGTCAGGACGGCATGGCGTTATCTGTGACAATTCACTCCTGTTTCACAGGCATTCCCTCCTTTGGCCAGGGTGGGAGGGCACCCACCCAACAGTCTCTGAGACCTGGGCCAGTCCAGTCTCCGGTGGTCGGCTCTTTTTTAAACCTTCCAAGGTCATATTTCCATTCATCAGGTTCCGATCCAAAGCCTTTTGAGCTGCAGCCACGAAGTGCTTGCTCGGACGGTTGCTACATACCCATGAGCCAAGCTGGGCTGGCAACATGCTCACCCGCACATCTCTGGAATATTAACACAGCCCAGGAGGGATTTCAGTTCTTTTATTTAAGATCCATGGAGAAACTTTCACCTTCGCAGAGTCACTAGGCCACCCTTGATTTGAGCACAGTTAATCTGAACTGGCCACTGCTTCCACTTCAGCCATCGGGGGGATGACGGACCCTCCGGTCTCCGGGGGACTTCTGAGTGGCTGCCTTTTGGGGGAGGCTGACCCACATCAGAGCAGGTCAGCAGCCCTCAGCCTGGCCCTTCTCCAGAGGGGATTAGAGGGAAAGAGCAGCCAGGGGCTGGGCGGTTCTGCCTGGTTAGCCTCTGGAAAGAGGATCACATGCCCTCCCGAGGGGGCAGGGTCCTGTCTCTTGGTCCCACTCCCCTGGGATCAACAAAGACAAGCCAAGGCCACGCCAGCAGCTCTGCATCTGTCCCTCTTCTCCTGGGGCCAAGTTCCCACGAATCTCTCAACAGGAAAGAAAAACCATCCAATTGTGTATCTATCCTTCAATTGGTGGTAGGGACGGGCGGGGGGGGGGGGGGGGGGTGGGTGGGTAGGTGCAGAAATGAAAGAGAACAAAGTAATCCAAAATCCTTCAGCAAGAGCTTACTTATTTCAGCCTTGTAATTAAGTTTTGTTTTGTTTTTTTTTCCAATACATACCAGGCCAAATTTTGACCCTTACAGTATTCTCCCAAACTGAGAACAGATGGGCCAGAGCTCAGCCTCTGTAACTAGACTCTGTGTCCCTCTAATGAAACCACCTTTTCAACCAGCTAAACCCAATCAGCCCTAAGCAAACGAGTCCCCCTTTGGATAAGAAACCCTGAACCTCAATAGTCGCACTGGCCCGGAAAAACAGACTGTGGAAGCCGAGACCCCTGAACCTGCCCCGACCCCTGGGACTCCTCTGGCAAGAAGTCCAGCTCCAGCCCTGCATACCCAGTGAGAAACCCCAGCCTGAACGTCATTCATGAAAACACGTAGGTACTGAGTGGGCTGAGCCAGCATTCCACCCCGGGTGCACACCCCACAGGAATCCATCCACATGTGCCCCACAGATAAGAACAAGACATTTCATAGCAGCCCTGCTTAAAACACCCAAAACCTGGACACAAACCAAATGCCCATCCTCAGAGTGAATAAACAGGGATGGTGGGTCCACAAACAGTGAGTGAAGGGCTCTAGCCCTGGGGGGTGAAAAATCCACACATAACTTAGTCACCCCTTTGCTTCCACACCTGCAGATTCAACCAACCATGGATCAGGCAACACTGTGAGCGCATTTATTGAAAAAAACAATCCATGGATAAGTGGACCCACACAGTTCAAAGCCATGTTCAAGGACCAACTGTATGTTGAAACAGCGTGGACTTCCACGCCGCAGTGAGCAAGGACTGCTCTACACAACCTGGGCGACTCTTCTGAAGAGTAGGCCAGATCCAGTCAACAGTGGTGAGGTATGAGCAGTGGTTCCCTCAGAGGTTTGTGACCCAGGGAGCCCCAGGGAGAGCTTGGGAGTGTTCTGCAGCTTGAGCTGGACAGTGGTTTACACGGGCATTTACAGATGTAAAAATCACCACACGGTACACCTACCGTGCACTTTACTGTGGCTGGTTAGTGAACATACACCTTCAAGCACCTTCTGTGTGCTAAGTCCAAAGTGGATCTCAAGCAAGGCTCTAGCCCTTACGGGCTCACAGTCCAATAGGGAAGAAAATATTAATACATTCAAATAACAATGCAAAGTTGCCCGTGACCAGTGGGGCAGGTGATGAGAGTTGGCCAAGCGACTGCTGGCATCACTGCCGAGTCAGGGGAGGGGTAGAATAAACTGATCCAATGCAGAGTTTTGGAGGCAGCCAGACCTGTGTCCGATCCTACTTCTCACCGTGTGACCTGGACCCGACGTTTGCTCTGCTTCTTCAGCCTATGGCTTTGCCATATGCCACTTCAGCCTATGCCACTGTGAACCACAGTGGCAAACACAGCATTTCCTGGGTCCTTGTGAGGGTCGGGGAAAGAATGCACACAGAGCACTGGGCCGTGAGATTTGTTATTCCTGCCACAAGGCTGGGCCCGCCCTGTGCCAGGCACCATGGTTCACAGATGTGAAACCAGCCCTGCCCCCGCTCGGCTCCTGATCCCACCACGAAGAGGGCAGCCACCACTCACCCACTCGGCAAACATCTAACAAAACAGGGGCTGTGATGTGGACTTGGCCCTAAAGGAGCCGGCAGCCCAGTGGGGAATCAAACACCTAGGACACAATGTAAAAGGCTTAAGTGCCAGCGGAGGGGAAGAGATAAAGAAACGGGGGAGGGCAGAGGGCAGAGGGCGGTGGAAACCGAGCTGGGCCTTCAGAGGTAGATAGGATTTGGACATGGAGACGGCCTGGGAGGGAGAGGCAGGCAGGCAGAGGGAACGGCGTGAGCAAACAGCACGGAGGTGGGGAGGCGAGGAGGCACGTGGAGGAAAGGGCGCCCAGTCAAGTGCTCAACCAGGGGCCCAGTAAGCAGGGCCTGGGGCAGGGACTTCATTCATGTGTCAGAGGGGGAGCCCCTGAAGATTTCAGGGGTCAGAAAATAAACATATCAGAGCAGGGACTGAAATACCAAGCTAGACAACAGTGGGGCTTCAGAGGGACCAGACGGAGGGGGTCTAATTCTCCAGGGCTGGGACAAGGGGCCAGACTTCCCAAGAAACACCCAAACTTTCACGTCTGGCCCCCTTCGTGAGACCCAAGCTTGCATTCTTGATTAACTGATGGTCAGGGTGTCCCTGGGACAGCAAGGAGAACAAACCAGTCAGTCCTAAAGGAAATCAACCCTGAATATTCACTGGGAAGGCGATGCTGAAGCTGAAGTTCCAATACTTTAGCCACCTGTTGCAAAGAGCCAACTCCTTGGAAAAGACCCTGATGCTGGGAAAAAATGAGGGCAGGAGGAAAAAGGGGGGACAGAGGAGGAGATGGTTGGATGGCATCACCGATTCAATGGACATGAGTCTGAACAAACTCCGGGAGACAGTGAAGGACAAGAAAGCCTGGCGTGCTGCAGTCCATGGGGTTGCAAAGAGTTGGACACGACTATAACTACAGGGGCCTGAGTGAGGACGCTGCTCCTTGACAGGGTAGCCTTGGCCTTCCTGCAATGGACAAGAGCTGAGAATACCTTTCCCGTGCTTCTTGTTTATTTAATTGTATTCATTTTAAGTTTTTGGAAAAGTCACATAGTCACATGAATCGGCACTCAAAAGGTATGAGGGGTCTCCAGTGAACAGCTTCTGGGCACCACCCCGACCCCAGAGGCACCCCAGTCAGCAACTTCGTGTGAACCCCCAGAGACCCTGAGCACACACAGAAGCAAATGCACTTCCTACTTCCCTTCACTTTCGCACAGATGGAGGCAGAGCAGACACACATGTCCTGCACCGGCCTCGTTCACAGAACTCTATTTGGTGATTGCTCTGTATCCATGGATGGCCAGGAGCCTCCATCTTACTTTTCATGGCTACACAGTGGTCCATAGTTTGGATGGACCATAATTTGTTCCTGGCCCTCTGCGGATGGACTTTCAGGTTGCTTCCAACCTTGTGCTATTAAAAAAGAGGCAGCCATGACTAACTGCACAGTTACTTTGTACATGTGGCATTTCATCTGTAGGGTAAATTCCTAGAAGTGCAACTACTGGATGAGAGCATCAAGCATCTGTAATTTTAAAAATGTTGCTGGAGATGCAGGATACATTTTAATCGCTCATCCAATAAAGAAGCCTAATTATTGAGGAAAATACTGACAACACCCACGGACATCCAGATGAAGAAAGTCCCATTTTCAGCAGATAGAGAGCACTGGGTCAGGAGGTGGCTCCAGACCCGGAGCAGCCCTGGTCCAGTGCCCTGGTCCACGAACTCGCATTCCTCACCTCACCTGTGAAGGGCCGGACCTGCTCAACCCCTCAGCCCTTCCTGGCACAGACAAGCTCTGGTTCCAGGGCCAGCAGGAGTGTGGACGAAGACTGGCGTCACCACGACACCCAGCTTTAATTGGTCTCTCTGAGCAAAGGTACCAGGGGAGGGGCAGGCAGACCACGAAGAAGGCCTGGTGGGGAGGGGTGGGAGTGCAGAGCCCGAGAAGGTGGGGTGCTTTCTGTCTGGCCATCCTGATCCAGTGACACGCACCTGCATGAGCTGGAGGGACACCGCAGCCCTGCATGACACACTCAGGCTCCATTCCATTCACTGCTGTGTCCATCAGACCTGTTATGTAACAGCCACGGCCACCCAACCCTCGCTCATCAAGCAGCGGCTGGCAGAGGATGGAGGCGGGCCCCTGGATGCCTCGCGACCTCCCTGTGAGATAGGACAGCTGAGTAAATGCAGCGGGCAGGGTGGGGCTTCCTCCCACCCCCACAAATCCGGCTCAACGACCCAGAACTGCAAATGGAAGAAGTGGTCTTCTGCCCCAGCCGAGTGGGAGACACCTCTTGTCAAACCAAAGGCAGCATTTGAGAGGCAGAAGGCTCGCCAGCCTTCCCTGTTCCCAGCCCGTGCTCAGACTGGATGGCCAGGGCCTCCTGTAAATCAAATCATACTCAGATGCCCTGAGTTACGGCTGTTAACACTTTTCTAACCACTGCCCCGTGCACCAACCTTTCTTTGTAACGCAAACACGTACCGCCTTGCCAAGTCCAGACATTCATACATACTATTTGTTTGTATTGGTCCCACCGACCAATTCATGGGGAGACACACTTCTCTTCCTGGAAGCGAGGCCTCGATACCTACTGTTCCAGACAAGCTCACTCCCTCTGCTCCTCCACTCACCGGCCTGGGCCCGTGCTCTGGGTGGCCCCCCTACCTGCAAAGCCTTCTTCAGCTTCTCCACCTGCCCACTACCACTGTCCATCAGAGCCCCAGCTCAGCTGCCCTTCTCCCGGGGAGTCTCAGCTCCTCAGCCCACCGGCAGGCAGAGCAGAGGGCTGCCTCCTGGGGCTCCCACAGCTTCAACCAGAACCTCTACGAACATGCTTTCCAAGTCTGAGAAGCAATTCCACCTTCCAGGCTTCCCAGTGGGACTGCAGGCTCTCTGGGGGCCGTGGCTGTGCTGGAGGGGCCACTCAGAGCAGTGAGGGCACAGGATTTGAAATTGAAAACCTGGGTGCTTCCTTCCACAGTTTCTTAGGCAAATTCACCCTTCTGAGCATCAGTCTATCGGTCTACAAAATGGGCGCACAATTTCCAAGATGCCAGGACCTTCCGGAGGATTAAATGAAATGTTATTTGTGAAAAGTCATTTGCAAACTGCAAAGCCTCACACCAATCCCAGTGAGGATTAGGAATATTAGTACTAATTAATATAAGAACAATGATTAATATTCATTTCTTCACACACATCCCTTTACCAACACCTATCATTGTGCCTGCAGGCACCCAAAATGATTGCTTGTGGAATCTCAGGTTCTCTGTTCATTCTAGATGGAAATAAAATACACAACTGCTAGAAACATAGAGACCAAGAGCCTCTGCCAGCGGCTACAGCAGCCGCCGCCGTGGGGTTAGTTATTTTCGCCTGGAGCTTTCCTGTAAGTGATGACCCAGAGGGCTTTGGTGAACAGCCCTGCCCAGCAGGATGGAGGTGCCCAGCCACCTGCCAACAGGACAGGGCCTCCCTAGGTGCAGGCTGCCCAGAGGGGCTGCAGCAGGGGGAAAAATAAAGGTACCAAACTCCACACACATTTTGCTCAGGATGCAGAGGCTGTCAGATCTGAAAATCCCTTTCAGGGTGACAGATGCAGTAACTTCTAGAGGTCTCACGCCACCCCCTGCCTTGAGGTGAGGGTGGGGACAGCCATCCTGAGACCACCCTTGGCTAGAAGGTACAAGGCCCACAGATCACGGCTCCCCAACCAGGAGACTGAAGTCTTCCGGAAGATTGCCAAACAGACTTCAGGTTGGAAAAGAAGACACATGTGCGCGCGCGCGCACACACACACACACACACACCGACACATGTGCGCGCACGCGCGCGCGCACACACACACACACACACACACCCCTTCTCAGGTTGGAAAAGAAGACACATGTGCACACACACACACACACACCCCTTCTCCATTCATCTTCACGAGACGATGAAGATGGGTTCTCCCGAGGCCCCTCCTCTGGTGGGTGGGAAGAGGTTCAAGGTTTTCTAACCTAGGACCTCTTCTGGGCCCTGTGGCAGCCAGCAGATGACGAGCAGCCCCACTGGAGGGCAAGTGACTGAACCAAGGTCATCACCAGTTCTCTGACTCTGGGGAGTGTTCCGCCTGCTCCCCACACCGTAGGGCCATCCGGCAAACAGGGTGGAGACCTCGTCTTTCCCACAGAAACCTTGAAACAAAGCATTAGGAGGCACTGTTTTAGCCCCTCTCCGATTCTCTCACATTGATGGCTAACTTTTTCATGGAGTGGGTAAAGGCCTGTGACCCGATGTGATATCAACAATGAGATAACGCAGGATTATGCCTAGGAGGATTATGCCACTTTTCAACAGTGACTATTTCTTGGTTATTGGAAATCCAGGGTGACTTTTATTCTTACCCTCCACTCTCTTGCTCCAAATTTACTATAACCAACAAGTACTATTTTAAAAAGTAGAGATGCCTATTGTTTTCCATAGGCTGAAACATCCCAAGCTTTCCGTGAAATGCTCATTTCATCGTGTGTGACTTTTTAAAAATACAGTAAAGCTGGAAGTGACGCAGGTTAGGCACAAAGGCTTTCTGGGTGGGATCTTCCCTCTCTGGTTTCCGCTCCAGAAGAGAAGGAAAAGGAGGTGACTGTGGGGCTTCCTGCCTCCCAGCCCAGGCCCGAGACTTCCAGGCCATCAGATAGAGCCTGCCCTTGGGCAGACCCAAGGCTGTTTAATGTACCTGTCGGCTCCTGATACGAGCTCAATCCTAATAAACAATGTTGGTCTGACCTGTCACTTCTCAAGAATAATTCTAGCTTTATCCTGAGTGGCAATGATATTAAGCCATCCAAGTGTTGGCTTGTTTGGTCAAAAACTATTTCAGCACCTACTCTGTGCAAGGCATCATGCCAGACACTGAGTCACCATTAACCCCAGACTGGAAAAAAGACCAACTAGACAGAGGCAGGCCCCGTGTCACCCTTCTAAGTTCTGCTCAAGCATAGGGTTTCAGATGCACCAAACAGGAATGTGAACAAGTGCTGCCGAATTCCAGTGCTGCCCCTCCCAGGACTCGGGAAAGTGAGGGCCAAGCCTGAGTCCCTAGTGACAACCCAGCAGCTTAACTGCACTGAATTACGGTACCTGAACTGCAGGCCACTCAGCAGAGGTAGACAAGACGGGGAGGGAACATGAGATAACCCGAAACTTGGGGACCATCCAAATCTTCACTCCTGGGCCTCTCACACTGTACTTCTTCCCCTTGCTGTCCTCTTTGAGCCAAGATCACATTCAGTTAACATTAACTAAGGGCCTACTATGTGCTGAGGGTCTACTATGTGCTGAGCCCTGATGCCAAATAGTTTGGCAGACAAAGAAAACTCAGACCTTTGCTCTGCACGTGCTACGCCCTCTGCCTGGAACCTGCTTCCATATAGACCAGGTGACAGTTTACATGTCACCTGGTCAGAGCAGTGCCCGCCCAGGCAGGAATGCCCAGTGTTCCCTCAGAGCACCCATCACACCTGCAACGGTTCTCTCCCCAGACAGATACTCGGCTCCCTGCACTGACACACAGGTGTGCAAACCTCTTTCCTGAATAAACTGAACAGCTTAGAAGGGTATGATAAAAGCCATTGTTTACTGAGCACACGCTACGGGCCGAGGGCTGTGCGGAGCTCCACGCAGACATCAGAACATCACCGTCGTATGACGGCTGCACTATTACTACTGCCCTTTCACAGATGAAGGAAATTGCATCATCTCCCCCTATTTTTAAAGAATGGGAATTAGAACCCAGTCAGCAACTTGTCCAAGGCTACGCAGCTAATGAGAGTGAAGATTGAACCTCAGCTCTTAATTCACTCTCCAGAAGGCTCGGCTGACCTCCCTCTCTCCCTGGAACCCAAAGGGGTGCTTCTTGGCCCTGTGCTCCCAATGACCATTTCTGTCCCCTTTGTGAATCCTCAGCCTCCTCTCCTAAGGCACTGCATTCAAAAGTCATCCCTGACTCCTCCCCCCACGACCTACACCCATGGGTTCCCATAGCTGACGTGGACCCCCTCTGCTGGGCTTCACGGACATCCTGTGCAAAGACCCCTAGTCTTTCAGCCCTGCAGGGCAGGACAAGCTGGGACACTCAGCTGGCTAGTCAACACCCAGCAAAGCAGGTGGCTAGGGCGGGCATACCCTCTGTGAACCCACAAGTGAGATCGAGTGGTTAAGCCCAGCTCTCTGTGCCCACTTCCCCCTATGTCCCTAGCCCCACTCATGCCTGTATTTATAGCACTCATGAGCATGGGGGCCTGCAGGATACAAGATGGGGAAGGGGGCTACCCACTCAGTTCAGATCCACAGGGTGAGAAGTCAGGGGGGACCTGCCAGGCCCAGAACAGCCAGGAAGAACTGAAGTTCCAGCTCAGAGAACCACCCCCACCACCAGCCACAGAGGCCAGGCCAGAACCACCATGACAGCAGTGGGCTCCAGAAGCTCATCCGGCGTCACACAGGGCTGTCAAGACCAGAAGCTGCTGGAAGAACAGAAGGGAAAGGCTACAGGGACCAAAAGGATGCCACTGACCTGAGGGAAAGTAAAAGGAAGAAAAGCCCAGTGTCCTTGGAGTTACCTGCAGGAAGGAAGGGGGAGACGCGCCAGCATACTGCACTGGAACACGCAGCTGAGGATGCCGCTTGCTTTTTGAAACCTTCAGGACTCCCTGCTGGCCACTCTGGGGTCGAGTCTAAACTCCTTAGAAGAGCCTTCAAAGGTTTTCAGGCCCCGGGCCCTTGCAGCCATGTCTGGGAGGCGAGGTATTTCAGACCTTTGCACCTCTTCCTGGGGGCTCCCTCTGCCTGCAAGGCCGTATCCCTCTCCTTGGGCAGAGCATCCCCGTCCTTCCAGACCTGGCCAGGGTTAGTGGGGAAGAGCATGGACTCCAAGGTCAGCTTCCCAACCGGTGCAGCTTTACCCTCCTAGGCTGCCTCCTCTGAAAAACGTGGAGAAAACTGTCCCCACCTCACTGGGTGGTGGGGGATGAAACGCAGCAACTCACCAAAGCGTTTAGAACTGTGCCTGGCACAGAGTAAGTGCTTAATAAACGAGCTGTTGTTCCTACTGTCCTCTGGCCCCGCTAGGGCCCTCTGTTTTCACCACAAGCAGAGCACTGTCTGTCACGTATCTGTTACCCGGTGGACAGGCTCAGCCAACCACTGCCTTGCAGGAGACACAACCCACAACTCAGCACAGTGCTGGGCACACAGTAGGTCTTCAACAAGCGCTCACCACCTGTGAGGGTCCAACGGCAGACTCCCCCCAGAGCTCTTCCAGGGCCCAGCTGCTGGCCTTCCACAGCTCACACACCAAATCCCCAGTCTCCAGGCCCAGCAGAGTGAGAAGGGCATTCACAGTTACTTGGTTTCAAAACAATGAAGGGCTGTCCTCTGCCTTCCCAGGCTGCTTCCACTCCAGGGAATTCACAGGGAGAAATGAGCACAGCAGGGACTGGAAATAGCACGGAGCCCCTCTCGGGGAAGCAAGCATGGCCAGCCCGCCAGGAGCCAGGAGCAAAACCTCAAAGGCAGAGGAGAAAACAGCCTCCAGACTGAAGCCCGAGCTCTGCAGAACTCGGCCAACCCCAGCGAACTAGGACAAGATCACTTGCACCCATTTCGCCTAGAAGCTCTTCCTCCCACCCTCTTGGTGACCTTTAGATGGGGTTCCTGGTATAACCCACTACCACGTGGGAGCAACTGACAACACATCCCCCCAAGGCTGCACAAAGGAACCAGGCTGCCTGGGGTTCCTGGAGGGAGTTAACAACACCTTCTCCACACTCACTAGGTATCAGGGCCTCGTGTCTGGATTGAGGTCACTATCTACGTCCATCTCCCAGCAGACCAGAAGCCCTCAGAGGCCAGGCACCAGGTCCCATTCATCTTTAAATCCCTGTGCCCCTAGCATAGTGCCTGGCACGTAGTAGATGCTCAGTAAGCCATGCATGCTCAGCTGCTAAGTCCTGTCCGACTCTTTGTGACCTTATGGACTGTAGCCCACCAGGCTCCTCCATCCATGGGATTTTCCCAAGCAAGAATACTGGTGCGGGTTGCCATTTCATACTACAGGGGATCTTCCTGACCCAGAGATCAAACCCGCATCTCCTGTATTAGCAGGCATATTCTTTACCACTGAGCCACCTAGGAAGTCCTGCTGGGGAAGTTACAAGGCAGCAAAACCGGGCAGCAAGAGACAGGTGCTGGTTCATGATCACTCCATCCGGGCCTCCCACATACATGGACAAGGAGTCACGTGCTCCCTCTGGGTCCCACTTTCCACATTTGTAAAGAGGGATAACAAACCGTTCTGTATTCACACAGCCTCAGAGAGAACTAACTGGGGAAACACACATGGAAAGAACCATAGCATCAGAGGAATGCTAGTTACCCTTCCATTTCAGCTCAGCTCTCTCCGCACCTTCCCACCTCATGTTGGAGCCTTTTCTGCTGGCCATGTGCCCCCTCCCCCAGCACTGAACCTACTATTGTTTTATATCTTTCACATCATTGTGACTACTTGGTTTTAAGTTGGACTCCCCCACCGACCGGAGAGGTCCTGAATCCCAGAGGCACCATGTGTTCGTGTTCAAAGCCTGATAAAATGGGCACACAAGCCTGACTGCAGGGCCCCTCCTACCCACAGTCCAAGCTCTGATACACATACACACACACAGCACCCTCCAGCACACCGAAAAGGAAGGGAGATAGGAAGGGACGCTGCACACGTACCCTGTGAAGGAGTCACACCTCTGAGACCTGCACCTCCTCAGCAGGTGTGTGAGCTTGTTTGCCTGGCTGCCTCCGCGGCACAAGGGCCTCCAGGGCACTGATTGCTGCTTCTTTCCTTACATCAAGCACCGGGCAGTCAGATAAATAATACATGGCCTTTACCTCACTCACAGGTATCAGACGTGCAAACACCTACTTAGTCCCACAGTGCCCTGTGTGTGTGTGTGTGTGTGTGTAATGCCTGGCCTTACACAACTCCAGAGGGCATATCTAAGTTGGGAACTGATACTCATGCCCACCTCTCAACCCTATCCTCCTGCCATGGCCTGGAGTCCATCAGCACTGGACCTCATCAGCGTGTCCAGGGAGGAAACCGAGGGGAGGCATGCACACACCCTAAACCAGTCTCGGGAGGTCCCTTCCCCAGAAAACATCCTTGGAGCCCCAAGTCCCTGCCGGTGCCCCTCCAGACTGCAGACCTGTATGCAAGCCGTGTACACCTTCATGCACGGATCCCCGGGAGGTCTTGCCAGGCCAGTCACCATCCCAGATCATAGCTCCCCCCCGCACAGGAGCTCCCCCACTCACTCGGTCGTGCCAGGCGCCAGCACACCCACCAGGCGCACACAATCCCACTTGCAAAGGGCCTGTCCAGCCCGCCTCCCCTCTTCCCCCAGCCACCCCCACGGGCAGGTCCGATTACACTCCAGGCGCGGGCCCCGCCACGTTGGCGAGGAGGGGGCCAGGGCACACCCACGGGCGGCCCCGCGACCTCGCAGGGCGGGGAGAAGGCGCAGGACTAGGCCAGCGGGGCCGCAGACACCCCCTCCCTCCGCTGCCAAGACAGCCGCCTCCGTCCCCTTTCCCGCCTGAGGACCTGCGGCCAAGGCGACCCGCGGGGACGACCCCCCAAGCGGGCCCCTCCAGATCGGAGCAGCTCCTAGGTCCCCGAGAACCCTCGGCTACCTCCCCCCGCCTCGGGGCCTCCCGCGCAGGGCCGGTGGGCAGGGTACCTCAGGAGCCCATGGCGGCGGCGTGTGCGGGCGACGCGCGGCAGCCGGACTAGGAGAGCGAGGCAGGCGGACAGCACCGCGGCCCCGAAGCCTCGCCGCTGGCCGGCGCGTCCCGGACCCGGCCGAGTGCCGCCGCGGCGCGCCTGCGCACTGAGCGCGCCGCCGGGGAGGGCGGGGCGGCAAACGCGAGGCTGAGATCACCCGCCCGGCCTTAAAGGGGCCGTGGCCCCAAACCCCTGGTGGTGGGAGCGATCTCGGCTCTCCAGCCTCTAGCAAATCAGTCGAGTCGCCTCCCCCGACTCCATCCGACCCCCACCAACCCTGCCCACTACTGAGCTTCCTGAGGTGCAGGGACAGAGTAGTGGGCTCCAAGCTCTGTCCCGGCACTCTAAGGCTTTATGGAACTTCACTTCTTTTAACCCTAACTCCCTCCATTTGGGCCTGTTTGAAAATGAAACAGTAACGGCTTTTTAATCGAGTGAAGGATGCAGGTGTTTGTGGAATGAATGTCTACTGAAGTGCTGTGTGCAATAATCAAAATGAAATTGTAAAGGAGAGGAAGAGGTTTTTCTTCCCAGTCCACTTAGTAGCGCTTCCGTCTTGCCCCCACCTTGCTCTAGGTAGCCTAACTAGCAAATTCTTCAGATATCATTCAAACCGCCCACCTCATTTCTATGTGCCAGGTCCACACCAAACAGCAGTTTAACTGAAAAACAGAAAATCCAATCGAGTTTTGGCTTTGGTGTGTTCAAGATCCCCACAGTTATCTCTATCCTCAGCCCAGACTCCTCCCCTGAACTGTGTACTCAACACCTCATCCTTGAGGCCCAATAGGAGCTCAAAGTCAACAGGCCCACAACAGAACCATCTCCTCTCAAACTGCAGAGACCTGCACTCTCATAGCCTGTTAGCAGCTCCACCCTTCCAACACCAGCCAAGAACTCCTGGAGTTACTCTAGGATCCCTCCTCTCACCCCCTTACCCACTAGACCAGGAAATTATGTTGGCTTCCTGCTAAGTCACTTCTGTCGTGTCAGCTATTTGCGACCCCATGGACTGTAGCCCACCAGGTTCCTCTGTATGTGAGATTCTCCAGGCAAGGATACTGGAATGGGTTGCCATGCCCTCCTCCAGAGGATCTTCCCCACTCAGGGATTGAACCTGCGTCTCTTACGTCTCCTGCAGCTGAATTCTTTACCACTGGCACCAACTAGACTCTGACCTCTTCCACCCCATCTCCATTGCTACCAACCACTTTGCTTATTTTCTGTCCAGAATTATTGCAATATTCTTGTTAGGGAATGAATGTTTGTATCCACCCCAGATTCATATGCTGAAATCTTAACCCCCAAATGTGATGGTGTTAGGAGTTGGGGATGGAAGGTGATTAGCTCATCTAGGTGGAGCAGAGCAACTTTTGGAGCAAACTTAAATAGGATTTAAAAAGAGACCCCAGAGAACTCTGTAGCCTGCTTTCTGCCTCCTGAGAATACAGAAAGAAGTTGGCAGTCTATAACCCAAAAAAGGGCCCTCAGCAGAACCTATCATGCTAGAAGGCAGCCCGATCTTGAACTTCCAGCTTCCAGAATTATGAGAAGTAAGTGTCTCTCATTGATAAGCCAGTCAGTCTACAGTAATCTGTTATAGCAACCCAAGCTGACCAGTTGAATAGTTCTATGAAGACCTACAAGACCTTCTAGAAATAACTCCCAAAAAAGATGTCCTTTTCATTATAGGGGACTGGAATGCAAAAGTAGGAAGTCAAGAGATATCTGGAGTAATAGGCAGATTTGACCTTGGAGTACAAAATGAAGCAGGGCAAAGGCTAACAGAGTTTTGCCAAGAGAACACACTGGTCATAGCAAACACCCTCTTCCAACAACACAAGAGAAGACTCTACACATGGACATCACCAGATGGTCAACACTGAAATCAGATTGATTATATTCTTTGCAGCCAAAGATGGAGAAGCTTTCTACAGTCAGCAAAAACAAGACCGGGAGCTGACTGTGGCTTAAGATCATGAACTCCTGATTGCCAAACTCAGACTTAAATTGAAGAAAGTAGGGAAAGCCACTAGACCATCCAAGTATGACCTAAATCATATCCCTTACAATTATACAGTGGAAGTGACAAATAGAATCAAGAGATTAGATCTGATAGAGTGCCTAAAGAACTATGGACATGACTACAGTATGTGATATTGTACAGGAGGCAGTGATCAAGACCATCCCCAAGAAAAAGAAATACAAAAAGGCAAAACGGCTGTCTGAGGAGGCCTTACAAATAGCTGAGAAAATAAGAGAAGCTAAAGGCAAAAGAGAAAGGGAAAGATATACCCATTTGTATGCAGAGCCAAAGCCTTTGACTGTTTGAATCATAACAAACTGTGTAAAATTCTTAAAGAGTTGGGAATACCAGACCACCTTACCTGCCTCCTGAGAAATCTGTTTGCAGGTCAAGAAGCAACAGTTAGAACTGGACATGGAACAACAGACTGGCTTCAAATTGGGAAAGGAGTATGTCAAGGCTGCATATTGTCACCCTGCTTATTTAACTTATATGCAGAGTACATCATGAGAAATGCCAGGCTGGATGAAGCACAAGCTGAAATCAAGATTGCCAGGAGAAATATCAATAACCTCAGATATGCAGATGACACCACCCTTAATGGCAGAAATCGAAGAAGAACTAAAGAGCCAAAGAGCCTCTTGATGGAAGTGAAAGAGGTCAAAAAGTTGGCTTAAAACTCAACATTCAGAAAACTAAGATCATGACATCCAGTCCAATCACTTCATGGAAAATAGGTGGGGAAACAATGGAAACAGTGACAGACTTTATTTTGGGGGGCTCTAAAATCACTGCAGATGGTGACTGCAGCCATGAAATTAAAAGACACTTGCTGCTTGGAAGAAACGCTATGACCAACCTAGACAGCATATTAAAAAGCAGAGACATTACTTTGCCAACAAAGGTCCATCTAGTCAAAGCTATGGTTTCTCCAGTAGTCTTTACCAGTTGAGCCACAAGGGAAGCCCATGGATGTGAGTGTTGGGCCATAAAGAAAGCTGAGGGCCGAAGAATTGATGCTTTTGAACTGTGGTGTTGAGAAGATTGTTGAGAGTCCCTTGGACTGCAAGGAAATCAAACCAGTCCATCCTAAAGGAAATCAGTCCTGAATATTCATTGGAAGGATTGATGCTGAAGCTAAAATTCCAACACGTTGGCCACCTAATGTGAAGAACTGACTCATTGGACAAGACCCTGATGCTGGGAAAGATTGAAGGCAGGAGGAGAAGGGAACGACAGAGGATGAGATGGTTGAATGGCATCACTGGCTCAATGGACATGAGTTTGACCAAGCTCAGAGAGTTGGTAATGGACAGGGAAGCCTGGCGTGCTGCAGTCCGTGGGTCACAGAGAGTCAGACAAGACTGAGCAGCTGAACTGAACCGAAGCTGGCCAGGATGACTGTGATATTTTCCTAATCTGTTTCCCTTTTTCCAGGCTTTCCTGGTGCCCCAGTCTACTTCAGTGCAGGAGCCAGAGGATTCTTTTATTTATTCTTTAAGGTTTGGTTGTTTTTTTTATTTTTGGCGTGTACCATTTTAAAGTCTTTATTGAATTTGCTACAATATTGTTTCTGTTGTATGGCCATGAGGCATGTGGGAGACTAGCTCCCTAACCAGGGATCAAGCCTACCTCCCTGCCTTGGAAGAGGAAGTCCTAACCCCTGGACCACCAGGGAAGTCCCCAGAGGGATTCTTTTAAAATTTAACTCAGAACATAGCACTTGTTTGCTCAAAGCCTTCCACTGGCTGCCCAGTTCACTCTGAGTAAAAGCCAAAGACCTTACAGATCCCTGCTGAGTCTTCCCTTGCTTCATCTAACATTCCACCCACCCAGCCATGTCTGACCTCATCTCCTGTTTCTTTCCCTCCATGCTGACCCCTTGCTGTTTCTAGAACAAATGAAGCCTTGGCCTCAAATCCTTTGCACTGGCTGTTCCCCCTGCTGGGACTGCTGTTCCCTCAGATACCTATTGCCGTCCCCCAGTGGCTCAACAGTAAAGAATCCGCCTGCAATGCAGAAGGTGTGCCAGGTTTGATTCCTGGGTCAGAAAGATGCCCTGGAGAAGGAAATGGCAACCCACTCTGGTGTTCTTGACTGGAGAATCCCATGGACAGAGGAGCCTGGCGGGTTATAGTCCATGGGGTTGCAAAAGAGTCAGACACAACTTAGTGACTGAACACACACACAGATACCTGAATGCCCCCTCCTTCACTTCCTTCTAGGGTTTACTGACACATTCCCCACTCAGGAAGCCTGCCTTGACCACACTAGTGAAATTGCCAAACCCCTTACCTGCAAGTCCTGATTCCCCCTTTCCAGGCTCCAGTTTTCCCCCCATCACTTAATTTCTATCATAACATAGTTCGCCTGTTTTACTGTTTGTCTTCAACCCGTAAAACATAAACTCTAGAAGAACAAAGATTTTGTCCTTGTTGTTTCCTGATATAATCCCAGTATTTAGTACAAGGGCTGGTATGGACAAAATGCTCAAAAAATATTTGTAGCATGAACAAAGATCATCTAGAGAAAGTCTTCTAGGCAAATTCCTTCCCAGCTCCCAGGTAGGAAGTTGCTCAGGGCTTTCCCAGCACACAAACAACATTTATCATCAGTTGCATCATCTTCACTTGTTCTTGACTTCCTGATTCTCTCTCCTTACACGTGAACCCCTCCAGGGCAAAGTCCTTGTCTCAGTTATCACCATATCTTATGCTTAGCAAAGAAACCTAGAAAACAGACACATCTGGCATCAGACCAAACCACACCCTTATTCAAGTTCTTAGTCCCTGTTCACCAAGGGCAATCTTTGGGTTTCAATTTACAGAGGCCTCAGGCTGGCAGGAGCAGAGGCAGGTGGTGAGTATTTTTAGGTTTGGGTTGTTCAGAAAGGGGCTCACACACAGAAGGTCACCTGGCCTGAGTGACATGGCAGGTTGGCAGCAGGTGGCACTGGGAGCCCTCATTGTTTTCTCCTTGTCTTTCCTCATCCTCTCCCCAGGCTGTCTAATTTAGAAGATAAATGTTTCCCTGCTCTCTCACCTCCTCACTCCTTGCAAATTCTCAGTCGCCCTGGCTCAAAGATGTCACTCACATCAGTCCCCTCTCCCTTCCATGCCCAAGGCCACTGTCCTGGTTCAGGTCCCCTTGGTGTGTGTTAGTCACTCAGTCCTGTCTGACTCTTTGTGACCCCCTGGACTGTAGTCCGCCAGGCTCCTCTGTCCATGGAATTCTCCAGGCAACAATACTGGAGTGGGTTGCCATTTACTTCTCCAGCAGGATCCCCTTAGTTCTGGACAATAGTAACAGTTCCCCAGCCCACCAGGCACCTTTACCCCTGCTCACTGGCTACAGGAGGAGCCTTTTTCCACTTCCAGCAACCAGCTACTCTTCCTTCAAAGGCCAATTCAGATGTCATCCTTTGGTTCTTTCTAGATCCCCACCTCCCCCACCCTCCCTTCCCCCATTCTTTTTTAATTCGCTTCTCCCAACAAGAAAAAACTCACAAATGATTTGAAATTCATCACAGAATAGTTAAGTAATTATGGTAGATCCATGCCCTAGTGGTAAACAACCTGCCTGCCAATGTAGGAGATGTAAAAGACTGGAGTTTAATCCCTGGGTCGGGAAGATCCCCTGGAGAAGGGCATGGCAACCCACTCCAGTATTTTTGTCTGGAGAATCCCATGAGCAGAAGGGCAGAGGGACCTGGTAGGTTACAGTCCCTGGGTTTGCAAGCAGTCAGTCAGACAGCTGAAGCAACTTAGCACGCAGGCACACACACAATGATATATATTGTGTAGATATCAGAACAGCCTCTATGCATTACAAATAACAAGGGAACAATGATTAGGAAGACTACTCATCGGAAAAGGTAATAAATTTGTAATAAAAAGTAATAAATTTGCATGACAGCCTGATCTGAACTCTGTAGTAAAAAAAAAAGTCTTAGAAGAAAGATTGAAAGGAAATATAACAAAATGTTAATAGTGGGTTCTCCTAAGTAGCAGGATTATGAATATTAGTTATCTTCTCTCCCCACCTCCTTCTCTCTCTTTTACTTGTTTAATTTTTGTTTGCATTTTCCAAAATATGTTTGCAAAAAGCATGCAATGTTTTCAAAGTAAGAAAAAAGGTTGCTTAAAGAAATGATTTGTTGTTCCCTCCTGTTTGCATCATTTCAGCTGAATGCATCTGGTTCTCCGCCCCACCCTACCCCCAGACTAAGGGCCTCTCATGGATAATGGGGACCAGGTTGGATTATCTCTGATCCCAAATCCACTCCTAGTATCTGCAGGAGAGTACAGAGGAAAGAGCCAGGGCCTCAACGGTGCTACTGATGAGTGGCCTCGAGCCCAGAGCACTTCAGATACACTTGCCTGCAGTCTCTGCATCTCCCACTTGCCCCCAAGGATGCTGTGGGAGCTCTGGCCAGGTGCCCTGGAGAGGCAGTGTGGTGTGGCAGGCAGAGCACAGGGCCAGCTCCACTTACTTCCTAGCAGTATGGTCTTAGGCAGGTGGCTTTGACTCTCTGAGGCTCAGTTTCCCCATCATACAAAAGTGTTGACACAGAATTTTGCACACGGTTGACAAGAATGCTACAGTCTATGGCATGGGGCTGCTGAAGGCCCAACCAACTTATTACCCGAATTGGATCCATTTGGTTGCAGCGGATTAAAAGCCAATTCAAACTAACTTTTAAAAAAAAAAGAAAGAGAATTTAAGTGCTCACTTAATTAGAATGTGTGAGGCACAGCTGGATGTGAGGCTTCACATACCTTCATTAGCTCACTATTTCTCTCATTCTCTTGGGGGGTGTGTGTGAAGGGCTTGTTCCCAGGTGGTCTTCCCCTCTACAACAAACAGAATACCTTTCCTTTTGTGGCTGTTGTGCTCAGTCATTTCCGACTCTTTGTGACCCCATGGACTGCAGCACACCAGGCTTCCCTGTCCTTTACTATCTTCCAGAGCTTGCTCAAACTCATGTCCCTTGAGTCAGTAATGCCATCCAACCATCTCATCCTCTGTCGTTCCCTTCTCCTCCTGCCCTCAATCTTTCCCAGCATCAGAGTATTTTCTAATGAGTTGGCTCTTCCCATCAGGTGGCCAAAGTATTGAAGTTTCAGCTTCAGCATCAATCCTTCCAATGAATATTCAGGGTTGATTTCCTTTAGGATTGACTGGTTTGTTCTCCTTGCTGTCCAAGGGACTCTCAAGGGTCTTCTTCCAGCACCACAGCATCTTCTTCAGCACTCAGCCTTCTTTATGGTCCAACTCTCATGTCTATACATGACTACTGGAAAAACCATAATACCTTTCCCAAGAATTCAAAAAATTCTGTTTCATAATTGCCTCTGATTGGCCCATCTCGGGTCACTTTCCCATCTCTGAGCCAGTCACTGGAGCCAGGAGCTGCAGTGCTCCAACTGGCCAGGCCTAGGTCAATGGCCGTTTGGTGATGTCCAAGTGTAAAGTCATCTCTTGTGTTGTTGAAAAAGGGTGTTTGCTATGACCAGTGCATTCTCTTGGCAGAATTCTGTTAGCCTTTGCCCTGCTTCATTTTGTACTTCAAAGCCAAACTTGCATGTTACTCCTACTTTTGCGTTCCAATCCCCTATAATGAACAGGACATCATTTTTTGGTGTTAGTTCTAGGAGGTCTTCTAGGTCTATCATGGAACTGATCAACTTTAGCTTCTTCGACATAAGTGGTTGGGGCATAGACTTGGATTACTGTGATATTGAATGGTTTGCCTTGGAAAAGAATTGAGATCATTCTGTCATTTTTAAGGTTGTACCCAAGTACTGCATTTTGGACTCTTTCATTGGTTAAGCAACAGTTTAAACCCTATTTGGAACAACTGACTGATTCAGAATTGAGACAGGAGTATGACAAGGCTGTTTGTTTTCACCCTGTTTATTTAACTTATATGCAGAGCACATCATATGAAATGCTAGAGCTGGATGAGTTACAAGCTGGAATCAAGATTGCCAGGTGAGATAGCAACAACCTCAGATATGTAGATGATACCATTCTAATGGCAGAAAGCTAGGAGGAACTAAAGAGCCTCTTGTTAAGGGTGAAGGAAGAAAGTGTAAAAGCTGGCTTAAAACTCAATATTAAGAAGACTAAGATCATGGCATCTGGTCCCATCACTTCATGGCAAATAGAAAGGGAAAAGGAGGGAGCAGTGACAGATTTACTCTTTTTAGGCTCTAGAATCACTGCAGATGGTGACTGCAGCCATGAAATTAGAAGACGATTGCTTCTTGGCAGGAAAGTTATGACAAACCTAGATGGTGTGTTAAAAAGCAAAGACATCACTTTGCTGACAAAAGTCCGTATAGTTAAGGCTGTGGTCCTTCCAGTAGTCATGTACAGATGTGAGAGTTGGACCATAAAGAAGGCTGAGTGCCAAAGAATTGATGCTTTTGAACTGTGATGCTGGAGAAGACTCTTGAGAGTCCCTTGAAAAGCAAGGAGATCAAGCCAGTCATTCTTAAAGGAAATCAACCCTGAATATTCATTGGAAGCACTGATGCTGAAGCTGAAGCTCCAGCACTTTGGCTACCTGATGTGAATAGCTGACTCATTGGAAAATACTCTGATGCTAAGAAAGATTGACGGCAAGAGGAGAAGGGAGCAACAGAGGATGAGATGGTTGAATGGCATCATCATTCAATGGACAGGAGTTTGAGCAAACTCTGGGAGAGGATGAAGGACAGGGAAGCCTGGTGTGTTGCAGTCCATGGGACTGCAAAAGAGTCAGACATGATTTGGCAATTGAGCAACAGCTACCATACCGTCATCCCAGGGCTGATGTGAAGATGAAATAACACAAGAAAGGTTACTAGCACTGGGCCTGACATGCTGTTAGGACTCAGGAAGTATTGTATGTATTTACTCATCTATTTTTAGGCCATGCCAAGCTTGTGGCTCAGCTGGTAAAGAATCTGCCTGCAATGCGGGAGACCTGGGTTCGATCCCTGGGTTGGGAAGATCCCCTGGAGAAGGAAAAGGCTCCCCATTCATGTATTCTGGCCTGGAGAATTCCATGGACTGTATAGTCCATGAACTCGAAAAGAGTCGGATACAACTGAGCGACTTTCACTTTCACTTTTCACTTAAGCCAACAAGTGAGACTTTAGTTCCCAGACCAGGGATTGAACCCTAGCCCCTGCATTGGCCATGAGTAGTCGTAACCTCTGGACTGCCGGGCAAGTCCTCAAGAAAGTGTTGTGTTTTTGTTTTGTTTTTGTTAGTCACATTTGACTCTTTGAAACCCCATGGACTATATAATCCATGGAATTCTCTAGGCCAGAAGACTGGAGTGGATAGCCTTTCCCTTCTGCAGGGGATCTTCCCAACCCAGGATTCGAACCCAGGTCTCCTACATTGCAGGCAGATTCTTTACCAGCTGAGCCACAAAGCAAGACCGAAAGTGTTATTTTTAGTACCTATAAATATAACTAGCAAGAAGGCCTTTCCTGAAATTCCTGTTTGCAACTGAAAACATAAACAGGCCCAACTGGGTCAGTTTTGATGACCCTGCTTCAAACTCTGGCATCAGTGATTCTGTCCACAGCAACCACCTTGTGTCCAGTGTCAGGGCCTTGTTATTGTTCCCATCACCTGGACCACACTTCTTCTCACACCCTTTTCTTTCCCTAGTTAATTTCTGCCCCTCCCTCAGGTCCCTGATAAAATGTCAATTCCCCTGGATATGTCATTAAGTAGAGAAAAGAAAATACTGTGCAGAACAGTATTAAATATATCATTTATGCAAATATATGTGTGTACATCTATTTGTGTGTGGTTTAAAATACATAGTTACTGAAGCTGTGCTCTATAGCTCCTGAGCCGCAATTACTGAGCCTGCACATGGCAGCTACTGAAGCCAGCATGCCCTAGGGCCCGAGCTCCCCAACAACAGAAGCCACCACAGTGAGAAGCCCACACACAGCAACAAAGACCCAGCACAGCCAAAAATAAATGCTTTTTAAAAAAGTACATAAAAAAACAGGGAATGCCCTGGCAGCCCAGTGGTTAGGGACTCGGGCTTTCACTGCAGAGGGTGTGGGTTCAATCCCTGGCTGGGGAACTAAGATCCTTCAAGCTGTGTGGTGTAGCTAAAAATATAAAATGACTAAAAATAAATAAAATGCATAGTCATTTTCTGGAATGCAGAAGAATGGGCCCTCCCCTGAACAGAGGGCAAACAAGGACTGGGTCTTAGTCATCTTTGCTCAGAACCCGACACACAGGGCCATCATATTCATCACGACTACTACGCGCTGAGCAGTTGCTATGTGGCAGGCAATGTAGTAAGCTCTTCATTATCTCAACAAGCAGCGGTGGTGACTGCCATTTGGCTGATGAGGAAACTGAGGCACAGAGGCGCATCATTACCTGGCCAAGGTCACACCTGAGCCGCCCAGCACATAGGGAGCCCTACTGGTCCTCGGTTTATTAATTGAACATGGGACCCACACCAGTCCCACAGGGAACTAGGAAAAATCAGCTGGCAAGACAAAATGCTTCTGACTTCACAAAGACTCTCCTGTTGGGATGGTGACCATCAGCAAGCAGAACAAGGCCATTTCTGCCATCCAAGTTGTGTGTGTGTGCGTGTATGCGTGCGTGTGTGTGTGAATCAGGGATGTGGCTGGTGATGTTTTTATGGGTTGCTGTGAAAAGAGCCTGAGTTGGAGACACAGAGGAGCTTCCTCTTTCTGCCTGTCTGTCACACGCACACACACAGACTTACACACCTGGGCCTCCAACAAAGGCGAGATGAGTCCCACTTCAAGCTAACCTAGCCAAAACCAACAAGCAAATGAAAACAAAGAGAAGGATTTACTGCCAGTTTCCTTGGAATCACTAGGAGCTTGTTTCAGGTTCTCTACAAAATCCCAGGTTGCTGCCAACTATCCCGAGCACTGCAACTGGGAAAGGGAGGTTCTGCCACAGGTCAGGGACGTGCAGGAGCTGGGGAAGCTGGGTCCAGGGATTCTTGGGAAAGCCTTTAATAACAAGAGGGAAGGGACCAGAATAGGCCTGGTGGCCCAGTCTCAGATCTGCTGTGACTCAGTAAACCTGGAGGGGATGACTTCAGAGGGGCGGCACCTTAATCATAGGTGCTTTGAAGATGCAGGGATGAAAGGCCTTGGGAGGTATAATTACAGGAGATGCCATTCTCTCAGGGGCCTGCAGGAGCCCAAGTCACCATCTGCAGAGATATGTTGTGGGGGTCCCCAGTGGGGCCTTCTTAAAGGGGCAGTACCCCAGGGCTGGGCTCTCTGCTCCCTTCACTCCAGTTGCTGGCTGGACGGCTCTTCCATCCCACCAGCGTCCCCTGCACGGGCAGCGCAGCCTCTGCGAGGCCAGCTTCCAGCTCTGCAGCTTCCCGCCCCTCAAAAGGCAGCAGGACCCAGCCTCACAGGGAACAGTTGGGAGGACAGACAGGAAGATGCTGTTGGCGTCTCAGGGCTAGGGTGGAGGGAAGAACGGGGGGAGCAGGCCAGAGGAAGACGAGGAGGGGAAGGTGGCTCTCCGTCACCATGGCAACACTTCCCTGGCTCATCAGACCCCTTCTCCGTCACCCAGCCACGCACCGCCCCAGAAAGCTGGCCCCAGACAAGTGTGGCTTGAGCGCAAGATGTCTAGTGATTGGGCAGCTGGAGGCTGGAGCTTGGAACGTGTTTACTCCTCTGAACGATTAGACGGGTTCCTGTGGGCGCCTATGTTGCAGGCTTCGGGAATGAGGATGTGACGTGGGGGCCTCAGCCTTCTTAGCTGTAACTATTCCCATCTCCATTTCTGAAATAGAGCAGGGATGGGGGAGGTGGAGGCAAGGGAATGAGAGAGAATACAGGAGGGGAAGGCTCTCTCCTTGGCAAAGTCACGCTGGAGTGACTCCTACTGGAGCTGATGGCAGGGGTCTGCCTGATCCACTCCCCAAAGAGAGGCCCTGGCTTTCGGCAGAGGGGGGTGTAGGGGGGTGTGGGGGGCATCAGAAGGTAGGTGGGAAAGAGGAGGAGAGAGGCTGCCTTGGAGCAGCCCCGTGGGGCCAGCAGCGTGTGTTTTATGGCGGGAAGTGACTGAACCAAGTTCAGAGGAAGCCAAGTCCTTCCTTTTGTCCCAGACCATTTTCTCCGGGTGTCTCCTTGGTCTTCTCCCCGCTTTCCTCCTCCAGACCTTCTGCCATTCAGTCTTCAATCCCCTTCCTCCAGTGATCTTTGGCCGCCAAACAAGAGCAGGCCTCCTGGATCCTCAAAACCACCTCCTTCCACATCTCAACCCCAGTTGCTTTTTCCCTCCCCTCTCCCCGACACCCCCTCAGACCAAAGGTCACCTGCTGACTTTGGTTGAAGCGGTTCCCCTGTGTGCCAGAGGGGCAAAGTTGCACGGGTGGGGAGGGGCGTGAGGGACCTTGCAGGCGGGTTGCATTGCGTACATCTGTTTCAGGTAGTGATTACACAGGTACATAGAAACAGGCAAAAAGCTATGGATGCCTGTACACTTAAGCTGTGTGCGTTTTTCTGTGCATGAATTATACTTCAGTCCTTAGAAAAGAAAAAGACGACGACCTTGGGGGAAATGGTCGGTGGGAAGCTTGTGTTTTGCCAGCCCCCTTTCCTCTGCTGTTTGCTTTGAGCTCGCTGACCCCGCCCTCTTCCCTCATGCCCCGCCCCCAGCCGGGCGCCTCTCTCCCTGGCCCCGCCTCCTTGGTTTCCAAGCTCCGAAGGTTTCTAAGCTGCGAAGGTTTCCAAGCCCCGAAGGTCTGCCCTATCTGCGTTCTTGCCTGCGATGCTCCCAGGCTCCCGTGTAGGTCACCTCAGAGCCTCCGACTCCTCCCTCTCTCTCGATCGGCTAAGAACAGATCGGTTCTAAAAACGGTTCAGTCATCCTTGCCTTCTGGATGTCTCCTGCCTGGATTGTAACCGTAGCTCCCTAACTCCTCTCCCTGCCTCCTTTCTCCATCCTTCAGTCTCCCTGCCCACTGTTGCCGAATTCATATCCCTCAAGTTCACATCCGCCGTGCGCTCTTCTCTAATCGGTGGTTCCCCACAGTGCAGACGCTGTTGGATGGAAGTCAGGCCAGTGGGTTCCGGCCTCTGCCTTCTCCATCCTTGGCGGCTGTATATCTCCTCCCAACCCCTTTGTGCTTGGATCTCTGAGTATATATCAACCTAGTTCATACCTCTGGGCCTTTGCACATGCTGTTTCCTCTGGTGGGAATGACTGTCCCCACCTCATCCCTCCTCCCCACCCACCAGGCCACCACCACCCAGTAAATTACTCACGTTTCAAGGCTCAGATCAGGTATTTTTTGAACACCTTCCTGATACACTGCCTCCCTCCTTTGTCCCTGGTTCACACTGCATATCTCACAGCAGATTTTGGATTGGGATAAGCCATTGGTTAACTTGAGTCTTTCCCCTGACTTGGGCCCTTGGAAGCCAAAGTCACACCTCATGTTTGCAACATGCAGTAACCATTACTGAGCACTTCACGCAGCACTGGGCTAGAGTGAAGGTTAGGAGCATGGGCCACTGTGTCTCCATGTCCTCATGCATTCAACGAGCATCAGAATACACCAGCCTCCTAGGATGCTTGTGAGCAGAGAGGGTGGGAACAGAGCTTGGCACCAGGAGCCTCCTCAGCCCTTATGAGCATCTGTGGTTTTATTTAATCTTACAACCTCTGAAACAGGTAATAGCACCTCCACTTTACAGGAGAGGAAACCCAGACCCAGACAATGCCCCAGGTCACAAAGCCAGCCCTCTGGGTTTCACTCTGTGCTCTCCACCCCCCACCCCTGGACTCCACTCCCCCTCAGCCCAGCGCTGGCACCCACAAGCCCCAATATTTGTTGCATGAACAAAAATGATTCACTAAGTGGCATGCTTGCCCCCTCCAATCTGGGCAAAATTTCCGGGTAATTGTTTGGCGTACTTTATAAAAATAAACTGTTTGCCTGGTTGACGCATCCTGGTCACTCCCTGGCCTCAGCTTAAATATCACTTCCTCAGAGGCTGTCAGCCACCACCCCCTCTCATATACATTAGCTCCCTGAATAAGAAACACAGGAAAGAGAAACCAGACACCAGTGATGATGTGGGTAGGAACACAGTGGAGGGGGCAGGGATGGCAGTGACTCTCTATAATTTGACTTTATTTGTGATTTTTGGCTGCACTCTATGGCATGTGGGACCTTAGCTCCCAGATCAGGGATTGAACCTACGCCCTCTGCATCGGAAGGCGGAGTTTTAACCACTGGACTGCCGGGGAAGTCCCATAACTTGACTTACACAGCTTGATGTTCATATATGTAATATCTCCAAAAAAAATTAAACCAAAAGAGAGGGGGGGCACTAACTCATTATTCAAATTAATAACCACACAGAACACAGAAAAAAGAATGATTTCAAGTTACATCCAGGCACTGTGCTCTGACCACATTTCCTCAGAATATAATCTAAGGGGAGAAAAAAAGTCTGTAAAGAACTCTTTACCCCATAGGTATTAGGCTTCCAAAATCAGTCCTGAATATTCAGTGGAAGGACTGATGCTGAAGCTGAAACTCCAATACTTTGGCCACCTGATGTGAAGAATTGACTCATTGGACAAGACCCTGAAGCTGGGAAAGATTGAAGGCAGGAGGAGAAGGGGACGGTAGAGGATGAGATGGTTGGATGACATCACTGATGCAATGGACGTGAGTTTGAGTAAGCTCTGGGAGTTGGTGATGGACAGGGAAGCCTGGTGTGCTGCAGTCCATGGGGTCGCAGAGTCGGATATGACTGAGCGACTGAACTAACTAACTAGTGGCTCAGTGGTAAAGAATCTGCCTGCTAATGCAGGAGACTCAGGTTCAATCTCTGGGTGGGGAAGATCCCCTGGAGAAGGAAATGGCAACGCATTCCAATATTCTTGCCTGGAGAATCCCATGGACAGAGGAGCCCGGTGGGCTACAGTCCACGGGGTCACAGAATCAGACTTAACAACTAAGACATCATATGCTTTTAGTGTGAGCACGTGTCACTCTCTGTTGTGTCTGACTCTTCGAGACCCCCCAGACTGTAGCCCACCAGGCTCCTCTGTCCATGGGATTTGCCAGGCAAGAATACTGGTAACAAAAACGGCAAGGAGAGGGTTGCCATCTCTTTCTCCAGGGGATCTTCCCAACCCAGGGATCAAACCCATGTCTCCCACATTGCTGGCAGATTCCTTACCACCTGAGCCACCAGGGAAACCAAAACTTACATATATTGTAGGGTACAGCAAATAAGCACATTCGTATTAGCAGGAACTAAAACCTTCACTGCAAAAGATACATAAATAAAAAGGTATTTTTTAAAAAAGATTAGCTCCTTGTATTTCCCCTCAGGGCCCACAGTTGCTAACTTCACACCTACTGTTTGAAGCCAGCTGGGAGGGGCTGAGAGTGACCCTGCTCCAAGGCAGGCCTCCATGTGGCTCACTGCTGCAAAGCAGGACCCTCTGGCCTTTTCTGGTGGGTTTGTATAGTCAAAGCTATGGTTTTTCCAGTAGTCATATACAGATGTGGGAAAGTGAAAGTGTCTCAGTTGCGTCTGACTCTTTGCGACCCCCTGGACTATACAGTCCATGGAATTCTCCAGGCCAGAATACTAGAGTACTGGAGTGGGTACCCTTTCTCTTCTCCAGAGGATCTCAACCCAGGGATGGAACCCAGGTCTCCCACATTGCAGGCAGATTCTTTACCAGTTGAGCCACAAGGGAAGCCCATGGATGTAAGAGTTGGACCACAAAGAAAGCTGAGCACTGAAGAATTGATGCTTTTGAACTGTGGTGTTGGAGAAGACTCTTGAGTTCCTTGGACTGCAAGGAAATCAAACCAGTCAATCCTAAAAGAAATCAGTCCTGAATATTCATTGAAAGGACTGATGTTGAAGCTGAAGCTCTAATACTTTGGCCACCTGATGCAAAGAACTGACCCATTAGAAAAGACCTTGATGCTAGGAAAGATTGAAGGCAGGAGGAGAAGATGACAGAGGATGAGATGGTTGGATGGCATCACCAATCTGATGATGACATGAGTTTCAGCAAGCTCCGGGAGTTGGTGATGGATAAGGTAGCCTGGCGTGCCCCAGTCCATGGGGTCACAGAGTCCAACAAAACTGAGCAACTGAACTGGAAACTGAGGAATTAAGGTTTCCCTGATGTCTCAGATAGTAAGGAATCTGCCTGCAATGCAGGAGACCCGGTTCAATCCCTGTGTTGGGAAAATCCCCTGGAGAAGGAAATGGCAACCCACTCCAGTATTCTTGCCTGGGAAATCCCATGGACAGAGGAGCCTGGCGGGCTACAGGCTATGGGGTCACAGAGTCAATACATGACTGAGTAACACACACGCAGGCATTAAGGACCCACCTTTTCCGCAGTCTCACAGGAAGGGCCAGCAGGAGACCTTTTACTAGGGCTGAGCCAGACTGTGGAATGCCAGCACTGGAAGAGACTTGAATTATGGGGATTTTAAGCAATGCCCGACTTACAAGGGGCCTCTCAGAGCCCTGCATCCCCTCCCCAAGTTGAGTTCTTGCCTGTGGGCAGAGATCATGGTAATAGTGGCTCTTGGGTTAATGAATGAGAAATAGGCCGGAAATGTGTGCTGGATAAACATGGGCTGCTAGACCAATTCTTGGATAAGCTGGGTCAGACAAAGGCCGCTAAGGCTGAGGGCTGTTTCTTTATCGGAGCTTGGGCTTTGCTGAAGAGACTGTCCAGGGTCATCTCTGGCACAACTGTCTTCATGGTGTTCCTTCATCTGAAGGCAGAGAGGTTAATACTTAACTCTGGATTAGTGGTTAAGATAACTCAGAATTGTGGATAAAATAATGCGGTGAAGAGTGCTTTGAACTCTCCCTACTCAGCAGGGTCCCGGCATCACCTGGAACGTGTTAGGATGTGGACCCTCAGGCCCACTCCAGCCCTCCCGAGTCAGAAGCTGCATTGTAACAAGGTCCCCAGGTGGTTTGTGTATAGTTTTTTCTTTTTTAATATTCATCTGGCTGTGTTGGATGATGCCACACAATATGCCAGCAAGTTTGGAAAACTCAGTAGCCTCAGGGTTGGAAAAGGTCAGTTTTCATTCCAATCCCAAAGAAAGGTAATACCAAAGAATGTTCAAACTACTGCACAATTGCACTCATCTCACAAGCTAGCAAAGTAATGCTCAAAATTCTCCATGCTAGGCTTTAACAGTACATGAACCAAGAACTTCCAGATGTTCAAGCTGGATTTAGAAAACTCAGAGATCAAATTGCCAACATCCGCTGGATCATCAAAAAAGCAAGAGTTTCAGAAAAACATCTATTTCTGCTTTATTGACTATGCCAAAGCCTTTGTGTGGATCACAACAAACTGTGGAAAATTCTTCAACAGATGGGAGTACCAGACCGCCATATGTGCCTCCTGAGAAATCTGTATGCAGGTCAGGAAAGCAACAGTTAGAACTGGACATGGAACAACAGACTGGCTCCAAATCAGGAAAGGAGTACATCAAGGCTGAATATTGTCACCCTGCCTGTTTAACATATATGCAGAGTACATCACGAGAAATGCCAGGCTGGATGAAGCACAAGATGGAATCAAGATCACTGAGAGAAAATATCAATAACCAGATATGCAGATGACACCACCCTTACGGCAGAAAGCGAAGAGGAACTAAAGAGCCTCTTGATGAGAGGACAGTGAAAAGGTTGGCTTAAAACTGAACATTCAGAAAACTAACATCATGGCATCCTGTCCCATCACTTCATGGTAAATAGATGGGGAAACAATGGAAACAGTGACAGATTTTATTTTTGGGGGGGGCTCCAAAATCACTGCAGATGGCTAACTAACTGTAGCCATGAAATTAAAAGACGCTTGCTCCTTGGAAAAAAGCTATGACCAACCTAGACAGCATATTGAAAAGCAGAGACATCACTTTGCCAACAAAAGTCCGTGTAGTCAAAGCTGTTTTTTTCCAGTAGTCATGTATGGATGTGAGAGTTGGACTATAAAGAAAGCTGAGTGCCAAAGAATCTATGCTTTTGAACTGTGGTGTTGGAGAAGACTCTTGGGAGTCCCTTGGACTGCAAGGAGATCCAACCAGTCCATCCTAAAGGAAATCAGTCCTGAATATTCATTGGAAGGACTGATGCTGAAGCTGAGGCTCCAATACTTTGGCCACTTGATGTGAAGAACTGACTCTCTGGAAAAGACCCTGATGCTGGGAAAGACTGAAGGCACGAGGAAAAGGGGACGATCAAGGATGAGATGGTTGGATGGCATCACTGACTCGATTGACACGAGTTTGAGCAAGCTCCGGGAGTTGGTGATGGACAGGGAAGGCTGGCGTGCTGCAGTTCCATGGGGTTGCAAAGAGTTGGACACGACTGAGTGACTGAACTGACTTGACTGGCTGTGTCAGGGCTTGGTTGCATTACGCAGGATCTTTCATGCAGTGCATGAACTCTCAAGTTGTGGCATACAGGATCCAGAGCACATGGACTTCAGTATTTTTGGCTCCGTGGCATGCGGGATCTTAGTTCCCTAACCAGGGATTAATCCCGTGTCCCCTGCATTGCAAGGCGGATTTTGTTTATTCACTTATTGGCTGTGCTGCATTTTCATGCTGCTCGGGCTTTTCCCGAGTCGTGGTGTGTAGGGTTCTCATCGCGGTGGCTTCTCTTGCTGCACAGAACAGGCTCCATAGGTGTGCAGGCTTCAAGAGTGGCAGCCCTGGGCTCTAGAGCACAGGTCCGACAGCTTGGCTCACGGGTTTAAGTCGCTCCTCCGGTATGTGAGGTCTTCCCGGAACCAGGGGTCAAACCTGTGCTTCCTGTATTGGCAGGCTGACTCTTGATCACTAAGCCACCACGGAAACCCATACCAGGCAGATTCTTAACCACTGCACCACCAGGAACGTCCCTGTGTGTTGATTTTGAAGCAAAGGGTTGAAATAGCCCCAAGGAGGTAGCAAGCACCGCTCGAGTGCCCCCGGCCACACCCGGTGTGCCAGGTCTGCTGGGGAGAAGCCCCCAGAGCGAAGAGGTGGGCCAAGGGCTTCCCAGGTCACTTTATCCTTTTCTACTTTATTACTTCAAATTAACAACCACAATAAAGCTCAAAAAAGTCCAATATTTACACAGGAAAAAAGTACAAAATTCCCCCCAAAGTTCTTCGGTATTTTTTTTTCAGTTTTTTAAATTACAAAGTAATAAAAAGCTTTGCTCTTTAATTAAAAAAAAGAAGAAAGAATAAAAGGGGAAACAGAGGTAAATAAATTAGGAAATACACACACGGAAAAAAAAAAAACAAAAATAAAGTAAAAAAGGGTTAACTAGGTGGGATGGATAAATCCAGTGCCCAGCCCTGAACTCCAGGCTCCTCCTGACAGAGACAGAACACTGGGAAGGGGGAACCCAGGTGAGTGTCAGAACCAGGGAATTAATTCTTAACCCAGGAGCCAGATGCTTTCTGGAAGTAGTCTCCACGGATTCTGCCCCAACACCAAAAAAGCGGGACCACAGGCCGAGGACAGTCTCAGGGGTCGGTGGTGGCAAGGACCGTCTGTGCCCTTCTTGAGGGACATGGAGGTCACCACCCACCCCCATGTCCTTGTCAGGGGCATAAGAAAAGTCGGCCTGGCAAGCGGGCGGGACACCTGCTGTTCTGGGAGACAGAGGTCAGATACATACACACCCACAAGGACTCTCAGCCCCACTGCCTCACCACCCCACTCCTCAAGGTCTCTGTGGGGAGGCAGAGAAGGGACCCTTACGCTCACGGGGGCACTGGCGAACGCCCAACACAGAAAGTTGGTGACCTTCATCTCAGGGGGTGGTGGGGCCTGCACTTATCTTCTAAGGTCCCCAGGCTCATGAACACCCAGCAGGACCTGCCTCTGACCAGCTAATCCATTCCCCCAGCGCCTCGGGCCACCTCCCGAGGGCCTGTGAGGACCCGCTGCAGTTCCAGTGCGGAAATGTCCCTCTTAGCCAAGTCAGGTGGCGGCTGGGTGGGGCCGTGGCATCCAGTGAGTGTAGCCTGGTATCTGGGAGCCTCTGGCAGCCTGAAGGTTGTGGGCGGCGGGGAACGTGAAGGGACAGGATTCTCTGTGCCGAGGGTATCCCATCTTCTTGCCATCAGCAAATAAAAAAAGTAAAAATAAAAAAAATTCGAAACAGAATCCATCGTTGGTTTTGTGCTGGGTCTTTTTCTTTTTGTTCTTTTGAGTGGTTTCTTTTCCCCATCTTTTTGTTGTTGTTGTTGTTGTTTTAAAGAAAATACAGTGAAGACACTAGAAAGGGAGAGAGAGAAGACAGATCAGGTGGGCATCCGCCCCAGCCACCCATCCACCAGCCGCCTCCTGCTCCAGTCTCCCCGGCCCCAAGGCTCTGTGCTTAGTCGCTCAGTCGTGTCCGACTGTCTGCGACCCCATGGACTGTAGCCCGCCAGGCTCCTCCGTCCACGGGGATTCTCCAGGCAAGAACACTGGAGTGGGTAGCCATGCCCTCCTCCAGAGGATCTACCCAACCCAGGGATCGAACCCAGGTCTCCTGCACTGCAGGCGGATTCTTTACCATCTGAGTCACAGTAAGTGCTCCATTTTCACAGAAAAGACACAGAATCACTTTCTCTCCTCTCTTTTGGTGAGCAGCCACCCCACAGCTACACAAACACCCCACCCTGCCATGAATGGGGCTGGTTCCTGGGCGTGAGGCTGACAAAGGTGAACCCCGAATGCTGGCCCAGAGCTACGTGTGGAATACATGTCTACAAAGCAGGTCATACGCAGTTGATGTGAGGTCAAGCCCCTGAAATGTCAGCTGCTGCCAGCCACGTGCATATTCCCCAGGAGCTCAGACCACCCCTCCCCGACACACACCCCCCCCAAATTAGTCCCTGCCACATCCGCCTTCCAGATGGGGCCCCAGAGAGCTGAGCTGTAACACCCCGCCTCAAAGCCTCATGCAACCACAGGTCCCATCAAGGCTCATATTGACCAGAGGGCGCCCCCCACCCCTCCCGCCACCGGAGCTGGGGAAGTCACCAAGGGCCTTCTCAGAGAGCAGGTAAACTCCTGACTTCAAAGCTCTACTCTGTTTGCATGAATGAAGCGTAACAGCCCAGAGACTGAGACCCGGGCTAGAGCCCTGGGGAAGGTCACAGGGTGGGCCCTTGGGTTCCGTCCCTGCTACCAACTTCCCAGAACAGTTAGGGCAGCGTGGGGATGGAAGGCCAGCCCCATACAGACAGAGAGGTTTCCGGCAGAAATTAGCTGGTGTGTGCTGGGCCTGCTCAAAGCACAACCATGGGTTCCTCCGGGGGCCGTGGGAGTCCAGACCCGGCTGGGCTGTGACTACAGCAGACGTCGACTCACCTAAGCAAATACTGGTCCGATGGGGGCTCCTCCTCACTTTCCGAGGTGGTCAAATGGCACGCTTGTCTGGGAGGAAGGGAGGCAGAAGGGTGGGAGGGGCTGAGCTGCTGGCAGGATAACTGGGCAAGTCTCTCCCCACTGTAGTGTTCTACCCTGCCAAGCCCCTCGCGCAGGGGAAGGAGTGGGTGTGTGATCTCAAGCACCCCAGATGTTCGCATTTTGTAGACAAGCACATGGCCCCGGGAGGCCCAGCAGCTGCTCAAGGCCGTGGGCTTTCCAGCTCTCGATCTGTTCTGCTGGGGTGCCGCCACCACCTCCGGAGGTCCAGAGCGGCTCTCCCTCCCACCTCTGCTGGACCCCTTCCCCGGGGGGGGACTCCAGATCCTCCCTTCCCCACTTTCCTAGTCCGCACACAGCCCCTACGTGGGGGCCACCCGATGGGGTCCGACCACCCCTCCATTCTGTGCTGACTGGGGATGGCGGGGGCGTGCTGATGGCAGGGACCACAAGCCCCTCCGCTGTGAGCTCCCTGCCACCCACCCGGGCTGGGCCCCCTGGCAGAGGGCTGGGTCCCGACTCCCACTGCCTTGCTGGGGAAGCGGTGAGGCCCAGAAGGGGCTGGGGGCAAGGGCAGCTCACCTGTGAGGCTGAAATCCGGGAGACCTCTTGCCGCCCAGTGAGGTCGGAGGACGAGACGTTGGCGGGCGCGCCCCTGTGTAGCCTCATGCTCACCTTCCTCTCTCTGTCGACCCGTGAGATCGCTCTGGGAGAAGTATTGCCTGGAAGGCGAGGCGGATGTGGAGGGGCGGGGGAAAAGGGAAGCTGCCCTCAGCACCCAGGGCCCTGGCTGCCCTGCGCCCCCTGCCCGCTGCCCAAGGTGCACACTCACCAGCTTGCTGGATGCGGGAAGCAGGGGTGGAAGCCACAGGCTCCGCTGCACTGCGGAGCCGGTTGGCGGTGGCCCCCGTGGGCGGGCCAGGGGGCAGGGCCCGGGTCGCCGACCCCCGGAGCTGCCCCATCCTCTCCTCTCGCTCGTGTTCTCGCCGCTCCCGGTCCACATCCTCGGGGTTTCGGGCTGCACCCTGCAGGCATGAGACGAAAACCCTGGTCAGCCCTGCAGGGTCGGGGAGCTCCGGGATCCGGTACTCCATCGGGGTCAGAGCAGGGGAGGCAGGCCAGGGGCGGGGGGTGTCTCAGAAACCCTCTGGTCCCACCGCCTCCCCACAAAGCAGGCAGCCCGAGAGACCCGGAGATGCCCCCTGATCACACCGCACAGAGAAAAAAACAAAGCCACAAGACTGCCCAAGAGGAAGCTCGACCTGGGGAGCAGAGAAAGGTCACTCTGTCCTGGTCTCGTGGGGCCTGGAGTCAGAGCTGGAAGGACTGATGCCCCAGGATGGCCAACCAACCTAGGTCCCCCCCACCCCCATGTAGAGAGGGCCCTTGGCTCCTTGACGCTTCCAAACACAGCAGGGCAGGTGCTCAGAGGCCGAGAAAAAAGTTACAAAGCGAGCTGAAGGCGGGGCCAGGACTCAAACCAGGCCTCTCAGGGCCCAGTTAGGGGGATTTTTTCAAAGGGCTGTTCTTCCCCTAGACCTGGCAATGGTTTCACAACTAAGAGGCCCAAGGGACCCACACAGATGCTGCCTTGCTTGGGATGGGAGCTGGAGAAGGCATGGGCTAGATGCCCCATGGAAGAAAGAGGCACAGCAGGTAGACAGGGGTGGAAGAGGTGCGTGAGCCCCTGGGGGGCTCTGCCCTCTAGCCACTGCCACCCCCAGTGCAGGAGGAAAGGAGAAAGGCCCAGAGAGAGGAGCGCGGCATGGGGGCGGCAGCAGCCGCGTTACCTAGTTGGTCCTGGGGTCGTCCACAGGGAAGGGCGGGGGGCTGGCATGAGGGGGGCCGCATCTGTGAAGGAGAGAGCTGCAGGCTGAGTCGGGGGGGGGGGGGCAGCCTGCTCATGGGCCACAGGCTCCTATAACCCTGTCTCTCCCAGAGAATCAGCCGAGAAGGCCTCACTGTCCTTCGGAGATGAGATGGGGGCTGGCTTTGGACTTAAAAGCAACTCCAGGAGCTAGTGGCTGGGGGATCAGAGGATCCTTGGATCCTACAGGAAGAACCAGGGCCCAGAGAGGCCTCGGGAGGCCTAGGGCCGCATAGCTCAGGGCAGAGCTGGGCTATGTCCCAGTCTTGCTCCACTCTCCGTGCTCCCAGAGGACTCAGCAGAACATCCTAGAGACGTACGTTCTCCGTCCTCCCACCCTCAAGCCTGTCCAGACAGGCCGGGAAGCACCAGGGCGCCACCGCCTGACCCCTGGTCCTCACCCCAGGTTCCCACCCACTCGGTTAACAGATGGGGGGAGAGAACGACTGAGCCAGAAGCAGGGCCAAACCTGTGACAAGAGCTGCCATGCCCACTCATTAAATATCCCTCGGGGAGGGGGCGCATCCACCCTGCAAGGCAGATCCAAACTCACTCTCTGGTGGGGGGACACTGAGGCTCAGGGAAGTCAAGTGACTCCCCCAAAGGTGCCCAGCCCAGGGGCTGTGGCTGAGCAGAGGGCCCTGCTCGGGCCCACAGAGGCAGGAGGAGCTGAGTCACTCAGCTCGTACCCACCCAACCCAAGTGATGCCTCAAGAAACGCACACCAGGGAGGTCTCTCGGCTTTTATTTGCCCACGAGAAGACACAAAAGGTCAGTGTCCAAGTCACACGAGCCTTCCCCTGTGTCGTGCAGACCCCTGTCGTTGGCAGTGTCGAGTTTCCACCTGGCTGGCTGGTTGGACTTCAGAATACAGTGGCTCTGTGCAGCATCCCAGGCTCCAGGTACCCGGGGACTCTGGGGCCCTGATGCTGAACGATACGGCGTGGCCCCTCCAAGGAGGGAAGTTCTCAGTCAAGGACAGGATCCTTCCCACGGAAGAGTCTGCAGCCCTCAGTGCCCAGCATGGTGTCCGGTCTGCTGGCAGGTGCTGATGAAGGCTTCTTGCAGGCAGGGCAGGAGGGGTGAAGTGGGAGGAGCTTGGTCTCCAGTGAAAACGTGGAAGGTCCCCAGGGCGTGTCCACAGATACTTCTGCCAGGGGCAGCTGGAGGCGGTCAAGCTCACCATAGCGGGGACAGGGTCAAAGGTGCCCAGTTATCCAGTCCGATGGCCCTCAAGTCAGAGATCAGTGCGGGAGGTTGGTACCTCTGCTCAGCTTTTGGCTCCAGGGCCTGCCTCGACGGGAACTCCAGGAAGGGGTTAGGGTGCCAGCAATGGGTGGAGAGAGTGCTCCTGGCCTGGTTTGAGGCGAGATCTTGTGGGCTGGATGGTCCCATGAGAGGCTCTGTGGGGAGCCGATTGAAGCTGCAGGTGCCCCTGGACTTTCTGCAATGATGGACGTGTTCATATCCACCTTGACGGGTGTGGCAGCCACTAGCTGGCCACCTGTGGCTCCTGAAAACTTTAAATATGGCAAACGCAACAGAAGAAGTATGTTTTCAGCTTTAATTAACTTTAATGAAAAATCAGCCACACGTAGCCAGTGGCTAACACATTGGCAGGCACAGGCCCAGACTTTGCAAAATCCACTCTCGGAGCTGTACCGAGAGGAAGGGCCAAACTCGGCCCCGAACCAGACTCACGAATGCCTCTGTACACAGGTGAGAGGGTGTGCACAGCACCCTAAACAGCACCCTGGGGCGAGAGCTGTGCTCCCAGCCAGAAGATCTGTGGTGATGGGTGCCACTGCCCATCTCCCACCCCTGGGGTCCTCCAGCCTGTAGGACACTTTCATCCTCCGCCCAACCTCTGCCTTGCTTCTTAGGCCGCTGTCTGAGAGTCAGAAAGAGCGCCAATCAGTGACCAAGCGCCGATCCCAGGGTCCTGGAGAACAAGGCTTCAGTCCTGAGTATCCGGCAGGAGGGTGCCCACCAAGAAAAGAGGCAGTCAAGAGGACACGCGGTCCAGGAAGGGGCCTTTAATGGGTTCAGGTTCAATACAGAGGCTGCTGGCGGGCTCTGGCCAAGGCTGTTCCTGGGGTCCACTGCCACCAGGCCCTTCTGGGCAAGGAACATCGGATCTCCTTCAGGCTCTGTTCATCAGGCCACTGATTCGTCCCCAAGAATCTCACAGCAGGGCCTTCTCTGCCACGCCCTCTCCAGTGTACCCCCACCACGTCAAGGGATGTCTCCTCAGGCCTGGCCCCGATGGGCTTGGGGACACCTGGTGATGTCAGAACTGGGGCCCTGCAGTCCAGACCACAGGCCAGTAGTTTTGGGGGGGCAGCTCCTCCACCTCCTCCACGGGCCTATGTGGAGGGCCCTGGGTGCCCAGGGGCGCCGGGCACCTGGAAGGGACAGAGAGAGCACAGCGGAGGCTCAGCCTCTTGGGCTCCCCCACCCACCAGGCGGGAAGTATCGGAGAAGTCAGAGCCTGGAGGTGCTTACCAGTACATGGGTGGGTTCGCCGGCCCGACACAGGGACAGGGGCGGGGGCTGGGCAGTGCAACAGCTTCGCTGTCGCGGGGCTGAGCCTGGCTCGAGGAAGCCCCCTTCTCCAGAAGAGACGTGAAACAAGACACAGGATGTCACAGATTCCGGAGTCCCAGGCCCAGCGGACGAACACTTCCCACCCCACCCCCACGACTCTTAAGAGAGAGAGAGAGAAGAGAGGTGCCTAGCAAGACCCAGGGTGCCACAACCAGGGAGAAGGAAGCCACAATGAAGGGGTCCAGGCTGGCCAAGGGGGACTCAGCGAAGGCCACCAGCTGGCACGTGCAGGGCACCAAGAGCAAGATGCTGCAGGCCAGGATCAAGACAGCGGGGGGGCCCACCAGTGCCATCCGGGCCCGGCTCACCCAGGCGCCCAGGACGGACGGGAGGCCCAGGCGGGCCCTCTTGGGTCCAGTGGGAGGCAGCGCCCCACCTGGGCCCGGCTGATCGCGGCGGCACAGGCCGTCCGCACGGATGAGGCTGGTGTGGGGGTCACGTGCGCCGTCCAGCTCGTAGCACCCGGCTTCCGGGAGCCCCGCCCACCACAGGGTCACGTTGGCCTTCCCGGTCCAGTCCCCCAAGCCCGCCTCGGCCTTCAGGAGACTCACGAATTTGAGCATGTTCCAGTCGAAGACGTAGTCGTAGGAGAAGCCCTGCCGGTGGAAGAGGTTGCGGAAGAGCTGGCGCAGGTAGGAGTAGTCGGGCTTGTCGTCGAACCGCAGTGAACGGCAGAAGTTGAGGTATGTGGAGAACTCGGCTGGTGCGGGGGGCAGGGGGGACAGAAGGTGCCGTCATGAGGCCCACGCTCCCAGGGGCCCCCCCCCCCCCCCCCCCGATGGCGCTGTCCTACCCAGCCCCGCCCCGGACCTAAGACGGGTCAGGACGACGTCCTCCCTACCCCAAAAACAGTCGAGAACCTGATGGAAATTCTAAGCCACAGGAGGAAAACTTGGGTTTCCTCCTCTGAACATCAGAGGTGAGAGAGGGCCCTTGTGAGATAAGAGAACACACACACACTGGTTCCTCTCCTGGGGCGCCTAAGGCCCGTGTAATTTCCTAAGTGGTGAGGGCGCAAGGAGCATCCTGTCCAGTCCTCAACGGAGGAGACTCCAGGTGGCTCCCGATGGCAGCGGGTCAACAGAAAGACCAAGCCATGATCAAAAGGTTGGAACTCCTGGGGCCCACCCCTACTTGCTTCCCTAGAAAAGGGAGGGGGTCTGGGAACGGAGTTAATGGTCACCACGCTGATGGGATGAAGCCTCCATAAATATCACAACAGCATGGGGTATGGAGGGCTTCCTGATTGGTGACCACATCCCCAACTCCACTCAAGATAGAAGCTCCTGCACTCGGGACCCTCCCAGACCTCATCCTATGTGTCTCTCTTCAACTGGCTGCTCATCGGTATCATTTATCACATCCTATCAAAAACTGGTGAAATGTCTTTCCCTGACTTGAGTGAGCCAAATTAATCGAAGCCGAAGAGCGAAACCTCAGATTTATAGCCAACTGATCAGGAGCACAGGCGGCAACCTGGACTCGTGATTGGCATCTGAAGTGTGGTGGGAACAGCCACGTAGGATTGAGCCCTTAACTGCAGGGTCTGATGCTTCCTCCAGGGAGGTAGTGTCAGAAGTGAGTTAAAATGCAGGACACCCTGGAGTTGTTCCTGACACTCAGCCCTCGCGAGGTGTGTGGGCTGGGGACATGAGCTGAGCCTGAACAACGACAGAGCTGTGAATGACGGATGCTCTAGTGCTGGGCAGTGGTGGCCCAGAACAGGCTCTGTGCAGCCTCGCTGGTCCCTCAGAAGGGGCCCTGGGGACCGCAGGCTAAGCTTGTTGCCCCAGCGGGCTACTCACAGGGGTAGCCTTTGCAGAGGACCTCGATGGGCGTCGACATCTTCTTCTCGCTGATCCGCTCGTATTTCTGGCGCTTGGTGGCCGCTTTGAGGCCCTGCCAGGGCAGGGAGCCCAGGTTGAAGTACATGAGAACGTAGCCCAGACTCTCCAGGTCGTCTCGACGGCTTTGCTCTGCAGAGAAAAGGACAAGGTGAGGGGCAAGGTCCACCTGGGCTCCTGGCTGAGGGACCCCCTTTCTCCAGGGGTCTTTGATTAAGGTGAACAACCCCCCCTGTGCACTCAGCACGAGCCCACCCCCACCCCCCACATGCTGGCTGCACTCTTACCCCTCCTACAGGGCAGGGGCCTGAGGCTGGGCTTTGCTCACTCAACCTAGGCCTAGTGTCTCCAGCTCAGGCTCTCATCCATTTAGCCACTATGCAGTAGGCGCCCCGGGGCCTCCCTGCCCAGCCCACCCTGCGAATAAGGCCCAAGCAGTGGCATCAAACAGGGCTGGGTCAGACCCGACTTTAACGCCTGCTAAGCAGCACGGCCTAAAGTGCCTGTGTCACACGGTGGGCCTGCAGTTCCCACCCGGTAAAAATGGGGACACGTCCTTGCCCACCAAGGCTGCTGTGGGGATGACTGAGGCATGAGATAAAGAGTGCTTCTTGCGAAGGAGAAGACCTGCCTGTGTGACCAGCCACGGAATAAACCCAGGCTGCAGAAGGTAGCCAAGGTCCTGGCGGGCAGCCCACAGGTACCCTCTGCTCCCAGGCCTTGCGCACTCACCGATGCCCAGGTGGGTGTTGATGGAGGCGTAGCGGGCAGTGCCAGTCAAGTTCTTGTTTTCCCGGTAGGGGATGTGCTGGTGGGTGCGGGCGTCCCGGTACTTCTTGGCCAGGCCGAAGTCAATGATGTACACCAAGTTGCCCTTCTTCCCCAGCCCCATGAGGAAGTTGTCGGGCTTGACGTCCCGGTGGATGAAGTTCTTGGAGTGGATGTACTCAATGCGGCTGATCTGGGGGAGGGGAGAGCAAGTCACTCAGCAAGTGCTGAGGCAGGGGGAGCAGGCTTTGCCAGATGCTCGGAGCCAGGCCTGGACTCGGGGCTGGGGCCCTACAAATGGAAAACACACCCGTGGTCCCCTTCCAATGGATGGGGACCCCTGCCACAAGCAGAGGAGCAATATCAGTCTGCAACCACCATGTATGATGATTTCGAAGGGGCAGGTCAGGGAAGGCTTCCTGGAGGAAGTGACAGTAGAGGAAACTCTGATGGAGTGATTCATCAGGTTCACTGTGATGCAGGAAAGTGAATGGCAAGATCTAGAAAGGAAGTCCAGGAAGGCATTCAGGCCTCATCGGCCTGGTTCTATACCCTCAGGGTACAGAAGAGGCCCTCAAGGAACCAGAGAGGCACTTCGGAGGTTGTTCTGCCAGCCAGACTTGGGGGAACAGGAGTACACGGAACCCTAAGCTTGGTGGGCAGGGGAAGACAGAGATGAAGCACACAGGCAGGAATTAATCTCTGGCTGGAGGATACCAAAGTCAGGGAGACATGAGGACCTTCCTTTCAACAATGCGTTAGAAACACATGTTCACTGCTTCTCGGCCTTTTGGCTAAGATCAAGTGTAGAAACACATGTTAATAAATACGCACACAATCTGTCTTCTGGCAGGTTGGCCCCCTCCCTGGGCCTCAAGCTTCTGAATGTTTCCTAAACTCAAAAAACCTAGACTTCTTTGAGTTTCATGTCCTGTGAGAATGACAACCCTCTCTGCGCACACACATTTAGCCTAAAATTACAGGATGTCTGCGGACTTTCTGCAGGGCAGACACAGACACAGACCCTGGGGGACAAGGTCTCCATGTACCATTCCAGGGCCAGGATTTTTGGGGGTTTTTTTTTGCCGTGCCATGCAGTATGTGGATCTTTGTTCCCTGACCAGGGATCGAACATGCGCCTCCTGAGTTGGAAGCAAAGTCTTAACCTCTAGACCACCAGGAAAGTCCCCCAGGGCCAGGATCCTGTGCTTTACTTTTTAAAAATTTTTTTCTCCCTTGAATTTATAAAAGGATTGAGGATGCAAGCAACGCTCGTCCATGGGCATGGCACTAGGTGGTGTCCCAGATGACTCCACGAAGGGGAGCCACTCCTGAGGGGGCCCAGCAGCTCCCCTATGGCTGCTGCATGGGAACAGGCCCTAGGTCTGGGTGACCATGGGCTTTACAGTCACCCGAGGGCAGCGTCCCAGGCCTTCCGTGGGAGCCCAGCTGAGCAGGTCTGGAGTGGAAACTGGCAGTCTATGTTTTAATACCTCCTCCCCCAGCCATGGCTGATGGTCAAGGTCCCCTGGTCCCGGTCCCATGTCGCTATCACGGCTTCCTGCTCCAGCATCCTCTGGCTGGGTACCCAGTGTCCCCCTGGCCCGAGGGAGGAGGTGGGGGGACTCACCATCTGGTCGGCCAGGAGCAGCACGGTCTTGAGGCTGAACTTGCGGGAGCAGAAGTTGAAGAGGTCCTCGAGGCTGGGCCCCAGCAGCTCCATGACCATCACGTTGTAGTCCCCCTCGGCCCCACACCACTTGATGGATGGGATCCCCACTGCAGGGAGGCGGGGCAGTCAGGCGCCGACACTCCCCAGCCCACCAGTCCCTGGGCCCCTCCCCATGTGAGTGCCCAAGGCACAGGCACAGAGCTCCCACCCCCACGCCCACCGCCCCTCCGGCCCTCACCTCCCCCCTGCATCATCTTGTAGAATTTGCTCTCGATGTGCAGCTGGGGGTGCTTCGTCTTCACACACTCCAGCTTGATGGCAACTTCTTCACCAGAGGCGATATTGGCACCTGCGGGGACAGGGGGACCCAGGCCACACTCAGCTGGCCAGGCAGCCCCAGGCCAGGACCACTCCGGGCCTGCTCCTGAGCAGCTCAGTGTCCCTTGGGAAGAGGTTGAAAGGTGGCAGAGGCCCCGGGCTGTATCCACGGGAAGCAGAGGAACTGGGGCACAGAGCAGGCCCCTGACCCAGCCTCGGCAGGAAGGGAGAACCAGAGCTGCAGCACTTGCTGGGGGAAGGAGCGGAGGGCTGCGGCCATGCAGAGAATCGGAGGCTGGGGCAGCAGGCGGCCGGATGTGAGGGGCCAGGGCAGGGCCAAAAGCGTTCCCAGACCACTCAGGGGGGCTGTGTCCTGCAGAGTGGAGCCACTGAGGTCTCCCAAGCTGGAGAGAGGCGCAGTCAGTGGGGTGTGGAGCCGAGGAAGACAGCAGGCAGAGGGGCAGGGCTATTTCAAGAAAGATCCCAATCCAAGCTGCACCGGGCCTCAATTTCCCCAGCTACAGTCATGGGTAGGCTGAGCTGGAAGGCTGGGGGCTAAGCTGAGAGGCCGTCTCCTGCTGGGAGTCAAGGGGGTCTATAGCTGCCATCACTAAATGGTGTGATCTCAGCACAGAGACAACACAGAAAGTCTGGAGCGGGACACAGCCGCTGGAAGAAGGGGGGCAGGATAAATCCAGGACCTCAACCCGGGGACGCCCGAGATGGGGCTCCACCACAAATGTGCCTGAAACAGCCGGCAATCTGAGGAAAGACAACACAGCTCATGCCACGCACCACAAGCCCTGAGTGGAGCAGACGATCACATGGGGGGCAAAGATCGGAGTGTAAGTTGGCTCAACCACTTTGGAAGCCAGGTTGGTCTCTGTCTGGTAAAGCTGAACACACAGAGACCCTCGGTCAAACCAGGCCACTTCCAAGGGTACACCCTTCAGAAACATGAGCGCTAGGAGGCCAAGCAAGGACCTTTGCACAGCAGCAAAGGACCACAACATCCAGCCCCAGAAGATGGCCACAAGGTGGGGCAGATGCCCAGGGACGCCCCACGCAGGGGGAGACAGGCACGATGGCTATGCGGTAGCTCTCTGCGACCGAACCCTCTCTGAGCAGCGAGCAAGGCGTAGCACTGCTTACAAAGGCCAGAAGGTGGAGACACCCGAGAGTCCATCAGCGCAGGCGTGGAGAGCCACTCTGCCTGTCCCTAAAAATGAACTGGGCACTGACACAGCCTGCGACACTGACAAACCTTACACACACAGTGTGCAGTGGATAAGCCACACTCCAGAGGGCAAATACTGTCTGATTCCATTATATGAAATGCCCAGAACAGGTGAACCCATGCAGATAAAGATTAGACTGGTGGCTGCCAGGGACTTGGGACAGGGGGAAGTAGGACAGGCTACAGGGCAGGCTACCCCACTAAACAGGTGCAGGGTTTTCTTCTGGGTGATGAACTAGACAGGGATGGTGGTCACACACACTGGAATTGTACTAGTGAATCAGTGAAGTTGCTCAGTCGTGTCCAACTCTGCCATCCCATGGACTGTAGCCTACCAGGCTCCTCCATCCATGGAATTTTCCAGGCAAGAGTACCAGAGTGGGTTGCCATTCCCTTCTTCAGGGGATCTTCCCGACCCAGGGATTAAAACCAGGTCTGCACTGCAGGCAGACACTTCACTGTCTGAGCCACCAGGGGAGCCCCTGGGGTTATACTAGAGGCCACTAAATGGTTAATTCTTAAATGGTTAATTGTATGTCATGTGAATTTCACCTCAATTTCAGGGTGAAAAACCGAGGAAGGAAGGGAAAGAAGGATGCAAGCACAGTTTTGATTGTCTCAATTTCAAAACGTTCCACACGTTTAAAAAAAAACAAAAAACAAAAAAAAACCCAAAACGTTCCACGCTGAATTTTGTATAGTTTAGGGACATAAACATGATAAAACTCCTCAATAAAAGGGTATAACTTAAAATTTAAGATTCAGACAGTCATTAGCTCTGTGTGGGGGAAGCAGAGGGTGGGATGGGGTGGAGTACTAGGGGTTTTCAGGGTGACAGAGCTGTCTTCCTCCAACTAGTGGTGAGAAGAGTGCCTTAAATGGTGCACATGTTTTATACATGTAATTTAAAAAATAAAACAATGAGGTGTTAAAAGAAGGGAGCATTGCTTTTAATCTGGGAGTAGACAAGGTTTCCCAAAGAAAAGCAATGCCAAATAATGTTCAAACTACTGCACAATTGGACTCATCTCACACACTAGCAAAGTAATGCTCAATATTCTCCAAGCCAGCCTTTAACAGTACGTGAATCAAGAACTTCTAGATGTACAAGCCGGATTTAGAAAAGTCAGAGGAACCAGAGATCAACTGCCAACATCCTTGGATCATCGAAAAAGCAAGACTTTCAGAAAAAACATCTACTTCTGCTTTACTGACTAGGCCAAAGCCTTTGACTGTATGGATCACAACAAACTGTGGGAAATTCTTCAAGAGATGGGAATACCAGACCACCTGACCTGCCTCCTGAGAAATCTGTATGCAGGTCAAGAAGCAACAGTTAAAAACTGTACATGGAACAACAGAGTGGTTCCAAATCGGGAAAGGAGTATGTCAAGGCTGTATACTGTCACTCTACTTATTTAACTTATATGCAGAGTACATCACGAGAAATGCTGTGCTGGATGAAGCACAAGCTGGAATCAAGATTTCTGGGAGAAATATCAATAACCTCAGATATGCAGGTGACATGACCCTTACTGCAGAAAGTGAAGAAAAACTAAAGAGCCTCTTTATGAAAGTGAAAGAGGAGAGTGAAAAAGTTGGGTTAAAACTCAACATTCAGAAACTAAGATCATGGCATCTGATCCCATCAATTCATGGGAAATAGATGGGGAAACAATGGTTGGGCTCCAAAATCACTGCAAATGGTAACTGCAGCCATGAAATTAAAAGATATTTGCTCCTTGGAAGAAAAGCTATGACCAACCTGACAGCATATTAAAAAGCAGAGACATTACTTTGCCAACAAAGGTCCATCTAGACAAAGCTATGGTTTTTCCAGTAGTCACATATGGATGTGAGAGTTGGACTATAAAGAAAGCTGAGTGTCGAAAAATTGATGCTTTTAAACTGTGGTGTTGGAGAAGACTCTTGAGAGTCCCTTGGACTGCAAGGAGATCCAACCAGTCATCCTAAAGGAAATCAGTCCTGAATATTCATTGGAAGGACTTATGCGGAAGCTGAAATTCCAATACTTTGGCCACCTGATGCGAAGAACTGACACATTTGAAAAGACCATGATGCTGAGAAAGACTGAAAGCAGGAGGAGAAGGGGACGACAGAGGATGAGATGGTTGGATGGCATCACCAACTGTATGGACATGAGTTTGAGTAATGCTCTGGGAGTTGGTGATGGACAGGGAAGCCTGGTATGCTGCAGTCCATGGGGTTGCAGAGTCGGATACAACTGAGCAACTGAACTGAACTGAAAGGTTTTTTATCCCTGACTTAAAATCCAGAAGCCATTAAAAAAAAAAAAAGTCTCCCTCCCCTCCAAAAGTGGAATTCCTTCCCCATGGCAAAAACACCAGAAACAAAGTCCAAAGACTGACAATACATACATACTCATAACTTTTATCAAGGGCAAAGAACTAATATCACACTAATATACACTGAGAACCTACAAATCAGTAGGAAAGAGACCAATGACTCCACAGGAAACAGGCTGAGGAGTCAAACACACACTTTACAGAAGTGAAGTCGCTCAGTCGTGTCCGACTCTGGGACCCCTTGGACTGTAACCCACCAGGCTCCTCCGTCCATGGCATTCTCCAGGCAAGAATGCTGGAGTGGGTTGCCATTTCCTTCTCCAGGGGATCTTCCCGACCCAGGGATCGAACTCAGGTCTCCCGCATTGCAGGCAGACACTTTAACCTCTGAGCCACCAGGGAAGCCTGATATAGACTGAGCAGCTACAAATCAGTAGGAAAGAGACCAACGACTCCACAGGAAACAGGCTGAAGGAGTGAAAAACACACTTCACGGAGACAGAAAGAAATTATTGGTATAAAAATGGCTTACTCATGAAAAGAGCCAACCTCCCGTAAGAGAAAATCTAAGTTAATATTATCCTGAAAGACCAAGTCCATGTAAGCTGGCCTGCGCTGTCTGTGGGCCGGGGGCTCCCCTCTGCAGCAGACAGGCCCTGTATGAACTGGGGAAGCCGGGCTGCAGGGCCACCTGGATCCCTCCAGCTTCCACTTTGGGGAGTTTACTCAACAGGCACACACAGGGCAAAACAGGCCTGGATGAGGCTGTGGGCTGTAAGCTGTTTGCAACAGTAAAAGCTTGGAAACAACCCAAATGTCCAGCTCGGGGCCTGGTTAAATAAAGAAAGGCCCATCCATAAAGCGGAACACAATGGAGAAAGAATGAGGAAGCTCTCTCGGTGCAGAAGTGGAAAGATCTCAAAGATACAGGAAGTGAAAAGGCGAGTACAGAACAGTATGTATTCTATGCTGGAGGACACAATATGTATCTGTGTTTCCTTGTATCTACATAAAGAAACACTGAAAAGAAACATGAGAAATACACAAGGCTGCAGGGCAGGAGAGGGAAAGGACATTTCTCTGATACTAAGTTCTATGTTGCCCTTTTATTTTTTTTTCAAATCTTTGTTAAAATTCACAGTGTTTTTTTTTGTACATTCACAAGGTTATGCAACCGAAACCACAATCAAGTTTAGAATACTTTCACCATCCTCAAAACACCCTATTCTCTTAGTAGTCACTCCCCACCTCCCCCAGCACCCCCCCAATGTAGGCACCCACCCCCACAGAACCACTTTCTGTCTCTATGAATATGCCTACTCCTGCCACTTCATACAAACGGAATCATACAATGTGCGATCTTTCGTAACTGGCTTCTTTCACTTGGCATGCTTTTGTATTCTGGACTTCAGTTGTGTGTATTTTCATTTCTGAATCACATAAAATTAAAATTAAAAAAAAAAAAATAAAGCAGATCCCCAAATTCAGTGCCCAATGGGAGAAAAGAAAGTGCTTTGCAGACTCTAAGGTGCTTCTGAAACATCAACACTCATTACTGGGGAAAGCCTTGCATGTTTCCGGGGGGACAGTGAGGATGCGGGCACCGGGGGGTTGGGGCTCACTGCAGTCCACCAGCCTAGCAGTGGCAGGAAAGGCTGCAAGGGCTCCTGTGGTGTGAAGAGGACCAGGCCAGAGTGGTCACAGCACGTGCAAAGGCCCGACGGGGGTGGGGTGCAGTGAGCTCTGGGTGGTTCTGGTGCAGCTGGTGCTCGAGGGGGCTGAAGCAGACAGCTGAAGAGGCGAGGGCGGAGGAGGTGGGAAGGGTCTCAAGTGCCACAGTCCTAGGCATCAGCCTGAGCCTCTGGGCACCAGGCCTGGCTGTCTTGTTACAAGGCCCTGTGATTCCGTGATGGGGCCATCCTGCGCACTGCAGGGTGTTTTCCAGCCTCTCCGACTCTGCCCACCCTGAGCGAACAACCAAACCTGCCTCCAGGCCTTGCCAAATGTCCTCTGTGTGACAAAATCTGGCGGTCCCACCCCTTGTTGGGACCACTGGTGTATCCGGAAGGACAGGAGAGAACTTGAAGTCTGGGTGGCAGGGTGGGGGGATGAATCTGCACGGAGGCTGCTGCAACTGTCCAGATGACGGTAGCCCCGTGCAGGCAGAGGGCAGGGACCAGGTGACGCAGGGCCTTCAGCACTTATGATTCAGCAGATTGTGCAGAGAGCAGAGGTGTAGGGGGAACGCCCCTCCCTGAGATGGGGGAGGGGTGGTGAAGGGGAGGGGTCTTTGGGCCCCGTGAGCTCTTACACACCATCCTGCAAGGACTACTGCTTGTATCTCTATTCGATGTGTGTGGAAACTGAGACACCAAAGACGAGCAGGGACCTAAGCTGTTAGGCAAAGGCGTCTGACTCCCACTGCTGCCAAGCTGCCTCCGGGTCCCACCACCCCCACCAGATCCCCGCACTGCCCTTGAACTCTCACCAGGAAGTCCCAAGTCCTCCCTCAGACCTCCCTTACTTCTCACAGCTGGGGACCTGAGGCTCAGACAGGTTAAGTAACTGGCCTGAGGTCACACAGAACCGGCTGGGGCAGAGCCAGGATCTGAAACTTCATCTCTGGAGCCGCTGCTTTTTTCTCAATTTCAGTTCCCTAGCATCTCATTCATCACTCAACAGACACACACTGAGCCCTGAGCCGGCCCCGCCTCGGAGGAGCCCAGCTCATCCTCTGTGGCAGGGACAGTGGAGAAGTTTGACTGGGTACAAAGTGCCAGGCGAGCACAGCAGAGGTGGCCCCTCGGTGGGATACAGCAGGTCTGCGGGGGGCGGGATGAGACAGTCTGCAAAACAAACCTGGACACCGAGAAGGGCTCGGCCCGGCTAGCCCTTGAGGGTCTGGGACCTCGGCAAGTTCTAGGTGGGGAGGGGGATGAGCAACCTCATGTGGGGGCTCCCTCAGACACCTGGCTGGATGGAAGATGGGGCTGAAGCACTCCCCACAATCACCCACTGGGGCGCACCATCCCCTCCCCATTTAGAACTGAGGCCCAGAGACTAAGGAGAGGTCTAGAGAGTTCCTGAGGGCAGCCGGTCAGCAGCTGGTAGAGTAGGTGGCACAAGCTTGGCCACCTCCAGACCCCACGCAGCCAAGGTGAGGCCCTAACAAAGTGGGCCACGCCTGCCAGCCAGCCCCTTGCAATGCCAAGGGCGAGGGAGGAGGAGCCTGAAGAGGACTACTACAGGCCGGGAAGCCACATGTGCTTGTCCTCGGTCGATCCTGGAAAGCAGGGCCTGGAGGCCGCGCCCAGCCCCACCTGCAGAGGCCATCTGGAGTCAGGCCCTGGCGCCAGCACCAGCGACGAGAATGTGGCCAGAGCTCTGAACAAAGGGAGTCAGCGAGGCCAGCCGGGCAGGCCCTACAATCCCTGCCACCCCCATGCGAGCGAGAGGGGCCCAGGAAGGAGCTGGCAGGACACTGCACCAGGCCAGGGTCCCCGCGGCCTGTGCACTGACGAAGGCAGGACAGTCAGTGGAGAAATGGCTCCCGGCCCCCCGCTCAGGCCCAAGAGGACCCAGCTCCTCTGACAGTAGCAAATCCTAACCAAGACTGAAGGCTGGGAGACACCACAGAAAAGCACCACTCCTGGGTCGAGCACGTGCAGAGGGTCTGTGCGCCGTGATCTCATTGCTTCTCGCCACCCTGGGGGTCCCACGACCCCACCTTGCAGATAGAGAAGCCAAGGCTGGCAGAGGTCATCCCTTGTCCAAGGGCATACAGCGAGGAAAAGAAAGGCCAGTACCCAGAGCCCGGTAGAATTTATTCCAAAGTAAATTGGAGGAGTAAACTCAGACCTAGATTTTAAAATGAACTAGATGATTACTGGGAATTAAGGTTTCCCTTGGTGGCTCAGATGGTAAGGAATCTGCCTCTAATGCGGGGGACCCAGGTTTGGTCCCTGGGTTGGGAAGATCCTCTAGAGAAGGAAATGGCAACCCACTTTAGTATTCTTGCCTGAAAATCCCATGGACAGAGGGGCCTGGTGGGCTACAGTCTATGGGGTTGCAGAGAGTCAGACATGACTGAGTGAGTCACACACACAGATGATTACTGGATAAACAGAAGTCCTGTCCCAGGGAGGACCAGGAACACTGGCTTTCTGAATGACCTTGGGCTGCCCTCTATTTTGGGGCCTCAGTTTCCCTTCTGCAAAAGAGAAGGCCTGGGGTTCAGCATTGTCTAGAAGCAGGTGTGCACCTGCCAAAAGTTGCCTTAAACCATCGGCTCCAGGCTTCAGTCCTGAGCCCGAAGCTGCCACGATAAAAGGACCCTTTATATCCACCCCAATTTCACAAACAGGAAGGAGATGGGGTACTCCCTCTTTCACAGATGGGAATGCTGGGGCTCAGAGAGAGAAAATGACTTATCCCAGGTTACAAAGCCCATGAAAAATAGACGGGAGACCTGAACTCACCCCCCACATCCCAACTTTCTTCTCCCCTGCCACGAAGGAGGCCACTTCACAGGCCTCTGCATGTCACAGCCCCCATTTCCTCATTCCTTCATTTCAGAGGCTTTCACTGAACCCCCACGTGCTGAGCCCTGGGGCAAAAGTATGGATGCAAGCCAGTGCCCCTCCCCCACCCCCACAGGAGTTCGGAGTCGCAGAGCAGACCTTTCCATCAGCCTGCACTGTCCCCTCCCCCTCTGCCCTGGGCTCTGCTGTATTTCCAGGAGGGTGGTCTACTAGGTGCCTGACCATGACGTGCACATCCGGCTGGCACTTGCCAGCCTACAAGACGCTCTCCCCCATGGAAGACTTCCCCTGGAAGTCCTTGGTCGGCCAGGCAGCAGCATCAAACAAACCTGCTGCATCACACAAACCTCACCGACCGCACCAAGCCAGGTCTGACGGCTCCCTCCCACGTCCTGTCCTCTACATTCTCACTCCTTGGAGGGCTGTGGGTAGAAAGTCTGCCTTTTCTAGTTGTTTGTTTGTTGTTTTTTTTTTTTTCTTTTTTGGCCACACCACTTGGCCCACGGGATCTTAGTGCCCTGAGCAGGGATCGAAACTGCACCCGATATTGAAGCACAGAATCCTGACCCCTGGACTGCTAGGGAATGCCTTGTCTTTTCTAATTTTGGAGAGAAGTCCTGGTGGCCAATGTGACCATTCCACCCTGTCTCGATCTGTAAAGCGGGGACAACTCGGCATTGTCCCCAGAGGTGGCTGTGAGCAGAGACCACATTCGCACAGGGCTCGCAACACAAGTACTTCCTAAAGAATGTAGGCATACATGTCTCCCCCGACCTTGATGGGGAAGCAGTGGCCCACTGAGAAGCCCTCATACCCCAAGAGGGCAGGGACCCAGACCACTGGCTAAGAGAAACCCTCTGAGGTCTGAAGCAACAAGCCAGGGACAATGACCTGTCGGCTTCCTCCGCTCAGGACAGAACTGACCAACAACTCTTTTTCCAGGAGGGAAACAGAGGCACAAATGCTGCCAAGAGCACCGGGACAGCGACCGGGAGAAACCCCAGGGGCTGCCACCTCGCCCTAACAACTCCCACTCTCGATCAACCAACACAGTCTCTCTCTGGACCAACAACTGCCAAGGGAGGGTCGCACCTCCTGACTTCACCCCCCCACCCCCATCCCCATCCAGGGCTGCTGAGAAAGTTGCATTCTCGGGGGTCAAGGACAGGGGTGGGGTGAGACGTCAGTGATTTACTTAACAACAGGAGACCACGCTCAGCCTTTCAACAGGAAGCACATCCGTGGAGAGAGATTCTAAAAGTTACGACCACCGCCACCGCCCCCGCCCCCGCCCCCGCCCCCGCCCCCGCCCCCGCGGTTAGTGGAGAGCCTGCATCATTCCAAAGTTTTCCTGGGCTGAATTCCAGGCAGCCAGACCACAGGGCGGGGGCGGGCCTAGCGGGGGAAGCCAACAGCGGCCCAGGCCACTTCTGTCCACCAGCATCCTTCTTCCCAGGAGACAAGACAGGGGTGCTAACCCAGCCTGGGCTTTCCCACGTCCAGCTGGAAACCCAGATCATCTGCAGCTAGAAACCCAGAGTTAAAAATACCTCCTGCAGCCTGGATGGCAGCACTGACATCCCAGATGCCCACCCTCCTGCCCTGACTGAGGAGTCCCTCGGCCTGCCTTACCCCCAGCCTGCGGCTTCCCTCCCCACCTGGGATGGTTCTGGGACAAACAACCAAAACACAGAGTCACATTCGAGCTTCAGAGCATGAAATCTTGGCATCTTTCCTCCAAGCCCCCAGGGCTGTCCCAGGGGCTTCAGACCCCACTGAGCTGGAGCCAGAAACACTCACCTAGGTAGATGTCTCCGAAGGACCCGCTCCCAATCTTCCGGCCCAGGCGGTACTTGTTCCCCACACGTAGCTCCATGGTTCACTCCTGTGGAGGGAAGCAGAAACACAGGGTCAGAGAGGAGGGGAGCTGGGAAGGGGGTGAGCCCCCAGACCCCACCCCTCCCCCACCAAAAAGGTCCCGCAAAACCACAAGAAAAAACTCGGGACACTGCAATCTCCCTCCGGCTGGCCTGGAAGGGATTTGGCCTCATTTTGCCTGAAGGGCAACCACGGGTCAGGTAGCCCAACTGCCTCCACAGGTGGTGAAGCTATCAGAACAGGTGTCAGGGTAGCCAGGCAGAAGAAGGGGGTTGGAGACAGGGTGCAGGAGGAAAGAGCAAAGCAAGCAGTTCCTCGGGGGACATGCATTTGGGGACCCTCCAATAGAAGCCTCTTAGGGCAGGCTAGTCACAATGGGCAAAGACCCTGAAAGGAAAATCAAGGACAGAGCGGGTGATGGAGAGGGCAGATGGAGAAGCTGATCACCTTGGGGCTGCTGCCACGGCAACCACCAGCTAATTCGAGCCTCCAGGGACAGGAGGACAGAGTGAACGGAGGGTCCCCAAAGGAGTTCCTCAGCCCCCTTAGGACTTGGAAATGATGGGGTCCCAATGGCCCCATTCCCACCCCAGGCTTCCAGCACCAAGAACCAAAGGCCAGGTCTCCACAACCTGCACGGGTCTTCCCAGAGGTAGACTCTGCAAGTTTTCACTGGGCCCCGCAAAGAGAGATCTCCCCAACTCAGGGGGAAGGTCGGAAAGGGGCCCCCAGAACATCCAGCTTCCAGTCTTCTCCCTCTCTCAACCTCGCAACACCAAGAACTGCAATAGGACTCTCTGCACGGCCTTCTATGGATAAACAGACAGTTTGGGGCTGACTTTCAAGACTTGGAGGGTCTCCTAAGAAGGCCCTGCAGAGCAACCGAGGGGACCAAAGCCAAGTTTTGAGCCGCCTGTCAGCTTCTTTGGGATGAGAGGAGGTCTGGGGGGAAAGTGCCAATCTGAGCACTTCCCTCCCTGCTGTGCCCTACCCTGGGTGTCCAAGCTCTCTCAAGCTCTCTGAGCTAGCAGGGACCACCCTGGGAGCGACCCCTCTGCTCTGGCCTGGGGCAAAGATCTGGGCATATTCGAGGTTCTGGCCAACAGGGGAGGAAACTCCAAGGCTGGGAGGCGAGGTCTTGCTCTGGGGGGCCTATGAAACAAGGAGAGGGTTGTGGGGGAGTCCACTAAGATCACAGCCAGTATGGACAACTAGGAAGACGGGCCACTCTCTATAGACAGGGAACTCAGGCCCAGGGAGGTCATGCCGCCTGCCCGCCTGCCCTCCAGCAGCAAGTCTCCTCCCCTAAGGCCCAGACAGGGCTCCTGCTGCCCGACCTGGCGGCTTCCCACCCACCCGCTCATGCCTGGGCCAGGGGGCCACGCAGGAAGGGGGAAAAACAGCCCAGAGTCTCGGCCCCTTCCCCACACCAAGGAAGACCAGGAAAGCCAGACCCACCTGGGAGGCGAGGTGGGAGAAGAGCTTTCTTCCACGAGGTCGTGGTCAGTCTCTGCCCACCGGGGTGGAGGCAAGGAGCCGACAGCTCCTGCCCGGGAGAGACGTCCACCCCAGCGCCAGTTCCCAGGGAGCCGCCGCTAGCCCTTCAGCAGTGGTCACAAGGAAGGAGCCTCCACCCCGCGCCGGCCAAACTCCGGGCTCTCCACCAAGGGCCTCTGCCCACACGCCCCGGCCAGTCTCAGCGGAGGTGCCAGGGCGGCCAGGAGAACCCACTCCACATTTGCGGGAAACTCACCCGCCACACACCTCACACACACACCATCCTGTGTGGACACTTCAAAGGAAGAAAGAAACGCAGACGTGTACCAGGAGCCCCGCTGGGGGGAGGGCACGGGGTGGGGGGTGGGGGCGGGGGGACGCGGGTGTGTACACACACAAACACCGCCACCCCCCCAGTCCGTTTTCCGCCAACGCCAATTCAGAGACCACACAAGGCAGCCGGGGAAGCCGCAGGTTCGGAAAGGAACATAAATACACCCGCATCCTATATTACATAAATACCCACGCCGGGTTATATAAATACCCATGCCCTCCCGTCTGGGTGTCTTACATAAATACACTGCACATGACCCCCCCAGCCCCTCCCCACTCACCCGGCTGTCGGCAGAGAAGGGGAGAAGAGAGGGTGCAAACCACTAGCCCTGCAGGCAACCCACCCCCTACCCCCACCCTGGGCTGCTCCTACACCCCAGGGGCCAGGGCCCCAAGGAGAGCCTAGACTGTCCCAGCACTGTCCTCCCAAAAGCCTCCCAGAGAGCAGAAAGACTTGAGGCGGGAATGGGAGAGGCTTTCCAGTTCTTTGCTGCTTCTTTTGGGGGGGGGAAGAAGGGGGGGTGGCGCTGGAATAAATGAAGGGGATAAAAAAGGCGGACGTGAAGATTCCAGAGTTTCAACCGGTTAAGAAAAATGAGACAAACTACCAAGCTGAATGGCACATGGGCAGTTTTCTTACTCCCTGCCCACCTCCTTCCCTGGATCATTAAAATAAAAATTGGAGGGACATCCCAGCCAGCCAGCCAAAGAAGCCCCAGACATAGGCATTTATTGAACGAGTGCAACTTAAGATACTGGGGATCCCCTGGCCCTGTCCCCAAATCCTTCTCCTGAGGAAGGCTGATCCAAGAATATATGCAAGAAAACTAAGAGAAAAAGTTGGGGAGGGGGCTCACCCCACTTTGAGTTTGGTGTGAAGAGCTTGGGAATCCACTCTCTAAAGACACCCGGGCACAAACATAGTTTTCTCTTCCACGGGGACTTGCAAAACATGGATTTCTCACAGGCAGAAATGGGAGAATCCGATCTGATAAATAACCCCCACCCCTTTCTTTCTCTCCACAAAGGAAAACAAGAGTCGGTGGCTGGGTGACCAGACACCCCATCACCCCAGGGCCCCCAAGCGCCCCCATCCAACACGCGGGAGCAGCCCTGCTGACCCCCAGGTCTGGAGCACCCAAGCCAGGAGCGGAGGGGTGGGGGGCGCTGCTGATGGGCTGGTGAAGCCTATCGAAGCCCAGGGTTTGGCCGAGAATCCCGAATCAACAGAATAGGGTGTCCCCGGCACCCCAGTCCCGGACCAACCCCCCCCCACCACGCGTCAGCGTCCTCAAATCGCAGCCAGGGGTGGCCGCCTCGGCTGGCCGGGGCCTTGAAGGGTCCAGCTGGGGAGAGAGAGACGAGCCGGACTGGGGGTGGGGGGGTCCCCGGGGCAAGCCTGCAAAATAGTCACCCTCCTCTCCTCCTCGTCCCCAGCCGCGCCTTTGTCCTCGCCGGGCCGAGCGGGCGGCGCCCGGGCAGCCCCCCCATACCCGAGTGCGAACGCGCGTGTGTCCGCCCTCTCCCCCCTCCCTCTCGCGCAAAAACAAAGAGGCGGAGGGAGCCCCGTTTCCCCCCAGGTTTGCGCCCCTCCGCCGGCCCGCGGCCCCCCAATATTTACCCCGCCGGGAAGGCGCCGGTGCCGGGCCGCTGCTCGGGGGGCTGCCGCAGGCGGGGGCGACCCGCCGGGGCGGATGCCGGAGGATTTGCAGAGCCGCCCGCCGCGCCAGCCTCTCCCGGCCCAGCCGCCGCCGCCGCCGCCGCGCCGCCGCGCTCCGCTCCGCTCGCCCCGGCCGGGTTCAGGATCTGGCTCTCAACGCCGCCGCCGCCGCAGCCGCCGCCGCCTCCCTCCTCCGGGCCCTCCTGCCCGACCGCCCCCGCCGCCGGCTCGCGCGCTCCCGCCCGGCGCGCGCCCGCCGGCTCCCATTGAGCCCCGGGCCCGCCCGCTGATGTCATCCCCGACCCGCCGCCGCCGCCTCGGAGGATTTAAAGGGCCCGCGCCCCCCCTTGCTCCCGGACACGGTCCCGCGCCCCTAGCCTCACGAGGAGCGCCTTCCCGGATCGGGGTCTTCCGTGTGGGGCCGGGAAGCGCACACAGGCACGGACACCACTGATCCAGTGGGGGGCACAGGTGGAAAAACCTGGGTGGGGGTGGGGAGGAGGAGGCGCCCCCAAAGCTGGGGTCTTCTAACCCCAGACCGTCCTCTCCCCTCTGCCGGGTTCTGTCTCCTCTCACACCCTAGCAGTGGGCCCCTCCGAAGGCCGGTGTTTATGTGAGTTACTGCAAAAGGAGATTGTTTAGAGAGTTGAGGGCTTGCTCCGCCTCAGGGCTCTGAGTGCTGCTGAGCACGCAGGCCAGGTTGACTCAGGGGCCAACTATTTGACAAGACAGCAGGAGATGGAGGGACGTTGACAAAAGGCCCAGAGAGGTAGCCAAGGCTGTGCTGCTTTCTCCCCTCCGTAGAAGAAATCAAAAGCGACCTTTCTCGTCTGCCTTCCTCCTCTTGCAGCAACTCAAACCCGCTCAAACCCGTGGGCACAGGGCTGACCTCAAACCCAATCCTGTCCTCACACGTTTAATGACCCACCCACACAGGAACGGCCTGGCACCGGTTGGTTCCTGCCTTCCCTGCCCTGGAACCAACACTTGAGTCAGGGTCCCCCAAGTGGTGCACATTTAGCCACATTGCCTCCCAGCTCTGGGCTCAGGTTTCCTCACCTGCAGCCCTCCCCAGGTCACCAAGAATTAATTATGGCTTCCTACTGGCTTCCAGAGCAGGGGATGAAAGCTTCCAGGGCAGGGTTATTAACACAATGATATTTACACTGTACCATGCAGAGCTCCAAATTATGACACACAACCATTCATGGCTGTGGACACACAAGTGCTGGAGTGCGCTGCATCCAATCCCAGAAGCATGGTTGGTGGGAAGAGTCACGTCAATAATAATCGCATCTTCCTTCGAGCCTGAGGACTTAGTCACACAGTCTCCAAACTGGCAGAAGCCCCACAGACTGGGTTCTTTTAGAGCCCAGGAAACCGCAATCCAGAGAGGGGAAGGGGTTGGCCCAGGGCCACACAGCCCAAGATGTCTCTGTTCTCCCATCAGGCCCTGGGAAACTGAGTCTGTCACGATCTCGCTTCCAGGAGCAGGAGAGTGAGGACAAGTCTTCCAGGAGAGGTCTGGGGCATTCAACCGGGGACCTGCCCTCAGCGCCACTTTTGCCAGAGAGCGTCACCGGCCAAAAGTGGTAGGCTTTGCCTGGCCTGCGTGGTGCTTTTTGTTGTTACTTCTTTTGCTTTGTTAACTGATTCCCAGAGTTTTAAAATGGAAAGATTTGGAACTTCCCTGGTGGTCCAGGGGTTAAGACTCCATGCTCCCAATGCAGGGGGCACAGGTTCAATCCCTGGCTGGGGAACTAGATCCCACACACTGCAATGAAAGCTCCCACACACGGCAATTAAGACCTGGCAAAGCTAAATAAATGAATAAAATTTTTAAAAAAGGAAAGATTTTTAGATGACAGGTCTGTATTCCCTACTTCTCTTGAAGTACTGGGAGAACTGCCACTCTGGGCCCAAACTCACCCTGGGCCCTGGCCACACTTAGCCGGCCTGGGTGGCAGCCACCCACTTGGTCACAGCTCAAGGGCCCTGGTTTCCTCATGTCAGCTTTGTTTTGCCCATTTTGATGACTCCTTCATCTCCTGGAGGCCCCCAAGTGTGACCTGTCCTAGAAGCCAGCCTCCAGGCTTGGCTACCAAGGCCCTTCCGTTGTCATCTGTTTCCAACCCAACCTCATCAACCCTGAATCCTGCTTCCAGAGTCCAGGGAGGCCAACCCTGCCTGTGACTGCAGGTTCTCCTGAGTAAGACAAGGTGCCAGGCCTGGGTCCCCAGGCAGAGGGCCTCCCCTGGCACCACTAAGCAGGGTGGATACACCACTGTCCTCTCCATCACCGCCAACCATCCCAGGCTTCCTACATGGCCCTGTTTCCTAGCTCTCTCTCTCCAAAAAGGGACTGATAATCCCCCGCCCCCCAACCAGCAGCTACTATCTCATTTAATCCTCTCAATTCTCAATAGAGGAGATGGAATCCTCCTCTATCCTTTTCCTGGTTGGGAGAGAAATCTGAGGCTCCTCACCTTTGCCTCCAGGTACACATTAACTAGGGGCTTCCCTAGTAGCTCAGATGGTGAAGCATCTGCCTGTAATGCAGGAGACCTGGGTTTGATCCCTGGGTCAGGAAGATCCCCTGGAGAAGGAAATGAAAATCTACTCCAGTATTCTTGCCTGAGAATCCCATGGACGGAGGAGCCTGGCGGGCTATAGTCCATGGGGTCGCCAAGAGTCAGACATGACTGAGCAACTAATACGCACACACATAACAGTCAGATGGCCCAGCTTCCCGTACCAGTCTTGTCACATGTCTCCTCCCATCCCAAAACTTGTAACTGACCCCCCTCCACACACACACACCACTGTTGATCCTGGTCAACCAGTCTTCAGACCGACTCCTTGCCTCGAGGCCTGCCCCCAGCCTCTCCCCTCTGTCCCCACCCAGTCTTTCCCTCAGAAGAATGCTCCCCACACCCCCTTCCAATTAGCTGTTCCGTGGGCCCAAGTTCTCCCCTTCTTTCTTCCCTCTGACACCACCCATGGGTCCTTTTAAAGAACTTTGCCTCTTAGCTCTCAGGAGAAAACTGAGGGGACGAAAAACCCAGCCAAGGTGGGGGGGTGATTCAAAGGGAAGGAAAACTTCTATCTAGCAGCCTCTGGGCCTGAGGCTGGGTTCCAGACTGGATTCTCAATGATTCCTCCCAGGACTTAATGCCCAACTTTAAAGCCCAAGGATGTGTCAGGCTGGAGTTCCCCTAGCTCCCCTCCCTATACACCCTTACCAACCCACCCACCCAGAAAATGCAATCAGGCCTGGGACAAAAGATGTCAGTGAAGAGCTAATCACTGAGTCCAGCTCTGGGTTTCAGTTCCTCTTTACTGGGTCAGGGGCAGCCATTCCTGAGAGCTTGAACCGATTTTTCTGATAATCCAGAGCCCTGGGCTGGGAAGCTTGTGGTGCCCAATGATGAGGAGAAAGATTTCAGTATCGCCCCCAAGGCACCTGCAACCTGAATCTTGGGGCAGGGGGAGGGCACTGTAGATTTACCATGAAGCAGGGAGGGGCCTTAAAATGACCCTACATAGCACTTCCCTGGTGGTCCAGTAGTTAAGACTTAAGAGCTTGCAATGCCAGGGATGAGGGTTTGATCCCTGGTCAGGGAACTGAAATCCCACATGCTGTGCTGTGTGGCCAAGAAAATATTGAAAAAGTGAATTATGGGGGCTTCCCTGGTGGCTCAGTGGTAAAGAATACACCTGGCAATGAAGGGGACACAGTTTGATCCCTGGTCTCGGAGGATCTCACATGCAGCGGAGCAGCTGGGTCTGTGAGCCACAACTTCTGAGCCTGTGCTCTAGAGCCCGGGAGCCGCAACTACTGAAGCCCAGGCTCCCCCGTGTTCTACGAGAGAAGTCACAGCAATGAGAAGCCCGCACACCACCACTGGAGACTAACCCTCACTCTCTGCAGCTAGAGAAAAGCCCACACAGCCGGAAGACCCAGCGCATCCAACAATGAATAAATAAATAAAATTATTTTTTTTAATGAATTAAAAAAAAAAGAACCATTAAAAAAAAAATGACCCTACACAATCTGTCCCCCAAGGCTGCCCCAAAGCCTCAGGATCTCAGGCCTGGCTCTCTGGCTGCCAAGGACATGTTTCCCACAGGGATCAGCCTCCCTCGCTCAGGTCAGGACCTTCAAGTCCCTTTCACAGGGAGGCCTTCCAGTCCTGATGTAAGATCCACCCCCGCCAACCCCCACCCTCCTCCAGACACTGCCTCCCTCTCCCTCTCCTTTTCTGCTTCATTTTGTTTCCTGGCACTTTGTTGTTGAGTCGATAAGTCGTATCTGGCTCTTTGTGATCCCATGGACTGCAGCACACCAGGCTTCCCTGTCCTTCACCATCTCCCAGAGCTTGCTCAAACTCATGTCCATCGAGTCGGTGATGCCATCCAACCATCTCACCCTCTGCCGCCCCCTTCTCCTCCTGCCCTCAATCTTTCCCAGCATCAGGGTCTTTCCCAGTGAGTCCTGGCACTTATCACTATCCACCTTATTTTATATGGTATTTATTTGATTTTTTTTTTTTTTTTTTTGGTCTGCCTCCCCCACTGGAATATCAGAAGGCAAGGAGTTAAACTCTTTGGGGTCATCACTAGGTCACCAGTATCAAGACTAATGTCCTTCCAGCACACAGAAGGGATTTAACAAATACGTGCTGAAGGAGTGAACGGTTGGATTGTGAAAGGACAGCCTTCGCTAGCTCTGAGACTACACTAAGAGCTATCACTTACTGAGCACCTACTATGTGCCAGGCCCTCCCTGAGCCTTGTTACCTGCATTCAATCTTCACATGTATCCTCCGCAGAGATAGTGGCCTGGCAGAGTTATGCTCTTAACTACCTTGCCCAGGCTGGTGAAGAACACAGCTCCAGGACAGGACCCTGGTCCCCTCCATCAGACCACCAAGCCCCTCTACCGGAGAATCCATTCTGGACCCCAGTGGAGAAACAGGGGGCCTCATGGGGCACATTTACTCCAACTCCATCATTTCACAGGCAGAGAGCCTGGGGCTTGGGGAGTCTTGCTCAAGGTCACAGAAGGAGTCTGAGACAGTAGACCACAATGGTTAAAAAGCTGACTTTGGTACTTTCGAACTGTGTGACCCTAGGAAAATTCCTTCAACTCTCTGAGCCTCGTTTGTAAAGTGGGGATAATACAGATGGGCATGCACAGAACACCTTAGTGCAGAAAAAGCCCTGAATAAGAGGAAGATGCTGATGCTATTGATTGCTCTAAGGAGCAGTTAGGGAGCGAACACAGGCCTGTCTTGGATTCCTTCTTCTTTCCTTACCTTACCTCCCCTTGGAGGGGCCGCCACCAGTCCCTTTGGGGTGGGTGGGCTGGAAGGACACAGGCCTAGCTGGGCCCAGGTGAGTCACTGGCCCCGCCCACTCTCTGTCTACACCTGTGTTCTTGGTTCTAGGAGAAGTTTATCTGGGGTCTTCCTACTCGTGTCTTTCCTGAGACCCCCAAGGGTCAGTGGCCCACATAGGCTCTGCTCTCAGAGGTTGTCCTCAGGCATGCTAGCCTGAAAATGCTGCCTTATTCCATTCACCCTGGCCCTTTGCCCCAGACCCTTCCAGGATGTCCCCCTCACCCCCTGGCTGCTCCTACAGGTCTGCCCTGCCCTGGCCTGCCCTCTCCAGGTTCCACTGCTTTGCCACGCTTCTTCTGGGTGACCTTACCACATCGTCATGACTAGTCAGGTCATTCCGGCAGTGATTCCTCCCTCCTCTGCCAGCTTCAGCCAAGAGGCAGCAGGGCAGGGCAGCAAGTGGCTGGACCGGGGCCAGGAGGCTTGAATTTCAGTGGGACCTTGGAATTCACAGCCCCTACCCAGAGGGCTGGACAAGGAGACCTGTAAGGCTCTTTCTTCAGTCTTCCTGTCCATAAACTCAAGGCTGGACTGGATGGGGAATGGCCTACACATTCTACATTTGGGCAGTCTGTTAAGAAACACCTGAGGTCACACACATCTGGGCCCAGTGGGAAAGGGTTCTCTTCCCATCACCACCCCCATATTCAAAACACGTGCACTTCCTGTCAGCCCTGCCTCCCAACTGTGTTCTGAACCTGGCTTGAATTACTTGGACACTACACTGGTCTGTTAATGCTGAAGTCGTGTCCCTCTGCTACTGAAAATACATCACAGCTCCTTCTAGCGGCGTGAAATCCACGTTCTCTCCCAGGCCTGCCACAGTCTGGCCCCGACTTGCCTTTCAGGTCTCACCCTGAACCTCTCTCCTCCTTGTCTTTCCTTTTGTCACACGTCAGGGCCCCTCACCCTCCGCTCCTTCTACCTACAATGATCTCCACCACCCAGGTCTTCAGTGACTGCCTCCTACTTGTGGTTCAACACCCAACTCAAAAGTCACCTCCTCACGGAGGCCTTCCTCGATCACACAATCTAAAGCAGGCCGCCTTGTCCTCCGGCTCTCTTTGCTGGATCACCCTGACTTTATTGTCTTTATGGAACTGCTAGAGGCTGAACACATTAGCTTGTTTATTTTTAATGCTCGTGAACATAATCTCCTAGAGAAAGGACCCCTCCTGTAGCTGCCCCCGTGGGCCCTCAGTTGGTATTGGGTGTCCATAAATATTTGTGCAATGAGCGAACTCTGCCCGGTTGTGTGGTCGTGGGGGTGGAGGCGGGGCTGGGCACTTTCCATCCCTGGGCCAGATGTTGCCTGACAGCCTCCCCTCAGGGACAGGCCTGTGGTTTCTCCTCTCCCTCTCCGGGCCTTCTTGTGGTGGGCTCTTGCCCGCCCTTTGGCGGGGGCACACCCTCTCTCAGCATTTCCTATGCTGCTGTCTTCTTAAGGGAAATCAACTCCCAGAGGAGTTAGGAATGTCTGCCACGTGTCCCAAAGGCACAGTGAGCACTAAAAATACCCCAGCATCACCAAAGGACCACATCACCCTGCCTCTAGCCCCACCCCCCACTCCCATCCACTCCCTTCCGACAACTCAGCCTGTCCCCTGGCCGCCCCTCTGGGCTCACCTGGCCCCTCTGAACAAGGCACAACCTCCGTTGTTCACACTGCTGTTGACTCTGTCCAAAACTCGCACCTTCCAGCCTCTGGGAATCCAAGGAATCCCGTCCCCAGGATACACAACCACTCATTAGCCAGGCCACGGGAATTACGATGATTGCCACGGCTAATAATCCCAATTCCCACAACACTTCTCAACTCAGCATAGCTGCTGCGACTCATCATCTCTTCACTGTGTCACATGCCTGTCCATAAACATTTCCTGATGCCAACTTCTCGCAGGGCCTGAGAGGTGCTCACCGGACCCTGTTCGCCAGGAGTTGACAATCCAGGTGGGGAGTCTAGGTATACTGAAGAAAAAAGATGGACTAACAATGCCAGACAGATCCACGTGGCCTGCGGTCGGCAGAGGCACCAAACGGTGGCCAGCCACCCCCTCGCCCTCCACTGGGGTGTTCTATGAGATGTACAACCTGGGTTTTCTTAAATTCAAGTGAGGTGTTGCGCACATACAGCATCCAGACAAGTCCCTGAGTCCCCTTCTAAGCGCACTGAGCCCCAGCCCTTTCAGAGACTCAGGAGTCGCCACTGGGGAGGTGGGTCTTGAAAGTGGGTAGGATTTGAGGGTGGCGAGGAGACAGAAGCTAAAGAAGAATAGCCCAAGTGAATGCCCTATGGAAGGGACCTCAGATATTTGGGGGTTGGGGAGCCACTGTGGGGAGACCAGTCAAATGGCACCCAGGATCCCTCTCCCTCTAGATAGAAGGTTGAAAAGGAAGGTGGAGGTCAGTAGGGTCACCAATCCAAAACAGCTAAATAGGGGGTTTATCCACTGTTAGCTCAGAGCAGCTTCAGGTTCTACACATGGGTGAAAAGAAGAGACAGGAGTTGAACTAGCAAACTGACATTTATTGGATACACAATGTGCCAGCGGCTGCACTAGGGCACTCATGATTGAACCTCGTTGAATTCTACAATCCTGGGAGCTGGAGGTGGCCCCACCTGTTTCACAGCTCAAAACTCTGAGAGCGCCCAGGAGAATCTGACCTAATGTTCATAAAGGCTATGAAAGGCTCAATTTACCCTCCCAGATCCACCCTGGAGCCTCACCCTATCCTCGGGGACTGGGCCCCATTCTGCCTTTGTCTCCCTCAGGCCAACTTGGACCTGCCCATGTATCTCAGGCCCCCACTGAATGAGTCTGCTCACCCACTCTGGAAGCATCCAGAGGATTCTGGGGCCCATTAAGGTGGTTATGTCCAGGGTAGATACCTGTTCATGCAGCGACCCACTGGGGTGTGGGAAGAGAAAAAATGGAATTTGTATTCTTATTCACCTTAGCCTTCTAAACATTCTATTTTATTTTTATTTATTTATTTTTGGCTATGCTGGATGGCTTGTGGGATCTTAGTTCCCTGATCCAGCGATTGAACCTGAGCCCTTGGCAATGAAAGTGTGGAGTCCTAACCACTGGATCACCAGGGAATTCCCTAAGTATTCTAATTTAATGTTTGTTTTATAATGCACACATTGGGGCTTCCCCAGTGGTTTAGCAGTAAAGAATCTGCTTGCAAATCAGGAACTTCAGGAGACATGGGTTCGATCCCTGGGTCAGGAAGATCCCCTGGAGGAGGGCAACCCACTCCAGTATTCTTGCTTGGAGAATCCCATGGACAAAGGAGCCTGGCCGGTTACAGTCCATAGGGTCGCAAAGAGTCAGACTCGACTGAAGAGACAGTGCGCACAGCACACACACACTCATTAACACAGATAATATATATATATATACACACACACACTTAAGTTATAACAAACAGACGTACATTTAAATACAAAAGGCATGTTTAAAACTATCTGTACAGACTGGGTATTCAGCCAAAGTCTGCATTAGTGTTTAGGACCCTTGCAATGAGTTCTCACTTGAGAGGCAGTGATGGTAGAGACCCTGCTTTAACTAGTTGGATTCAAGTCCTCAGTCAGCTACTTCTGGGCTATGTGGCAGGGTGAGTTTATAGAACCTTCCTAAGCCTCATTTCATCATCTCAGGGATTGGTGTAGTAATAACACTCAAGTGGATTAAAAGGGGTGATGGACAAAAAGTCTGTAGCCAGAGCCTGACACATATTGATATGTGCAGTTATTACCAACTCAGTTACAGGAAGCAGAGCCAGGCCTGGTCTGGGCCTTGTGATGGGCCCTCCTCCGATGGAGTGTGTCAGTTGCAGGAGACTCAGAACCCAGAATGAGTCATTAGAAATCAGTGTGAACAGGGTTAAGGATATCAACAGGACGTCAGCAGGATATCAACATCCCAGAAAGCCCTGATGGTCCAGGCAGAAGATGACAACAGACATGTATTTGGAAAAACAGGTGTGCATCAAATCAGACACCACTGTAGGCTAAAGAGGCAGCAGTAATGGGAACAGACACTTAAGTTAGCATGCCCAGGATTGAATCCTGGCACCATGTGGGTAATTTATTTAACTTTTTGTGCCTCAGTTTCACCATCTGTAAAATGGGAACAGTAAGGTGACAATTTCATAGTATGGCTCAAAAGCAATTAGAACAAGAGGCTGGCAAATGAGGCTCTCAACAAGTATTAGTTCTCAAGTTCTTATCTGTGAATTGGAAGGTGACTTCCCCGATTCTGTTTCAGAACATCAGTGATCCCAGACACCCAATTGCTACAGGTACCCTGACACCCTCATTACTGTCCTGACAGGCCTGGCAGAAACAGACAGCCTCAAGGGAATTCCCCTAATGGTCCAGTAGTTAGGACTCTTCGTCTCTATTGCCAAGGACCCGGGGGATTTGATTCCTGATTGGGGAACTAAGATCCTGAAAGCTCCGGATCAAAGCTCTGGCCAAGATGAAAAAAGAAAAGAGAGAGCCTCAGATGATTGTAGACCCTCAGTACAAGATTTACTTAGTCCTCAGGAGTTCCTGCCAGGGTTCAGAGTCCTTCTCATCCAGTGAGAGCAGGCTGTCGGGGTACATTACGGGAGAGCCAAATTAGAAACATAGAACAGAACATCCCAGGTCAGGAAATCATGCAGATGATTCAGGGAGTGTGGATTTCCCACTCTAACTGAAGTGTGGCCACAGTCTAGCGCAGCTGACAAGTTCCCAGCTCCCACCCCCCTGAAGATGGCTAGAGGTCAAGAAGATGAGGGGCTCAGGGTGAGGGTGTATGACCAGAGACAGACTATGTCCCTGAAAGTGGAAGGAGGCGCTGGCTAGCTGTGGATAGGCAGGCCTGGCAGTGGGTATTAAGTAGGTAGGTGAGGAGTTATTCTCCCCATTTGACAGATGAGAAAATGGAGGCTCGAAGAACAGAGACATCTGTTTTCTCTAAGCACAACTTAGCCTGGTATAAGTGCAGCTGGTGACTCAGCCCTGACCTCTTCCTCCTCCTACACTGAGTAGTCTCTGGTGTGGAGGCCCCTGAGGGTATTAGGAGCCTGGGACTCCACACATGCTCTGTTACTGCTGCCCGTGTGGATCCTGAACAAATCACGAGTGCCCGAGCCTCAGTTTCCTTATCTGTACAAGGGGTTGACTACTAAGCTTCCCTTCTGCCCATTCTACTTTTCTTTCAATCCGCTCACTCTGAACTCTTTCCAGAAGCTGTCCCAAGGACTTGAACCTATGAATCCATTGTGAGGTTGGAGGTTGCCACCGGGGCCTTAGGGGCCCTGTCTGTGCCTGGCCCAAACAGAGTGGATGGCCATGCCCATCTTTCCCAGACCCAGAGGCCTCTGCATTCTGGGGTTTTTCCCAAGAACCCATTCTCCCTCCCCAGCTCTTCCTCTACTCCACTCATAGAGCAGTTTCCACTGGTCCAAATCCTTCCTCCAAACTCACAAACATGTGGACCCTTTTTCTGCCAGAACCATGGGAGCTGGGTGGGAGATGGGGATTATCTACATAAATTAGCTCACCTAATCCTCACAATACCCTGGGGAAACAGATTTATATAGCCATTTCCCAGATGTGGAAACTGATGCTTAGAGAGAGCAAAGATCTTTCCCAAGATTCCCTTGTTGAAGGCCTGCTTGACCTAGAGCCCATGTTCTTTCTATTATACATCTCTGTCTCCCCTTCTAATCCTTCCTCCAAGTGTTCAGAATGGTACGCAACTATGGCCCATCCTTCAAATGTAACATTATGCAGCCATTAAAAATAATGATTATACATACTGGAATGACTAATAACAACACAAGAAAATGCGTATGACACAATGTTAAGAGGGGAAGACATAAAAACTGTACATACAGGATGATAAAGTTACATTACAGTGATTGCCTCTGGAAAAAAGATTGAAAGGAAATACATCAAAATAGCCACAGTTGTTTTGCTTGTGTGTTAGTACCATGGGTGATTTCTTTCCTACTTTTATTCAGTTGCCAAAGAGTCAATCAGTGTCTGTTACTTTTACAACAAAAAAAAAGTTATCGTGTAAAAAAATAATAATTTGTGGTTGAAATATTTGGAAATCTGCTGTTTCCCCGTCAGCTTCCCCTCCTTCAAATCCCTCCGAAGTCTACGTTTTCAATACAACGTGACTATAAACAAGAGATACAGTAGGAGTTTGGGGAGAAACCAGTACCTCCTCATAGGCCGGACCAGCTTCGCTCTTTAACCAGGCTCTTTTCTGCATCCAGTGAGGATTCCCACCCCAGACCCTCCTCTCAGCCCCCACCGTTGGAGCTCCTGCGGACACTCACCTGACACTCGTGGGCTGGCCTCCGATGCGAGATGCGCACACCTGTCCCTCCAGGTGAGAACTCCGCGAGGGCGCCGCGCGCAGGAAGGAGGGAGCCGGCCAGGCGCGGGGCCGTGACGTCCCAGATCGGTCCCGCCCCCGACTTCCCGGCCACGCCCCCGCTTCCAGGCCCGCGGGGATTCGTGATTCTCGTGTTTGCGGGGTGAGGTGCTGGGGACACTTCCCCCGACACGCACACCTCATTCGGACTGGGGCCCCTGCCATCCATCAGCGGTGCCTCCAAAGTGCGACCCTCGGGGGTGGGCGGACTGAGACGAGGGGGGAGGGGCCCACCACCACCCCCCAATACCCCCCCAATCCCTCTGCTTACACAGAACTGCTGAGTTCTCAGATTACAGGTTCACAGCACCTGGGGTAAGGAATGATCGGAGGGACGGGGGTGGCCTGTGATTCCCCCCGAGTATTTTCTTCATTTCCTACCCCCCTCTCAGTACTACCTTCTGACCCTACCTCCTGCTAAAGGGTGTGAGTGAATGGCCAAGAAGGGTGATTCCAGCCCTTGGGTGTCAGAGAAAATTACCTGGCATCTGACAGCAATAGTCAGGAACTGTTTCCATCTTCTTTGTATGATCAGAGCTTGTTTATACTTGGCGAAGTTCAGTGTTGAAAATTCTAGCAAAATGGTGGCAAAAATCAAGAGCACCAAGAGGTTCACCTCTCCAAGTCCCTTGAAAAGGTGTGGCCCTTGGGCTTCGGGATTTCATTCTGAAAATCTGTCTTGAGGAAGCCATTCAGGCACATGTGTCCCCTGTGGTGTTCTTTATTGTGGTGAACTTGGAACACCCGGGTTAGGTGAAGAGCACAAACACACCCAATCGAATATTATGCAACCATCTAAGAGTTGTGTTTACAAACAGCTAAGCATACAAGGAAATATGTTAAAATATTAAGAGAATAAAAGCAGGCTGTAAGTGAGTGGTGACAGCAGGCTTAGTTGTCCTTTAAAGCAAAACACAATTTCCTGCATGGGAAAGAACCTTTAAAGAAAAAATTCACTGTGGTTATTTCTGGGTAGGGGCACTATGAAGCTTGTCTTTTATCCTTGTTTCCTGTATTTTCATCTAATAGGATTATTTCACTTTTATAAAGTCCCTCTATCTCCTAAATAGTTCCCATTAATTGAACACTTCCTATAATTTAGAATAAGCCCCTTTCATGCAATCCTTGCAATAGTCCTGAAGAAGCAATTAGTAGTCTCTCCCTCCCACCCAGGAAGCCTCAAGGCTAGGTAGGACCCTGGGGGTGGGGTGAGTGGTGGGGCGCAGACATAGCTTCTGGGAGACCAAGCTCTGAGGTTGACAGGTCAGATATTTCAGCCTCCTCAGTTCATTTTATAGCCTTAATGTATTCTTCTGATTATAAAAGCAACATCTATGTTTTACTGAAAATTGAGAGTAAGCAAAATGTAGAGAAGAAAAGTCAATCCTTTCACCGCCTGATCTTGTATTATAGAAATTTTAAAGAATACTAAAAAGTAGAGGGGATATAGTATAATCAACCCATATACCCAATATTAATTTTCAACAAATAGCAACATTTTTTATTCTTGTTTTATCTACCCCCCACATTAAAAATTTTTTGGCATATAGTTGTTTACAATGTTGTGTTAGTTTCAGATGTACAGCAAAATGAATCAGTTATGTGTAAATAGATATAGCCACTCTTAAAAAATTATTTTCCCATATATGCCATTACAGGGTACTGAGTGAAGGTCCCTGTACTATACAGTAGGTACTGATTAGTTACTTATTTTATATATAGTAATATGTATGTGTCAATCCCAACCGCACACACATTATTTAAAAGAAAAATACAGAGATCATACTTTACCTATAAATACTTTGGTAATTGGTAATTATCTCTAACAGATAAGGACTTTGTTAAAAAACAAAACATAGGCCCACACACAACTATTATAACATCTGTCAAACATGATACCATTTATTTTGTTAGATCATTTAATATGCAGTCCATGTCCAAATTTCCCTAATTTATCTTCAAAATATCTTTTTATAGTGGGTTTGCTTGAATCAGGATCCACACAAGACCCACATATTATATATGATTGATAAATCTTTTAAATCTCTTTCTTTCATTGAGATGTAATTCACATATCATAAAATTCACCATTTAGAAGGTGAACAATTTGATGGCTTTCAGTAGCTTCACAGGGTTTTGAAACTACTACTTTATCCCTATCTAAGCCCCTAAAACTTTTATCATCTTAGAAAAAGAAACTCCATACCCACCAGCAATCACTCCCCATTTCTGCCTTCCTCCAGCTGCTGGTGACCACTCAGCCACTTTTGTCTTTTGCCTACTTTGGTTATTTTATATAAATGGGATCACATGATATGCGACCTTTTGTGTCTGGCTTCATTTGGCATCATGCTTTCAAGTTTCCACCATGTAGCCACATGTATCAATATTTTATTCCTTTTCATGGCTGAATAATAGTCCAGACCAAGTTTTCCACCATCTAAAATTGGTTGACTGCATCCCTGTGGTGTCTTTTAACATGCTCCACTATCCCCTATGTTTCTCATAAACTGGTAATTAGATGTAGATTATAAAAACTGAAGGCTTGATTTTTTTCATTAATTAATTTTTATTTATTTGTTTGTTTTTGGCCATGTAGCATGTGGGATCTTAGTTCCCCAACCAGGGATCGAACCCAGGCCCCCCACGTCAGAAGGCAGAGTCTTAAACACTGGACCACCGAGGAAGTCCCTGGAAGCTTGATTTGATTTGGATTCAATGATCCTCTCAAGAATGTTTCATGGATGATGTTGTATCCCTCCCAGTGCATCAGAGAAGGAGCCACAGGTCGGGGTGTTCCACCATTTAGCAATGCTAAGGTTGATCAGTGGCTTTAGGAGTCATTAATCTCATCATTCTGCTTTAGAGCTCTCTTCAAACTTTTACCCAGTGATTTTAGCATCCATTGATGACCATGAATTCCGTCTGCTAGTTCATGCTACAGTTTATAGATAAAGAAACTAGGCTGGGAGAAGTGGTATGCCCAGGTCACGGGGTTGGTGATAACCCTAGCTCCCACATATTAGAGCTTATTATGTGCCTGGCACTGTGCTGAGCATTTTACATGAACTGACTCATTTAATCCTCTCAGCAGTCCTTTGTTGGCTTTATATTCTGATCTTCCGTTTCAAATCAGGAAACTAAGGCCCAAAACTGTGCCCTTGGTAAACTTTGGTACTTCATCTCAGGACATACTAAAAGACAGAGAAATGGGGAAAAAAAACAGTGTTGGACTTCCCTGATGGTCCAGTGGTTAGGACTCCGTGCTTCCACCGCGGGTAAAATGGGTTTGATCCCTGCTCTGGGAACTAAGATCCCATATGCCATATGGCATGCGCTCCCCCTCAAAAAAATTCAACATAAATAAATAAATACATAAATTTCTTAAAAAGCACTGTGTTTTCTTGCTCTGGTAAATATAGGCGTAGACAAAGTGATCAGAACTATAGAGAAAAAAATTTTTTTTAATTTTAAAGTAGAAAAAAGAGAACAAAAGATGGGACTTCTCTGGCGGTCCAGTGGTTAAGACTCAATGCTTTCACTGCTGTGGGCCTGGGTTCGATTCTGGTTCAGGGACCAGAGATCCCACAGAACAAAACAAAAAGAACCATAGAGCCGTGGAGTCTCCCCAGAGGAAGCATCACTAAAGTCGGGCCTTTAAGCATGTATAGGAGTTTGCTGTGGGGAGTACAGGCAGAGGAATGAGCCCACCATTATGAACGAGGCCTGCAGTGTGATTCAGGCTGTGGCCTACAACCCCATTCCTCACTGGGGACGTGTGATCACAAATGTCTGCCCTGGGCAAGAGGGAATAGAGGGAGGGTGTGGCTTGGCCCATCACATACTGAGAGTATGCAGACATTATTACACAGCGAACAGTGCAAAGAGCACTGGACCAGGATTCTGATGATGAGTGTTCAGTGGACCATGAAGCCTGGCTGCTCTTCCCAGGTAGTGTCCCCTGCCCTCAAAGGCCTAAGTAAGCCTGCTGGAACTTGACCTAGGGGGTCATTAACTCCTATCCCAGAAAGGAGAAAGTCTAACCTTGTCCTCAGCTCCAGCTCCAAGGTTCTGACTGGAGGGATCCCAGCCCCCCAGCTCAGACCCCTGGGCCACTGAGTGAAAAGAACCTCCAGCAAATTCTAGTTCAAAGGGTTCACTGTAATATATATGTCTTTGCTTCTATGTGCATAGACTATCTCTTGAAGTTTCCAGAAGAAAAATGTTTATGATCACCCTTTCTTTAATATACAAAGAACACCTGGAAATCAGTAAGGAAAAAACCAAACAATATAACATAAAAATGACTAAGAATACGGAAAGACTGTTCACAGAAAAGGAAATGCAAAGATTTCAGAAACTTAGAAAAGATGGCGGCCTCATTCAAACTAAGAAAAATGCAAATTAAATCTACACAGAGATTCCACTCTCACCTATCAAGTTGAGAAAGATACTGAATTTTGTTAACACACTGATGACAAGGCTCTGGGGAAACAGACCCCTTCATCCCTAGGAGAGTAAACAAGTACAGTTCTAGAGGAGAGCAATGATGACACTCATCAAAATGATGACTGCACATTTCCCTTGCCCTCAGAATTCCAAATCCAGATATTTATCTTACTATTGTCACACAGGAGGGAATTAGCTTCCGAAAAGGGTTGTTAGGGGACTTTCCTGGTGGTCCAATGGTTAGAACTTCACCTTCCAGCGCAGGAGGTGGTGTGGGTTCCATCCCTGATTGGAGAGCTAAGATTCTACATACTTGGAGGCAAAAAAAAAAATCAAAACCTAAAACAGAAGCACTATTGTAACAAATTCAATTGTTATTGTTGTTGTTCAGTTGCTGAGTCGAACCTCACTCTTTGTGACCCCGTAAACTGCAGTACACCAGGCTCCCCTGTCCTTCACTATCTCCCAGAGTTTACTCAAATTCATGTCCCTTGAGTCAGTGATGTTATCTAACCATCTGATCCTCTGCCACCTCCTTCTCCTTTTGCCTTCAATCTTTCCCAGCATCAGGATCTTTTCCAATGAGTCGGTTCTTTGCATCAAGTGGCCGAAGTATTGGAGCTTCAACTTTGCATCAGTCCTTCCAAAGAATTCAATAAAGACTTTTTTAAAAAAATGGTCTATGTGAAAAAAAAAGGGAGTTATTTATAGCTGTGAATGTGTGTATGTTGGAAATTTATGTCCATCAATAAGGATCTGAGCCTGGCAGGCTGCAGTTCATAGGGTCGCAAGAGAGTCAGTCATGACTTAGCAACTCTAACAACAGAAAAGATCATAGAACATTCATCCAGTGGACCATAATGAGGTCACATAAATGAATGAGGAAGTATTTTTATGCACAAATGGGGAAAGATCTATTAATACATGAAGTATTGTTCAGTAGGGGAAAAAAAAACACAAGTTTCCGATTACAGTATGTAGTTTGTTATTATGTAAAAAGACAGCAAGGAGAAAGAATGTGCATTTGTCTTTTTCTATCTATCTATCCATCATCTTTTTTTTAGCCATGATTTGAGATGTTTGGGGTCTTAGTTCCTTAACCAGGGATCGAACCCATGCCCCCTTGCAGTGGGAGCACAGGATCTTAACCTCTGGACAGTCAGGGAAGTCCCTCTTTGTATATTATATGAGTATCTCTGGCTGGCAATATTTGAGGCTGATGCTGTCGGGGGCTTCTCCAGGAGAAGAAATGGTGACTGTGGGAAAAGACATGGGAAGGAGACTTTTACTGTATCTTCCTTGGTAACTTTAGAATTTTGATTCGTGTGAAAATATTTTCCATTTCAAAGACTACATTAAATTAAAAATTTAAGAGTCCATTTTACAGAAAGGGAAACTCCATGGGTCAACAGAGTTTGCAGGTTGCTCTCCTACGATGCCCCGGGTGAAGAAGGGAATGAGGGAAGAAGGGTGCTCTCGCCTTGGTTTCCTGTTTGAATCCTCACAGCTACCTCCCCATTTTTCAGATGTGAATACTGAGGCTCAGAGCTGGAGAAAGACTCCCTAAGGGCAGAAGGCTGGGGTGCAGGGGGCAGCCAACATCCCACTCACATCTATGACTCCTGCCCTCCCCCTGACCATCCCAACACCATGTCACCCCAGCTGGCCAGTAGGCGTGACAAATTTCTCATTTAACTGGCGCCGGCCATCTTCATCCTGAACTTTCTGGTTATTTGACCAAAGTGGACTATTGTTTGCCTGAATTACACTTTATTAAAAAAAAAAAAAGGAAAGAAAGAAAAGGATAAGCTGGTTGCTTGAGCAGTCATAGGACTGGAATGACTCCGGGCTAGATTTATCAGGGATTTGACTGGACTGGCCTGTTTATTAAATTATTTGAGAGTTTACTTTAAATTTAGCAGCATTTGGATTCACTGACTTTTTGAATAGGCCTGCATTTGGAAAGAAATTCAATTAAGTGGTTCTCTGACTCAATTAATGGGATTCTTTTTTCTGATTGAATTATGGCAGTTTCTTTCAAGACTTGATTTGCCTCCTCTCTGAGGCTTTTTGAGACCTTACCAGGGAGTTCTGGGGGAGATGGAGACTCTGACCACTTCAGGTTCACTCTGAGACCCCCTCTAGGACCCCCTCTACATCCCCCTCCCACTTGACAGCAGTCACGCCTCCTTGTTTGTCTCCCTGGTTCACACTGGTGATGGGGAAGGGTTTCTAGAACTGTTAGCCCATCAGGCTCTCAGCCCTTTGGGGACAGAGTCTGTGGATTCACCTGGTCCCAGTACTTGGCACCGGTCTTGGCCCAAAGCAGGGCCTCAGGCCAATCAGGAATGGATGATTCAACGGAAGGGACCGCAGGTCTTCTGACTCTAAGGCCACAGGACACAAGCCTCCCTCCCACTTAGGCCTTCTGAGAGAAGGGGGGGCTTTCTGACCCAACCTACGATGGGGTTATATCCCAAAGCGCCCCACCACTGCAATCACATTCCAGCCGGCATCTAATGTCCGTTAACACAGAGCTCTGAAGTGCACCAACCTTTCCAGTTTACAAAGAGCTCCCCACCCCCTCTTTTCAATCTCAGAGGAATGCACTGAGATGTGGGTTCTTCTCCTCCTTTTAGGCCTGCCATCCCAGGGACTCAGAGAGGGGCAGGGCCTTGCCTAAGGTCACACAGCCAGCGGGTAGGGGATGTCAGGACTCCAGGCTCCTGGAGGGTGGGGCTGAGGTCGGGAAGTGTGCAGGGCAGAGGAGAGACTGTAGGGACAGTCCCCCTCCTGTGCTTGAAGGGTGGAGGGAGGAGGGTTGGGGAGGTCTGCAGAGCCTAAGGCCTGAGCTGTGAGATGAGGCAGCAGAAGGTCAGGGAAGATTCCACAAAGTCCTGGGGGGTGAGGAGGTGGCTGGCAGTCGTGGGAGGAGGAAATGGATGTGGACTCACCCATTCTATCATCAGTAGACCTGCCAGTGTTAGCCCTGGGCTGGGCCTGGGAGGCGGGGAGGGCCCTGGCAGGACACTGCCACCCACCACGCTCAGGAGGGGCACGGGCTGCCATGAGGAGGTGCAGGGGGGTAACTGTCCCTCACCTTGGAGGATAAGAAAAGCTCCCAAGGAGGGAGAGAACAGCTTGGCCTGGGAGGGTAGTTGGCGAGGAGGAGGAAGAGGAGTTGGCCTGGCAGGGAAATGTTAATCCTGCTGGCCTAGGCTTATCAGTACCCTGCTCGGGCTCTGACCCGGAACTCACGCCAACGTGGGAGTGGGTGCTATTAGCATTGCCAGTTAATGGCTGGAGAACTCTGATGTTGAGGGCGGTGACATGCTCAAGGGCACATGGTTGGAAAGAGCCAGAGCTGGCTTTGAACGCGGGCAGGACAGCTCCTGAGCCTGGCTCCCAACACACTGCATAGGCTCGCAGCACATGGGATCGCCGGGCCGGGGGAATGAGCAAACTGCCGGTGAAAAGACTTGAGTCTGAGCACACCCCGCCTCATGCACTCATATCCCTGCAACCTCTGAGCCGCCGCTTCAGATGGGGAAAGAGTTCCGCCCTGACGCTTATGGAGCTAGAGCCCTGTGCCAAGCACACACCGGGTCCTCAGTAAAGTGGGGTCCCCTCCCTCCCTTGCACCCCTGAGGAGGTCAGGGACAAAGAGTCATGGGGACTTCCCTCCAGCCCCCCTCCCAGGGGTCTAAAGAAGCCTTCTGGTCCAGCCCATTGTGTGTACAGAGAGCAGGCTTGTCTCCAGCCAGAGATGGGCCCTCCAGAGAAGGAAATTCTTTCCACTTCTTGATGATGACAGGGATGATGGTGGTAATGAAGATGACGGTAGTGATGAAGAGCCTGATGGCGGCAGTGATGGAGCTCTGGCCCCTCCCTAGCACTCAGCCCAGGGCGGGTTCAGCTAAGTGCTGGGCATAGCTCGGGTAGGGGTGGGGTATGAGCATCCCCTCCGCCATGGGGATGACGGCCTTGGCCCTGTCAATAAGGTCATGGCCCTTGATGATTCTGCCTGCGCTGCCCTTATGGCTCTCAGACGGAGCGAGTTCCATGGAACTGACTTCCCAGGAGGCCACATTTCCTAAAAGGCTGTAACCAAAGTCCAGAGAGGAGACACACTTGCCTGGAGGTCACAAAGCAAGTCTCAGGGCAGGAACCCCAGGCTCCTGACACTTGACTCTCTACCAGTCCCACTCGCTCCCACTGAATTAAGAGGGTGGACAGGAAAGCTGCTTTAAACCAGTCCTTCAGCGCATTTCACCTGAGCCACTTCTGTGCGCTGGCTCCAGGAAGGGCCTGGAGTCGGTGGAGACTCAACCCTGCCCTGTGGCTCTCCAGGGAAGGTTCCCCAGCAAGCCAGACAGGAGGCACTCAGAAGATGAAGCCAGGTCACCCCTGGAGGATGAGGGGAGGACGTTCCCAGGGGAGCAGTGCCAGGGCAGGGGATGAGGGAGGGAGCAGGACTTCCAGAACGAGGGGCTCCTATGGGGCCACTCCAGGAGGTGGGTGCTGGGGCCCACAAGGTGGGTACAGGGTCCGGTGCATCACCCCAAGGAGTGATGGCAGAGGTCTCCTGGAACCGGGAGACTTGAGTGCCAGATCAAAGCTTCTGAATAGTATCTTGTAGATTGTGGGGGTCCCAGGAGGTTTTTAGAAGACCAACCTGAGGGTCTTCTCAGAGGGCATAGCTGTGTATGATAGCTGAGGCGGGAGGTCCATAAGATGCTAGGATTCCTTGAGTTCAGTTACACTTTTTTTTTTATGAAAATTAAAAAAAAAAACAAAAAGCTGTTCCCCTTGCTGGTTTCTGGGGTCACATGTGGAAGCAGCTTGCAGGGCCCCTGTGCAGGAGACAGGTCAGACCCTAGCCTCCATGCTAGGGGTGGGAGCCAAGCTGACCTGGCTTCAAACCCCAGCCTGTGCTCCCTCCTGTTGGCCGGGGCTCAGGGCTCACGTGTAAGCCAGGAGGTGCTATGGCGCCACTTCTCAGAGCAGCTGAAACATCCAGTGATGCAAAATCCGGGCCAGGCTCCAGGCAGAGTCTCAGCAGATATCCCCTCTGCCCTCCTTTCCTGAGGGGGGCAGGGGGCAGCTCAGAGGTATAGCCAGCCCAGAGAGAGGGAGGTTCGAGTCCTGGCCCCACCTCTGACCCACTCTGAACATCAGTATCTTCTTCAGCCTGTCCGGGCTGCTATCTGTGCTCGTGAGAAGGGCCATGCTCGGGGGCTGCGAAGGCCACCCCTGGCTTCCTCCTCCCTCTTGAGGGAGATGGAAGGGCCTGTGTGGGGTTGGCCCCGAAGCGACATTTCGAAGAGGGCCAAGTGGCAACAAGTCCTGGCAGCCGGGTCAGGCTCCTGGTGGCAGACCCTCAGGAGGCAGTGAGTGGGGGCGGTTCGCTGCGTCCGGGAGCTTCCACGGAGCCTCCCCTTCTCTGGCCGTACACAGGGAGGGAGCTGCCAGTTCTTGTTCTCTTTAATGTTTTTCAAGTCAAGGTGAGGGGTAGGAGTGGGGCCGCTGAGTTCTTAGGCCTCCAGGGAGTCAGCGGGGCGAGCGCTGGGCAGAGGGAGACTCAGTGCTGCCCTGTCCTGGCGATAGAGCAGGCAGGTCCCCTCCCCTCTGGGGGCCGACTGCACACGGGGATCCCACGGGTGGGGGGCCGCGCTTGGAGTCAGGAGGGACCTCAGGGCCCTCGCCTCCCTCTCCTGGCTCCTTTTCCCCACCTGGGCCTGAGGGGTTTCAGTCAGACCAAGGCCAGACTCTGTTCTGTGAGCAGGGATACCAGGCATAGAAGTCACTCTCCATTTGTTACTAAACCTTGCTCAGGGATTGAAAGTGAAAGTCTCTCAGTCGTGTCTGACTCTGCCACCCCCCTGACTATATAGTTCATGGAATTCTCCAGGCCAGATACTGGAGTGGGTAGTCTTCCCCTTCTGCAGGGGATCTTCCCAACCCAGGGATCCAACCCAGGTCTACCGCATCGCGGGCAGATTCTTTACCAGCTGAGACATCAGGCAAGCCCAAGAATACTGGAGTGGGTAGCCTATCCCTTCTCCAGGGGATCTTCCCAACCCAGGAATCGAACCGAGGTCTCCTGCATTGCAGGCGGATTCTTGACCAACTGAGCTACCAGGGGAGCCCTGAGCTCAGGGATTACCAGGGTCAAAAACGCCCTTGCAGGGACTTCCAGGGGGCACAATGGGTAAGACTCTGCTCCCAGTACAGGGCGTCTGGGTCCTATCCCTGGTCGGGGAACTAGATCCTGAATGAAAACCAACTAAGAAGCCCTCATGCTGCAACTAAGACCCAGGGCAGTCAAAGAAGTAAATAAATAGACAATATATAGTCACATTTTTTTTTTAAGGCCCTTGCAGATGGCATAGTCCATTAGCTTGATGGGAAAAGTGAGGCTCCGTAGGGGGGCGTCTAGGTCCGCGGGGGGAGTCATGGCCAGGCCAGACCCAGGTCCAGATCCCCTCCACCCCGCGACCCGCCTTTCCCCTCGCCCACCCCGGAAGCTTTTTCTCCCGCCTCATCCCAGGCTGCCTCCCGGCGCTAGAACTCGGGCGGCGGGTAGGAGCGCGGTACAGAGGGCGCTCACCTGCTGCCCCCAAGTGGCCACCACGGGCGCTGCAGGCGGGTTGCGGTGGGGCCGCTGGGTCTGGGTCAGGCGGAGAGCAGGTGCTCGTTGGGGCCAAGCATGGGGCGACGCGAGGGCCACGGGCAGAGAGAAAACAGGCCTTGACCGCCCTGAAACTCCCAGGCCTGAGACTGCGACCCCGAGAAGTGCCCTGAACGCGTTCACGTACAACTGGGAAATTAGGGATGCTTCTGGGAGTCGATGTCATTTGAACCGGTGGCCCTGAGGGCCGGTGCCCATTTTTCTGCCTTGGAGGGGTCCGCCAAGAATCTGCCTGAATGATGTGCTGGCCTGAAAATCGTGAGGCTTTGCAACCTGAAAGAGAGGGTTCCCGGAGCTCAGTGGCTCAGACTAAGGCTCTGGCTGGGGCACACTCTTGAAGAGCTTGCAACTTTGCAAGAGTGGAAGCCTCCTGAGCTCTTTGCTGGGAGAAGCTAGAATTTAGTGACTGTGTTTGAGGGCAAGGAAGAGGCAATGTCCAGGGACAGCTCAGGATTCTGGTCCGGGAGATGGGGGTTGTGGGACTGGGTGCCTGAGAGAAGGCCAGATCAGGGTGCTGAGCTTGTTGGGGCCTTCTGAGCTGGAGGAATTGGGGAAGGCAGGGGGAGGAGCCCAGGATGGACTGTAATCACAGACATCCTTCCCGTGACAGGTGAGGTAATCTACCCATTTGACAGATGAGATCATTGAGGCCTAGAGCAAGGAGGAGAGAGGTCAGATCAGCCAGGGTTGCTGGATGCTGAGTGTCTGAGCTACAGGAACTCAGCCATCTCAGCCCCTCCATAGTCCCTGGATCTTTACTTTCAGGAGGTTCAGGATCTTGGGGAAGAGTCCCAAGGAGAGTACAGGGGAGGTTCAGAGCCCCCATGGAGACAAATAGTTGGCTGCTGATTCCCTGTGTGGCCTTGAGTATGTCTCTTCACCTCCCCAAATCTCAGCTGTGTCTAGTTGTGTCAGACTCTGCAACCCCATGGACTGTGGCCTGCCAAGCTCCTCTGTCCATGGGACTCTCCAGGTAAGAATACTGGAGTGGGTTGCCATGCCCTTCTCCAGGGAATCTTCCCGACCCAGGGATCAAACCTTTGTCTCATACCTCTCCTGCATTTGCAGATGGGTAGGGCTTCCCTCATAGCTCAGTTGGTAAAGAATCTGCCTGCAATGCAGGAGATCCCGGTTTGATTCCTGGGTTGGGAAGATCCACTGGAGAAGGGATAGGCTACCCACTCCAGTATTTGGCTTCCCTTGTGGCTCAGCTGGTAAAGAATCCACCTGCAATGTGGGAGACCTGGGTTGGATCCTGGGGTTGGGAAGATCCCCTGGAGAAGGGAAAGGCTACCCACTCTAGTATTCTGGCCTGGAGAATTCCATGGACTGTATAGTCCATGGGGTCGCAGAGTCGGACATGACTGAGCGACCTTCACTTTCACTTCTTGACCACTAGTACCACCCGGGAAGCCCCAGTCTCAGCTGTTCATCTGTGAAATGATATGAAATAGCTTCCTTTAGAAGGGTTGGGAAGATTTAGATTTAAAGAAGTATGAAAGTGCCAGACCGAGCGGCAGGCGGCTTGTAAGCCTGGCAGGAAATGAGGACCCATTCCCTTTCCCCTTCTGATTGGAACAGCCTGGAGGAGGCATACCTTGAAGGTAAGGACTGATTCAGAGAGATCCAGAGTGAGTTGCTTGGCTCCCTTACCACCAGGGGTCCCTGAATACAAGACCAAAAGATGCTGTACTTACAGCTGCTCTCTCAGGCCCCAGAGCACCCCAAACCCCAGCCTGGAGAGATCTCTGCCTGAGACAGAAGAGAGATAACAAAGCCCCCTTCCCACTCTCAATTCCTTCCTATTGGCCCGGAGCCCGGCCTGTCTATGTTGGAAAAGTCTCCCTGTTCCCGTTGTGTCTGCTCCTGGCAAGGACTTGTCTTCTGGAAGGAAATGAGCATTTATTAAAGAGGCTGCTCTGTCCCCATCATTACTCTTTTTTTTTTTCCCCCTTTTTTAATCTTTTGGCCACACTACATGGCACATAGAATCCTATTTCCCCAACCAGGGATCAAACCCGCATGCCTGCATTGGAAGCGTGGGGTCTTCACGCCTGGACCACCAGGGAGGTCCCTCCCATCATTACTCTTGACACACAGCATCGCTGCCCTGAGTGCCAGGTACCGTTACTATCTGATACAGTTGGGGATATGGAGGCTCAGGGAGGGAGGATCTTGTTGAAACAGGCATCTTGACTCCCGAGGTGGGAGCTAACCGTTGGGCAGTGCTGCCTTGGCAAATGGCTCCCCATTTTGTCTGAGCTCCTGGGGGCAGGGCGGTGCCTGGCGTGGACCCTGCAGGTTCTTAGTGAAGTTTGAGTGCGTGAACAGAGATGCGAATGAGTGACAGTTTGGTCTGTGAATGACCCAGAGCCATCACCTTAAGACTCCAAGATGCAGATCTGAAAGGTCGGAGGGAATGACCTGAGAATGTGTGGACTAGCTTCCAGAAGGACACAGAGGAACAGGTACTGGTGCTTACCTCTTCGTAAGGGGGTGGAGAATGAGGAAAGGAGATTTACTTTTCTGTTTGAATGTTTATCTTCTCTATTATAATGTGTTATAATTATAATGCACTATGCACATGTTTAATACATGAGTTCAGAAATAATCACCAGGGAAGCCCCTTAAACATGTTAGATGCCTGGGCCGCAACTCCAAAGGATGGAAGCGGTGGGTCTGGAGGTGATGGGGGACTAGGATAAGTTCCCCAGGTGATTCTGTTACAGGTGGCCCTGGGCCACACCACGGGGACAAAATCACCAGCTGGGTCTTCTTCCACTGGCCACCAGCCAGGCTAATTTGCATGGTCTTTTGCATTTATTTGCATGATGGCTCTGGTTCCAAATGAAACCTGTGTCAGCCCTCATTCTGAGGGAAGCCTCTTCCCTCCCCACCTCATTCCCCCCTCGCTGCCCCCATCCTCAGACCTGGCCAGCCTGGACAGGCACCTTCCTCCTCATCCCCTATTCACTAGTCAAATATGTCATTCTTTTACCCCATCCCCACATTCTCCCCGTCCCCCAAGGCCTGGCACACACACATTCCCCAGAAGCCCTCCCCATCCCCAGCTGAGTGTTCCCAGCCCCACACTCTCTATCCCCCTCCTCTGGAATCCAAGACTCGTCCCTCTCTTATGTGCGTTTCTGCGTACCCAACACTCACGGTGGGCCCAGGCCTGAGTCAGGCCCTTCACCCGTCTCATCCCCACCCAGTCCTCCTGAGATCCTATGAGACCAGACCCCATGAGGCCCATCTTACAGATGAGGAAACTGAGCCTTGGGGAAATCGAATGACTCACCAGAAAGTGACCGCTCCTCCCATTCCATGGGCCTGCCTCCTGAAATGCGCTTGTGGCATATTCACTTTTCTCATGGCATGGCAACCCAGTCCAGCATTCTAGCCTGGAGAAACCCCAAGGACAGAGGAGCCTGTGAGGTTACAATCCATGGGGTCACAAAGAGTCGGACACAACTGCGCGACTAAGCACACATGTTAATTGCATTTGGGTATTGTCTTGTTTCCGTTGCTTTTTGTTGGGTCTTTAATATCACTTGGGTCATACACACTTACTGTAAAACCATGCAGACAACCAAGCAATATTTTTATAAAGTGTGAATCCCTCCCTACCCCACCCCAGCATGACACTGAGCTGCTGTGAACAGTCTGGCATCTCCTTCCAACTTTCATGTATTTCCATACAGATGTGATACAGGCAAATACATAGTGATAGCATTTTTATTGTAACATATACATGTGAAAGATATACAATTAAAGAAAAACAATACAGACACCCATGTGAAAGTGAAAGTCGGTCAGTCGTGTCCGTCTCTTTGCGAGCCCATGGACAGTGTAGTCCATGGAATCCTCCAGGCCAGATTACTGGAGTGGGTGGCCTATCCCTACTCCAGTGGATCTTCCCAACCCAGGAATCGAACTGGGTCTCCCACATTGCAGGCGGATTCTTTACCAACTGAGCTATGAGGGAAGCCCAGACACGCATGTACTCACCACCCATAAAAATTTCCGGCACCTTAGAAACACATCTTAGTGCCCCTTGGAAGCTGTACACGCCTTCCTCCTCTGACTTTCCTTACAGGTTGGTCACATATATATGTTCTCTTATATAACAAAATTAGGATGAGAACAGTTCAATTATTGTGTGTGCAACATGTTCAACTTTATCAGGCAAAGCTAAACTATTTTCCAAGGAGACTGAACCAAGTTTTACTCCCACCCAGAGGGAAAGAGAGTCCCCACTGAGCCATATCCTTGCCAAATGTGGAACTGTTCAACTTTGTAATTTTTGCCAAGCTAGTGGGAGTACACTTCCACCTTGTTATGGCTTTAATGTAATACCCCTGTTTGCTAATGGTATTTAATGTCTTCTTAGATGTCTTCCATATCCTTAGTGTTTCTTTTATCTTCTTGATATATCAGCCATTGAAAGAATTGTGATAAAAATCTCTAATTTTGATAATGGATTCATTTAATTCTCTTTGCCTTGTTTTATACGTTTTGAGGTGTGTTATCAGGTACATAAGAATTTAGAATTGTTACATCTTCTTGGAGTTAAATATTCCTTGTTTCTAATAATGCTTTCGTCTTAACTGTCTAAATAATAATAAATCTTTTGATTTTGATCTTTTTACAGGTAAAGAAGGACTATTCACTTTCCTTTTTCTTCTTACCTGAGCCAGATCACTTCCAAACTACCTCTCTCTTCTTAGTGAGAGGTGATTTGACTTCTTATTTTGAAAATATTTGTATTATGGAAACTTTTTGACATTTATACATAAGTACAGGATTTATAAAATGATCTCTCATGTAACCATCAACCAGTTTAGACATGTACCAAATCAACATAAATATTTATCCCCACCAGCTCTGCCACCCCATATTATTTTGAAGCAAGTCTCATATGTCATATAAATTAGTGCTTAAATATTTGTATATATATCTTTAAAAGAAAAGGACTTTAAAAAACACAAATCCCATTATCATCCTGTAACAAAAATTTCCTAAAATCATCAAATATGATTTTTTAGTTTGTTTGAGTCAAGACCTAAATACGGACTATGAGAGTGTATCATTGATCAATGTCTCCTAACTCTCATTCAATGTACAGGTTCCCACTGTCTTTTATTTTCCTTGCAACTTGTTTGTTGAAGAAATCAGGCACTTGTCCTTTATATAAAAATATTTTGTTTGATGGGGTTATATGGATAATGTTCTTTAGCAATATATATTGGCCATATTTTTTTTCAGACTATGTAAGTCAATTTTGAGTTTTTAACTGATATTTAGAACTCCATAGTTACTGTTTTTTGAAAACGTCTTATCTCCTCTACTTACCTACTGTATGTACTGGATGAGATAATGCACATGACAAACATTTTATGAGCACCTACTACATGTGAATATCAGGCCACCTTACCTGCCTCTTGAGAAATCTGTATGCAGGTCAAGAAGCAACAGTTAGAAGTGAATGTGGAACAACAGGCTGGTTCCAAATCGGGAAAGGAGTACATCAAGGCTGTATATTGTCACCATTCTTATTTAACTTATATGCAGAGTACACCAAGAGAAATACCAGGCTGGTGAAGCAGAAGCTGGAATCAAGATTGCCAGGAGAAATATCAATAACTTCAGACATGCAGATGACACCACCCTTATGGCAGAAAGTGAAAAGGAACTAAAGAGCCTCTTGATGAAAGTGAAAGAGGAGAGTGAAAAAGTTGGCTTAAAGCTCAACATTCAGAAAACTAAGATCATGGCATCTGGTCCCATCAATTCATGGCAAATAGATGGGAAAACAATGAAAACAGTGATAAACTTTATTTTTTGGGCTCCAAAATCACTGCAGATGGTGACTGCAGCCATGAACTTAAAAGACGCTTCCTCCTTGGAAGAAAAGCTATGACCAATCTAGACAGCATATTAAAACGCAGAGACATTACTTTGCAAATAAAGGTCCGTCTAGTCAAGGCTATGGTTTTTCCAGTTGTCATGTATGGATGTGAGAGTTGGACTATAAAGAAAGCTGAGCACTGAATAACTGATGCTTTAGAACTGTGGTGTTGGAGAAGACTCTTGAGAGTCCCTTGGACTGCAAGGAGACCAAACCAGTCAACCCTAAAGAAAATCAGTCCTGAATATTCATTGGAAGGACTGATGTTGAAGCTGAAACTCCTATACTTTGGCCACCTGATGCAAAGAACTGACTCATTGTAAAAGACCCTGATGCTGGGAAAGATTGAAGGCGAGAGGAGAAGGGGGCGGCAGGATGAGATGGTTGAATGTTATCACCGACTCAATGGACATGAGTTTGAGCAAGCTCTGGGAGTTGGTGATGGACGGGGAAGCCTGGCGTGCTGCAGTCCGTGGGGTCACAAAGAGTGGGACATGACTGAGAGACTGGACTGAACTGAACTCCATGTCATGCCCTATGCCAGATTCTGAGAAATATAACCACGGACAAGCTGGAAACTAAGCCTGGAGCTTCAACTAAAACGTTGGTGGTCTGCAGAACCCCTGAAGGGACTTTGTTAACATGCAGGTCCCTGGGTCCCATCCCAGACAGGGTGTCAGGGGTCTAACATGGGACACAGGAACGGGCACTTTTTGTCAAGTGCTATCCTATGGAAATAAGTGAAAGTATTCGTTGCTCAGTCCTGTCCCACTCTTGGTGACCCCATGGACTGCAGCACGCCAGGCTTCCCTGTTCATGGAACTCTCCAGGCAAGAATACTGGAGTGGGTACATAGGAGCCACAAATACAAGCCCATTTGTCAATTTAAATTTTCTAGTACTAATCATATAATAAGGTGAAAAGAAACAGGTGAAATATTCCTTACAGAAAATTTTAATTATTTTAATACATAAAATATATTTAATATAGAAATAAAATACTTTAATTACATATTTTATCTAACCCAATATAGTCAAGGTATAATTCTTAATATGTAATCAACCATAAAAAAATTATAAATGAGATATTTTGTTTTCTTTTTCTAGGTACTAAGTCCTCGAAAGCGGGTGTATGTTTCACAGTCACAGCGCTTCTCAGCTCCAAGTGTCAAGGGCTCGCTGTGGATCACGTCTACTACACCGGACAGGGCTGTCGTGGCCTAAGCTGGATGCCTGGGGCCACAGGGGGAGCAACGCTGGACTGGATAATGTCTGCGAAGAGCTCTTAGCAGACTCTGGTGCCCCAAATAAAACTTGCGGACAAAGACACCTGAGCTCAGATCCCGCCTCCAACCTTCTGCCCCCTCCTCGCTGCTTGACCTTGACAGTGGCTTCTCCTTCCGGGCTTAGATCTCTGAGCCTAGAATGGGCCAATAGTCCTTCCTCGCGGTGGTGGAGGAGGGCGTAAGCAGCCGGGGTGCGGCGCCCTCTCAGTGTTGGTGAAAGGGAGGCGTGAAGGATGTGGACAGGTTTGGGGATGGAGAAAGGGCGGAGCAGGACTCCAGGGAGAGACCCAGGGAGCGATGGGCGGGGACTCCCCCACCCTGGGGATTGGAGTGAGGGTTCAAGTTCGTCGGGTGCACTCAGACTGCAGTCCCTGAGGCCACCACGGGGCGGCGCTGTGGGACAGGGACCCTGGGGATGGCGCAGGGACCCCTGGGGCTGGCATGCGGCCAGCGAAGAGGAGGCGAGAACTAAGTTATTAGTAATCACTTCCCCGGGGAGGGGAGGATGGGATCATTCTGGTTCCCTCTGCAGCAGGAGGGGAAACTGAGGCAAGGACCAGTTCCTTCCCTCACCTTTTGAAAGTCAACCAGCAGCTGCTGTGATGGAAGGAACTCGGACTTGAGAGTATTGGTCTCAAGCCGACGTCCCGGCTCTGACTCGTCGAGGAACCTTGAATCGCAGGCTGTTCGAGCTGCCAGGACTGTTTTAACACCTGTAAGACCATAGAGGTGTTGTATTGTCACACCTGTATGGTCTTACAGGTGTGAAGCCAGTACCTCCCAGCGGAGGAGCAGGGCCACTGCAGGTGATGGCTAGAAAGGGGCTTTGCCAACTACCTGGTAGGGATCCAGGGTCAACACCTGCACAGGGGTTAAAAGGGGAACTTCAAAGGATGAGGGTAAAAAGAACCGCCATGAGCTAAATGCTTAATCTCCTTTCCTTTCTTTTAACAGCCCATGAGGTCGGTACCACTATAGCACCCATGTTACAGATGAGAAAGTTGAGTCTCAGAGACATGGTGTGATTTGTCTGGGGTCACACAGCCAGCAGAACCTGTCCCCTGACTCCTGGATTCTGTGCTCACATCTGACCAGACATTAGCTGAGGCTGGAGAGGGGGGATCTCTTCCTGCCCAGCTATTGTCCTTCATCTCTGGCTCCTGGCTTCCTTCCTCCCTTCTCAGCCTCTCTGGCCTTGCCTTACCCCTCCCCCGCCCCAGGTTACCTGTCCCCTGACTAAAGCAAGGAGCTTCTCTGTGCCCACAACTCATGTCTACAATCAGAGTGGTCCATGCCCCTGGCCGCAGTGGTGGGCTCAGAGGTGGGCATGTGTCTCAAGCCTGGCCAGTGAGGCTGGATTCTGGGAGGACTGGAACTATTGGAAGAGGGACTCCATGCTTTGCCTGCTGGGCAGTTGTGAGCCTGGGCTTCTGGAAAGGTTGCTTGAGCCTCTGATGTTACTTTTAACCCAGAGGAGCCGACTGACCCGTGGGCTCGTGCACTGGGATGCAGCTGAACCGTCTCCAGCCTTCTGCCCGCCCCACCCTGCCTCCACCTCCCACTTATCTCCACCGCCTCCCCACCACCGACTCACTAGACCTGGGACCTGAGGTGTGGGTCCCCCAACCCCCAACCTCCACAGGGAAAGTTCTCAGGGCCACACTGACAGGAGAGGCAGGTGTGCTGAGCGAAATATGCGAAGATGCACAGCGGGAGAGCAGGGGGCCCATGGGCTGGAATCCCATCAAGGCTTCCATTCTCTTCCGGTCTAACAAACCTCCTGAGCCTCTGCTCAGAGGCCAGTTAAGAGGGTTCAGTGTATGGCGCTGGGGACAGACTCCACACACACGCCTCCACCCCAGGCTCAGATTCCAGCTTCCTCACTTAAAAGTGATCCTGAGCAAATCATTTCACTTCTTTGTGCCTGTTGTCTGCCAAACAAGGGAAACAGTGAAGTTCCTTCGTGCCTCCAGAAACCCTTGCCCGTTGGCCACAGTCCCCTCTTTCATGAGACCATGCTTTGCTCCTGCCATCCCTCTGCTTAGATCTCCTTCCAGAGTGACCATGGTGGGGCTAAAATTGTGTCTTCTGGGCACAGGCCATCTGGCACCCAGTCCCATCTGAAGATGAAGGAGAAAGGCATTCTGGTCAGGGGAACGCAGGTACAAAGGCCCTGAGGTAGGAAACTGTGGCCCCACAGGATATTAGCCCCACACAAGAGTAAGCTGTGTGTCTGCACTGCTGACCCAGCATCCCGTCTCCCTCGTTTGCCTGCATGAGAACTTCTGCTCCCCCTAAGATAGGACTGTGGACACAGGGACCGGCCTGAGGGCCCTGGGGGGCCTCATTTGAAAAATGCAATGGAAAACAGAGAGGTCCTGATTTGCATGATGCGCCTCTGGGAGAAATGGCATTTAGGTGACACTGAGACCCTCAAATTGAACTGGAATAATTGGAACTGAGCCAGGAGGAGCAGACAGCCCAGCCTCAGGGGAGGGCCTTGGGTGCCCGGGACAGGGGGAAGTTAGCAGGAGGCAGGAGAGGCCCACCCAAGGGCACAGCTTGGCCGTGCCTGGCAGGATGGGGGAGGGGTGGGAGGTTGGTGCATGCCCTCGGCAGCCAAACACCCTCGCATGGCGCTCTGGGCCTCTCCACGGAGGAGCTGGAAGCTAAAATAGGACTCTATTTTGGGGGCCCGAGGCGAGCTGGAATCACTTCCCTGCCAGACGGGAGAGGTTGCCGCAGTCTCTCCGAGGCCAGGCTCTCTGCCCAGCAGGAGTGGCGAGGTGGTGGTGGGGGGCTCAGGCTGAGAAGAGGGAGAAGGCAGTGCTGTTCCGGAGCCTGAAGCATTCATTTTCTCTCTCTGTCCTCCCGGCTGCCTTGGGAGAGGGAGCTGGGGCGCTCCCCATTTCTCTGAAGAACAGACTGAGGTTCAAAGAGGCCACGTAGCTTGTGCCAGGTCACTCAGTGGCAGTGCCAGGGTCCCGGATGCCACCCAACGCTGTGTGCTAACCTCAGCGGTGTGCCCGAGCGTGACCTCAACACGCAGAAGGCGAAACCATGTCCTGAGCACCAACTGCGCGTCAACGCCTCTCGCATGCTAGCTCGGTGACCCCCTGAGCCACCCCCGGGGAAGGAAGCCCCTGTGACCCCCCACTTCACAGATAGACCTGAGGAGCAGAAGCAGGCCTGGGCTGCCCAGGCCCCAGCTGGGGTCTCTGAATGACTGCCCGACACGACACGACACGGCCAATCCCCTCTCCTGTCCTGGCCTCAGTCTCCCCATCTGTTCATTTGAAGAGATGGGCTCAAGGTCTGTGTCTCCCAGGGAGGCTGACAGGGAGCGGGGCTGGGGGGCTGGAGGCAGTTTTCCAAGCCTAGCCTCTGCTAGCCTCTGCCACTTCCCGTAAACCCAATTCCGGCCCTGCAGTTCAGGCCCACCTGTCTCTGAGGAGAGAGGAATACGGGGAATGATTTTTATCAGGTTGCTCTTACAGATGAAGCCCAGGGAGGGCGAGCAGATGGGCCAGGACAACCCAAAGAGGAAGGGGCACCGCTGGCCCCTCGCCAAGCCTGCCGGCTCCCATCCCTGCCCTCTCTGCCGCTCCTTCCTGATGCCACCGAGAGCCAGGGCCTTCCTCAGCCAAAGGCTGTGCCCTTGCCTGACCCCAGCCAGGGTTCTTGGTTGCCGGGGAGGGGGGTGGCAGCAAGGCCATTTGCGGGCCCCTTCTCACCCCCATCTCCCCTGCAGAGACCTGGCCAGAAATAGCCCTGTCCATCCTCGCCACGGGTTCCCACCTTGGCCGCCTGCCGTGCTCAATTGCGCGTGTCCTCTCCCCTCTCACCTGTCGGGGAGAGGGCCGGAGCCACGCACGCCATGTCTCCCATTTCCCCGTCAGTCACCTGTCCTGTCACCCCCCCCACCCCCCATCCCTTGCTGATACTCCTCCGGCAGCACCCAGGGTTCCTGCCCATCTCGTTGCTGAGCCCAGAAAGCTGCCGCATCAGGTCCCAATGCCCCGGACAGCTTCCTTCGCCAGCCCGAGGAGAAGCTGACAGGCTGCACCGAGGCCGGACCCCCTCAGGGCTGCCGCCCGTCCCCCCGGGCCTGCGGTGCCATCTCCCTGCCCACTTCCCACCCCGGGCACACTGGCATCCATGTTCAGCCCTCCAAAGGCCTCTTCCATCTCTCTCACTCCTCTGCTGCTGGACCACCCAGGTCTCCCCATTCCCTGCAGGGAGAGACCCCTCATCTGCTGAACTCTCCTCCTCGCCTGGCCCAGCCACCCCCCCAACCCCGAAGTAGCTGACTCCCCCCACGTGCACGCCCCCGCCCCATCTCGCCCTCCTCTCAGCCCGTGTCCACCATGTGCGGCTCAGGGCCTGAAACACCGTCAACTGTGAGGCCAGAAAGCCTGGGGTGAAGCCCCGAGTTGCTGCGTGACCATGGGTAAGACACGGGGCCTCCCTGAGCCACCTTATCTGTGAAAGGGGGATAATAATAGCATTGCCCTTCCAGGGCTGATGGGGGGGGGGTGGGTGTCTGTCAAATGAGAAATCAGAGGTTAAGAGGCTCTGTAACCTATAAAGCACAGGCATTTCATGGTGAGAGGTTGTTGAGATTAACTTCAAGTTGTGAAGGGTGTGTGTGTGTGCTGGGCATGACAGGCAGATTCATGGCTGGGAACGGAGTTGCCCCAACCCTAGCCACAGGCTTCAGGGACCAGCATCCGTGTTCCCTGTCTTGATGGTCAGGGAAGGGGCTGGAGGTCACACAGCTGCTAAACAGGGGTTGGCACCAGGCTTGTCCCCAGCACAGCAGCTGGGAGTGGGTTTCTTTGTCCCCTCTGGCCTTCTCCTCATCTCCAGCTTGGGTTTTACTGGCCTCATAGTCCAGCCCCTGCAGGCCCTCAGCAGGGAGTCCAGCGATACAGGGGACCCCAAACTGCCCCCTCACCGGTGCACAGGGCTCTTCATCAGCTGCTCTGTTGGTCAGGCTGCCTTGGTCTTTTCCATGGAACTGCCCCTCCAAGGCTTCTCCTTGAGAACGCCCTCGGGGAGGGGGTCTCCGCTGGCCTCTCTGCCTCACTGGATGCAGGCCTGGGGTTTCTCCATCTGGGGGCCCCAGAGCATCCAGTTCCTTCCCCGCAGACACACCAGGCCTCATGTGTGGGGGAGGCCACCGTCTGCGCCTCCCCTCCCCCAATATCTGTGCCCCCCACCCCCAACACATCCCTGCCCTCCACTCGGACTGAGTGAGGGTCTCTCCGCCAAGCTGGACTCCATGCGGCTCTCTGCTTGGTCGTCTGAGTTGCCCTCTGCCTCCCTTGGGCTTGCTCAGAACCCCCGTCCTCCCGCAAGCCACCTCCCTCGCCCGCCATCCCCGTGTTTCTCCGTCTCTGACTCTGTCACTGGCTCTGTCTGTCTCTCCACCTCCCCCACTGCTGTCAGAGCCGCTCTGACTGTGTCACCTGCTCCCACATTGCTGTATAATATGCCCTCCAAACTGTCCACACGCCCTGAGCCCTCCCCCACGTTCCTGGACCCCTCCTTTGGCCCCTTGGCCCAGGTGTTGGCAGGGAGGTCCAGGAGGAGGAGAGGAAGGAGAGGCTTAGACAGCCTGGAAAGAGTTGAGGAGGGAGACAGCCAGCTGAATCTCTGCTCTGCCAGGCAAGGAAGGTCCCGGAAGCACGAGGCACAGGTGCTGGCCTCCGGACCCTCATTCCAGGGAGGCCACCTCCCAGGAGGAGGTAATCCTAGTGACAGGTGGGGGGTCAGGGGTCTGATTCTGGATTTGGGGCTCTGCACCTGCCTCTCTGTATGACCTCTCAACCCCCACCCCCGGGGCCTGTCTTCCCCCGCCCTGGGGACCAGGGGTCCCTCTTGACTTCCTCCCCATCGTGGGCACTGTTAGAGCTGAAGCCAGCCCTCAGCCAGCAGGGGCTCTGGCCTACCTGCCCTGTTGCTATGGTACCTGCAGCGCAGTGGACAGCTATGGCGACTGTAACCAAGCATCCCTGGCTGGTGTCCCAAGCTTGAGCTTGGAGTGTCGGGAATTGCCCAAGGTCCCATTTGGCATTGGTAGCAGCGCCAAGGCTAGAGGCCTCAGGACTCCCAGCCCGGACCTCTCTTCCAGGGCCACAGCCCAAGACTGAAAGGCAGCGGGCCTGGGCCCCAGCACCATCTTTCCTGTTTGGTTCAGTGCTAAATCCCTTCTCCTAGATCAGGCTCTTCCATTCTCACAGCAGGTGCTCAACAAATGTTTGTTCCATGAAGAAACGGGTGAATGACACAGAAGCCCTCAGAAATCTGCAATGGGTGGGGCTGATGGCCAGGACCCGGGCAAATGCCTCTGGTTGGGATCCCAAAGGACTGATGTAGGGATCTTATAACAGATTTGAGGCAGTGAGTGGAGTGAGTTCGGGGGTGGGGGGCATTGGAGGTTACCAGTAATTGGAGGAGGGGGCCAAACTAGACTTGGGCATCCTCCCAATTTTGCCACGTGTCAGTTCTGTCCTTCCCCACCGTGTCCCCAAGACCTTCAGATGTTCTGAAGGATGTCGGAACAGAGCCCTAGGTTGTCAGACGTGTCAGGGCCCTGGAGGTCAATAAGTGCAGTGTTTAACTGTGAAGATGAGGGGAATGAGTTTCAGAAAATGGAAGAGATTAGCCAGGATCACACAGTAATTCGGAACCCAAACTCCCTCTCTAGCCTCCCAGTCCTCATATACCGAGAGCTAAGTGAGCTATCAGGCTTCCCTTTTGTTATGGCCGCCAGGAAGCTCAGAGATCAGTTTTGCAAACTGTGTCTCGTGTGGTCAGCCCATCAGAATCCTGACTGGAAGGCAGTTCACATGATTTGGATCCAACAATATGCCCAAGACCATGCTGGGCCTGGTCACGTATGAGATCTTATTTAATCCAAACTGCAAAGCATGTGACATAGATACGAATGGCCCTTTTTAACAGATGAGGAAACAGGTTCAGAGACATAAATCAACTTGACCAAAGTCACACAGCTGGTAACTGGTAGAGACAGAATTCAAAGCTAGGACCCCCTAGTTCTCATACTCACAATCTTCATAAATATTGGCATAAATGCCATGGCTCTTGGCTCTGTGCCCTGGTGCCAGCGCTGCATGCATTGCCAGTCAGTCTTCCTCATCTACTCCCAGCTTGTCCACAGGGAGCCCCTTGAGGAGCTTGTGGAGGTGGGGCTTGGTTTTGAAACTTCTCCCCTTTCCAATCCTGGGAGCCCCAGCCCTACACTGTCCTTGTGGAAAGATTCAGGTGCTGGGGGTTTGCATTTTTAGAAAGTCTGGCAAACACAGTCCAGAATTCTGTTAGTGCTTAGCCTAAGCAAACAGTCATAAGAAGGGCAAAAAAGTTAAAAATCAAACAAAAAAGGCACAAAGATGTTGATCACAGCGTTGTGTATCTTGGAGAAATACTGGAATTCACCCACGTACAGGAGGGAAAGGGAGCCTTGGAAGAAAAGCTGTTGACAAACCTAGACAGAGTATTAAAAAGCAGAGACATCACTTTGCCAACAAAGGTCCATATAGTTAAAGCTGGTTTTTCCAGTAGTCATGTATTAATGTGAGGGTTGGACCATAAAGAAGGCTGAGCACAAAAGAATTGATGCTTTTGAACTGCAGTGTTGGAGAAGATTCTTGAGAGTCCCTTGGACAGCAAGGAGATCAAACCAGTCAATCCTAAAGGAAATCAACCCTGTATATACATTGGAAGGACTGATGCTGAAGCTGAAGCTCCAATACTTTGGCCACCTGATGGGAAGAACTGACTCATTGGAAAAGACCCTGAAACTGGGAAAGACTGAAGACAGAAGATGGGGATGACAGAGGATGAGGTGGTTGGATGGCATCACCGACTCGATGGACATGACTTTGAGCACGCTCCATGAGCTGGTGATGGACAGGGAGGCCTGGCGTGCTGTAGTCCATGGGGTTGCCAAGGGTCAGACGCGACTGAGCGACTGAACAACAACAAAACCTGTGGTTAGGATTCTTCACTTTTGCTGCTGAGGCCCAACGTTCAATCCCTGGTCAAGGAACCAAGATCCTGTAGACTGCACATTGCAGTCGAAATAAATAGATAAAGAAATAAAACCACCAGTATCATCAACTACCCCCTCATCCCTGCTAGGGGTTTTCTCAGCAGTGCTGGGCCACAGGGACTCTGTATTAAAAAAAAAAAAAAAAGAAGGAAAATGTGTAGAATCCATCAATACCAATAAAAACCACAAAAAGCTACAGTGAGAAAAGCCAGATCCAGGAAGAAGGGGCCAGGGTCACAGCCGCAGGAGCTAACTAAGGCCTAACACAGATAGGGTGAGGATTTGATGGGGTGAAACAGCTGAGTTGAATGCCTTCTAGATTCTTTTCTATTTCTCTTTAAGCAGTGTGAGTTCATAAGGAAAATGAGGTTTTTTTTTTTTTTTTTTTGGAAGCTGGCAGGAAGGAAGCAAGCAAAGATGAACCTACAAGCCCCAGTGGTGGGGCTTTTATTTGGGATGCGGGCGGCTGTCAGCTGCATGAGTGGCACCCTCTTACACCTTGGCCCCCACCTTAGTCTCCCTTCCTCCCACTTGATGTCCCGCCGGGGCTGTGACTGAAAGAGGGTAAAGAGGGGAGAGGCAGGGTCCCCACTCCCTGGCCCCACAGGAGAGAGAGAGGGGTGGGAACCGAGGAAGGGCTTGACGGCTCCTCCAAGGCCCCTTCTGTGACTATGAGCTCGTGATATCTAATGTTCTTACACCCCCAGATTCAGTGATCTACCCCCCCACCCCCATTTCAGGGCTGCCAGGAGCCGGGAGTGAAGGAGTGAAGCGAGAGATCAGAGGAGCTGCCTGCCGGGGAGCAGGGGAGGGGAAGGCAGGTGGGAGGGCTGTGAAGGGAGCAGGTGGGAGAGCCAAGGTGAGTCAGCAGCGATGGAGCAGCAGGCTTGCAGCCTTGGAGCCTCCCTGCAGCTGTGTGCTCGCCTCTGAGCTCTGGGCTGGCTCCGCTGCGCGCCCCACCCCCCGCCACCAAGTCCTGGTGCTCCCCACCCCAGTGTCCTCCACTCTGATACCCCAGAAAGTCCTTGCTGAGGGCTCTTGTCAAAACTTGCCTACCCTGTATCACATGCACATCTCAACAGTGACAGAGACCTTTCTTAAGGAGCCGCTGTCACGAGTGTCTGAGCAAAGTGGCCAACCAGTGACGAGGAAGGTGTTTAGGAGGGATCTTGAGGTACCCCCGTATCACTCTGGATGGCAGGCCCGCTTAGGGTGGGCTGCACACTCTGTCCCCTGGTCCCTACGGGTGGAGGGCCGGACAACCTCTACCATGTGTTCCAGGCGGAAGGTACCTGAGTCTGAGGTCCTCTTTAGCTACTGCTGGCTGCCCTGGGTACCAGAGCATCACTGAGCTGAAGCAGGCAGGAGGGGATGAGGTCAGTGAGTCCTCCCAGGGGCCTGCAGGGCTGGATGGAGGGACGTCACTGGGGTGAGGGAATGAGACCCTGGGGTGCACCCATCCCAAGGCCCTTCTGAGAACATGGGCAGGTGAGCAGCCGCACTTGTGTCTGGCTGAGTGGCCCCTGTAGGCCCCTTCAAGGCCCCCAAAGGTCACAGGTGCACTCTGGGAAATCTGGATAGGGACAAAGGAGGAAGAGAGGAAGCCCCTTCCGCCCTTTCTTAGCCCCGACCTCAGGGAGAATGGAGTGAAGGGGAAGCCGGCCCCTGGGCCTCTGACTGTTCTCACCTTGGTTCAGGCCAGCCCCTTAGTTCTCTGGGCCTCCATTTCCTCTCTGAGACCAAATCCTTGTCCACCTACCTTGAAAGCTGTTATGCAAATAATAAGAGACATTGTGATGAGTTCTTGGGCGCTTGGCCCCCTTTCTCCAGGAAAGAGGCCTTGGGTTATTTTCTTAAACTGTTAGAGCATGTGTAATGCACCATGATTTACCCACATGGCCAATATGAAATGTGGACCTTCAGAAAGCAGCCAATGGCACTTCACAGCAGCTGAGCCTGCCTCCAGGTTCCCTGTGTTTCCTGAGAGGATGGGCATCTGTGTAGCAGATTCCTGGGAACAAGGAGGGTGTCCTCTGCTTCCTTGTACCCCGAATGTTGGGTACACTGTTGGCCCATACAATAGACTTAGAGCTGGAAGGAAACCCCAACTCAAAGATTCTGGGACAGACTAGTAAGGATGGCCACAGGTCCACCTGGTGTGTATACCCTTTGCCAAGGGACTTGACCATGCTCCCAGAGGATGGAGTCAACTTCCTGCCCTTTGAATCGTGACCTGGATTAGCGAATAAAATCCATGGAAGTGACGTTATACAAGTTCAAGTTTAGGCTCAGAGACCTTGCAGCTTCTGCCTTCAGCCTCTTTGACTGCTGCCCCAGACACTGTGAAGGGATCTGGTGTAGCCTGTTGGAGGAAGAGAGCCCAATGGAGGAGAACTGAGGCCCCCAGGCTGGCAGTGAGCCCTACTGCCCGACGTGCAAGTGAGTGAGGACCTTATGGCCTGGCTGACCTCCATGCTAAGCAAGGCTGCTAGAGTGAGCCCAGAGAAACCGGCGGGGAGCTCCCGCCAGGCCACCCACACAACCTTAGAAAGAATAAACCAGTGTTGTCTACGTTTAGGGTGGCCTGGTACACAGCACAAGCTAACTGAAGCCTGCAGAAGGGAAGAGACCCATCCAAGGACCCACAGAGAGGCAGAGACCAAGTCCAACTATGACCGCGTTTCCCAGCTGCCCCAGATCCCTTCCCACCGCAGTGTCCTGCGGTCAAGTTCATCACCCCGGCCCCGTGTGTGTGTGTGTTTGTGAGGGTGTAAACCAAGCAGGCCCTTGCCAATTCTCCCTGAGTTACAAAGGGTTGGCTGACCTCCACACAGGATGTCATCATCCCTGGAAAGGAGGTGTGGTTCATTCCATTCTACAGAGAGTGAAACTGAGGCCGGGAGTTGATGGGCGACTGGCTGACAGCCACACAGCCTGTTAACAGCAGAAGTCTGACTCAGACCCGCTCAGGCCTCCTGCGCCCATTTAGGGTCCTTTCCACTGACCCAGAAAGGAGACCAGCGGGTAATAAAGTTCTTTCCAAGGGTCAGTCTCTCAGAGAAGGGCACACACACACACAACAATACAATACGCACACACATACCACACACATACATACACACCATACATACACACATATCACACATATACAATACGCACACACATACCACACACATACATACACACCATACATACACACATATCACACATATACAATACACACACACATACACACCATACACACATACATACCACACATACACAATACACAGATACATACAACACACACACACATAGACCCCATATACACATACATAACACACACACCACGCTTACACACACACACGACACATACATGCACACACCCATACGCACATACATACCACACATATATACAACACACACATACATACACACCATACACACATGCATATCACACATACGTACACACATATACAGCGCACACACATACCACACTTACATACGCTTCATACACACCGACATACGACACATACATACACACACACCCCATACACACATACTTACCACACTTACACACACACATATACAATACACACATACATACCACACTTACATACACACATATATATGACATATACATACACACACACCCCATACACACATACATACCACACATACACAGTACACAGATACATACAACACACACATACATAGACCCCATATACACATACATAACACACACACCACGCTTACACACACACGACACATACATACGCACATACATACCACACATATATACAACACACACACACATACACACCATACACACATACATACCACACATACACAATACACAGACACATACAACACACACATACATAGACCCCATGTACACATACATAACACACACACCACGCTTACACACACACACGACACATACATGCACACACCCATATGCACATACATACCACACATATATACAACACACACACATACACACCATACACACATACATATCACACATACGTACACACATATACAGCGCGCACATACATACCACACTTACATATGCTTCATACACACCGACATACGACACATACATACACACACACCCCATACACACATACTTACCACACTTACACACACACACACATATGACACATACATACACACACCCCATACGCACATACATACCACACACAGACACACATCATGTTGGTCTCTCTGTCCCTCTTTTACTCTGTCTCTTCTTCCCAACCCTCCATCTTCAACCAGCCCACCCCTAACGGACCATATACTTTATTAAAAATATATAGTTACAATCTCCATTGTCAATCTGGGCTGGGCCGACGGGCCTAGAGGGACCGCAGGGAGGGACGACCCTTATCCTGCTCCTTGGGGCCCCACTTCTGCACCCACACCCAACACTATCCAAGGGCCAAGACAGCTGGCTCCAAGGGCCTCGAGGGACCAGCCGGCTGGATGGGGAGGGGGCGGGGTGCCCGGAGAGGGCCTGCACCGCCTGGTCCTGTGGGTACACATGGCAGAAGGTGGATTCGGTGCCTCCATCTTTCCATTTATAGATATTTACAAAAGAAAGTCATGAGCAACAGACCACAGTCATGCAGAAGAAACGCACCCCCCTCCCACCCTCCCAAACTAGCCACCGGCCCACCCCAGAACCCCGAGATGCCCACCCCCCCCAACAGTCCAGGCACCTTCCCCAAGGTTCTGAGAGCAAACGGGGAATGTCCTTGAAGGGTCGGTGGGGAAAGGGTGGGGGGGTCTGAGGCTCCTGAGCCCGCCAGTGGGTAGGTGCTGGGGAATCGGGCCGACCGGACCAAGGGTGTCCTGGCCCTGTCCCAGGCCTGGGTTCTGGAGTCAGTAGGAAGGGCTCTCCCAGTCGTTGAAGCCCCCACATCCCTCCAGAAGGTCCGGAGCCAGGGTGAGTTCTGTCCTGAGTGTGGAGGGGGTGTCCTGGCAGCCCACCCCCCAGCGAGGCTCCTGTGGGAAGCGAGAGGGCGGGCTCGGAGGTCAGATGGCAGACTCCCTGCGGTAGGAGATGTTGTCCAGCGGGAGGGTGGCTTGCATGCGCTCCAGATCCAGGTGGCTGCCAAACTCCAGCATCCGGATGATGCCCGCCTCCTCCTTGGAGCCCGCCTCCAGGCCCAGGCCCGCGGCCACGGCGGCAGCGGCCGCAGCCTCCTCCTCCATCTCCTCTTCCTCCTGGCTCATGAGGGCCAGCTCGTTCTCGTAGCAGAAGGCACTGGGCGGGGGCGGTGGGGCGGGCAGCACGGTGATCTTGCTCTCCTGCAGCTCCCGGGCAGAGCAGCAGGGTGTACCGGCCACCTCGTAGGTCTTGTGGAAGCGCGAGTAGTCCACCTTGTAGTGGCTCTTCTCCTCGAAGACCACGGGCTCGAAGCGGTGGCCCCACAGGATCTCGCTGGCCAGGTAGGAGCTGCGGGCCTGGGTGGTCATGGCCGTGGCCTCCACCATACCCTCCAGGATGACCACGATCTCAAAGTCCTCCGACTCCAGCTCCTCCTTGCCCATGCCATAGAGTGGGCTGTCCTCGTCGATCTCGTGGACAATGATGATGGGCGAGACCAGGAAGATGCGGTCCAGGCCGATGTCGTAGCCCACGTTGAGGTCCCGCTGATCCAGCGGCAGGTACTCGCCCTCCTGGGTCATGTAGGGCTTGATGAGCTGGGCCCGCACGTGGGCCTCCACGATGTGGCTCTTGCGTAGGTTGCCCACGCGCCACATGAGGCAGAGCTTGCCGTCGCGCACCGAGATGACGGCATGGTGACTGAACAGCAACGTCTGCGCCCGCTTCTTGGGCCGGGCCATCTTGGCCATGATGGTGCCAATCATGAAGGAGTCGATGACGCAGCCCACGATGGACTGGACCACTACGGCGATGACCGCCAGCGGGCACTCCTCCGTCACGCACCGGAATCCATAACCGATGGTCGTCTGCGTCTCCACTGAGAAGAGGAAGGCGCCCAGGAAGCCGTTCACGTGCATGATGCAGGGCTTGGGGGCCACCGGTGCCGCCCCCCCACCTCCTGCCGGGGCCCCCGCCGCGGCCCCCGCTGGGCCGGCCTCCAGGTCACCATGGAAGAAGGCGATGCACCAGAAGAGGAGGCCGAAAAAGAGCCAGGAGACAAGAAAGGCCGCAGAGAAGATCATGAGCATGTAGCGCCAGCGCGTGTCCACGCAGGTGGTGAAGATGTCCGCCATGTAGCGCTGCGACTTGTTGCTCAGGTTGGCGAAGTAGACGTTGCATTGGCCGTTCTTCTTGACAAAGCGGTTGCGGCGCTTCCGCCGGGGCACGTGGGCCTGCCCGTTTCGGCTGTGCCCGTGCATGTCCTGAAGCCGGCGTGGTCACCTGGGAAGACGCAGGGCCTGCGGGGGAGAAGCCAGACACGTGAGGTGCCAGGGAGCGAGTGGGTACTGTGGGGGACGGCGCTCCAAATGCCCCCAGGGACCCAGGTTCCAGGGTGGCAAGGAACCTGCCCAAAGATGCCCAGGAGGGGAAAAGCCTGGACTAGGACCCAAGGCTTCCTCCACCCCTCGGGCAGAATGTGAAGATGGTTCTGACAACAGCAAGGAAGTGCCTCTGTGGCCAGCCCAGCTCCAGGGTTGGGGCCTGCCAGACCAGGAGCTGAGGCCACTGGGATTCAGGTCCAAGTCCCAGCCCCTCATGCTGCACCCTCTGCCCATCATCCCCCCACCAGAACCTCCTTTGATTGCTCTTCCCTTCCCTCCCAGAAGCTTCCTGATGCCCATCTCAGCACCGCCCCCCACCGATCATCCCACTGGCCCTGAACAGAGGCTGTTGTGAATGCTCTGGGCCCCGCTCCCCTCCCTGTGTTCAGCCTCTGCCCTTTGGGTCTCTCGAGGGCTGGACATTCCCCTGTGCTGTCCAGGTCAGCAGCCACTGGCCACCTGTGCCTCTTACGTTCAGTTAAAATTAAATAAAATGTCAGCTTCAGTTCCCCAGTTGCACTAGCCACATTTCAAGGGCTCAGTAGCCACATGTGGCTAATGGCTCCCATGCCGTACAGAGCAGGTTCAGGACAGTCCCCTCATGGCAGAAGGTTCTGTTGGGCAGCACTGGGATCCACAGCCCCACCTCAGTTCCTGTCCTGTCCCCAGACTTGTCGGGAGCTGCGGTGGATGAAGACTCCAAAGTGGCAGTCAAGATGGAGGGAAGGGAAGCTCTGAGTTTTGACTCCCGGGTCGGCATCCCTACTTCCTATCACAGGTGAGGGAATGGGGGCTTAGAGAGGGAAAGTGATCTATCCAAGGCCTCACAGTGGGCCAGTGGGTCCAAATTCAGGAGTGTCTAGCTCTTAGCTCCCAGGTGCTGTCAGTATGACTGAGTTCACTGTGTGGAGACCTGGGGCGGGGTGGGGGGAGGCGGGAGGCAGACATACTACTACTATCTAGCTATGTATGTAAGTGCAAACAACTCATTTCTCCTCTCTGAGCCTCAGTTTCCTCATCTGTAAAATGGGGATGAAACCCCTACCTCACAGGAACCCAAGGAGACCATAGGTGCTCTGTGAAAGCCAGTGCCTCCTGCCTTCCTTCCTGCTTCCCAGGGAGCAGGAGGAATCTCATGAGAGGTAGGATTTGCCTGTCAGCATCCCCAGCTGTTTCAGTGGAGGTGGCCTCTCATCCTGCTGGGTGGCAGGTATACAAGCTGGGACCACAGAGGGCAGACCCCCCTATCACCCCTGCCTTCCATGGGGTCCCCAAGAGAGAGAGATGGTGCTGTCCAGGGCCCCAGCTGTCTGGCAGGGTTGGGGCTGGGCCCAGGCCCGGGTTCCTAGTAACGTTTTGGCCCAGAATTATATAAGGCTGGAAGTTTCTATTTTCTGTTCTATTCTTCTTCCTGATCTAATTGTGCATCTGTGGCAATGTTTATACACTTCCCCGGTTCAGGACAACTCGGTTGCCGCAGCAACCGGTGCGCGCCAACGCTGTAATTTAGAGATCAACGGCTTCAGCGCCTGCCTCTTCCCAGGAGAAACTCCCTCTCTCAGCCCAGGGAGAGCGAGCCCTGCCCACCCCCCTCCTCCCCCACAGTCACCCCACCCTGACTCTGGGTTCATCTCCCTTTCCCCCCTTAAAATGAGCTCCCTGGATGCCCCTAGTCCTGGAAGTCCCAGATCCACCATGTAACTTGGGCAAGTTACTTGATGGCTCTGAACCTCAGTTTCTTCATCTGTAAAATGGGACCAGTGAGACCCATTGGTCTGAAGATCTAACAGGTAATGAATGGGGGTGGACAATGCCAGCCCTTAAGAGGTCCTGTTCTTAGTTGCGAGTCAGGCCCTCTCTGCTACCTCCCCTAGCCTCCCAATGGCCAGGGCTCTGGGTGGTAGCTCTAAAGGGATTGGGGGCCAGATGTACCTTCTTGGCTATAAATGGCTTTCAGGGAGGTCTTCCTTCACTAAATAGGTCCCTTTTCGCTTTGTCTCATCATCACCAATGCCTCCGTGAGCACCACAGAAAGAACCAGTGCCTGAATGAAGGGTTTCAAGATGAGTGATTTCGAGTCCCTCATTTTGGGGTTTCCCTGGTGGCTCAGTGGTAGAGAATCCACCCGCCAGTGCAGGAAACTCAGGTTTGATCCTTGGTCCAGGAAGATCCCACATGCCTCGGAGCAACTAAGACCATGTACCTCAACTACTAAGCCTGTGCTCTGGAGCCCAGAAACTGCAGTTACTGAGCCCTCACGCCACAACTACTGGAGCCCGTGCACCCTGGAGCCCAGGCTCCGAAACAAGAGAAGCCACTGCAATGAGAAGCTGAGCACTGCAACTCAAAGTCGCCCCTGCTCATCACAACTAGAGAAAAGCTGGGTAGCGAGCAGCAATGAAGACCCAGCACAGCAACCCCCTCAAAAAAAGACCCTCATTTTACATCTGAGGCCAAGGAAGCTCAGAGCTGGGATGAACTTGCTAAGGGTCCCAGAGCAGCTGGGCCAGCCCTGGATGATCACCTCACTCCCACTCCTGGAAGGTCAAGGTGCTCCTGGAAAGAGGAGCGTCCTCCCTGGAGGGGGTTGGGGTAGGATATGGGGCGTGGGAAGAGAGGGCCCCAGTCCAGCCAGGCAGGCCCTGGACCTAATGGCCGCGGCTTTGCAGGATAGAGATAGAGGGGACTGAGTGCAGTGACCTGGGCCTTTGGTGGCTGAGGATGGTGAGGCCCAGAGAGAGTGAGAGCCCCGCCCAAGGCCACACAGGGGCCCGCGGAGCTGCGGGCCTTGTCTGCTGCCCAAGGGACTGGCCCTGACCCTGGGGGTTCCTCTGGTGCTGCAGGAGAGGGTTCTCCACGGTGCTCCCTGCACCAGCGCTGCCCGCTGTTTCCCATCCCTGATTGGAAGTGACAGGAGTGTCAGCCAAGCCTCAGGAAGAGGCTCCGCATGTCCCTGCCGCCCTGCTCCCCACCCTCTACACTCACACCGTCCACTTCAACGCTGCCCCAGCCCCGCCCTCCAATAAGCCCCGCCCTCCAACAAGCCCCGCCCTCCCATCAGCCTGGTCCCTCAGCCCCAGCCCCACACGGTAGCCCGGTGGGGACTCAGCTCATCTCCAGGCCTCACGCCTCCTCTCTCCGTTACAGCACCCCATTTCCCGAGCCCCTGCCCTGCGCCAGGCCCTGGGCCACCCCCACCGGGTGCATCAACTCGGGATCAGAAACTTCCACTCCTGGGCGGCTGGGAAAGCAGTCACCGAGCGCAGGTGCTGCCCCCGGGCCCGTCACCCTCCACCTCCGCGCGTGCCCCTGAAGACCCTGGGCTGGTGAAAGGCCCAGCCCCTCATCTGCTGTGACTCGTCCAGATACACCACTGCCCCATCACCGCAGCGAGGCGGGGCGGGGGCTCGGCTGCCGGCACCAGGATGACCGCAAAGTGAGGAGTCCGGCGCTCGCCGAGTGCTCCTGGGTCACTGCGGCCAGGAGATGGCCAGCTTTTCTGTCCCTCGCTTGTCACACGGGTCTTCCTGGCGAAGGCACAAGGGCCTGAGGGAAAAAGTATGAAAGAGAAAGGGCCACAGATCATGGGATAGAGGCGACGGACATTGACAATTGGGTACCAGCCCCCTCTGAATATAGATGCTTTATTAAAAGAGAGAGAGCAAGAGTGCCCTGTGTTCAGGTGCCTGCACCATGGCCACAGTTAAGTATACTTTTCTGGAAGGCAGGGAGCTGGTCTCACCCCGCTTGCACCAAATGTGCCTTGTTCGCCTGGAGAACAGGGTTTCCACGGTGGGGGGCGCTGAGGGCTGGCCCCCTGGCTGCCTCCCTGGGTGACCTGGGACAAGCCCATCCCCTCCCCGCTGGGTGCTCCCTGCTGTCCCTGTTCTTTATTCTAAGACTGCAGCCTGCAACATCTTTCATAGTGAATGTTCTTGATTCTGGGGAAATGATGGGGATGGGAGATGCCAGTTGCTTTTTTAAAAATGTAATGTCCTAAAAAAAAATAATAATAAAAATAAATAAATAAATAAAATTTTAAAAATGTAATGTCCTTTCTTGGTCAAGTGAAGCATCGACAATGCTGTGCAAGTTACTTTTTTTTTTGGTTTTTAATTTCGCTGTGCTGTGAACATCTGGATCCTAGACAACTAGGGAAACTGAGGCCGAGAACAGGGCAGCAGCACGCGAGTCGGCAGCGGGCGGACACCTGAACCTCTGGGAGGGAGTGAAGGTGACCAGCAGGGCTGTCGGCTTGCTCTCCTGCCCCTTCCTAGGGAGTTAAGGAGAGCTGGACCCTGCCTGCCAGGGGGTCCGGAGAGGCAGGAGAACCACATGTGTCCTTTTAGGCTTTCCTTATGATTTTATGACACTGAAGGCTCCCTCCTTGCCCACAACTCCTTTTGCAAAAAAAAAAGAAGCTGATAAAGCGGCAGCAGCTCCTGCAGGCTCCAGCACCCCGGGCGGGCTGTGGGGTGAGTCTCCCCACAAGCACCCTGTCCCTTGTGGGAGTCACAATGGTGTCTGTAAGCACATCACGCAGGACCTCTGGCTCCAGACAGCAGCAGCAGTGGGTCCTGAGACCCAGGGAGGGCAGGCGCACTCGGCCCAGAGATGCAGGATGGAGGTGGGGGACAGAAGCCCGGATATAGGGAGCTCTTAGCCCAGCGGCAGGCCTTCGGGCTTCCCTTTGGTGTCAGTGGGGCAACAGGGAGGTGAAGGCACCGGCCTGTGGTCACACAGCTCAGTGTGGGCCCTGCTCCACCTGCCATCCCTCTCGGTGGCCGCCCTCAGAGAAGGAACACTCTGGAAGTGCCAGCTCTATGCCAGGAGCTGCCTGGTCTCTCTCGCTGAAGCATCACTGCAACTCTTTGTTAATTTAACAAGTATTTATTAAGTACCTACCACAGCAACAAGCAGGGTTATTATTTCTCTTCCCAGCTGAAGAATCACAGGCTGGGGGTGGGGTGGGGGTGGGGGAGCAGAGATGGGGGTCACACAGCAGACGAGGCAAAAGCAGAATTCTGACTCAGGCCTGCTGGCTGCAGGCCCCGGCTCACCCTGGTTCCCAGCCTTCCCTTCACCTCTCACGATGCCCTATGCAACCCAGAACCCTCGCGCCTCTCCCCAGCCCTCCAGGCTCAGCCCGAGCCCCCCTGTTCTCTGAAGTCTTCCGAGGCTGCACTGCCAGCTGCCAGCCCTGCTTCCTCGCAGCCCCTTGCCCGTCACTCAACTCCTCTTCAACTCTATGAAAACATGGGCTGGTTAAAGCCTCACATTTGGGGCTTTAACCAGCACGTTAGGCTCTTGGGCTCAGTTCTGTCAACCTTCTAGCATGTCCTCTGTGGACCTCACTTTCCTCATCTGCAAAGTGGACATGATGCTAACAATGCCTACCTCACCTATATAATAGAAAAATAGGCTGAGAGGTCAACAGGGCATTGCAGGTAAAACGCAAAGAATGAGATGAGATGAAAATGGTGATGATGAAGATGAAGAGGATGAGATAAGAACACTGGCCTGGAAGTCCAGAAACCCAGCTTCAAGACCTGGCTCCACCACTAACAGTTCCAGCCAGGGGCTCCTTCTCGCCATCTCTAAGATGGGGGACCTTCATAGCTCTCTGGCAGGGGAGTGGGGAAGAAGGAAGTAGAATGAAAGAAGGGCCCAGCACAGTGTCTGTAATTAGGCAGGCGATCGGGTGGGTGCTTCTAAGTCTAAGCAGCCTCCCCCTGACATGAGCCCCTCTGGGGCCTGGAGGGGAGACTGACTTCTCCAGAGGGTGAACCCATGGGGCAATGTGGGTGGTGCAGGGCCGGGGTGGGAGGTATGATTTCCCTGGGCAGGTGGGAGGAATTAACACCACTGGCCCACTTTCCAGCCGTCTGAGGAGCACAGAGCCTCCTCTACCCCAGCTCTGACTGAGGCCTCTCAGGCTTGGACTATCTGGTTGGGGGACGGGGGGATTGTCCTTTCATCATATACACCCGGGGGTTTGGAGGAGGAAAAGGACTTAATGCAGGCAGCTGAGCTCAGCACCTCAAAAAGTAAGAGGCAGCTGGGGGTGGATCTAGCCACAAGGATGTCCCGTCCTGCCCACGGCCCTCTGCAGGCCCCTGTCCTGCTCTTCAGGCCCCCGAGAGGTTGAACTACCTTCTCTTGACAAGTCTCGAGATCCCACACCTTCCCCTTCCCAGGGCGGTGACTGATTCTGGAGTCTCTGCCATTTTCCAACTGTGTGACCTTGGGCAAGTTACTTAACCTCTCTGGTCCCTGCGAGCCACATCCTTAGGTGGGATGAATAGTATGCCTCACTGAGGAGTAAATGGGATCATGCACATGTGCCCAGCACAGAGTAAGAGGTTGATAAGTGATACAAACAGTCCTTTCCTGAAACTCCTTCCCTGGATTTCAGATGTCCTGCCCTGCAGCCCACCCTGCACCATCACGTGGCCCCATCCAACTTTTCTTCCACCAGCACGAGGGAGCAGGTGAGTAACAGCAGTGGCCTCAGACTCTCACAGAGCCGGGCAGGAAGCAGGCTCAGTCCTGTCTGGCACCAGCAGGATCCTTGACCTCTAAGCTTCAGTGTCTTCATTTGTAAAGGAACATAGTAACGCCTACCTTGCAGGGTGGTGTCGTACCTTGCAGGGTGGTGTCCTGAGGGCCAGAAGCAGATTGTCAACTGTCCTAAACGTTCAGGCCACACTGTGGGGACTCAAGAAACGCTCGTCCTCCCCCACACCTTCTTTGGTACCCCGAAATCCCACTGCACGCGCAGTCCCTCCCTCACTGGGCACGGTGTGACGGAGCAAAATGCACACAGCAGTTAGTATGCACTTGCTCTGGGCGGGCTCTGTTCTGAGTGCTTTACACTGATCAATTCCTGCCGTCCTCACCGTGACCTCAGAGGAAGTTTCCATTTTCAGCCCTACTTTATTTTTTAAATTTTTTTGTTTTGGCCACACCTTGTGGCTTGCGGGCTCATAGATCCCCAACTAGGAATCAAATCTGTGTCCCCTGCAGTGAAAGTGTGAGTCCTAACCACTGGGCCGCCAGGAAATTCCCGATCCCTGCTTTAGAAGAAAGAAAACCAAGGCACAGAAAGTTCCGCAAGTTGCCGAGGGTCACACAGCTCACAAGTAGTAGAGCCAGGATTTGGACCCAAGCACTTGATGCCAGCGCACATTGGTTAGGCAGTCTGCTCTCCTGGCCTTGGAGTAATGCTGTCACATCAAAAGTCTCTTCCACTTAGTAAGCATTTATCACGTCTGCCCTTCTACATGCTGAGTTCTATCCAGTTCAATCTTATTGGGAAAGGAGAAACTGAGTCAGAGGGCAAGCTGGAGCCAAGATCTGGGTCCCTGACTTCAGGCCTGGCCAGGTCTGAGCAGTGTGGGGTGAACTGGCTCCTTCCTCCAGCTCCACACCCCACATTTCCCTCCAACCATTCAGCCAACCAGTGAGCAGGTTTTGAAAGTGAATTCCCCAGAAAGTCCAGATGGGCCTTCCGGTCATGGCCAAGTGGCAGGAGGACCCAAGGGCCCAGCTCTAACCTTCAGGGATGCCCTCTGCTGAACTGCCGAGGCCTGGCCCCTGCCTTGACTGATGGCAGGTCCTTACCCCCAAAGGAACCCCTTCTATTGGCCAGACAGCCCCACTAAAGAGGCCCCCTCAAACACTTTGTCCTCTTCCTTATAGGAATTTGAAGGCAGATCCCCAAAGGCTTCTCCTTCCCAGAACAACCTCAGCTCCCTCACTAGTTGGGGAGCCACAGTCGTGCTGTGGTTTCTAGGGACCCTCACTGCCGTGTGCTCGTCCCTCAAGGGCACTCACTCAGCGCCTACTGCACACTTGCCTTGGGTCGGGCACCAGTGTGGACTCACCCAGCTTCTACGTAACACATAACAAGCATTTCCTAGGCAGCAGTCATGGACTGTAGCGAGCTGCTTGAAGGAAAAGTATGGGGTGATGTGAAAGAGAAGACAACGGGCCCTGGTTTGATGGGGGTCCCCGCAGGTCTCGTTGAGAAAATGGCGTTTAAAACTGAAAGCTGAGCAATAGGTGGGAGTCAAGACAATCCGGAGAGTTGTGTGTCTATGTGAAAGGTGGGTGTAGAACATTCCAGAAAGAGAATCTACAGCAAGACCAGAGAGTAGGAATGAAGTGAGCCAGAGGGAGGAGAGTTGCCCCAGAGGAGGCCCTGGGGAGGGGGCGCAGGGTTGTGGAATTCACCCTCATGGTTATGGGAAGCGGCATGTGGTCAGGTTCTGCCTGGTTTGATCCTTTAAATTTCCACATGACATCTTTAAGATAACTAGGAATAAGCAGTCATTATAATAGATCCTTGTGTATCCAGCACTGGGCTTCAGAAATAAAACATCCTCAATATGGCCCCAGTGGTATCCCTGCCCTTGTCTGGCCTCAGAGGCCACCGCTGCCTGAGCGTGCCTGCTTACTGGGGGATGAGATGTGCCAGGATGCTGTGTGGGGCACAGCAGAAGCTAGAGGTTGGCAAGAGGGCTACTGCTGCTGCCCAGGCGGGCGATGATGGGCGGTTTGGAGCTGCCAGGGTGGTGGCAGTGTTGTTCAAGAGAAGTAAAGAGACTGGGGACACATTCTGGACAAAGAGCCCCCAGGCTGTGGGGGTGGGCTAGGTGGAGGGTAGGGAAGAGGGGTGTCAGGAATAGGTGATGGTGAGATGCTGAAAGAGGACCAGGTCTAAGGAACAGCAGTTCCCAGTGTGCAGTGGCCTTGGAATGGCCACATGGGGAAGTCCAGGAGACTCATCTGATGGGCACCCCTGGGGGAGGTTGTAAGGTGTGAAAGTGGATGAGATCTCCCGGGCAGGAATGCTGGATGAGAAGAGAGAGGGGCCTGAGACCCAGCCCCGAGCATCTCCTGCATGTCCATGAGAACCTGGCTCAGCAGATGGCGGCCAAGCAGCAGGGGGAGGGGATTGTGAGGACAGTGGGGCCCCTGAAGCTGGAAGAAGGGGGGAGGTGAGCAGAGTTAACCAGTTGACCAGATCAGCCCAGCCGACCAAAGCCAGTGGCCCTATATGACTTCCCTATTGGGACACATTCTCTCTCCCCAACCAAAAATGGGTGAAGACTCCTCATGGGTAGCGGAGAAGGCAAGGTGCTGGGCAGAGCTGGGGGAGGAGGGGAAGGCAGGGGGCAGGAGCAGAGGTGACCTTAGGACAGCCCACAACTGCCCTCCCCACCCCAGCTCCCCAGCCAGGGGTGGCAGTGGAGATCCTGGCCAGCCCCTCCCTGCATTGTCCCCATGACCAGCCCCTTTCCCATTGTCCCATCCTTGGCTGCTTAACAAACACATCTCCAGGAGCTGGGGCTGGGCAGGTAGGTCTCTCAGACTTGGGGGAGTCGGGGCTGAGGCCTCTGGCTCACACAGGATTCCCTGGATTCTCCACGGGGCTCACAGGCCAAACCTGAAAAGAGTTGTGGGTAGTGGGGGTGGATAAGGGGGTCAGAGTTGAGTGCCAAGGGTAATTCAGCAGTGGGCACCCCGGGTGGCTTCAGAGAGCCATGGGTCTGCCTCTGACACTTGTGTGGGCTCCTGGGACCGGGGCCTGCAGACAGTCACGCACTCGAGGAACCAGAGGCCGGGTGTGCCCGACCCAGACTGGAAGCAGCCCAAACAGGATGGTGCGCCACGGAGCCAGGGAAAAAGGAGGGGGAGGCCGGTCAGGAGCCGTGTGGGTCTCCAAGATGTGTTTTTAAGTGAAAAGAAAAGGCAGCCGTGGGGAACACTGAGTATAGTATCTACCGTTTGTACAAAAAAGGAGACGGAAGAAATTTATAGATACACATATTTGCTTGTCTGGGCTTGTCTGTGGATGGAGACCCAGGAAACTGGTGACACGGGATGCCTCCGGGGAGGGGAAGCAGCTGGCTGGGGAAGGGGTGGGAGGAAGAACTCTCACTGTATTCCCATTTGTGCCTTTTTAATTTTAGAACCATTTGAATATATCACCTACAACAACAACAACAACAACAAAAGACACATAGAAAAGTTTCAAATTAGTGTGTACATATGTGTATTTTCTGACAAGGGTCATAGCATTCATAAGGTCCTCAAAAGGGACTGTGATCCCGGAAGGGAAGCAAACAAACAATTCACTTAGGTGCTGACTGGCCGTGGAAAAATGTCTTAACCTCTCTGAATTGCTTCCATGGAAAGGGGAGGGATAACATCCACTTCAGGGGCATGTTGCAAAGATGAAAAGTGACCTTGGGGGAGGGGGGTTCAGGATGGGGAACACATGCAAATCCATGGCTGATTCATGTCAATGTATGGCAAAAACCACTACAATATTGTAAAGTAATTAGCCTCCAACTAATAAAAATAAATGGAAAAAAAAGAAAAGTGACCTTGGAGGGTAAAGGGTTATTAACTGTGCATAGACGCTTCTTGAAGGGGATGACTTGTCATCCAGCTCTCTCCACAGCCCCTCCAAGGCTCCTGTGAGCCCACGGTCCTCCCAGCAGTTCTCACGGAGGCCGCTGGCTCGCCCCTGCCTCCCTCCTCGAGTCCTCCAGGTCTGAGGGCCTCTCTCCGGGTCACCCCTCTCCCAGCCTCTCTGTTCAGAACGCACTCAGTGTCCAGGCTCAGCCTCCACTTAAGATACCACCCGGCCCCGATCGCCCTCCCAAGACAAGCAGATTCAGCTCCCGCTCCGGGGTCGGCTGGGCATCTAAGAGGCATCGTGAACCCAGCCCAGCCAAGATGGGAGGATCACCCCTCCCCTGCCTTCCCTATCTCAGTATGTGACCCCCCGGGGGCCGCTCAGGCATCACACCTTCAACCCTCCCCAAACCCAAGCATCAGGATAACAGCACAATAACCAACATTTAGTGTTTACTCTCCCTGGAGAAGAAAACCATGGACAGAGGGGCCTGGCGGACTGCAGTCCCTGGGGTTGCAAAGAGTTGGACACAACTGAGCGATTAAAACAAGTGTTTACTCTGGGCCAAGCTCCGGAGGCTCCTTTGACCCTCATGATATCCCAGAGTTGGGTGCTGTTATTTTCATTCCCCACTGCCCCCGCCGGGAGTTCAGGATCTTCCCCCAGCGGGTGAACCGAGGGACTGAGACCTGGACTCAGGCCCCACGCTGAGTCCATCCAGCCTGCAGCGCCCTCCCTGCTGCCAGCCACACCCCCGCCAGCAACTCCGAGGGGTCCTCGCTGAGCCTCCTGCCTCCATCCCCCATGCAGTCCAGTCTCCGCAAAGGCTGAGGACCCACGTCACTCCTCAGCGTGGAGCTCTGCTTCCCACCGAGCCCTCCTGCCCTCTGACCTCCCCTCTCCACTCCCACCCTGACCCCCCGGCCATGCGGCCTTCCTTCTTGCCCCTCTGGGTCTGTACATCGGCCGCCCCTCCTGGATAAGATCCTCTGAGACTGCCCGGCTCGTACCTTCCTACCATGCCAGTCTTGACTCAAAGGCTGCCTCCTCCCAGAGGCCCCCCAGGTGCTCTCTGTCTGCGTCCCGATCTTCCACACAGCGGTTGACTGATCCAAACCTATTTCACCCACAATCTCTGCAAGTGCCGGGACCTCCACCCTCAGCTTCACCCCGAACCCCAGTGCCTAGCACACAGGGACACTTTATAAACATCCAACGACTGCCAAAACCAAGATAATTTCAGCTCGTCATAATTCCCGTAAAGGACCTAAGGAGGGTGATGTGACAGAACGTGACCAGGAGGAGCTATTTTTGTCACCAGAGTCAGGGAGAACCTCTCAGTGGAGGTGGCCTCTGAGCGGGGACCAGAAGGAGACCTTCTGCGGTGCTGGAGCGGGCAGGACTTTTGGGGCCTTGGGCCTGCACCTCATGCTCTCATGGAGCACTGGCTTCTTCGCAGGTGTCCCCAGGTGTCTCCCAGTGAGGTGCCCAAGGTCCTAGGCCCAGAAGAGAAGCTCTAAGAACAGGAGGGGGCAGTGGTAGTGTGGGCCACAGGCAGGGCCAGCAGGAGAAAGCGGCAGACAGGCCTCAGAAGGGCCAGAGACAGCAGTAGGAACAGTCCTGCTCACCCACGGCTGTGAGGGACTGTCGTTATCAGAATGCCTACTATGTGCAGGCAAAGAGCTACAAGCTCACGCGTCATCTTTGACCATCTGAGCTGGCTCCTGAGGCCAGACTCTCAGACTCCATTCAGTCATTCCTTCATGACCCTAAAAACATGCTGAGCTGGAATGGCAACTGCCTTCCTGCCTGATGCTAAAGCTGAAGCTCCAATACTTTGGCCACCTGATATAAGAGCCAACTCATTGGAAAAGACCTTGATGCTGGGAAAGATTGAAGGCAGGAGAAGGAGACAGTTGGATGGCATCATTGACTCAATGGACCTGAGTTTGGGCAAGCTCTGGGAGATGGTGAAGGACGGGGAAACCTGGCGTGCTGCAGTCCATGGGGTCACAAAGAGTCGGACACGACTCAGTGACTCAACAACAACTCCTGCCTGGTGTGTGTTCAACACAGTTCAGTGCCTTCCCTCGGAGGGCACTCTGTAGATTACTGTGGAGTGGATAAACATTTATTGAGCACCTACTGTGTGCGGAGAGAAAAAAATGAATACGACAGCACTCTCCTTTGCTGAGTTCTCTGTACAAGTATCTGCAGACAGGAGGAAAGGGTCCTCACGGCCAGAGGGCTTAGAAAGAAGGTCCTCAGAAAGACATGGAGCAAAAGACATTCCCCAAAGGGGAAGCACGGCTGGGCAGGGCAGCAAGTGGGACCTAGGCCCCAGGGTGGAGTGGTTGACCAGGAGGCTCAGGGGCCTGGAGCTAAGTGGGCAAAGTCAGTGAGGTCTGAGGAGAGAAAAGCAGCAATTCTCGGCACTTACATTCCCAGAAACCAAACATCCCAGAAAAAAAGAATCTGGACACTCAGGCCTCTCTCAGTGGCGCCTCCAAAACGTCTTCATGGAGGAGAAGCTTCCCAACTTTCTGATCAGACCCAGAGTAAAAGCAAACATACTGTACATTGGTACTTGTTATACAATATGGTCCACATACTTTAAAAGCTGAAATAGGAGCCTCATTCTTTTCACTCAGTCGGTGAAGAGTCTGACTGCAATGCAGGAGACCTGGGTTTGATCTCTGGGTAGGGATGATCCCCTGGAGAAGGAAATGGTAACCCACTCTGGTATTCTTGCCTGGAGAATCCCATGGACAGAGGAGCCTGGAGGGCTATAGTCTATGGGGTCGCAAGACTCAGACAAGGCTGAGTGACTAAGCGCGCGCACAGGAGCATCACAAAGTAAAATTTTTTGTTTCATTATAAAGAAAAAAACGTAAGTAGTGGACCCACAAACTCAATTTCATAACCACTAATGGGTCAGGACCGGGACGCAGGTTGAAAAGCACAGACCTTCGTGGTGCTTAGGAGCTGTGAATGGTTTGAGATGGGATCTAGGGCTTATTTTGAAGCTGCGAGTGACTGTTCTTGGATTGTGGGCTTTTTTGGGGGGGGGCACAAATGTGGGGTGAGTTGTTGGAGGCCAAGGGGGAATATTTGGACCAGACTGTCAGATCCTCAGGGTCATAGGACCACCACGCTGTGGCCCAGACAGGAGGGACTTGAGGTTCTGGGTTAGAACCCACTGCTGTCCCCTACAACAGATGCCAGAGCAGTTGCTTGCCCACCTCCCATGATAGGGATCTCAGCCCCTTATCAGCAGCTCTCTCGAGTATGGGGAGTGAGGCTGTGCCAAGCTATTAAGGCAGCTGATGACTGGAAGTCCTTCCCAGGGCTGACTGTCTGTTCTCGCTATCCCCTTGCCTGTTATCTCGGGGATTCGGGCCAGCTTGAGCACGAGGCCATGGCCTGCTCTCTGCCCCACTTGGGTCCCTCTCCTCCCTGTGACCCGGCTCCTGCCCCGTGTCTAGGGGGTGGCCCTGGGGCCCAGCCAGAGAGAGGCTCTTTCCAAGGTCAGCTGGCCTCAGGATCTGCAGCTGCACAGCCCGGCCCTGGTGCTCAGCCAGCCCTGCACCCCCGCCCAGCAGGTCTGGAGGGCTCAGCAGAGAGGTCAGGTGCCGACACTCAACACAGCCAGAGCAGCAGAGCCTGAAGGTGATGGCCGAGGACCTGGAAGTCTGCCAAGAGTGGCCGCTGAGTGGCCGGGACACACAGAAGCCCATGTCTACAACAGGCCAGGTTACACTCCCAGGCTCACGAGATCTCCCCAGCGACCCGCAGGCACAGGGGCACTAGCCACCCAACGGGTCAGGGGATGGAGGCTTGGAGGGGTGGAAAGGCTGCTTAAGGCCACACAGCTGCTCAGGGGTGCAGTTGGACTCAAACCCAGATTTTCTGTCCCTCACTCACAGGGACCACGGAGGCCAAAGGAACACAGCCTCGGGGGAGCAGGGGAGAGCTGGTCTGCCTCTGGGAGGGGAACAGGCTGGAGTCCTCGGGCCCCAGAGTCAGAGCTAAGGCCATAGGGCCAGACAGGTAGCAATTAGCTGAACCTTCCAGACACAAGTGGGCTGCCCCAGGAGGTGGGGAGCTCCCCCTGAAAAGGGTGCGGGGGAGGGAGGGCTCTGATGCCCATGGGTGAGTGACTGCAGCCGTGCCTGCCCACCTCCACGTTGCCCACAGCAGGGCCCCTCTAGCTCTGGGCCTGCCACCTCCCTTGGGTGGCCTCATGGAGTTCCCAAATTTCTGACCCCGATCCCATCTGTGCCCCAGGCTGAGTGGCACCTTAGCGCTTCCAGGCTGGGGAGGGAGGGCTAAACTTCTGAGGGCTGCAGTGGAGAAGGGAGGCTTCTACAGGAATGTGGAGGGGGGAGGTGGTTAGAGAGGAGTTTCCGGGTGGGGTGGGGAAAAGACTTCACTGGGGCGTCCCAGACGCCAGACAGTAAAACTTGGCGCCGATTCTGCCTCCGAGACAAGGTTGGGTGAATGCCCCTCGGGGGGCCTCAATCTCCCCATCAGTAAAATGGGGTCATCCCCTCATGGTGGACGTAGCCCTGCCTCCTTGGCCTCGCGAAGGTCCTCTCCCATCCTAGGAGCCCAGGTGGGGCTGGGATGGGCTCTGAGAACGGATGCGGGAGCAAAAGGAAAAAGCCAGGCTCTTCCCCCCACCCCGAACCCCATCACCATAAGTTGTCCCTTTACACAGAGGAGCAAAGAGAGGTTCCCAGGGGACGTTGACCTGGTGAATGTCACTGGGAACAAGTAAGTGATCCAATCCCAGGCCTACCTGACTTGGGCAAACTTCTTCACTCAGCTGCACCCACTGTGACAAGGGGGGCTACTGCCCCTGCCCCTCTCTCCCAGCTAGGGGTTTTCCCAAAAGATCAGCTCATCCCCCGTGTAGATACAGGGAGCATGTCACGAGACAGGGGGTGTCGGCAGCCCTGGGGGGGGACAGGCAAAGGAATCAGAAGGAGTCCTGGGCTTTGGTCTAGCCCCAACTCTGTCACCCTCGCTGTGTGACCTTGGGCAAATCACTGTGGTCTCTGGGCTTCCAGCAGAGTGCTAGAGAAAAAGCAGACACAGGAGCAGACCAAGGCTTCAGGGTGAAGGTGGGGAGAGTGGCCTCCATTGTCCAGGGGCTGTTTCTGCCCAGTTGCACCCATACTCCACCGCATCTTGCCCCTGCCCTTCTGAAGTCCCTCCGACCCCACACCAGGCCCACCCAAGCAGGCCTCCACCCAAGCTGCTGGGTGATGGGTCACCATGGCAACACCGACTCCCCACACAGCTCCAGCTGGGGTCTGGACCACCGAGGCCCACCTTTCTTGGTAGCCCCGTTCCTTGACCTGCCAGTGCCCCTCATGGGTGCCTCCCCCTGCTCATGGACCAGATGTTCCAGCATCTGGAGTAGGGCTGATCAACAACTGGCCAGGTAGCCACAGGCGCAGAGTGGGGAGGGGATGGGCGCAAGGAGAGGAAGGAGAGCCCTGGCTGGACGGGGTGCACCGTCCTTCCCTCAGGGGGCCAAATGGAGGGGTGAAGGATGCCTAGAACTGGGGCTGGGTGCATTCCCAGCAGGACAAATGACACATGACTCTCTCTACCTGTCGGACCTGGAGCAGACTCTTCCTTCTAACTGAGCCTCAGTTTTCTCATCTGGGAAGTGGGAAGTGGTAGCCTTCACGGGGTGCTGCAGAGGATTAAGTGAGATCACGAACATAAAGTCCAGTGTAGAGCCTGGCACATCAGACCGTGTCCCACTCCTGCAACTAGACCTCTGGGAAAACCTCTGTCGCCCCAGCCGCCATCCATCAGAGCCATTCACATGTATGAGTGTGTGAGTGAATGGATGTGAGTGTGTGCAAGTGTGTGAGAGAAAGTGTGTGTGACAGTGGGCCAGAGAGCGCAGGAGTTAGAGGGGGTGTGTGTTTGTTGGGAGGAGGTGAGACTGGAGAGGCATGGCCCCTGGGGGCCGCACCCCAGCACTGCTCCCACCCATTTGCCTGGCCTGCGAGTCCTGAACAGAAGCGGTGGTCTTGGAGCCTGGCAAACCTCTTCGGTCTCAAACCGAGTCTGGTCACTTTCCATTTGTGTCCAGTCGGCCCCGGCCCCTCCCCCTCGCCGAACCCTAGTTTCCCCCTCTGTGAATAGACAGAATCATCGACGCCCAAGTCAGGTTCAGCATGGGGACCAGACGGCGGGCTTTGGGAAGGGAGGGTTGGGGCGGGGGGGGGGTGGGGGGGGGTGGGGGGGGCGGCGAGAACCAGTGCTAGCTGGAGCGTGAGCTCTCCCGCCCCCTGGCTGCACCCCACCCACCACCCCGGCAGTCCCTTGTGCGCGCGCCTGCAGGAGCGCGCGCACGCGCGCGCGCGCGTGTGTGACTCAAGGTCTATTCATAGCTGAGCTCCACCAGCTGCAGCGTCACAAGCAGAGGGGCCTCAGCCCATATTATTATTTCAATTACCATCTGAATTAAAAGTTTGAGCAGCGATCAGCCCACGTAGCGAGGAGAAGAGGGAGCAGGAGAAAAATAAAGATGAAAAAGAGAAGAAGGGCTGTGCTCCGAGATCCCCCCCAACACCCTAAGGAGGACTGAGTTGCTGAGGAGGCTTAAAGGTTATGCCAGCCCCCAGGATTCCTGCCTGCCCCTCGCCCCGGGGCCCAGGGTCCTCGTGGGAATGGGAGGAGCACTTCGAGAGGACAGCCCAACCGCAGCTACGCTGTGGACACAAATCGCTCAGTCCAGATTCTTGACCACACGGATGGGCATACCAAGCTCAGAGAGGGTGAGGAACTGATCTAATGTCACACAGGGAACCACACCCGCGGCTCCTGGCTCCCAGACCCTCTCTCTTACCAGACAGGTCCCACCCACGGTCTTTCCAGACCTCACGTGTTGTATGACAGTGACACCTGTGGGCGGCCCTAGGGCAGGACCAGGGAGGACAGAGGTGGACCTGACATCCTCATTGGTTTCTCTTCCTGCTCCCTTCTCCCTGTTCCCAAAGCTGGCTCCCCTAGCCCAGAACCACGCACGCAGCTCTCTGCCAAACCACCCGCAGTCTGCACCCCCTGCCCCAGACCTAACTCTACCATCAGCCCAAAGACCCCTCCTTGCCACCAGTGCAGAGGACGGAGCCCTGGCCCAAATCTAACCGTCCAGTCACATTTGGGCAGGCCATTTGTTGTCTCTGAGCCTCCGTCTTCCCCTTTGTAAAATGAGTTTTCCTCCTAGGTGCATGTCTATTTCTATGTCTTCAGAACGGAGCTCTCAGAGGATCTCTGAGGGGGTGTCATGTTATGGGGGCGACACGCCATCTCTTGCCAAGCCCCAGCCCAGGGGAGGGACATTTTCCACTCTTCCTCAAGGAAGTCCCAGGGACAGCCCCAGAGAATCGGACTGGCCCGCACTCAAATCCAGGCTCCTCCACTTCCCTGCTGTGTGACCTTGGACAAATCACAGAGACTCTCTGAGCCGTGGCTCCCCCATCTGTAACACGGGGACCTCAGTTCGACAATGTGGGGTTGCTGGGAGGGTTAAATGAGAAGGCTTTTTACAAAGGCTCCTAGCCTGATGTCTGGTGCGACGCTGTTTCTTTCTGAAAGTCGGTAAGTGACAGGGTTGCCTCCCAGCCCCTCCTGGGGACAGCAGAGACCCTGGAGATCTTGGAGATGAGGATGTTATCAACCTCATCCAAAAAGCAGGAGTCACCAGCTCAGGCCCCTGGCAGGTACTCATCTGGTTCTGTCTGAATAACTCCTGGAATGAAGAGCTCATTACTTCACAAAACATCCACAGAAGCACCTCCAGCTCTGGGAATCTTCTAGAAGGGGCCAGAATCTTCTATCTTAACCCCCAATCCAGCCTGTCTCTGACAGGGACTGCCTGAAACTGGCTTGAAAATGAGCCTGAAAGACAGCGCTTCAAATAGACTAAGCAAGGGATGAGATTAATGGTCAGGGAGGTGGGGGGTGGGGCAACCAAGAAGCAAACAGGGAGGTGGGAGGGACCAAGGGTCTCTCAGAGCCCCTCAGAGCTCCTGGGTCCTGTCTGGGCTGGGCTCAGCCTTCCACAGGAGGCGTGTGTGTGCCTGTCTGTCTCTCTGCTTGCAGCTGGGGCTGGGAGCCAGGAGCTCTGGGTTCAGGTCCCAGCTCTGCTTCTTCCAACTCCAAACCATCACTGTGACCTTGGCGGAGGGTCTACTTCCCTCTCTGGGCTTAAGCTTCCACTTTTGCAAAATAAATAAATAAATAAATCAGACCATCAGATCCGTGAGGTAAGTGCCAACCCTTCTGTCTGAATTGAAACCCGGTTTTGTCAGTGGCTGCTCAGCTTGCACCCCACCTCCAGGCCGGCGTGCCAGGAGCCACGGGGTCTCTGAGTGTCTGCTTTCAAGCCAGAGACCTGTCTCTTCCCCCATACTCCTCTTTCGTGTCTAGTACCTTTTCCACATCTAGTGCTTTTGAGGGCTCTATCAGCCAGCCCTATTTTACAGGTGAGGAGATGGAGGCCTAGGGAAGTGAAATCACTTGCTCAAGGTCACAGAGAGCCAAAGTTCAGAACTCCTACTCTGTGACCAAGAATGCAGCAGGACTCAAGGGCATCTGTCTTCAGGAGAGTCACCAAGATGTCGAATGGCCGACTGTTCTCTATCCAGATGTAGGCTCTGCCTGGGGTGGGGGTGTCAGGGGGCTGCCCAAGGTCACACGGGCCAGGCAATGACAGATTGGGGTCCAGAACCCAGGCTCCCTGCCTCCCGGGCCTCATCCTGCCAGGGGGACAGCAACATGGTCTTGACCTCCTGCCCTGTCCTGGGATCGCCACGATTAGACCCTCATCCTGCCTCGAAGCCTGGCTTGGCGGCTTCCAGAAGCCCTCAACACCTGAGACTGAGGAGGAAGAGTGAGCAGGAAGACAGGAAAGAAAGTTGAGGGTTGGCCGCTTGCCCCCCAGCCCTCTGTCCCTCCCTCTCCTTCTCTCCTCGTGCAGGGGGAGCGGCGCTGATGTAATGCACTCAGCTTTGGTCCCAGTGCCAATCTCAGAAGAGAGACGACAGATTGCGTGAGCCAAATTTGGCATCCTAGGGGGAGAGGCATGAAAAGTGGAGATGTGGAGGAGAGGAGCGAGGAGCCTGGGAGGTGCGGGAGAAGGCCCCCTGCCCAGCAGACCCCCAAATGCCTCCCTCCTTCGACTCTGGCCCCCAACTCCTCCCTAGCTCAACCTGGGCTCGGAGCCTCCCCTCCTTACTCTGAGAGGCCAGCCTAGCTGCTCCCCGGACCCTCCAGGCCCAGTGCTGCCGGTCCTGCCCCCCCCCACCCCCCCCACAACACACCGCTCCAGCTCCGTTTCCCACCGCCGCTAGTCTCCTGGTTACCATGTTGCTGGTTGTCATGTCGCTTACATGTCCTCGTGACTCAGTGGTCCCCGCAGAGGGGCCCCCTCCTCCTCACACCCCCCACAGCACACGCCCCCGCCTCCCCCAGATCCACATTAAGAACCAGCCTGCCCTGTAAGCCTACACGGTTCCTCCTCCCCTTCCCTCTTAGATCCTAAGCTGAGAAATTTTTTCACAGCATCTCCTGAAGCGACTTCATTCTCAGCTCTGCAAATGTTTGTTAAGAACCTACTATGCTCTGGGCTTGTGTCTGCTGCTTCCCGAGACCTGACATAATCTATAAATCACTCAGCAACCCAGTGAAGGCAGTACCATCAGTACCACTCTCCAGTTGGAGAAACTGAGGTTCAGAGAGGTCAAGCAAGAGGCCCAAGGTCACCCAGCAGAAATTCAAGGCCAGCTCTGTCTATTCCAAGTCATCCCCAAAACTTTTTATGGGAGAGAAGCTTCTCATTCAAGGGTGACCCAAAGATTCCCGAGGACTAGCTCCCAAGCCCCAAGTCCCTCCTCTAATTCTGAACACTCCTCTTCTTGGTCAGCCCTATTTCAGGCCATATTCCCATCTCCCCATTAGCTCTTCATCTTCCCAAAGGTAAAAGGAATCCTCACTCCCTACTGCTCAGTGCGTTCCCCAGCCTGTGAATAGCTCTCAGCTCACGTGAGCCAAGGCCCCCCCACCCCGACTTGGAGGTCAGTGGGACACACAGTCGTGTCCTCATTCCACAGATATGGAGGCTGAGGGTCAGGGAGGAGAGGGACTTGTCCACCGTGCTGGCTCCTCAGCTAGCTGAGCTGATTCCTAGGAGCCTGAATGGAGGATATACAAGGCCCACTGCCTGGCATGGAAAACCCCAGAGAAAGCCCCTCCTCTCGGTGGAGAACAGGGTAGAATGTTCTAGGTTCAGCCTTCTGATTTGGCTATGGGTCAGCTCAACAGCCAATAGCCTTGGCTCCTGCCATGTTGCACGCCCTCTTCTAAATTTTGTTCCCTTCATCCTTGTCCAAGCTGGGGCCACAGTTTGGCTCTCAGGTCCCCCAAATACTGTCAAGGGCTCCCCAAAGTCCCAAAGCCCTGGAGGTCACAAGACTGGATGTGGGGGAGAAGCAGAATAAAGATATTACACACACACACACACACACACACACACACACACGTACACACACTCAGCGGTCCAGCTCCTCTCTGAACCTTGCATGGATGGCTCTTGGGCCTCCCTCTCTTAGTTCCCCAATACCTCAACCTGCTTCTTGACACCCTACTGCTCTTGAGGCCCTCACCTGCCAACTTAGCCAGGCTACCCTCCACCTGTCTCTCCCCCAGCCCCAGCCTGTCCTCATCGTAGAGCCTGGGGGCAGAAGGGTGATGGAGATGCTGGTGGGGGGAACGCTGGTCACCTTTGCAGTTGCAGGGAAGTTTCCCTACTCCAGGGCTCATTCAGACCTCTTTCCTGGGGGTTCTCCGTCTGGTTAGGGAAAAGCAGTCTAGCCTCTCTCCACAGCCTGCCTCCCACACTGTGAAACGTGAACTGCCTTCTTCCCTGGATACCCGTCCACCCACCCTAGGGTCTTGGGATCCAAAGTAGGTGCTCAAAACACAGGTGGGATTTTGTTCTGTCAGGGCCCTCTGCCAACAGGCTGCAGTTGGGGAGATGGAAAGGAGACGGACCCTTCCCCCCTCCCCCCTTGCCACAAGTCACCTGCCTCGAAACTCCTCCAACCCAGTGTGACAACTGGAGGTGGGTGGAGGCAGGGAAGGTCATGGCCGGGACAGGAGGTCAAGGCGCCTTTCCCTCACCTCTACCCCGGTTTTCTGGCAAAAACCCAGACCTCGATGCTTCCGACGACGACAGATAGAGGACAAAACTCACCAGATCCCAGGGAGTCGCCTGACCGCGCTGAACGCGCGCCTGGCAGCGGGAACCCGGGTTAGAGATCAGGTTCAGAGTGAGCGGGGCCTGAGCCGCCAGGTCCCGGGACACACAGACACGCACGACGCCGGACAGACGGAAGGACAGCGCCAGCGGCGAGCGCGGGCCCGGCTTACCGCGGGGCGCAGGGTCCGACGAGTCTCCGGGAGGCGGCGAGCCGGCTCTACATCCCAGGCGCGATCCGGCGGGCGGCGTCCCGGGCGGGGAGAGGGGAGTCCCGGCGCCCCCTCCCCGCGAACTCGGCGGGCCGGCCCCGCCGCCCCTCCCCGGCTGTCTGTGGGTCTGTCCGTCGGTCCCCTGGTCTCCCGGTCTCCGGGCCGTCCCGCGCCGCTCCCCGCGGGCCGCCCAACTTTTCAGCGCTGCCCTGTGCCGCACCCTCGGCGCCGCCTCGGCTTCAGCATCGTCGGGCCCCGGGGCCGGGGCTCAGAGCGCGGGGGTCCGGGGACCCATGGCGGTGGCGCGCCCCCCCCCCCGCCCCCGCCTCGGGCGCCTTCCCTTCGCCGCCCCCACCGTTCTCTCGCTGTCCCCTCCGCGCTGTCCCCCGCCTTGCGCTCCGATCCCTGTCCCGCGGCGCTCGCCTCCGGCCCCTAGACCCCCGCGGCCGGCCGACCTGGGTTCCGCCGCCACCTCCCCGCCGCGCGCTAGGCTGTTTCTCCCGATCTCTGCCGCCCCCTGGGTCTCTCTCCCCGCGGGTCCCGGTCTTCGTCTCCGTCACCCTCCCAGTCTGCTCCCTGCCGTCCTCCACCCCTGCCCGGTCTCTCCCTTGCGTGTCTCTCTCTCTCTCTGTCTCGCTCGGGGTCTCTGTCTGTCTCTTTCTCTCCCTCCCACTCTTGTTGCGGCCCCCGCGCTCTCGGACCCAGGCCCCCGTCGCCTGCGCCGCGTCCCCGGCCAGCCCGCCCGGGAGCCCGAGCTCCCGCCGCCCGCGGCGCGACGAGAACTCCCAACTCGCGGCACCCGCTCCGCTTTGCGAGACTTTCGCCCCTCCTCACACGTGACCCGCGCCCCACTGCGGAGGCCGCGCCCCCCACCCTCCCAGCCCCGGAGCCCCGGGCGGCCCGCGGGGCCCAGCCCTGCCCCTTTCCCCTCCGCTTAACCGGGCATCACAACCCGGTCCCAACCGCCCGCCGGCCGGGGCCGAGCCCGGGCTGGGGGGCCGCACGGTCCGCTCCTGCCCGAGATCCTGTCCGGGTTTTCCTCCTCGCTCCAGGAGCGCTCCTCCCGGAGCCCATTCCGAGAATCCGCTCCCGGGTTTTCTCGCCCCCCTCACCCCCCCGCCAGGGGCAGGTGGAGAGGGTTCATCCGTGCAGCGAAGGGACTGTGGGTGGGAGAGGGTTGGTACCCGGCTCGGTGGCGCCGGGCCGCCCCCCTCTGCGGTCCCCTTCCCCTCCTGAAGGATGGGCAGTTAAGGACCCTACACACGCCGCTCCAGTCGACGGAGGTGTGGCCCTGCTGAAACGACCCTCACAATCAGTTAGGTAGCACCGCCCCGTTTTACAGACGTGGAGAATGAGGATCAGAAAGGGTCACAAGTTTGCCCAAGGTCACCCAGAGGTGGACCAAACCCCAGGGTCTCTTTGTCTGCATCCCCATTACTCCAGAGTGTCTCTAAAAGGGAAGATCTCACCTTCTCGCCCTGAGTAGCGCCCAGGTTTGGGCCCTACACTCTGGACGTGGGGTGAAGACCCCAGCGCTTCGTAGTCTCTGGCTAGTCAGCCACTTCCATGGCCTTTCTGTCACCTCACTCCAACACTCCCAGGATGCGGAAGGTTGCAAGAGGCAGGGTAGGAGGATGAGAGAATGCCTGCAGTTAGACAGCCAGAAGGACTTCCCTGGGAGCCTGGACATCTCTGACTGGCCCCAATTAAGAGAGAGAGACTGAGGCACCCCGAAGCCAGACTGAGAACTTATCGAATACGAAATCTCTGGCTCCTCCTTCAAGCCGATTCTCTGAAGTTGCGCCAGCCACAGGAACCAGAGCACGTGAACCACCGTTATGGTTTCCAATCCCTGCAGACCCTCCCCACCCTAAGGGATCCAGTCCTGACTCCTCCATGTGGTGTAGAGTCAGGTCCCACCTATCCCACACCCCAGATACCCACACATACACTCTGGTTCCTATGGATTCCAGAATGCACCAGATGCCTCCACACCTCTCTGCCTTTGCACATGCTGTTCTTCCTGCCTGAAATGCCCTGAGAATTCCTGTAGTTGCCCAGTGCAGCCTCCACTCCACCTCCCCTAGGAAGGCCTCCTGAGGTCCTCAGCAGAAGTCACCCATCACCTCTTCATTCACTCATCCAGCACTGGGCACAGGTTTGGTTCTTGTTAAATGGGCTTGGGAGTCAGGCCAGCCTGGGCTCAACAGCATGAGCTGTTGAGCAGCTAGGAGCTGCATGAGCTTGAGCAAATTTTTGTATTTAATCTGTCTATAAAATGAGCACCCTCACCATTGTGAGGACCTCACAGGCGCAGATCAAGTGAGGTGGATGCACTAGAAACGCACAGCTCATAGTAGGTGCTCAATAAACAGGACCATCCCTTCTCGGTCCTCCCTTCAGCCCTGTGCAGAGCTCCATAGCGCATGGCCCATCCCATGCCCCGCTTCCTCATTACCCTGCTGTGCCCTCCCAGGCAGGCAACTAGGACCAATGTCCCGATGTCGCATGCAATGAGTCTGTCATGTGTGAATGGTGGGGAACTCAGGCAGCCTGAATGCTGGGTCAACGGCCATGTGTGCCTGGTAGCTATCATACCTCTCCATGAATTGAAAGTGGGAGACGACGCAGGTGAGGCAAATGGCCTGTGGTCTCTTCACCTGGCCAGAGGCTTGGCCTGGTGGCTGCCTTGGGAGCGAGGGGTTCAGGGGAAGGAGGAGGAGTGGGAAGAAGGGGGAGATGGGGATAGGGGTATCTTGAGACCTAGAGAGTTTGTTTTCCTGGGATCGAACCCAATGCTAGGTCTCTGGGTGGCAGCTTAAGGAGAGAGTAGGGACTCAGGGGTAGTGACTTTAGCAAGAGGGGAGGAGGAGGCCTGGCGGCTGTGAGTTGCAAGGGTTGAGAGGAAACCTCTGGCGATGGTCCACTTGCTAGACCTGGGGCTGCAGTCTGTGACTTCCACTGCTCATCTCCTGTAAGGAGCGGCGTCCTGTGGAGGCTAAGGGCGGGCTGAGGGGAAGTGTGGACAGGCCGAAAGGGGACCTCCGGACAGGGAGAGCTTTACGGACCCCAGAGAAAAGAGTCTTTCTGGTATCACCCACTCCTGTGTGACTCTGAAGGACTCACCTCTCCTCTTTGGGCCTCAATTTCCTCACATGTAAAGAAGGGAGGATAATATCCACTTGAAGGGGCTGTTCTGAGGATGATTAAAGACTAAAGAAGAATTTGCCGTTTTTGAGTAGAGGGCCAGGGCAGGGGTGGGGAGTTGGGGGGAGGCTTGAGAGACAAAGGCTGCAGGGGGTAGGCTTGGGTGTCAGAAGCTGGCTGACCCTGGGCAAGTTGCTTGTCCTCACTGGACCTCAGAGGCCTCAATCTGTCATGGAGCAATCCGGCCTGGGGTCCCAAAGGGTTAATAGGCTTTGTCATGATGCTGGGAAAGATTGAAGGCAGGAGGAGAAGGGGACAACAGAAGATGAGATGGTTGGATAGCATCACCGACTCTATGGACATGAGTTTGAACAAGCTCCGGCAGTTGTTGATGGACAGGGAAGCCTAGCGTGCTGCAATCCATGGGGTGGCAAAGAGTCTGACACGACTGAGTGACTGAACTGAACTGAACGCAGAAGCAAGCCTCCTTTTTTGTGCCTGTCATCAGCCAGCCCTGCTCTAGGCCTTCACGAGTGTTGTCTCATTTAACCTTTATAGGAGCTCTACGACACAGCACTTGTTACCGGTGGGGAAACTGAGGCATGTGGCCTGGCCCTGGGTGGCCTGGAACCTCTCTCTGCAAGGGTGAGACTTGCTCTGAAGTCTGATGAGGATGATAGTAAAAACCTTCATTCATCTGTATGTTTTGCCAAAGCTTCCTGCCGATTCTCCATTCTCCCATTTGACCCTGATAACAGCTTGCTGAGGTGGAGACTCTGACTACCCCGAGTTCACAGGTAAGAAACCTGGAAAGAGGAAGTGCCTTGCCTGAGATTGCTCAGGGTGTTAGCAAGTGTCTGAGCCACGATTTGAACCTTCTCCTATTTTCTGGGGAAAGGTCACCCCAGGCCAGCAGAGCACCCACTAGCAGACTCACTCTGAGAGCCCAACCAGGCCTCCCTGCTTCAACAGGAGCCCTGAGAGCTTGTGCAGAGAGCTAGGAGGACTGGAGGGGAAGGGAACTTGGGCCAGGCAGCTGGGACAGCTGGGGAAGGGAGGGAAAAGTCTACCTCAAAATAGCAGAGTCACAGAGTCCAGAAATTTTCACCTAGAGAGTTTCTTAGTCAGACACGCCCATTCTACAGATGGGGCAAACTGAGGAAGCCCAGCTGCTTAGATTAAAAATCACCTCAGGACACAGCTGGCCTGTCTCGGGGCTCTAGAGCCCCAGATATCCTGAGGGGTGAGGACCAGAGGTGGGGAAAGGGACATTGGGGGTTCATCCTAGCAAGCTGTGTCCTGGGAACAGAGGACTGCAGGGGTCTCTGCCGCCCTCTGCTCCCACCCTCACCCACCCCCCAGCACTCACTAGTCACCAGGGTGGAATATTTTAGCACCTATAGAAAAACCGCCACAGACGGCCGTGGCAGCTGTTGCTAAGGAGACGCTCCCAAAATAGCCCCCCTCCGCCAACCTTTCCCGCTGCTGCTCCTGCTGTGGGGAGGGGAGGAGGCCAGGCAGAGAGGGGGTGGCACACGAGTCCTGGCCCTAGGTTCACCCACCTACTCTTTGCCCCCGGTGCCCACAGTGGTTAGACCTGGGCAAGCTCAAGACCTGGGCAGCCACAGGTCTAAAGCGAGGGCAAGAGCAAGCAGAAGCATGCCTGTGGTCTCAGCCACAGTCCTTAGCTAGGAGAAGGTCACCCAGAGGAAGGGAGATGGGACAGAAAGAGTCCCTGCACCCAGGACCCCCAGCACACTTGCACAATCACAGACCTCACAGCTTCACACACCCACTTGTGCACACCACAAGTACAAATCCCACAAATGTCCACCTAAATATGCATATACAGCATCAAAGACACAAATAGATGCATGGGTAAACACATATGCCACAAATATACAACACACACCTGCAAGCACATACCACACAGCCCTAAATACACACATTTACATACACACACTCAAATACACATCCCAAGTACACACACACACACACCCCAACATATGCATGCCGGGCACATGTGTACACATAGACACATATACACCAATATATATATTTATAGCCTCACAGCACTTGCATACACAACTGTCCAAACACACCCGGCATGAGGCATTCAAGGGCACTGAGGAGTGTTAGTCCTGGGTTCTGGTCTGGGACCTCAAATGTTCTGGAACCTCCAGATGTCCTCTTGTAGTGGAGAACCCCTGTGATCCAGCCGCAGGGTGGAAGATTAGGAGGGTGGGTGGAGGGTGATGTCTCTGTAAACACCTTTAAATGGACAGTCTGGGGACCAAAGGATCCCTGGTATCTGGGAGAGATCTCAGAGCCCATTTCTTAGGAAGCAGAAAATGGGGGCAGGGAACTCTCACCTGCACAGAGTTCCGGGCCCCAAGTTCATGTGCAGCTGACTGTCCCCCAGGCTGTGGTTGGGGCTAGGGTGATGATAAGCAGAAGGCAGTGGGTTAGCGATGGTCATGGTCCTTGACACACACAAAGCACTTAACAGTTTATAAGCCACCTTTCCACCCCTTATTTCACATACTTGGTAGCAGCTATGCTGAGATGGTGGTGATATTGTCCCCATCTCCGAGACCCAGACAAGAGAGGGAACCACAGAGCAGGTCACTACCAGAGTTGGAACCAGACTCCAAGAAGATGCCGGCACACAGCCCTATGTGCCATCCATTTGGCTGCCAGACACAAGCTGGAAAGCAGGCCACCAGGGTGTCGCGCTTGACTTTGCCCCTAATTTGCTCTATGATATAGGGGAGTAGTCAAACCCTCCATCTCCCCACCTGGAAAGCCGAGAAGGAATCCCTAGGGATGGGTGGGTTCAAGCAGCAGTTTATGGCCACGGCCAGGGCTGGGGATTGGAGCTTGCCGGATGCCCTCGGGATGCCAGTGCAAGGACAAAGGGCCGGAGTCTCTCCCCTCCGCCCTTGGCCAGCCGCCCTCTCCCTCCAGCCTCGCTCCGTGGCTCCCATTCCGTGATCCGGGCTCCGGGGCTTCGGCGGCGCCTAGTCACTCGGGAGACGCGGCAAGAGCGGCTTGCGGTTGCCTTGGGAACCTCGCCCAGGCCCGGGTGCGCGGTGCCCGACTCCCGGCTCAGAGCGTTTTGCCTGCGCCGGGCGGAGATTGGCCTTAGGACTCACCGAAAGACACCTGTCGCCAGAGGCGAAGGAAGTGGGCATCGCGGCCAGGGTTGGTTTCTTTTACTTTTACTTCTAATTTAGGTGTAATTAACAAACGGTAATACATGCATCTCAAGTGTACAGCTCAATGCATTTTTTACATTTGTTAAAAACCCATGTAACCATCACTCGGATCTAGATACAGAACATTTCCAGCACCCCAGAAGGCGTCCTCGGGCGAGAGGTTACCAATAATAATCTTTTTTGCACTTCTCGGGGAATAAACCATCAAGGGAGTGATCGCTTCCCAAGGACATGAAATTTCCGTGTTTTGTCCTAGCTTTATTTTGTCTCGTTGGGCTTCGATGTCCTGTAAACGGGACCCGGGGCTGGCGTTTGTTGCGGGGTTTATTCCTTGCAAGGCGCTTTAGAAACCCAGGTTTCTAAACTTTGACCCTGACATTTACCCTCTGAAATTAGTACTTGGTTTACATTCAAATGACCGATGAGAACACTACGACTAGGAGAGATTAAACAAATTGCCCAAATTCAGACAGCTCATAAATAGTGGAGCTTGAAAAATCTTAGTTCCCCCACCAGGGATTGAATCCCGTGCCCCCTGCAGTGAAAGCATGGAGTCTTAACCACTTGACCTCTGAGGAAGTCCCATGCCCTCTCCCTCTTCCCACGCCCTGCCCCAACCGACTCACTGACCTTTTAAAGATTGCTACAAATAAAATATGCTGGGAGAGTCAGTGGTATCATACACATGTCTGCACCTTTGCACCTGTAGTTCTTTCTACTTGGGACTGTACACTCTTCCCCCTGGCTTTGTCCTAAAGGCAAGCTCCTACTCATCCTTCAGAGCCCACTCTGGCATTCTCTGAAAGCCTTCCTAACTGCGGTTCTCCCTCCTGACTCCCCCCAACCCAGGGTAATTACTCTCTCCTCTGCACCATATCCTTGCCCCGGCACCTGTCCCCCATGGCGCCCCAAGGCTCCTTAAGTCTACACCTACAACAGCTTTCAAGGCACCTGGCACACAGCTGGTCATCAATAAATGTGCCTGGGACTGAAAGTTGAGGAGAGGTTTTGGAACCTTGGTTTCCTGCCCCGTGAAAATGGGGCGAACACTAGTTCCTACAGAACATCACTCAAAATACATTGAGCAGAGTGGGAAGGGGGGAGCTTCTGAAACACCTGCCTCGGAAAAGCTCATTCTTTCCATGGCGGGTGGAGGAGTGTCCACTAGTTGCCAAGAACAGAAAAAGCCTTAGTGGCCCCCAGGAACTCAAGAGTCCCAGGAGCCCAGGTCCATAGCTTCCTCTTCTTTCCAGGGTCCTGCCCAGCCAGAGACGGCTGATTAGGTGACCGGACGTCCACGTGATCATGATATTCACCTTACATCCACACAGAATTTGAGACAGTTGGCAGGATATTCAATACAGTGGTGCAATGTAACAAAAGGTTAGGACCAGGAAGGAAAAAAAAAAATCTGTATATACATTTTTGCCTCTATCATTAAACAACTCCCCCATTCTCTCTCCCATAAATCTGACTTTGAAAGCATACAATCTGCTTTCTTAATGAGGAAAAAAGAATCCTTGTCCTTTGAACTGAAGGAAATTTCCCTCTTGGCTTCCCCTCCATTTTATTCCTAGAGCACACAAATTTCAGATGTCAGGAGAAGTGAGGCTTAGAGGGGTGAGGGACTTGTCAGGAACCCCTAGCATCCAGGAGAGATAGGTCTGACAGTGCAGGTGGTTGGAGTGCCGGCATGGACTAGAGACAGAGGGGGTAAAATGAGGAGGGAGTTTCCCCTGTGCTTCATGGGGAGCTTTGAAAAATGCTCCACCTTGAAGATGGGATAGGTATGAAAAAGGTGGGGATGATTACTAAGGCCAGAGTGATAGAACTTTGGGGAAAAGAGGTCTATGTGACCTGCAGGAGCAAGAGACAAGTTTTTGAGCCTCATCTGTAAAATGGGAGCGATGAGCTCCCTGTCCTGAGACACAGGAAGTACCAATTTCATAGGGAAACTGGGAAGACTAGCTGTAAGGAGGACCAAGTAACCAGTTAGCAATACTTCTTCCTCTTCTTCTTTTTAATATTTTATTTATTTGGTTGTGCTGAGTTTTAGTTGCGGCATGTGGGATCTAGATCCCAGACCAGGAATGGAACCCAGGCTCCCTGCATTGGGAGTGTGGAGCCTTAGCCACTGGACCACCAGGGAATCAATCCCCAGTCAGCAATACTTCTATCTTCATTATCCCCATTAACAGATGGGAAAGTGAAGGCCCAAGAAGGAGACATCAAGGCCACTCTGGCCGGCCCAGGACAAGCCCTTAGCCCTGGGACCACCCAGCTGAGTTCTTCTCCTTCCACCACAATGATGGTCCCTTCTCAGACTTCCTCTGGCTGGGACCAGTTCCCCTGTGGTCCCCCTGGAGAAAGAGAGAGGATTCAAGCCTGTTCTAGCCCCCGCTGGCAGTTGGGGCTGCTTCTCAGGAGGACAGATGTTTCACCAAATGGCAAATGCACGTGCTTTTCCCTGGCTTGGGGAGGAGGTGGGTGCCTAGAAGGAGATGCCAGCTGGTTGGGCAGAGACAACCGTAGCCACACCTGAGGGATTTAAATAGCCGCCGCCTTCTCTGGGAGGGGAGGCATTTGGGCAGGATTTGGGGGGAGCAGGGAACACAGCAGTCCATTCAGAACCCGTCACAGCCCTGGAATGAGTGCCTGGTTCTTCCTCCCACAGGAACTTGGACCACACAGCTCACTTCGCTGGGTCTCACTAGCCTTCACCTGCAAAGCAAAGCTTTAAAACTTGCTTCAGAAGCTGACTGTTGAGGCCAAACTAAGAGAACCTAATATGCCTGACCCACGCCTGGTACCCAGTACTCAGTAGGTGCTCAATACTTGATGGTTATCCTCACCAGGGCAGGAGTCCCCACAGAGCATCCTAGACAAATGGGCACCCCTACCCCACTCTGCTCACCTACCTCTCATGACAGGGAGCTCATCCCCTCCAGTGACAACCCATAGTGTAATGTAATGATTTAATTGCATGAACACTGGAATCAGACTGTGTGGGAATCCAGGCTCCACCATTTAGTGTCTGTGTGATATTAAACAAATTACTTTACCTCTCTGGGCCTCAGTGTTCCCGGTGTAGCGTGGGAATTATAGTACCTCCCTCTTAGTTTTGCTTAGATCGGTGCTTCTCGAACTTTCGTGTGCACACACATCACCCAGGGATGCTGTTTACCAGCAGATTCTGACTCAGTGGGTCTGAGGTGGGGCTGGAGATTCCACAGTCCCAACAGGCAATACAGCTGCTCCTGGTCCTTGGACCACATTTCGAGTCTCGAAGGACGGCCATGCCCTGGGAGGCATGGTGAAGGGGTCACCAGTAGAGGGGTCATAGATTTAATCAGGGCAGAGCCTCTCTGGCTGTCTGTGATGGGGGAGGGGGCAGAGAGGAAGTCAGTAATTAGGGAGAGGTCGAGGTCCTGAGTAGGAAAACGGATTACAGGGGTCAAAAGCGGGGAGCACATGTGATCCACTAGTACAGATGCAGAGACCAAGGTCCAGAGAGGGTGGCCGGTCTGCTCAGGCCACACAGCACTGACAGGACTCCTTCCCTCCATTGGTCCTTCACCCTCCCAACTTGCTGGCCCACTGCCCTCTGGAGTCTCTCCTGGCCTGTGCTCCTGTTTGACATCTTGTCACACCAAGAAGAGGGAGATGCTAGTGAGGATCCTGCATCTCCCTGACAGACCTGACCTCTTCCATGCCCACCGTCATCCCATTTTACAGATGAAACAACTGAGGCCAAGAGAAGGAAAGTCTCTCAGCACCCTGGCTGGAACCGAGGCCCACCTGACTCCAATCCAGAGAGTCTTTGGTTACTGTTGTCCAACAGGTCAGGTCAGGTGGCTCCTGAAAGGAACAGGTGAGAGGAAGGGGAAACTGGCTCCAGCTCTTCCCGCGGGAAGAGGAAGGAGTTCAAACCCCAGGCTGGTGACAACAGCAGTGGGTCACCCGTTTCTGGGGGCTTCCAACCTGCTAAGCCCATGCCAAGCAGTGGCACGCAGGACCCCACTTCACCCCAGAAAGGGTCTTCTTAGCTCTGTGTATAGATGAAGGAACCAAGGCAGAAAGAGGGGCCCAGTAGCTCGCCCACGGTCACCCTCGGTTCCGAGCAGGGGAGGCAGGGGCCCGGACTCCGGGGGGACCCCTCTCAGGGGTATCGGCGGGGTGGGACGTGGCAGGCTCCCCGTGGGCACAGAGTGGCCCCGGGCGGCAGTCGGCGAGCCCAGGCCGGAAGCCCCCGGGCCCGCGGGACGGCCCCGCCCCGGGAGCCGCGGCGCTGGGCTGGACCGGGAGGCGGGATCTCGGGCGGCGGCGCTTCCTGGCTCCCTGGCACGGCCGCCGGCCCGGCCACGTCACCGCCCGGCCAAGAGCGCGCTGGCGGAGCGGCGGCGCCCGGACGGGAGCGCGGAGCTCGGGGGCTCAGGACCCACAGGCCGGGGCCGGGGCCGGGGACGTGGCAGCCGCCTCGCCCGCCAGAAAAGTTTCCCAGGAGTTGGCTGCGCGCGGGCCGGACCATGAACGTGTTTCGGATCCTCGGCGACCTGAGCCATCTCCTGGCCATGATCTTGCTTCTGGGGAAGATTTGGAGGTCCAAGTGCTGCGCGGGTGAGGGCGCGCGTCCTGGGCGGGAGGTGGGGGCGCCCCGGACGGGAGGTGGGGACCGGGGGCGGAGGAGGGAGCGATAGCCCCACGCCCCTGCTGCGGGGCTGGAGGGGGAGAGGCTCCTGAAAGTCTCTGCAGGGTGGGGACTTCGGCTTTGGGGTGCTTGAAACTGTCTTCGCACAGCTTAGCTTCCAAAGAAAATGTACAATTGTACCGTATCAGAGGAAACGGACCCGTGGAGATGACGAAGGGAGGATTCCGCCCCTTGGCATGGCCACTGGTGGTTGGAGTGGGGGGGATAGAGAGGAGGTGACACCCCCTTTGCTGCCCAGGAGCAGCACCGCTTGGGGCCTCTTGTGCCCTCTACCCTCACTCAGGCCCGAGGTGGGGAATGGGAGGTGGAGGCGAAGGAGGTGTACACACGGGAAGTGGCTCCAGACTCTCAGGGTCTTCTCTTGCCCTCCCCCCACCCCTCTCCCCTGCCCCCTGCCTGACATCCCCCCACCCCACCCCACCCCCGCAGCTGGGCCCTCTTTCCTTGTGATGTGGCAGGAGAGGCATCAGCTAGGCCCACGTGGGCAGGGAGCTGCCCATGAGCAGAAGCCCAGAGAGGGTGGGAGGGGGTCCCCCTTTTGCCCAGCAGTCTGGCGGCCCGCTAGAGGGTCGGAGATGTCTCAGGGCTGGACCAGTGGTGGCCAAACAGGCCCAGTGCATTAAGAGGCTGCCCGAGCGGCCTGCAGCCATCTTTGTCCACTGGTGTCCTGGAGGCGCCTGCCCTGTGCTTGGCGCTGGGGTGAGGGCCCACAGAGAGGGGCACGGACTCCTCGTGGGGGCCAGCGAGGCAGGGAGGGGACCCCTGAAGACTTCACGGAGGGGGCAGCTCTGGGCCACTCTGTCCTGGAAGACAGGCACTGTGTCACACAGGAAGGCCTTGTGGTGTCACAGATGTCAGGGCATGTCCTGGACACGGGGAGCAGCCTGTCTTCAGGGCGGTCCTGGGGGGAGACCAGTCCACAGGCGCAGGAGGCCGGTCGGATGTGAAGGGGCCTTGTCTGACGGGCTAGGGAGTTGGGACTGGGAGCCAAGGAAAGTTTGGAGCAGGGGAGGGGGCTCGGAAGGGGACTCTGGAAGCTGTGGGAGAGGCTCAGAGAGCATCACAGAAGCTACTGGCGGGAGGGAAGGGGCTGGGGGTAAGAGGTGGGTGCTGTGAGCGTCATGGCAGAGAGAGCGCGTGATTCCAGACCTGGAGGCCTTTTGGGTTTGGGGTCTCCAGGGAGACAGGCTCTCACAGGTTGGTTCTCGGGATCCCACTTAGGGGAAGTGGGCCAGGAACGCTGAGAGAGGCTCCAGTGAGGGGCAGAATCTAGCCTGGACCTGTCCCTGCGGGGAAGGGTCCTGGACAGGGTGAGCCGCTGTGACCAGGAGAGGGCGCTGTTCCCCACCCGCTCTGCCGGGCACCTGGGGTAGAAGCCGGCCACACAGGCAGAGATCCTGGCCTGATGGGGCTGAATTTAGAGGTGGGAGACGGTCAGCCAGCAGCGGTGGTAGGAACCAACTAAATTATATGGTTTGTCAGAGATGCTGACTGGCTCAGTGGTAAAGAATCTGCCTACAATGCAGGAGATCCCTGGGTCGGGAAGATCCCCTGGAGAAGGAAATGGCAACCCACTCCAGTATTCTTGCCTGGAGAGGAGCCTGGTGGGCTACAGTTCATCGATTCACAAAGAGTCAGACACAACTGAGCAACTAAACAACAGCAATGGGGAAAGCAAAGGGCGGATGAGTGGGAGGGCCCTTCTGTGTGTGGAGAGGGATTGGCACAGGTCTGGTTGAGGACAGATGGAGGTGAGTGCCTCCCCCAGGAGCAGGCCTGGTATGACGCCCCAGCGACCCAGCCCCAAAGGCAGGAGACTGGCGCTCCTGCCACTGACTCCTTGTGTGACCTGGGGCCTCAGTTTTCTTTATCTGTCAAAGGGTAGGAGGTCTTTACCTGGTCAATGGGTCCCCCAAGGGACTCTGGCCAGGTTCAGGCTTCTGTTCTCCTCTCCGTCCTGAGGTCTCCGTGTGTGGCTTGCTTTGGTGGAAATTACTCACTGGTTTTTAAAGAGTGTGGAAAAACAATGTGCTCAAGACTGCCAGGGCTCCCAAAACACTAGGGAAAATGTGAGTGAAGCCCAGGGGCCTGGCAGGCTGGGGATGGAAAGAGGGGAGGTGTGGAAAGAAGCTATGTGGGGAGATAGCCTTGTGACGCCCACTAGAGCCTCCTACTGGACCCTCCTGAATGGGGTTGAGGCCCCCTGAGCCGGCCAGACCTAACTGCAGGCTCTGGGAGGTGGTGTAGACAGTCACAGCCCAACCTGGCCTAGTTACTGCCTCCTGGACTCCACCTCCTCCCCCAGAGGGCTCCTTCCCCCGCAGCCAGGCCCCTTGCCAACCCCGAAAGGAGACACTTGTATTCCACACTGAATCCTAGTTAGGCCTCATGTCAGTCCATTTTACAGATGCCAAGTGTGAGACTCAGGCTTGCCATGCTGGTAGGAAAGCTGACGCATGGACCCAGAGCCCTCCAAAATGTGAGGGGCTTCAGCAGTGTTCATCCTCAGGCATTAAAATTGTCCCCCTCTCCCCAGAATGAATGTCCCCCACCAGAGGGATCATTAGAAAAGGTACCAATCAGGTGTATAAAGGAATCAAACCCTGAATCAGGTAATGTCACTTCTGGGTGTCCAGCTACCCAGTCGACCCATCACATTTAGAGTGAAGTCCAGGGATGAGGGGACAGAGGTGAAAGAGACTCAAGGATGGCTCTTGGTTTTCTGGCCTGAACATGGAGCGAATGGTGGTGGCATTTATGAAGCATGGAAGACAGGAGCAGGGGATTCAGGGGGAGATGGTGGGCTCCGCCAGGCAGGAATATGTAGGTCAGAGAGCCAAGGAGAGTCTGGAGGGTCCCTCGTGTGTGGGATGGGATGAAGGGACAGAGGGAGAAGAGAGCTCGCCCTCTGAGGATTAGGGTTTGAGGAGGACAGGAGCAGCCAGGGGAGGTGAGAAGCTGGCAGTGTGGGCTGTGGCAGAAACCTGGAGAAGGGTGTGGTTGGAATGGATGGAGTGCTCCACTGACTCTTGAAGAGTTGGGTGAGTGAGGACAGAGTTGATGTGTGGTTGCAGAAACGTGGGCATCATGGACCATAGGAGTGGGTTGGTGATGGATCCAGACCACTGTGGGTTTAACGGGGTGAGAGAAACAGAAAGCAGGGCAGCTGCTCGCTTCACCCTGGAACCACCTCCTTGACCATGTATCAAAAGTGGCCAAAAGTTGACCAAGGAGCATGATGGCTAAATGCAGCCTCGTTCCTGGATCGGCGTCTGGAACAGAAAAGGGGCATCAGTGGGCAAACATGAGATCTGAATAAAGTCTGGAGTTTAGTCAACGGTGCTCTGTGCTGTGCTTAGTCGCTCAGTCGTGTCCGACTCTTTATGACTCCATGGACTGCAGCCCGCCAGGCAATCTTCCCAACCCAGAGATTGAACCCAGGTCTCCCACCTTGCAGGCAGATTCTTTACTGTCTGAGCCGCCAGAGAAGCCCAAGAATACAGGAGTGGGTAGTCTGTCCTTTCTCCAGGGGATCTTTCCGTCCCAGGAATCGAACTGGGGTCTCCTGCACTGAAGGTGGATTATTTACCAGCTGAGCCACCCAGCTCACTATTGGGAGCTATCCACTATGGGGATGCCCCAACAGTGCTCTACTGATGTTAGGTTCTTAGAAAATGTTCGGTTAGAATAGGAAACAGGAGTCCAGAATGGCAGTGGCTAAAAGATAAGGAAGGGAAAAGCCCAGGAAAATAGAACAAAGGAAGGTCCGAGGACCAGAATGAGGACCTCAGGTAGAACAACACTCCTGGCTAGCCCAGTTTACAAAGGGCAGGCCCAGGGGGAGGAAGAAGCATATAAAAAGAGGAGCCAAATGGCTGGGGGTCTCTCTCTCTCTCTTGTGCGCTGGGGCGCTCTTCTCTTTGCGTCTTTGGGTCGACATGCCCTCAAGCCTCGAGGATGGTTTTTCCTGCTGTTTTCTAAATAAAATAGAGCTGTAACATGGAGCTGTAACACTGATTTGTCTAAGAGCTATAACACAGTCTGTTCGCGACCTGAGAGCTATAACACGGTCTGTCCAAGACCCAAGAGCTGTGACACGCCGATGGCTTTAATGTCTGTCACTCCAAATCTTTGTTAGGACCGAGAAAGAACCAAGGACCATACGCTCGCCTGACATCATGCAAGGTGTTAACATTAGGGGAAGCCAGGTGAAGGGTGTATGGGGCCTCTCTTACTGTCTACAACTCTTCTGTAAATCTGAAATTATTTCAAATAAAAAGTTCAAAAAGAAAGAGACCAAAGCGGATGAGGAAATAGCATGGTAAGTAGGAACCCAGTTTTGTCAACTTGAGTGTCCATTATGTGTTGTATATGCACATGTGTGTGGTGTTTATGTGTGCGCCAACAAGGATCTAGAAGGTCGTACATGCAGGCTTTGTGATTCAGGTGACTGCTGTTTTTTAATTTACATCTCTGTGTATAGTTCCCCAGGTGGCTCACTGGTAAAGAATCTGCCTGCCAAGCAGGAGACTCGGCTCGGGCTTAGTCCCAGGGTCAGGAAGATCCTCTGGAGAAGGAAATGGTAGCCTACTCCAGTTTTCTTGCCTGGGAAATCCTATGGATGGAGGAGATTGGCAGGCTACAGTCCATAGGGTCGCAGAGTCAGACACAACTTAGCGACTAAACATGTATTACCTGGTTTTTGTTTTACAAAGAGTAAAAATAGTTGTAACTTTTATAACTAGAAAAAAAAAAACCTTTTTTACTCATTAAAATTTGGAAACATGAAATAGAATGCTCCCCTGGCCCTGTGCCTTCCTCCACCTGCTGTGGTCTCCCTGATGAATCAACACCTTGTAGAGCCAGTGAGCTGTTCCAAAAAAATGGAGCTTTGGGGACCGTCAATGGAATGATGGAGGTGGAATGAAGAGAAGCCTTGACACCTCTCCTCTCAAGCCCAACTCCCACCACCCCTACACCCTCCCCAGAGCAAGAACTGAGGCAGGCACGTGCAGGGGCCCTGGGAACTCGGTATCCATGTCTTTATTTGGAGACTGGGTGACAGATTACAGTCTGGTGAGAGGAATAGATTCAAGTGATCCAATAGGAAGGAGTGTTTCCTGACCCTCGGGGGTGACAGTGCCCTGGACAGGGTGTCACCACTAAGCGGGCACTCTGGAGGCCTTTCCTGGGCTTCTGGAGTGTGTGTGAGCCTGGGAGCTTGTATTCTTATTGTCTCTTGTCCCTATCCAACCGCAGGCATCTCTGGGAAGAGCCAGATCCTTTTCGCTCTCGTCTTTACCACCAGGTACCTGGACCTGTTAACCAACTTCATCTCCATCTACAACACAGTAATGAAGGTGAGGGGGATGGGCAGCCATGGTGGGGGGCCTGCTGAGCACCCCCAGATGGTGAAACAGTTTATTTATGCTTGGGGACTCGGGCTGGGGAACCAGCCAGACGTAGGTTTGATTCCTGGCTTTGCTGTTAGTAGCTGTGGGGCCTGGGCTTGGGCAGGCCTGGGCCTGGCCTCTGTGTACCTTGGTTTCCTCCTCTGCAAAATGAAGATCATTGTACTTTCCTCAGAAGGTTTTGTTGTGAAAATTAAACAAGGTAATACATGTAAATTTACAAAACCTGTCGTATATTAAAAACTCAATAAAAACTATTACAATGGTTAAAAAATAAGCAAAAAAGGAAACACAATGCCCTGAGCTTTCAGAGAGCTTATTGGTCCATTTATCTGACAAATATTTATTGAGTACCTACTATGAGCTAAGAGGGCTTCTCAGGTGGCCCAGTGGTGAAAAATCCTCCTGTCAGTGCAGGAGAAGGAAGAGCCCCTGGAGTTGGAAATGGCAACCTACTCCGGTATTCTTACCTAGAGAATCCCATGAACAGAGGAGCCTGGTGGGCTACAATCCATAGGGTAAAAGGGCACACAGCTGAGCAACTGAGCATGCATGTGAGCTAGGAACCTGAAGGAGAAATACAAGACACCCATACTCATGGGACCTACAATGTAACTGGGGAGACAGATAATGAAACAAGTAAGAAAAACTGGCTAGGGAGAAGGCTATGCAAATAATTAAAATGGGATGCTGTTTCCTTTTAATTATAAAGACAAAAAGTTTTAAAAGCAGAGTTACTCGTTATCAGAGAAATGCAAATCAAAACCACAATGAGGTACCATTACACGCCAGTCAGGATGGCTGCTATCCAAAAGTCTACAAGCAATAAATGCTGGAGAGGGTGTGGAGAAAAGGAAACCCTCTTACACTGTTGGTGGGAATGCAAACTAGTACAGCCACTATGGAAAACAGTGTGGAGATTTCTTAAAAAGCTGGAAATAGAACTGCCATATGACCCAGCAATCCCACTTCTGGGCATACACACCAAGGAAACCAGATCTGAAAGAGACACGTGCACCCCAATGTTCATCGCAGCACTGTTTATAATAGCCAGGACATGGAAGCAACCCAGATGCCCATCAGCAGACGAATGGATGAGGAAGCTGTGGTACATATACACCATGGAATATTACTCAGCCATTAAAAAGAATTCATTTGAATCAGTTCTAATGAGATGGATGAAACTGGAGCCCATTATACAGAGTGAAGTAAGCCAGAAAGATAAAGACCATTACAGTATACTAACACATATATATGGAATATAGAAAGATGGTAACGATAACCCTATATGCAAAACAGAAAAAGAGACTCAGATGTATAGAACAGACTTGTGGACTCTGGGAGAAGGCGAGGGTGGGATGTTTCAAGAGAACAGCATTGAAACATGTATATTATCTAGGGTGAAACAGATCACCAGCCCAGGTTGGGTGCATGAGACAAGTGCTCGGGCCTGGTGCACTGGGAAGACCCAGAGGGATCAGGTGGAGAGGGAGGTGGGAGGGGGGACCGGGATGGGGAATACATGTAAATCCATGGCTAATTCATTTCAATGTATGACAAAAACTACTGTAATGATGTAATGTAATTAGCCTCCAAGTAATTAAAAAAGAAAAAAGCAGAGTTACATGGTAGAGAATGACTATGAAGCTATTTGGAAAAGACCCTGCTGCTGGGAAAGATTGAAGGCAGGAGGAGAAGAGGATGACAGAGGATGAGATGGTTGGATGGCATCACCGACTCAATGGACATGAGTTTGAGCAAGCTCTGGGAGTTGGTGATGGACAGGGAAGCCTGGCATGCTGCAGTCCATGGGGTTGCAAAGAGTCGGACACAACTGAGTGACTGCACCGAGGGAGCTATTTAGAGAGTGTGGTCAAGAAGGGCCTCTCCAAAGAGGGGATGTGTAAACTGAGATTCGAATGACACAGGAAACAAAGCTCAGAGGAAGACATTTCCAAGTAGAAGGAATAGCTGGTGCAAAGACCCCCCCCCAAGACAGGAACAAGCTTGATGTATTCAAAAGGCAGACAGAAGGCAGACTCAGTGGGAGATCAGCAGGTCAGGGCTGCCTGCTGGTGGTGGGGATGCGGACAGAGGGCTGGGTGAAGGCAGATGGTGCAGGTGAACCATTTGGATTCAGTTTTGCAGTGGGAAGCTGTTGCTTTGAAGTTTGGTCCTATTTTACAGAAGGAGAAACTGAACATCTTTCAGCCCTGGGTCATAGCTGTGAGGATGTGTTGGAGTGAGACATTTTCTGAGGCTTTAACCAATCATCCAACACAATTTAGTGGAAAGAGTCCACAGATTTCAGAGTCAGTAAAATGGTATGTAACTGGATGCTAGTAGCAGAGATGTGGGTTATTTTAATAATGTTAGGATTTATTTTTACCTTACTCATAAAACAAAATCTGGAAGGGGGTAGTCTAAGTCTGGAATGGCAGCTCCTTTTAACTTTCTGCTCTGCCGGCTTTAGTGTGATCAGTACTTGTGTTTGTTACCCATGCAGTTGCTCAGAAGGGCCCTATGCTTGGTTTAATGCTTTGCTGTTGCCATTTTGAAATTCTTATTTTTTTAACAAGCCCTGAAAATGATATAGCTAGCCTGAATGTGATATCTATCCTTAAGGTTGCCTCAGGGTCACAAAATAGGTGCTAGAGCTCCTACCATCACATCACATTTGGGATAGGAAGGAGGAGGAAGGGGAGAAAGAGCAATAGGGTGCCTGCCAGCTGGGTAAACCCTTTTCATAGAGCTTTCCAGTGACTTCCATCTGCACATCACTGACCATCCTTATCTGCAAAGGAGGCTGAAATAATGTAGTTTTTAGTTGGGCACATTGTCTAATAGGAGGCCCGTTTTTAAGGTAAAAAAGCTACATGGGCAGAATCCTATCTTGCCGGGCTATTGTGAAGATAACATGGGAATCTATGTAATGTACCTAGCTCCCAGAAGGTATTTAACTAAAAGTGAGTTCTCTTTCTCCATATCAGAGATGTCCTTTTGGGATTCTGGGCATCTTGTTCCTAGAATTGGTAGAATGGAGGATGCTCTTCCTTACGGTGTGTTGAACTCAGTGTGAACTTCAATCTGAGGTCCTGAAATCGCTGTCTACTTAAATCCAACACAGAAGTAGCAAACACTGCCTGCTTAGTTAATTTCTCTCCCCAAGGGTTTGGCTTGGGCAGTCCTGGCGGGAACTGTAGACCCAGCCCTGGGAACTGTAGACCCAGCCCTTGCCATGGCTGAATGAGGTCTAGGATATTCAAAGAGGCCAGTTTCCAAATATGTGAAATGAAGAAGTGATCTCCATTTCATTGATTCATTCACTCATTCCAGCATTTGTTATGTGCTGGGCCCTGAGTTAGATTCAGAGGCAGACAGGGCATGGACCCTCTTAGGGAATCTCCTCTCCGCAAGGGGAGACAGGATGGTCCATAGACATTTAAAGAACATATGATCACAAGCAGCAATGAGTATTGTTACATGGGGGTATGGTGACACAGAGCACGTGTGCCTCATTCTGGTGAGAAAAAGGCTTTGAGGAAATAATCTGAGTTTTGAAGTGCAAACACTTTTCTAGGCCAGTGTGGTCCTGGACCACCACCAGCAATATCACATAGGAACGTGCTAGAAATGCAAAATTCTCAGGCCTACTCAGACCCACTAAGTGAAATCCCCCTGCCCCTGAGGGTAGGGGCAGGGGCAGCCCTCTATATTTTGATGCACATTCAGGTTTGAGAGCCTCTGGCCTAGGTTAGAGGCCAGTTATAAAACCGTTATATGCTGGAGGACAGCTACTCTAGTTAGGAAAAGAGCACTTTTCTGAAGGATTGATTATCACCTGAGTCAAGGAATTTTAGTCTTTGTGGAAGTATGCTCTCAATTCACTGGTGCAGACACAAGAACTTGAGGCTTTAAAAGAGCCCTGGAATGCTACTGCTAAATCAGTAGACAAAGACTTGTTCTTTTTTTTCTTTTTGCCTAATGCTCCACAGTGAGAGGACACCTGGGCACCTCTGGGTCATCATAATAGTGCTACCTATCAGTCCCAGTTAGAAGCATGGAGTCACTTAACAAAAAGACCATTAGCTTCAGATTCTGTCATTGACCCAAGAGAAATTGCAAACACACCTTTTCCAACTGAAGGCAGAATACTCGCCCTCAGGTTTGGTAGGTCCCAACTCAGGCAATACTACATGAACCGTGAACTTCCAGGTGTTCAAGCTGGATTAAGAAAAGGCAGAGGAACCGGAGATCAAATTGCTAATATCCGTTGGATCATCGAAAAAGCAACAGAATTCCAGAAAAACACCTACTTCTGCTTTATTGACTATGCCAAAGCCTTTGACTGTGTAGATCACAACTGTGGAAAATTCTGAAAGAGACGGGAATACCAGACTACCTGACCTGCCTCCTGAAAAATCTGTATGCAGGTCAAGAAGCAACAGTTAGAACTGGATATGAAACAACAGACTGGTTCCAAATTGGGAAGAGTATGTCAAGGCTATATATTGTCACCCTGCTTATTTAACTTATATACAGAGTACATCATGCGAAATGTCGGGCTGGATGAAGCACAAGCTGGAATCAAGATTGCTGGGAGAACTATCAGTAACCTCAGATATGCAGATGACACCACCCTTATGGCAGAAAGTGAAGAACTAAAGAGCCTCTTGATGAAAGTGAGAGGAGAGTGAAAAAGTTGGCTTAAAACTCAGCATTCAGAAAACTAAGATCACAGCATCTGGTCCCATCACTTCATGGCAAATAGATGGGGAAACAATGGAAACAATAAGAGACTATCTTTTGGGGCTCCAAAATCATTGCAGATGGTGACTGTAGCCATGAAATTAAAAGACACTTGCTCCTTGGAAGAAAAGCTATGACCAACCTAGACAGCATATTAAAAAGCAGAGACATTACTTTGCCAACAAAGGTCCGTCTAGTCTGTTACGGTTTTTCCAGTAGTCATGTATAGATGTAAGAGTTGGACTGTAAAGAAAGCTGAGTGCCAAAGAATTGATGCTTTTGAACTGTGGTGTTGGAGAAGACTCTTCGAGTCCCCAGCGAGGAGATCCAACCAGTCCACCCTAAAGGAAATCAGTCCTGAATATTCATTGGAAGGACTGACGTTGAAGCTGAAACTCCAATACTTTGGCCACCTGATGTGAAGAACTGACTCATTGGAAAAGACCTGGATGCTGGAAAAGATTGAAGGCTGGAGAAGGGGACGACAGAGATGAGATGACTAGATGGCATCACTGACTCAATGGACATGAGTTTGAGTAGACTCCGGGAGCTGGTGATGGACAGGGAGGCCTGGCTTGATGTAGTCCATGGGGTCGCAAAGTCAGACACAACTGAACGACTGAACTGTATTTAGGGTAATTTTGAAGCCCCCAAAATAGGTTGGGAAATGACTTGATTCCTGTGCCTGTCTCCCTTTTCAGGTGGTTTTTCTCCTCTGTGCCTATGTCACAGTGTACATGATCTATGGGAAATTTCGGAAAACGTTCGACAGTGAGAATGACACATTCCGCCTGGAGTTTCTTCTGGTCCCTGTCATTGGCCTCTCCTTCCTTGAGAACTACAGTTTCACTCCTCTGGAGGTAAGGGAGGGGACCCAGAGTACTCATTTCCAAAGGTAAACACATTCCCTAAAACCCTCACCTTGGTAATGTCAGGGCTAGCTTTCTACCACAACTGTGGCCATTACTTGTTGAGTTTAGAAATTACCAATAAGCTATCCACAGTGCTCTTCTTAAAAATGGGCACATCTAAATAGTTGTGTTCATAAACAAAGCAGGCATCACAGCACCACATAAAGCCGAGACCCTCTGTTCAACAGGTGATTTAATGGATACTAAAGCACAGTCCAGACCGTTTTCAACTCGGTAGGTCTGGCCCCCCGACTCAAGAATCTGTGGGGCAATGAGCATCTGAGGAGATTCTGATGCTGATGTTCATGGATTGTATTTTGAGAAACCATAGCCTCAATTAAGGCGAGTTTATATGATAGAATTCTGCAACAATTAAAAATTGTCCCCCCCCAAAAAATTGTTCCATAGCAACATTCATACTGTTCTGGAAAAAGCAGTACACTTTACTCTTTTAAAATAGTTTTTTACTTACAAAGAAAGGGGTAGAATGATACACTGATGACAACATTTAAAATTTTCAAGAACATGATTCTGGAGTTCCCTGACCATCTGGTGGTTGGGGTTTCAGGCTTTCACTGCCTGTGGCCTTGGTTCCATCTCTGGTCCTGTAAGCTGTGTGGAGTGGCTATTAAGTAAATAAAACCTGAAAAAGTGGTGAAATAGTTTATCTTTAAAAAAATTGGTTTTGTTTCACTATATTCTCACCAAATGGACATTGTTTTGGTAACTAAAGGTGGCCCATTCTTGATCAGCCTCCTCTGGAACCTTCTCTTTGGCTCAGATCCTCTGGACTTTCTCCATCTACCTGGAATCAGTGGCCATCCTGCCCCAGCTCTTCATGATCAGCAAGACTGGAGAGGCTGAGACCATTACTACTCACTATCTGTTCTTTCTTGGGCTATACCGGGCACTCTACCTGGCTAACTGGATCAGGCGGTACCAGACTGAGAATTTCTATGACCAAATTGCAGTGGTGTCTGGGGTAGTACAAACCATCTTCTACTGTGACTTCTTCTACTTGTATGTGACCAAAGGTAGGTGCTGGGAGAAAAGTGTCACTGGCACCAGGTCAGAATAATAATCCACTCAGTATTTGAGGGGATATGGAAGTGAACACAGGCAAGTCTGTGCTTTATAGTGCTTACATTCTAACACAGAAGACAAATGTTTTCAGGAAACTAAGTGCTATGAAAAAATACAGACCAATAATCCTATTTTTATGTACAGTGTGCAGGGAGACAGCTGTGATGACATTTGACACTTGGGTTAGGGCAATAAAGGTTGTCATGTTTAAGCCCCAAGGCAGAATACCAGCCTTGCATGATAACAAGACAAAAAGGCTAGTATGGTCAGTCTATAATCCTAGTGAAGTCGCTCAGTCATGTCCGACTTTGCCACTCCATGGACTGTAGCCTACCATGCTTCTCCATCCATGGGATTCCAGGCAAGAGTACTGGAGTGGGTTGCCATTTCCTTCTCCAGAGGATCTTCCCAACCCAGGGATTGAACCTGGGTCTCCCACATTGTAGGCAGATGCTTTACCGTCTGAGCCACCAGCCCTATAATCCTAGAGATAACAATCAATCCAGATTTATCACCTAGAGTCTCCAACTTGGTCGTAAGAAAACCAGTCCAACTGCTGTGTGGGAGAAAAGGCAGCCAGAGTAAGGAGATATGGGGCAGTTGTAACTGCCCAGCAGGTGGTCATCAGTGGAGAGATGGGGACATCAGTGTAGCTGATGAAAACTGTTGATGTGCTGTGAGATGGGAAACAGAATTAAGGACAACTGCTAAAAAAAAAAAAAAAAAAAAAAAACTGCTAGATTCATGGCCTACCAAAAGAGGGAGTGGTGGCATGTGTCCAACGTGGAGTCAGTGTATCTGTAGTTAACCTGCAGTGGCATCTTCCCTTAACATCTAAGTGAACACCTGTGAAAAGGGCATTAGATACTAAGATCAGACAAAGTTGTAAAGGAGTCCTTTCATGAAAAATTCTAATTTCAGCTTCATTTTCTTCTAGTCCTTAAAGGAAAGAAGTTAAGTCTTCCAATGCCAATTTGAAGGCCATCAGAGATGTTCTACACCCTAACAAGGACACAAAGCAAGCCATCCGACGTGTTCTCCTGGGTGATTTAACTAACCAAATGTTTAAACTGAAGTCAGAGAAATACTTCATGTGAAATTTAGCAAAGCACTGATCCTTCTATTTTCTCATCACTATCTCCCTTAAATTATAGAGCTAATTAAAATGGGCCAATCATGCAAGTATGGTGCACCCTCACAATGTCAACTGAACCATCAAGCAAACCTTAGAATGGATGGAGTCAACTCTTGTTCTCTTAAAAGGCCCTGGTGTGAGACTCATGAAAATGAACAGCCAATCCCAATCTGGAAATACACCCTACTGTGTATGAGACAAAAGCCCCAAATGAGTATACTGTTGTGGTTAATTTTTACTTTCCAGGTAGGAGACCATCATGTTTAGGGAGTCAAGATACAAAGGTGTCACGAACAGGTGGGAAATGTTATGAGGAAACACAGGCTTTTTACCTACTAGGTATTGTCTTGATGCTTTGTGACTCAAATTTTTTCCACATTAAGACCAATTAAATCCCACCTCTCTTTCACAGTTTTAGGTGCTAAGGTGTCAAGTCAATCAAACATGGTCTTGAAGCAAATAAAAATAAGAGACTATCATTAGATTACACCTTTTTTTTAAGCAATAAAAATCCCACACCTTATTGTCAAGTGTTTTATTTATACCTACAAAAGAAACAAGATGGTATCAAAAGGACAATTTACAAACTAAGAATAGTAACATAAGCTCTTAGCATCCTGTGCCTGAACATCACACATCTACAAATCTTTCAAGTCTTAACGCAACAGGAATGTGTTCAGAGACCAGCAAGGACATAAATAGAGAGCACTGATCCCAAGCAAAAGCCACCAACCTTTTAGATGAGAGAAGTCCACACAATGAATTGTTAGGGAGCAATGGGGAGAAGCAGCCCCACAGCTTAATATAGAACTCCTTCCCCTAAACGAGTTTGTCATAACTGCAATTATTAGCATCAAATGAGAATTCTTCTGCTCATGCTCTGAAGCAAAGGCAGAACCTGAATGAGTGGCAGACACAAAGGCAGAAGACTTCATTCTGGAGCTATATAGGAAAAGCTCAGTAACACTAAGATTTTAGCTGTGCTCAGGCCACAGCAGCTTTTGAGTTTCGGGATATGCTGTTATTTTGACTTCATCGTAACCACCCCTGGTCAAAAAGGGAAGCAAGCAGACCCAATACTTAACTGCTTGTTTGCCCCAAGACCTTTCTCACAAAGTGATGCTTTCAGGCTTACAAGAGGACACCCCCATGGTGGCACCTTTGTGTTAAAATCAGATTTTGGTGTATAAAAAAATATCTACAGTGGACTAATCAGTGCTGAGACACACTTTTTTCGTGCGGGAGACACTTTGGTTTGAAAGCACAGAGAAGTGCTGCCGTATTTCTCCTGTGCCTACCATCCTCCCTCAGCCTCAACTTCTACGAGGAGAAAAAAAAGAGTAGTTAAGAAAGAAGAAAGTGGGGGGGGGAAAGATGTCAAAGTTCTCACATGCATATTATTTCAGCTTATGCTGACAACCTACCTGTATGTTGCACATTCAACCACACTTTTCAGTACCCCTCAGAAACAATCCCTTCTCTCTCCCTGAAGAATTTTAAGAGGGAAACAAAGACCTCAAACATTTAGATAGTTTGATCTTACAAACCAGTAAGCACTCTCAGGCCTAAGCCAAAGAATGCAATGAAGCCTTCCCCCTTTAACTACACCATCAACAATACTGATAACACCAATAAAAAAGTAACAGTTTCGCACTGGATATGAAGAGATTTCTGAGGCTGTCTCATCTCCTTGTCCTCTTACAGTGAACACAAGAGCAGAATTTTCTTTCCAGGCCCATCTGCTATAGGAAGTCTCAGTAAAACAGCTGGTATTACTAGAAAAGGGACAATCTCACCTACCTTTCAGGTGGAGGAAAAGTAAAAGGACTTGGGCGTTAGTCCTCTGTAACTTTTCTTAAGCACTACCTACCTGTAAAAAGCTGAGTGTGAAAGGATGCTGAGGAAAATGTGCATCCAAAAGCTGTTACAAAGCACTGAAGAGAACACAGTATGAAGACTTATAAGAGTTCTTTCTCAATAAACCCTTTAGACCCTTCAAGATAACTTGGCCCAAAGGGCTGAGTAGCCAGTAAAGAGTTGCTGTTATTCTAGCTCTACCAATACTGAGTTTAAAAAGAAAATTTGCCCACCGACTATATTATTTATAATTAGACATAGTTCCTACACTGCAGTGAATGCATATTTAACCGGTTAATAAATTTCCAGTGAGCATTTGTGTTCCTTCTGCTCACAGCAGCTGTCTGGTTAGGAAGATATATTTCAGATGGTCCCTGGTCATGGGGGAGAAAAATAGGCAGCTTCCACCCAGATGCTGAGATACTACATTTAACCATTGCAATAAACATTTGGGTTTTTAAAGATACACTTAAAAAAACTCTTATCTCAGCAATTTAATTTCTAACCTGACAATTAGAAATGGTTGTTTCAGTACTTGGGAAGGGGGAAGGCAGAATGTAAAGGAGACAAAGCCAATTAGGATTTTTCTTTTTAAACTATCAAATGCACTTAAGAAGCAATGAGCCACAATGACAATGGCAAAGCTCTGTCTTAAAAACTCATCAGGCCTAAGGAACCCTGTTCCAGCTTGAAAAAGATCAAAGAAAAAAAAAATACAGAAAATGTATAGGGAACTCCCTCTTGGTTTTCTATCCCAGTACGAGAGCAATTTAAAGCACAGGCGCCATCTTCTGCAGAGTTCAACCCTCCACCCCCTACCCAAACTCAGGAGGAAAAAGAAAAAAAAAAAAAAAGGGCTCCCACAAAAGGGCCTAATACCTTACTTTTTCGTTTAAGATGAAAAATAGCTCAAATATCCTCAACATGCAAGAAGTCGGGGGGAAAATCTCTTCCAGTCGGCTATACATACATATATATACTTTTACAAAATCTGTTATTACAGACTGGATCATTTTGGCAGGCAGAAGAAACCTGGCAGTGAATCCTAACTAATCTGCATGAAAGACAATTCACAATGGTTGGGGAAAAATTATAAAAGAGAAAGAAAAAGGGAAGAGAAAAAAAGGAAAAGATAGCGTTCCTTTAAATGTAGTTAAGTCTGCACAAGTCACTACCACTTGAGTGGCTTCATTTACGTGAAGGAGGAGGGGGAGGAGGAGGAGGGGGGTATTGGTAGGCAGTCTGCCCCATGTAACCTATCATATTAGTAGCTCCTGGAGGTTGTGCAAACTGCTGTGACATCAGTGGCTGTGGCTGCTGCCCAGACCGGCCTATCCCACTAAACTGCTGGCTAGAGCTCTGTGAACTTCTCCCAGTTGAGGTGGTGCTACTGGCCCCGTAAGTGCCGGCGCCATATTCTTGGGCTGTGTAACCACTGGTGCCATAAGCAGCTGCCCCATAGGTGCCTTGACCATAGGTGTATTGGCCTGCTTGTGCTCCAAAGGCAGAATTTGGACTTCCATAGCCACTGCCGTTAGCATAACCAGCTCTATCGGTTTCACCACGATCCCGATAGCTTGCAGAGTCTCTCCGGCCACCATCTTTGACCCCTCGAAGCCTCCGGTCACACTCATCCTGATACATCAAATTGGGATTGTTGGCTGAAGAAGTGGTCCGGTATCGAGAACGGCCGCCTAATGAAGACACAAGAATTTTCAACACCAGATATATGATCCAAACATAACCACATATAAAAATGTTACTAGATATGAAAGTATTCAATATTCTTTCTTGATCTTTATCTAAGTCAGCTTCCAAATCACTACTTTAAAAATATACTCATAATTTGGTTCTTTAAGAAGATACCTTCGAAGAATGGTAAACATTAAAGGATATTCAACTTTTCATCTTTTGCCTTTTCTTTGAGGATTACCAAGAAACACACTCTTAAAAATGTAGGAAAAATGGTAAGGATGATTTAAACACAAAAAACCCCCAAGCAGCTAGGTTCATATGACCACAAAGGAATCCTCTACTAGTGCACACTGGTTCTCAAATGTTACTTTGCAGACCTTAATTGCATCAGAGTAATCTCTCAAGCTTTAGGGTTTTGAAAAGTTCAGGTTCCTAGTTCAATTCCAAGCCCACTTAAAAAAAAGTCTGTACTTTCAAAAACTTCTAAGGGAATCGTGATGTAGAGTTTCAACATATAGTAAGCTGAGGGAAAGGGCATGAAACACAGATCCTAGCTAGTATATTTCACAACTGTCCAATTCAGATCCAGTAACTATGCCTATAACATTACTGATTTCCCCTTATGGAAAACTCAAAACATACTACCTAAGGCTATGATAGTCACTCAAACCTCTTACTGTCTTACTCAAAAGACATTATGAACAATCACTAAGCAACGTTAACATTAACCTCCACTGGATCAACAACAAACAGGGCACAATGAACACACAAAAAGATACCTTGGCAGTACCTGGAAAACTCCAGGACTTACCCTTACCCCCTCCTCCGCCGCCTCCTCTGTGGTCCACCAGCTGCATCAGTTTTGGATTGATAGCCTGATTAGCCTCTTCTAGCACTTTGATCAACTCTCGGGCCTGCTTTAGGTTCCCTGGGGTAAAGAAGGTGTAGGCAGTGCCCTTGTTGGTGCTACGGGCTGTTCGGCCAATACGGTGCACATAATCCTCTGAGCTGTTTGGATAGTCATAGTTGATCACAAACTTGACATCTTCCACATCTTCAAAGCCAATGATGAGTCAGTGTGTAGGTTGATGTGGCAGGGAAAGAGAAGGTAAAGGACATGCCAACAACAGGTGGGAAGCACGAATGCAGATGACAGCAAGAGGAGAGAAGACTAAGTTAGTAACCACTCTGAACAGGAACAAAAAAGACTCATCCCAACAGAGTAAAAGAGGATTAATGATGCTTGGGACATGCAGAGAAAGCATCAGCTGTAAAATCCTAAGGGAATCCCATTCAACCATTCAAACTCCTGCCCCTTTCATGTTTTAACCAACATACTGACAGGAGTTGTACCAAATTCCAGTTCCATCTTTTTAAAAACTGGAATGTTTAAGGTGATACCACCATTAAGCTACAAGGCCAAATCACTTCTACTCTGTTGGGAGAGCCTGGCAAAATCTACCAGTAATATAACAAACTTACCTTTAAACCAGTCACAGAGCAAAATGAAAACAAAAAACAAAAACAAAACAAAAACACAAAAACTTCATATACTTTATTACTACATTTACATGGAGACTTAAGATACTTAGATTAAGAAATTTTTGCTTATATTAAAAAAAGACAAAACTGATCAGAGCCAAAGTTAAATACACTTATTTTCCTTTGCAGAAACATCCAAATTATCTTTCTTCTTTCAATTACCACAAGAGCACATTACACTAAAATTTCACTGTACTATACCAAGCCCAGCTCTGCCAAATGAGTTTTTTTCTCAACTCAAGGTTACTTCAACTCAGTCCTTACTTCAATTATCAAAGATTATCTACATAACCTGGAAAATTAAATAGCCAAAGAGTGTGGGAAAACATCATGAAACCTTGAGACACAAGTTTAATGTTCTATCCACTGCTGGGAATTGAATTGAACAACCTCCTAAAGCTTTTAAGTATGTAAATGTTAGTGTAATGCTTCCAACTAAATGTATATTTTTACCTACTTAAACAAACAAATTTAAGAATATAACAAAGAATCCTAATGTTTTGTGGAAAAAAAATCTGCATTTTACAAAGAATATTCAGAAAATATCCTAGATAAAACACAGATTTTTGTGATATAAATAATTAAAAAACATTCTCTGTTTGTTACCAGACCGATGCACACTCCCTCCTCCTTTGGGAAACCGCTGCAGCCGATCCCGTCTCTTTGCCTTTTATTTTTGGCGGCCTCCTTTCGAAAACTCCGCCTTCTGACACGGGACCACTGGAGCGCGGGGAGCATGCATCAAGGGTCCGTGGCAGTGAGAAGTCCCCACACACGCTCGCTCTGTGAACTGGCTTAGATGCTTCTCTGTAGCCCCATTTGGTTGCCAAGCGCCGGAGAACCTGGGTTCGGGTAAAAATTTCAGGTCCTCCAACGCCTCCCCCAAGGATAATTGGGGTGATTGTAGAAAAAAATAATTAATAAAAAAATGTAAGTTACATCCAAAGGGTCAGACTGCATCTATTGCCCAGACTGGATTAATTTCAGGGGAAAGGGGAGATGATTAAAAAAAAAAATTCAGCTGTTGTTAAAGGGCCTGTGAAGAAAGGGGCATTATGTCTGTTTCTTATTACAATAAAGGCTCCTCAGTCTTTACTGACCCCTAAAGTCCTGAAATCACACCAGAAAGACGAGAAGGCAGTTATCACAGGGGGCAGCGTGAGTCTCCGGCTAGGGGTGATGATGTAACAAAAGGAAAACAAAAATTTACAGGGCCAGGATGGATGTGAGATGGGGAAAGTAGGGAATTATGCTCCATGATCGCATCTTCAGAGCTAGAATGCTCCTTAGTCAGTCTCATTGTGTATGACCACAGGCAGCAGAGCAGGCTGAATTATTGCACTGGATGAAGATTTGTGCTTTCCTACTAGAAAGCACTGGGGACTGGAGTCAACAGTTCAGGTACTAATACTTGGGAGTATTTTTGGAGGTTCAATAGGGGACAGACATGGTGCAAGTTCTTCAGACTAGAAAGGTTTCTTGTATGTGCACATATAGCAGGCTAAGGGCATATAAGAGCAAGTGCAGAATTTGGTTTTCTCCAGTCTAGCCTGCCCTGATGTTATTTGTGCACTGTCACAATATTACCTTGGTGGCTTTAGAGAAGATGCTGTTGCAGAGTAAGCAATCAGAAAGTTACTGTTTTAGCCAGCTGCCTAGGTAAGAACTTTTTGTCTGACAAGCCCTATGACATGGCCTGAATCCCCAATCACTAACTGGGAGGGGCTGAGACTAGCCAATAGGCTCATCTAGAGCTGCTTCCGGCCAATGTAGATTTGCCTCGGCCATGTACTGAGTGATCTGCAGCTGCTATCAAAGCTTCTGTTAAAAAACAAAACAAAATAAATTCAATACTTTTAGCTTAACAGTGTGCAGTTTAAACCAAAAAAAAGGAAAAATTAAAAATATCCCATTGGAAGGGGAATAAACAGGATGACTATTATAAAGATGACTAGGATGACTATTATTTCCTGAGGACAACTATTATAAAGTTATGGGAATCAGAGAACTTACCTGAAGGGAATATTTAAGAGGCCATCGTTCGACAGGAAGTGAAAAAAGGCCTGGTGACTCAGCTGAAAATTGCACCCCTGTCTATGAGGTAGAAGCCTTCACTTTCCAGGATCTTGTAGGACCTTGGTCAGCATTCTGCCATTTTGGTGGGTTTCCCCTTTCCTTTTGATTTTTACAAGGCAGCAAACAAAGGGGCCCAAAACAAGCACTGATGTTGAGTAACAAGAAACAGACTCAGATACGTTCCCTCTCCCCTCTCTTGGATGAGTGGGGGTGGGATGAAGAGTCTAAGTTATTCTAATGGCAGCCAATTGATTTGGTTTAGAAATGCAGGGGGACATGGAACAAATATTTTAAATTGTCTAGGCAAGATGCACAAAGAAGCTACCAGCACATAGCAAGCCTGTTTAAAAACCACCATCACTGAAAGCTTTATGTAAACTGCTTTCAGGCTTCAGCCTCTTCTCCCAACAGGCCCAAGTTCTAACCGCACAGATCCAGACATGACCTCAGAGGGTAGAGACAATCTTTCAGTCATGGCTGCAAGTCACCACCTCTGAAGGAGGGAATACGTTGAGTGCAATGTATAAAAAGCCTTCATTACTTTTGTAATCCAGTTCAAACACTTGCTTTCTTTATGTTGAGTATCACAGGGAATACAGTTGCTTCTCGCCTTACTCAGCAAGAAAGATGTCAATTTAAAAGTATCTTTGTAATAGAAATACTCTTGTCGTTTTTTTAAAATTAAGTTTTGAATTACACCTATTTTTCTCAGAATGGGCTAAAGTACCACATCTCTGCATAAAATCATAATGGGTTTAAACTCCAGAACATCAGCTTCAGATTAAGATCTTAAATTGGAAGACAGCACATCAATAATGAGTATGGGTGGGAAGAAGGGATAACTGAGTGCTCATGATAATTTTACTTCAGTAAATTAAGTTGGGCAAAGCAGATTTAATTGCTGAAAGGTATCATATTTATAGACTTACTAAATCCCAAGAATATATTGGCATTCATGGAATTGTACCTCCACAGATATGTTCATAGACGGGGAAAAAAGTAACTGAAGAAACTAGCTTCTAATAGCTAGGTTCAATCAAGCTCATTCTATTCACCCAGAAAATAGAATAAAACCAGGAAGTTGAGCTGTTCAACTGAATGTCTCCTCTCCCTCCAACTGTTTAAATAGTCATGCCTAGGCCTTGCTGCAGACCAAAGCCTGTTTGTTAGGAGCAGGAAGAGACTTTGAAAATAAAAAGAAAATAAAAAACAAACAAAAAAACCCACCAAGGTTTTAAAAAAAAATGTGGGGGGTTGGGGGAAATCACGTACTTTGTATGTAATTCTTCTCTTTTAAATATTTATCTAAACACATGTATATGCAACTCTAATGTGAAATGACAAGCAAATCTTTAAACCAAAAGATACATATACCATTGACAGAGACACCTATCTATACAAACCTAGCCCACGGGAGGCTACATCTGTGGCAATGAGAATGGGAGCCTTTCCAGAACGGAACTCTGCAAAACAAGGATGATACCATGAAAACCAAGTTATAAAACCAAAGCTATGTGATATATCTTAAAAAGTGACCAAATAAAACATCCCCAGCTCTCTGACCTTTTCTACCACGTTAAAATTTCAAGTAATGGTGTCAGAACATACCAAGCTCTTTCAAATTTAAAGGTAGTAGTAATTCTTTTGAAAATATTTATTATATTGACCGTTATCAGAGAAGCAATAGATTAAAAAGTTACCTAACAATGAGTAACATTAAAATGGTGGAGCAGTTTGTAACAAAATCAACATGAGTTGGAATTTTTCTTCTCTTAAATTGTGACAGCAAAGTAATCTCCCAAATAAAACCAAAAGTCGAGGTGGGGGAAGGGATAGGGAAAGGGAGAGGAAGTTTAAAAGATGTGAAATGAAAGGGGAAACCATAGCTTTGCCCTGTGAAATAATAGAATAAATATATATAAAACATACGTTTCATATATATAATTTCACACATTATTTAGTAATATATATTTCACATATATATTAATTTCACACACACACATATATATGAAATAGAGACCTATCTATAGGTCTCTACCCTCAGTTCCTGGCACTGAGCTCCTAAAACCCTTGTGAAACACAGATGTTAAGAGAAACTTTTATTCTAATACTTAAAAGCCTTTGACCCTGGTACCTGAACAAGAGTTCTTAAATCCCTCAATTTCCTGGATGATAAGAGGTTTCTTATTCTAACGAAATGACAAGATGGGCTCCAGAATAGCTCCTGGACAGAGGCTGGTCACCAGAAAGACCAAGCCGTGATAGGAGAAGTTTGGAACTTTGAGCTCCACTCTCAATCCTCAGAGGAGATGAGAGGAGATGGAGACCGAGTTAACATGATGAAGCCTCCATTAAAATTTCTGGGAGCTTCTGGGCCACTGTACGTTATCTATAAAGGTAAGAACTTATTAGATAAAGTGGTTTAAGTGGTGAAAAAGTAGTATTAAAGGCCCATCATTACTGACATTAAGAGTACAGTGGAGATGACAAAAATGCCCCCAATATTCAAAAAACCAGAGCAGAGCTAGGCAAACTCTGGTCTACAGATCAAATGTGGCACAAAGCCCATTTTTACAGTGAAGTTTTGCTGGAACACAGTCAGGCTCTCTTTACATAATGTCTATGGCTGTATTTGTGCTGCAATAGCAGCTGAACAGTTATGACACAAACCACTATAAAATCTGCAAAGCTGAAAATATTTACTACCTGGCTCTTTACAGAATGTTGGTCTATCCCTGAAATACACTGTAAGGACAATGCTTAATTTTGAACTCACCATTAAGTACCCAATCTCTTTCTGGTTGACTCTTGTCTCCATGGATACACATAGCTGGCCAACTGTCAGAAAAAAAAGCCAAGTACATATTAGGAATTATTCATATATTATACAACATTAAGAGTACCAATTTAGAAATTTCTACTGAATTATAAAATCCAAGGCAAATTAATTACATCATTGCTGCACTTACCCATCTCTGCGCATCCTTCGAGTGAGGTCATCACAGCGTCTTTTTGTCTCTACAAATATTATGGTTTTATTTTCCTTTTCAGCCATTATTTCCTCCATAAGTTGGATTAACCTGAAAAAAGACAAAACAATGAAGTCATCTAGAGAAGACCTCCTTATATATTATGTTTCCAGTATCAACTCTTCAAAGTTTTAGTATTTTTTTTTCAAATTACTTTCAATACAGCTAGGAATTATCAGAGCTGGTCAAATTCAAGAATCCAGAATTCTTGCTTTAACCTCAATGATCTGATAACATAAAGAAATGGACCGTTGGAAAACAATGCTTTTAATGTGTTCAAGGCTAGGAAATACTGGCTTCTATGCATAGCACTTTAATTTTAGAAGATTATTAGAGGAAAAGTTTTATCAGCATTATCAAAACAGTGAAATCTCTCATACTTGTGGTCTTTTTCACTTTCCATGCAGACATCCACAATCTGGAGGATGTTGTGGTTGGCACTCAACTCCAGATTGCCTACGTTGATCTGGGTGTAATCACGAAGGAAATCCTCTGCCAGCTGTCTTACTTCTTTTGGCCAGGTGGCACTCCACATTAATGTCTGCCTATCAGGCTATCAGGAAAAGAAAGACTTTCTTTTAGATTAAGGAACCACTATAGGCAAAGGGTATAAAAAAACATAAGCTTTACACACCCTGATTTGGTCAACAATTTTACGAATTTGGGGTTCAAAGCCCATATCAAGCATTCTGTCAGCTTCATCCAGTACAAGGTAAGTACATCGGCGAAGATTTGTCTTTCCTGACTCCAGGAAATCTATCAGGCGTCCAGGAGTAGCTATACAGATCTCAACACCTGTAAAACAAAACCAAAAATCTTTTCAACTAAGAATTCTTTAAATGCTGTTTAAGCTTCAGCAAGTACCTGGAAAAAACATGATGTAACAAGAATTTATGTATAAATATTTGAAATCCCGTTAAAGTCTCTAGCCACACTGGACTTTCCTAAAATAGCATTTTAACCACATTTGAGAATTTCTAAGCTACTGAAACACTGATTCCCCCCACCCCACCAGAAATCCACTATTTTCCTCTTCAATTTCATTTACAAAACCTGGTAAAATGAAACTAAAAATTCTTAAATGCTCTTTTTTTCTTACCTCTCTCTAAATCTCGAATCTGGGGACCTTTAGGAGCACCTCCATAAATGCAAGTGCTCTTCAATCTGGAACATTTGCCATAGTCATCGGCCACTTGCTGTACTTGCTGGGCAAGCTCTCTGGTAGGAGCCAGAACTAGACACTAAAACAAACAAATCATTTGAGACACCACCCCAAGTTTAAGGGGAACAAAAAAAAGTACAAAAAGGTTATTTAATTCTCTATTGTCTAATCTGGGGTGAGGGCTTGGGAAGGCAGCAGGTGTTAAGATATTGCACTGTAATTGTGGCTAAAAATTATATCCCTAACATCTTACAGAAAAACCTGAATGAATCTTTTGGTCAATCCAATTTGAGAACTAGTATTTGCCATGTAGTATGATGGCTGACTTTTGACACGATTCATTAATGTGTGCTACATAAGTAGATTTATAGACTGTATTACCTAGTTTTAACTAAACAAGTCACAACATGAGTAAGTAGCTACAATATTCCTGTAACAAAACCAGGTTAAATCCCAAATTTTACTTAGATATCAGAACAAGAAAAGAGCAGAGCTGATATTTTTCTGACATCTAGTTTAAGGTCTTGGCTAGGCAAAGCTGGCAAAAACAAGGATGATTTATACACATTGTGACAAGAAGTTGGTCAAATAAAATTAAGACACCTTGAAACTGCAATCATATATAGGTAACAATAACTCTCACTTGGTGTATCAATCCATTAGACATTAGTTAATGATAATATAGCTAATTCCATTAGCCATATGAAATACATTACATATTATGTAATGAAAATTTAATGTACTACTTATTGTTGTGCATCATTAAGACATACTGTATAATGTACATATTTACATACAGTGAGTGCAAGCTCTATTAAAAAAATGTTAAGTACATTCAAAATGTTTGAAGACCACTACTGAAATTTTACAGTAAATAGTAAATAGCATTAACTGAAAATGATCAAACCAGAAAACGGTGCTGCTCTATAAACATTTACAAAAGCATTACTTAAACACAAAAAATAACACATCCCAAACCTGACTTATCCACAGATCAAGAATCTCATTTTATACGTTTGTATCCCTCATAGTATCGATGGGCAACTAAGCAGTGCATCTGTATTTAATACACAGAAAATGACTACATGTGAGGCTAACAGGCACAGTAGTTAAGAGTAAGACTGAGGGACTTCCCTGGTGGTCTTCCCAGGGAAGTCTTAACAGTGGTTAAGACTGTGCTTCCAATGCAGCAGGGCATGGGTTCAATCCCGGGTCGGGGAACTAAGATTCCACAAGCCATGTGGCCATAAATAAATAAATATTTAAAAAATAATAATAAATAAATAAAAGCAAGACTGATTCAAATTCGAGCAAGCAATTTAATTACTGCCTGACCCTGGGCAAGTCACTTAATTGCTTTGTACCTAAGATTTACCAATAAGACAATAATTCCTCCAGATATGCAAGGTAGGGTTGAGAATGAAATCTGAGAACACATGTAAAGTACAGTGCCTGAAACATAATAATAAATTGTAGTTATTTTTAGAAGTATAAACAAACTGAAACACACTTACAATTGGGCCATCTCCTCTTTCCAAGTAAGGCTGGTGGTTAATATGAACAATTGCAGGTAGCAAATACTGGAGGAGGAAAGGAGGACAGTCTTATACCAAAACTAAGCCATTATATCAACTGTTCTAAGTTATCACAGTAATTGATAATGTCTAAGTAACTAGGAAAAGGAAAACAGAATTCACATCTCTTACACATATATGCAGTGCAAATGTGAACATAAAATGCTTCCACATATTTCAGATAGCTAAAAAAGCTACAACATTACTTCCACTATCTGAATTAGAATTTTAAGCATTGAGAATACATGTAATATTTACAACAGCAAAATAAGTTACCACAATATGAAAAGTCTTCCCTTGCAGGTACATACCGCCAACGTCTTCCCAGAGCCAGTCTGAGCAATGCCCACCATATCCCGGCCACTAAGAGCCAAGGGAAATCCCTGGCACTGAATTGGAGTTGGTTCTGTGAAGTGCTGATCCATCAACACATCCATTACATATTCTGTACAAGAACAGATATTACTGTTTTTAAGTAAAACTAAAAAGTGAAAAAAAAAGTGGAAAAAAAAAACTAAAAAGTGAAACCTACAGCCAAAAGAAATTATAAAAACTTCTTAAGCTCACCAAAGGCAAAAATTATCCAGCTTTACATCTCTCCAAGAGAAGCAGTAGTTTTGTCTTCAGTTACTGAAGTTCAGTTCTTTGACCTGCTATTTCTCAAGAAGGCTACTGCCATAGCCATCCACCCTTATTCTCGAAAACTTGAAAACCATTGCTCTAAAGTATCTAAGGTACAAGGCATAGGTACCTAGCAGCCACCTACTGTTTATCTAATCCAAATTTTATCCAGGTAGAAAGCAATTTTATTTTGCTATTTTTCTAAAACGTAGAGACAATACCCCAAGGAAAGATGAAAACCAAACAAATTAAAAAAACCCCTGCAAAAGACCCAAAAAAGTTCTAAATTGAGAACACATGAGCATTAAAAAGATAAACTCACCCAAAAAACTCGAGGAACTTTTGTGAAAGATTTCTATTTGTCTTTTCAACAAAATCCTGAGCTGGGTCAAAACCTTTAAATAACTTACGACCATAGTGACCATTCAAGCTAAATTAACAATTAATATCCCCGACTGAAAAGCACTTACGTGGGAAGTTAGCATGATGGAAGGCAAACACGGGTTTAGGACAAACATCTCCCCCTCTCACTGTAATCTCTTTCTTTCGGCGTAATTCATCAACCTCATACTTAAGAAACAAAGTAAGACAAATCAGTAACCAATTTATTCTAAACGTGCAAAACTTTATGTTCCAATAAAGCATAACAATGATCAAATTCACAATTACAATGGAAAATATGTTTAACACTTCCTTACAGCGCTTCTCATGTATGTTCAACTTCACCCAACTTTCTAAGTCAAGGAAGCAGGCAGTGAGTTTCGTTTTCCACATGAGAACAGTTAACTTAGAAAGATGAAATATAACCAACATATGAGAATCAAGTGCCTTCTCTTACGAGTATCAGCTTTCCTGCTTTCCTAACAAGAACCAAAGGAAAAGTCCCACCACACCAGAATAAAAAATACAAGAGTAAACTTTGTATATATATGAGTAAACTTTCTATATATGAGTAAACTCTGGCTAATTTATCTCCTTGGTTCATTACCGCATGTGAAGAAAAGGTAAATAAATACTGCCCCTCAAACTTACTGGAGTCAGTCTTGCCACTTCTGGATGTTCAACATAAAAATTCTTCTCAAACTTGGGGAGCTCACTCAAATCCCACTTCTTTTTACGTAGACGCTCCCCAGGATTACCAAATTTCTTTGGGGGAAGACCACCACCACCTCTTGCTCCAAATCTAGAAACATCAAAATTTTTAGTTTGTTAGTATTTTTAAAGCAAAATATCTCAGGTGCCATAAAAACATGCAAAAAGTTGCAACTCTTAAGATACTACCAGCCCCCTCCAAAAAAATATTTGTGTAAAGTACTTAAAACAGTATCTGACATAGTAAACACTCAGTACAAACTGGCAGTAATTGTATTCATTCAGCAAATAGTTACGGGGTATCAACCATAAACCAGGTATTGTTTTAAGTGGTGCTAGAGATACTGAAGCGAACAGAAATCACTACTCTTATGGAATACTCTGAAATGAAGCTAAGTGAGGACATTAAGTTTAAATTAGGGCAAAACTGTGGACAGGTAGAAAGTTATCTAAGGTCTTTAAAACAATTTAAAAATCATTCTTTTTGCTTTACCTTGCTTTCACAACAGACAAGTTCAACTGGAATACAAATATGGCCATTAGCCAAATTTGAAATGTTCTGTTTCCTAAGAAGTATCCTAAGACTAAGATGGTCTTCATTTCTGTATTTCAACCTATTAAAGTGCAGGACATTGCTTTGGTGTACAAATAACAATGTTTTCATCCCATTTCCTTACTCCTGAAAACACTACACCAAATTTAATTCTCCAAATTTAATTCTCCTTTTCTACTCTAACTCATTCATAACATCATCTTGCAAGTGGTTCCACGAGTTTACTAATCAACAGGCAGTAGATGTACTAACCATTCTAAAGCACATCAATTTCCTGGAACTTAAAATTTCTTGGCTTAAAGAGCCAGCTAGATATTTCTCTAAATACAAATTTACAAAGATTGATGGCAGGAAATTTTATTGGGACCATTAAGTATTTACATTCAAAAAGAACCTGGCAGATTCCATTTATATTACTGTTGATCAATACCAATCAACACCTTCAATACGTCCTCAGGCTTCTTAAGACCAAACAGGAGACTGACCCCTCCTCCCTCCCTTTTAGGTGAAGCAACTAACAATTCTATCAATAACTAAGGTTCTCTACAAATAAAAAAGCCAAGTCTTTAAACTGTCAGTCTTGCAAAGAAAAATGACCAAACACTAATTTTCAGAGACTGGCTGCCTAATTAATGTGGTTCTTCACAAAATACCCTAATGCTGGGAAAGAGCCCAGGCAGGAGAGAAGGGAGGGAGAGGATGAGATGGTTGGATAGCACCACTTATTCAGTGGACGCGAATTTGAGCAAACTCTGGGAGACAGGACAGGGAAGCATGGTGTGCTGCAGTCCACAGGGTTGCAAAGAGTCGGACACAATTTAGTGACTGAACAACAAATGTCGTTCCTAAAAAAATGCCATTTCAATGCTGCTGCTGTGCTCCAATATTACTCAGACCTTAAAATAACAACCTAGAAGAAAACAGAACTTTTGAAAACAATGTTCAAGACTTATTCAAAATAGCCTTTATTTTTCAAAGTTTTTCCTTTTCCTCTATTGCACTGGCTATTTAACCAAGATATATCACCCTTCTCTAAAGATTTACTGTAATTTGAAACATGGGATTCTTAAAAATACGCTTTCTACCACCTGTATAAGGTTGAGTACAATATCCAAGAGAGCCTTTCCTCTTGTAGAACCTGAGTGTATTTGCATCATCATTTAAATATCTACATACCCTAACTCCCTGCATACTATGCTGCTCATTGTTTCTGAGTATTAATTTTAATTTAGATTTGCAATAAACACCAGTTTCGAAGATTTACACATTAACATGCAGAATCATCTACAATGCACGTTTGGACTGTACATGTACATACACTACCTCACTCATTCCCCTTTCAAAATAATCCATTTCAGCTCTGTACAGTTAAGAACAAAACAATAGCAATTCAAATAATGAAAGAAATTTCATAGTAAAGGTGGAGTTAGGGCACAGACCTTATGAAAGGCCATTTTGTTTGAAACATTATTTCTTAAGTCTTTTCTTAATATCTGATACTTAAGAGTCAATATGGGATAAACTAAGTATGGATCAGCAACTCAATTTTTTGGCTTTTCAAATAATAAACCTTTTCTTATTAAAGCATATATATAAAACATCCATGGTAAAGAAATAATGTTATCAGTACTTCGGCAGCTTCTATGTGCCTACTTCAAGGTTAGAATCCCCATCATACTAATGAGTACCTCAAATTTTAACCATTACCTTGTATTCTGGTCTTGTCATCTGTTACTTAGCTTATCCTTCTAGGACACCTTGTATTTACTTAATATTTATGTTTGTGAATCATACATCCTGATATAAGTTTTTCTTTTTCACCACTGTACTGTATTCTATGGGATGAATTTATCCAGACATTTGAACTGTCTTAATATTCGGTCATAAACATGGATATCTAAGTACATGTACAAGGGTTTTTCTAGGCCTATGAGTCTAGGGTATAAGGCTTGAGAGAAATTGAGTCATTTTCATTTTACTAGGAAACATCAAGTTCTCTTCCCTAAGTGGTTGTGTTGAAATTCACTATAAATTTGGCTATACTGTGAAACACTAAGCAAACATTTCACTTATAGTCTTTTGAATTTAAAGCTAAAATCAAGTATTTCCTTTCCGAACAAAGTATAAGTCAAAACAGTCCTTTTTATTTAGTAAGTTAAAGTCGCTCAGTCGTGTCCGACTCTTTGCGATCCCATGGACTATATACAGTCCACGAAATTCTCCAGGCCAGAATACTGGAGTGCGTAGCCTTTCCCTTCTCCAGGGAACCTTCCCAAGCCAGGGATCGAACCCAGGTTTCCCGCATTGCAGGCGGATTCTTTACCAGCTGAGCCACAGTAAAACAAATAATAAATGAGGAGCGTGTGACTATTAGGTCTGGTAGTTGTGCATTTGAACCACAGAAGACAAAAATGTTTGGAGAAAACAGCTTTAAAAGAATGCCTACTACAGAGACAATTACACACACTATCTCAATTCCGGGGAACAATGCAATTACCATCCCCATCTTCGGACGAGAAAATCTGCTCACAAAGGTTCAGGATCTCGCCCAAGGTCACACACACACACAATCTATATATATTAAGACGTGGCGTCCCAAAAATTTTTATCCATAGATGAAACTTTTTTAAAGCGACTTTTTCGATTAACAGGAACCTTAAGATTTGAATCTCCTCTGGGAAGACTTCACGTTTAATCCTGTTAACTTCCAACCCAGTAACCTTGGCATTACTAGATCAAAAAATTTCAAGTTAGACCAAGACATTAATGCTTCAGGCCAATTAGAGAAGAAAAAAGAAACGTTAAAACAAAAAACTCCTCCCTCCCGCCAAACAACAGTTTTAGACAGCAAATAATGCCAGCAAATGTCGCTGGCATGCCAATGTGCTTCCTTCGAGTTAAAGTACAACTAAACGTAATTTTAAAATATTTTAAAATCTGCAAGTCCGCTTCTTAAAAGTCTCTAGTTTCGAACCATGTTTCCAGTTCCACAAACAGGGAAGCCATTTGCCGTTAAAAGACTTTCCCAGGGTGAACTCGGAGACCTCATCCTTCTCTCTCAGCAAGAACATCCGCGTTTCACGGATGAACACTAGCCCTGCAGAGATCAAATGACTCGCTCAAACCCGCCGGGCTCGAAAGCCGGGAAACTGAGGAGGCCCGGGCTGAGTCGGCGGCGGCCAGAGCTTCCCTCCTGCTGCCTGTGGGGCCGAGGCCCGGCCGCGCCGCGCCACGACGACCATCCGCAAACAGGGGCTGGGGCGTCGCCAAGCCGCCGCCCCCCTCCCCCCATCGCCCCGCCAGCGACCCAGGGGCCCAGGCCCACCAGGGGCCCCCGCACTAAACTGCTATTAAGTCCCGGGTCACCTCGCCTCCCAGTCGGAAGCTTCGCTCCTAGGCCTGCAGTCGGCTCCCCAGTCTTCCGCTTGACCGCAGGTTGCGGTCTCCTTAGGAAGCAACCTCCTCCCCGCCCCCCGCGCACACAAGGCCTTTCCTCTCCTCCTCCCCCCTTACCCTCCACGGTCACGATCCCGGTCCCGGTCCCCAAAGCCGCCTCCGCGCATGGTCCCAAACGGATAGAGATCTGGGAGCGGGGCACGGATGGCCGGGCTCGGGATGGCCTGCGGCTCCGGTCTGGTGACGACCGATGGCGGCGGCGCCTCCGCTGTTGGGGCGGCGGCAGGCGCGGCGCTCTCTCGCTCCGACGCGCTGTCTCCCGTCGCAGACGCCACCGTCGCCGCCTCTCTCGTCGGAGACGGGAGCAAAACACAGAGAATCGGGGTTATAAAAGCAGTGGGTAGGTTTGGCTACGCTCAAACCCGGCAGTGCCGCGGCTTAGGCGTCTCCTTCCTTCCCAGCGACTGCACAAAATGGCGGCCAGCGCTGAGACTGCTCCAGCTTAACGCTACGTACGTCGGAACCGATACGTAAACAGCGTCTCGGAATAGCCCGAGGGCTTCGCGGAGCACTACGGGTATTCTTGGAAGTGGTTTACATCAGTTGCGGAGACGGGCGCACTTCGCGGTCTGTAGCAGAAAAACAAAGTACGGATTGGGCGTAGAGTTCTCGCGCCTCCTGAACCCGAACTAGGGGTGGGGAGGGGAGGGGGAGAGCGACGTAACATTCTTGGCGTCGTTAGCCGGCCCACTATTGCGAAGATGCGCAGTGTGCGTAACGCATTCTGTTTAGAGAATAGAGGATTTTGCCGGGTTCCGACGCGGGACGGAATCAGGGCCTGCTCGTACAAATAGCTCGGTAGAGACAATAACCGTCCTCCATATTGCAGGCGTCAAATTTCAGGGTTTCTAGGTGTTAAAATCCGAGGACCGTCTTCAGGGACCCTGGCTGGCGCTCCTAGACGGTCTTGCCAGCCCTGTGGCCCCGTCGCCCTGGACCTGGCGAGATTGGCCGCGCGCCCCGGCGCCATTTCCTATCAGTTGCCTTTCAGCGCTGTCGCCGGCGGCCATGATGGAGGCGCGTGGTTCGTTCTTAGGGGAGTTGGTCAGGCGCCGAGGTCCCAGCTGAATTAGACCGCTATCCGTACGCTTCGTTCACAGTGAAATGCATTTTGTGAACAGAATATTTACATTGTTCCCGGTTGGGCACGGTTGACTAACAAAGACCTGAAATGTGGGTGGAGCCCCTCTTAAGGTAGACGCTGAGGCCCCTGGGCTGACTTTAAATGGCGCTGCCTCGGGAGACCTGTTACTGGCTCTTCGCGCTCTCCCCAGAGGAAAAGATTTAGTTTAAAAGCGGTGGTCTTCAGACGCTGAAAAGGTGAAGGCATAAGTGCATGTTTTTAAACAGGCTAGACTGCCTTCTCTCTTAATTTCATCTAAGCTGACTTCCTTCTCCCTGCTTCCTTCTCTTTCCAATTTCAAAGTCTCACAAGCTTGGCCAGACGGCGTCACAGGATTGTCAGCTGCTAGGGCCCTTGCGGAGTAGCTTGTTGAACGATTCTTATTTCTACAGGTCGTGAAGCCCCCATTTGGGGGTTGAGTGGGGTCTCCTACTCTTCTGAGTGATTTCCCAAATTGTTAGAGAAGTAGCGTATGAAAAGGGCTTCCCAGGTGGCACTAGTGGTAAAGAACCCGCCTGCCAATGCAGGAGACATAAGGAATGTGGGTTGGATCCCTGGCTTGGGAAGATCACCTGGAGAAGGCAATCCACTCCACTATTCTTGCTTGGAGAATCCCATGGACAGAGTGGCCTAATGGGCTACAGTCCATGGGGCTTCAAAGACTTGGACCCAGCTTGAAGCGACTTAGCAGGTAGCAGCAAGCAGCATGAGGGAAGGAGTTTCCTGACCTGAGAGATGTCATTTAGGCTGTAAGGAAGATGGACAATCATGGATTTACTGGACCAAGTGTTGAAGGTCTGATGGTCCACACAATGTGCCAGCTACTGTGGCACAGCAGTGAACAAATGAGTTCCTGCACCTGTGGCGTTAACACTCTAGTGGAGAGATAGACAAATATCAGGCAATTGCTAACTAAAACAAAAATTTAAAGCATAGAAAAGGGATAGTGTTGGGGGCGGGGGAGAGGTGGAGCAATGTATACTTGTAAGATAGTGTTTACATGGGCTATCTTGAGAAGGCCTTCGTGATCAAATGACATTTTAAAAGAATTTATTTTTATTTTTGACTGCACTGGGTCTTCATTGTTGTACGTGGGCTTTCTCTAGTTGACTCAAGTGGAGCTACTCTCTAGTTGCCCTGGGAGGGCTTACTTGCTCTATTAAGCGTGTGGTATGTGGGATGTTAGTGTCCCCTGCATTGCAAGGAGGATCCTTAACCACTGGGCCACCAGGAAAGTCCCATCATATATAGTCTTTTCTAAAATTGATATGACTGAGAAATTTTTTAAAAATTGCACCCTTCCACTTTACAAACAAAAATATTTCTCTTCTACTCGAAATCTCAGGATGGGCTTTGCCATGAATGTTAAAAATCTCAGAGGTGACAAATAGAAGGACAATTAGAAACCCTAACATTGTGAAAAGAGTAATGACTTGGCAACATATCCTTTTGCAAATCATTAAGAATTCTGGTTCTTAGTTTTCAACAAAAGAGAAGGAGGACTACATGGAACTTTCAGCTGATCCTTTACTTCCTTAAGATAGATTACTGGATTTCTGCCATATAACTTGGAAGATCAAATAATTGAGGGACATTACCATAACAAAACTCTTTCCAGTCCCACCTACTAAATTGTGTGATCAAAGTTTCTCAGCACTTAATGGCTATAGAAAGGAAGAAAAAAATTGTCCAGGTAATATTTTTCCAAGGATACAGGAGCTACTATTTTTAGTCTCTATCTTATTAAAAGAGGCATTTCCATTAAAATTTTTATTTCCTGTTTGATAGTTATTAAGGTTGTAATATATTGCTTTGCTTGTTTCAATAATTGCAATGACAATCCAAAAGAAATTTTAATACACATAGAAAATGATGAATAAGACATTTGATATGAAAATACAGTATAAAATTCTAGAAAGAAAATAGGATTTCAAAGAGAAAAAGGAACCATATATTAATAAAATGTTCAACTCAAAAAAATTTTTTTTCTTTTGTCACGTGGCATGCAGGATGCTGGTTTCCCAGTTGTCCCCTGCAGGCTGGAATCAACCACTGGACCACCAGTTCAGTTCAGTTCAGTCACTCAGTTGTGTCCCACTCTTTTCAACCCCATGGACTGTAGCACTCCAGGCCTGTCTGTCCATCACCAACTCCCAGAGTCCACTTAAACTCACGTACATTAAGTCAGTGATGCCGTCTAACCATCTCATCCTCTGTCATCCCCTTCTCCTCCTGCCCCCAATCCTTCCCAGCATCAGGGTCTTTTCAAATGAGTCAGCTCTTCACATCAGGTGGCCAAAGTATTGGGGTTTCAGCTTCAGCATCAGTCCTTCCAATGAACATTCATTCAGGACTGTTCTCCTTTAGGATGGACTGGTTGGATCTCCTTGCAGTAAGGGATTCTCAAGAGTCTTCTCCAACACCACAGTTCAAAAGCATCAATTCTTCGGCACTCAGCTTTTTTTTTTTTTTTTTTTCATTTATTTTTATTAGTTGGAGGCTAATTACTTTACATCATTACAGTAGTTTTTGTCATACATTGAAATGAATTAGCCATGGATTTACATGTATTCCCCATCCCGGTCCCCCCTCCCACCTCCCTCTCCACCCGATCCCTCTGGGTCTTCCCAGTGCACCAGGCCCGAGCACTTGTCTCATGCACCCAACCTGGGCTGGTGATCTGTTTCACCCTAGATAATATACATGTTTCAATGCTGTTCTCTTGAAACATCCCACCCTCGCCTTCTCCCAGAGTCCACAAGTCTGTTCTATACATCTGAGTCTCTTTTTCTGTTTTGCATATAGGGTTATCGTTACCATCTTTCTAAATTCCATATATATGTGTTAGTATACTGTAATGGTCTTTATCTTTCTGGCTTACTTTGCTCTGTATAATGGGCTCCAGTTTCATCCATCTCATTAGAACTGATTCAAATGAATTCTTTTTAATGGCTGGGCACTCAGCTTTCTTTATAGTCCAACTCTCACATCCATACATGACTACTAGAAAAACCATAGCCTTGACTAGACGGACCTTTGTTGACAAAGTAATGTCCCTGCTTTCTAGGTTGCTTTCTAAAATGCCGTCTAGGTTGGTCATAACTTTCCTTCCAAGGAGTAAGTGTCTTTTAATTTCATGGCTGCAGTCACCATCTGCAGTGACTTTGGAGCCCCCCAAAATAAAGTCAGCCACTGTTTCCCCATCTATTTGCCATGAAATGATGGGACCAGATGCTATGATCTTAGTTTTCTGAATGTTGAGCTTTAAGCCAACTTTTTCACTCTCCTCCTTCACTTTCATCAAGAGGTTTTTTAGTTCCTCTTCACTTTCTGCCGTAAGGGTGGTGTCGTCTGCATATCTGAGGTTATTGATATTTCTCCTGGCAATCTGATTCCAGCTTGTGCTTCCTCCAGCCCAGCATTCCTCATGATGTACTCTGCATATAAGTTAAATAAGCAGGGTGACAATATACAGCCTTGACATATTCCTTTTCCTATTTGGAACCAGTCTGTTGGTCCATGTCCAGTTCTAATGTCCATGTTGCTTCCTGACCTGCATACAGGTTTCTCAAGAGGCAGGTCAGGTGGTCTGGTATTCCCATCTCTTTCAGAATTTTCCGCAGTTTACTGTGATCCACACAGTCAAAGGATTTGGCATAGTCAGTAAAGCAGAAATAGATGTTTTTCTGGAACTCTCTTGTTTCTTCGATGATCCAACAGATGTTGGCAATTTGATCTCTGGTTCCTTTGCCTTTTCTAAAACAAGCTTGAACATCTGGAAGTTCACGGTTCACATTCCGCTGAAGCCTGGCTTGGAGAATTTTGATCATTGCTTTACTAGCGTGTGAGATGAGTGCAATTGTGCGATAGTTTGAGCATTCTTTAGCATTGCCTTTCTTTGGGACTGGAATGAAAACTGACTTTTTCCAGTCCCGTGGCCACTGCTGAGTTTTCCAAATTTGCTGGTATATTGAGTGCAGCACTTTCACAGCATCATCTTTTAGGATTTGAATTAGCTCAACTGGAATTCCATCACCTCCACTAACTTGTTTTTAGTGATGCTTCCTCAGGCCCAATTGACTTCACATTTCAGGATGTCTGGCTCTAGGTGAGTGATCACACCATTGTGATTATTTGGGTTGTGAAGATCTTTTTTGTACAGTTCTTCTGTGTATTCTTGCCACCTGTTCTTAATATCTCCTTGCTTCTGTTAGGTCCATACCATTTCTATCCTTTATTGAGTCCATTTTTGCATGAAATGTTCCCTTGGTATTGCTAATTTTCTTGAAGAGATCTCTAGTCCCTCCCATTCTATTGTTTTCCTCTTATTTCTTTGCACTGATCACTGAGGAAGGCTTTCTTATCTCTCCTTGCTATTCTTTGAAACTCTGCATTTAAATGGATATATCTTTTCCTTTTCTCCTTTGCTTCTCTTCTTTTCAGTTATTTGTAAGGCCTCCTCAGACAGCCATTTTGCTTTTTTGCATTTCTTTTTCTTGGGGATGGTCTCGATCCCTGTCTCCTGTACAATGTCACGAACCTCTGTCCATGGTTCATCAGGCACTCTGTCTATCGCGACTGGAGGTCTCAGTGCTGCCTGAGTTTCTGTCTTTCTAGTCAGACCTCCATGTCACAGTCTCCTTTCTGGTGTATCGGGATCTGAGGGTCAGCTACTGACTAAATAGCAGGAAGGGAACACAGCTCCACCCATCAACAGAAAATTGGATTAAAGATTTACTGAGCATGGCCCCACCCATCAGAACAAGACCCAGTTTTCCCCTCAGTCAATCTCTCCCATTAGGAAGCTTCCATAAGCCTCTTATCCTTCTCCATCAGAGGGCAGACAGACTGAAAACCACAATCACAGAAAACTAATCAAACTAATCACATGGACCACAGCCTTGTCTAACTCAATGAAACTATGAGCCATGCCGTGTAGGGCCACCCAAGATGGACGGGTCATGGTGGAGAGTTCTGACAAAATGTGGTCCACCGGAGAAGGGAATGGCAAACCACTTCAGTATTCTTGCCTTGAGAACCCCATGGACAGTATGAAAAGGACCACTAGGGAAGTTCCTTATTCATGTACTTTTAAAGGATGATGTTGGTATCAAACTGCAATGGTATTTAAATTACACTGGCCACCTGATGCAAAGAACTGACTCATTGGAAAATACCCTGATGATGGGAAAGATTGAAGGCAGGAGGAGAAGGGGACAACAGAAGATGAGATGGTTGGATGGCATCACCGACTCGATGGACATGAGTTTGAGCAAGCTCTGGGAGATGGTGATGGACAGGGAAGCCTTGGCGTAATGCAGTCCATGGGGTTGCAAAGAGTGGGACATGACTGAGCGACTGAACTGAACTGGGATGCATTTAAAAGAGTGATAATGACAGCTTCACTTTAAAATGTTAATGTTAAAAAAAATAAATAAAAAATAAAATGTTAATGTTTCAGCATATCATAAATTACATCCTTTAAAACAATTTAAACTGATAATTTTAAAAGTTCAGGCAGCAACCTATGTTTTCAGAATTTTTTTAATGAGTATGATTTGAAGGCCATTAATCTAAAAAAGTGAACACAGACCAGGTAGGGCCTGAGGGAGCTGGAGAGCCATGCTCCATCTAAAGCAGCTGCTTTACTATCCAGCCAGTTATTGCCAAGCAGCAATTTAGGCACAGAGTTTTGATTATTAACTAATTGAATGTGTGTGTTAGTGAATTCTGTATTAGAGGGGCATAGAAGAATGGAATCCCAGGTGTTTTACAGACTAGCAAAACTGCTAGTCTGTAAGTGTCTTGTTTCCTATGACCTAAAGACCCAGCTTTAGCTCCACAGTCTGACATTCAGGGCTTCGAAATTCTGCCTCCAACTTCTCATCACCTCCCTGCTTTAACAAATCTCTATTCTCTACTCCCCACCCTACCCCCGCATTTCCCCCCAACCTCTGTGATTATTTTTTTGTTAATCCCTCTAGAGGCATGCAAATAGGAAAACTCAATGTTCACTTCTGCGCCCCCCCCCTCCCCCGACCTTGGAATCTTAGCGACGTGATCTCCTGTCCTGTGGCACTTAGACACTTTAATCACCACCTGAAAATGTTTTTTTTCTTTTTCTTTTTTTTCTGTTCTCTTTATAGATAATGGGGGCAGCTGTTCAGTTCCTCCCCTCAACACACAGCACGCACGCTAGCTGAAAGAGATTATACAGATTGTACAGTCAGCTCACTAGGGGTGAAACAGAATTAAAGCGAATGACTCAGAGAATAACAGTATTAATACATCTTGAAAGCTCTAAATGAGAAAGGGGGATTATAATTAACAAGGTGTGACAAATACTACATTCACACACAAATGTTTGGCACTTATCTTTGGGAAAGCACAGGATGATACATCCACAGTGCCCTTTGCCAGCACATGGACCTTTCTAATTAGTGTGGGAGAAGAAAATATTATTTGATGACAAAAAATTGTTATAGTTCCCTAGCAGCCTTCTAAGTTAGGGACTCCTAATGACTGATGCCTCTTTGGTTTGTTGAATATAAATGAATTTAAAGACAGTGTTGCCTTTTGCCTTCTGAGATGGCCCACACTCTGTCTGTGGGGCATGTTTCTCCCAAGGCCATTCTTGCCTTTTGACATGGATCCATTCTATCTATGGAATGTCTATCTCTCTAACTAAATACACAGATACATTTCTTACCTCTCACTTTGCACCTCACTGATTCTTTATGAGATGAGACATATACCTACTGAGCTTCAGTCCTGAGACCAAATGGTTCTTATTTTAATTTCTTAAAGACAGGTTTTGATGAACTTCAGACTCCAGGTGGATGGTGTTCTTCTCATCTCTTGGTTCTGGAATCTGATCCTGGTTTGAAACTGAGCAGGACCCTGTACGGCTCCCAGGAACTAAGGCCCCCACCCAGATGGAGGATGGCAACTTCAAGTTGAGCACAAAATTCCTGGAACATGATCCTGCTACCTCCTCACCAGTCAGAAGAAAGTCACCCACCCTGCAGTCCTCACCTCAAATTTTGCCTAAAAACTTCTCCCCCAAAACCACCAGGGAGTTTGGAGTTTTTGAACATGAGCCACCTGTTCTCCTTGCTTGGGCCTGAAATAAAGCTTTCTATGCTCCAAAAATATAAAGCAAAATAAAAGACAGTGTTAAATGATGGGAATGGGAGAGTAAAATCTGAGAAGCCAGAAAAGGTCAAAAAGTTTTGTATGGGCAAAGTGGGGGAAGAAACAACAAGATAATGATTTCACCTTCAATAATTGTTGTTTAGTTGCTCAGCTGTGTCCGACTCTTTGCAACCCCATGGACTGCAATACGCCAGGCTTCCCTGTCCTTCACTATCTCTCGGAGTTTGCTCAAACTCATATCCATTGAGTCAGCAATGCCATCCAACCATCTCATCTTCTGTCATCCCCTTCTCCTCCTGCCTTCGATCTTTCCCAGCATCAGAGTCTTTTCTAATGAGTCGGCTCTTCGCATCAGGTTGCCAGAGTATTGGAGCTTCAGCCTCAGTCTTTCCAATGAATATTCAGGATTGATTTTCTTCAGGATTGACAGATTTGATCTCCTTGCTGTCCAAGGGACTCTCAAGAGTCTTCTCCAGCACCAGTTTGAAAACATCAATTCTTTGGTGCTCAGCTTTCCTTATGGTCCAACTCCCACATCCATACATGACTACTGGAAAAACCAGAGCTTTGACTATACAGACCTTTGTCAGCAAAGTGATGTCTCTGCTTTTACTGTCTAAATTTGTCATAGCTTTCCTTCCAAGGAGCAAGTGTCTTAATTTCATGGCTGATAACAGCATCAACAGTGATTTTGGAACCCAAGAAAATAAAGCCTTTCACTGTTTCCATTGTTTCCCCATCTATTTGCCATGAAGTAATGGGACCGGATGACATGATCTTAGTTTTTTTGAGTTTTACGCTAGCTTTTTCACTCTCTTGTTTCACCCTCCTCAGGAGGTTCTTTAGTTCTTCTTCACTTTCTGCCATTAAAGTGGTATCATCTGCATATCTGAGGTTGTTGGTATTTCTCCTGGAAATCTTGATTGCAGCTTGTGATTCATCCAGCCTTGCATTTCACATGAAATGGGTTCAAAAGGGCTCAAGAGCTAAAGATCAGACCTGCCAGTTAGACTATGCCTGCTGGTGCTTGGGAGGCCCTGGGAGTCTCTTGAACTATATAGCAGGGCCTCATTTTTGCTGGGAAATACAGACAAGTATTTCTTTTCCTTGAAGAAAACCAAGGTGATAGAGATTCTTGGTTTGCTTCTGACAAGCATAAGGAGGAAAGTCAGTCCTCAAAAACTGGAGGGAGGGAGGCATGCTAAGTTGCTTCAGTCTTGGCTGACTTTTTGCAACCCTGACTGTAGCCTGTCAGGGTCTTCTGTCCATGGGATTCTCCAGGCAAGAATACTGGAGTGGGTTGCCATGCCCTCCTCCAGGGGATCTTCCCCACTCAGGGATTGAACCTGCATCTCTTGTATCTCCTTCATTGGCAGGCAGGTTGTTTACCACTAGCGCCACCTGGGAAACCTAGAGGGAGGGAGTAGGTAAATGCCAAAATACAGACCAAACTCAGTAGCTGAGCAAGAGTGAAGAGAGGTGGGTTCATGTTTTTTAATAGATTACTCTGTGTTGCCAAGACAGATACAGCAGTGTCGAAAAGATATGGAGCTGAGTGGAGAGTCAGAGAGGAAAGTTGGCAACATCCTTCTAAGAAATAGAATAGAAAGGAGGAGAATTGACCCCAAAGTATATAATTATGTTACACTCAATTCTATTCTAGAAATAGACTTAATAATGTGAAGAAAAACAAACTGGCATCAACAATTAGAACAGAGAGACAAAGACAGTGAAAACATCAATAGGTCAGTTAAACACCAACTGGTGTCTAAGATATTAAAGAGAAGGAAAGCTCTGGTATTTACATAATTTTGATCACAAAGGCAAAATATAATTTGCATACACTTAGAGGAAAACCAACTAGCATTAGGGTTATCTTTGATAAAAGACTGTACCAAACAAGGACATCAATCCCAAATAAACACACACCCCTACCTGATTTGGAGGTGGTTCATATTGGCACTGGGTGGAAATCAGTTGGAGTCGAAAGAGGCTTTTGCTTTTGTATACATATGTAATTCTAGACATGTATGTTTGAGAATTTATGGAAGTGCTGCAGCCCTGTTTCCCCTTAAAATTACTCCTGCTCAGAGTAATTAAAGGGACTTTGCTGGTAGCTCAGTGGTAAAGAACCCGCCTGCCAATGCAGGAGACTCGAATTCGATCCCTGGGTCAGGAAGATCCCCTGGAGAAGGAAATGGCAATCCATTCCAGTACTCCTGCCTGGAGAATCCCATGAACAGAGGAGCCTGGTGGGCTACAGTCCATGGGGTCACAAAGAGTCGGACATCACCGAGTGAGCACACACTCACGCACTTCATAATACATTGAAAATATACATATGAATGAATGAAGATCAATGTAATGGGCTACCAGAACCCTTTAATAATTCAAATTTTATGTCCAAGCAGCCTTATTCTGAATCTGTGTTCATCAAGCATATTTAGCTTCAAATGAACTTGCTCACTGAGGCAATGGGCTGGCTGTTCAGGTCAATCTTCACATCTGGTCTGCTTGACATTATATTCTACTCTTCAGTGTCACTGGCATCCTGGTATACTCTCCCTAGCAGCTTGCGTGTTTAGTCAGACTGAAGTTAATTTCTCTAGAAATTAACCAGTACTAGGGCACTAAATGGGCTTCCCTGGTAGCTCAGCTGGTAAAGAATCTGCCTGCAATGCAAGAGACCCCAGTTTGATTCCTGAGTCGGGAAGATCCCCTGGAGAAGGGATGGGCTCCCCACTCCAGGATTCTTGGGTTTCCCTCGTGGCTCAGACAGTAAAGAAACTGCCTGCAATGCTGGAGACCTGGGTTTGATCCCTGGGTTGGGAAGATCCCCTGGGGGAGGGCATGGCAACCCACTGCAGTATTCTTGCCTGGAGAATCCCCATGAACAGAGGAGCCTGGCAGGCTGCAGTCCGTGGGGTAGTAAAGAGTTGGATACAACTGAAGCGACTCAGCATGCATGCACCCAGGGCACTAAACATACTGAAGATGAACACTGAAGGCCTGACCCTGAGGCATGGAACATTCACCACCATATGAAATCTCCTGGGAAAAAAATCCAACTAGCTTTTCCAGGTTGAAACCTCTCTCTCTGGGCCTGCCTTCAGACTTCCATAGTCTTTAAAATGTTATTAAAATATTGAAGTCATGAGTTTCTATTTAACTTTCCAAGAGTTTGTCTCACATCCCTGAACAATATTTTAAGTTCTTGAAGACAAACTCCCCACCCCAAAGGGCTCAAAACCGTACCCTGTAGAAGACTGTTGTACTGATGACCTCCAAGAAAGCACATTTCCTGGTATTCAAGCCCTGGTGTAATCCTCTCCCACAATGATTCTGGACTTCTTGTGTAATTTGCTTTGGCCAATGAGACACTAACAAGCATGAGGCAAGTAGAGGCTTGCTAAGCATTTGCCCTTTTGGAACCCAGCTACCATGTAAAGCAGCTCAGGCTAGACTACTGAATGATGACAGAAGTCTCACTTTTTCAGCTATCCCCACCAAGATACCAGGTATACAGGCAAAGCCATCTTAGACCCTCCAGCCAAACCACAAACTGAATGCAACTGTATGGGTGAGCGATCTCCTTGCTCCTGAAAGAATACCTTGTCTTTTTCTAGGTGTTTTCAATGTTTACATAGTCATCTTCTGACCAAAGTGGGGCTTTTAGAGACCTATAACCAGACGAGGGGAAGTGAAAAGAAAGAACACGAACCCTTGATGATATTATAGAGTTGCTGAATTAACTAACATAGCAATTGGTTGACTTCTGCACTTTTTATTATATGAGATGACATATTTCCTCATTGTTTAGGCTACTTTCAGTTGAGTTTTCTGTCACTTGCAGCTGAGGGCATTCTAACTGATGTACTCCTCAACCAGCTTTACTGGTGTAAGTATAAAACTCCTGAAGTGCTCTGCCTTGTATATAGTAATAGACATTTGAGAAGTTTGTCATTGCTGAGAAAGTAAAAGAAGATTTTGTGGTAGAAACTGGTAATTGCTTACCAAGAGCCATTTTCTTTTCTCCTTAATTATAGAACTACGATTTTCAGCTGGGCATACTGCTGCTTACAACAAAAGAGTATTTCCCTACGTCTTTGTATATTGATAGAGCCATATGACTGAGTTCAGGCCAATAAAATGTAAGCAAAAGTGTTGTGTTGGTAGAGGGCATCATAGGAGCTGACTCGGCTGGAAAGGAGCCTTTTTGGCTCTTTTGCCTTTCATTTTTATTTCCCCAACTTGATTTCTCTGACCATAGCTCCAGTATCATCTTAGGCTATGAGCTGACCCTGAAAATGGAAGCCAAGGGCAGGATGGAAGCAGAAAACCTGGAGTCCTGATTACAAAGTAGAACCACTGTAATAGTTTTAGACTTGCCTGGCTTCAGATTTCTGTCTACGAGAGAAAAATAAACCTTGATTTTGTTTAAGATACTATTATTTTGGGTTCAGTCAAGTAAAATTCTAATAGTCTTTTCAACAACTTTCCTTTTAAAATATTGGAGACTGGTATAGAAGAGTATATGAATGATGAGTCATCCACCTGAGTGTTAAGTAAGCTCTTCCTGGCTTTCTTTTTTCCCAGTCCCCTGAAGCAGCATTTGGGTGTCACCTCGGTTGGAGCTCTAGATTGCAAGTGACAGAATCCAACTATGACTAGTGTAGCAAAGATAAATTTATCAGAAGGACATTAGGAGTCACTGAATTGTCAGGAGGCTGGAGAACTACCATAGGAAAGGACAGGAGTCTAAATAACTGTGCAGTTTGGGAGTCAGAAGCCTGCAGTCTAGCAGCAGGAACAGCTTGTTCAGGTCAATGCCACTGCTGCCAGCCTTACTGCCCTTTCTGTCACTACTGCATGTATTAGTGACCTCTAATCCATGTTCTCATCCTTGTGACTGTTGCTCAGTATCCAGTGTCTCAGGATAGACTACATGAATTGGGAAGAGGTGACTAAAAGAAAAACAAAGTGTTATTATGATGGATAAATGAAAATTGTGCAACCAAACATTCATATGTTTGGTTGTGATAAACATTCACCATATCCAACCAAGCCTGAGTCAGGTGAAGGAGACGACTGGCTGAAACTTGGTGTCTAAGGTTCTAATCTCTCTCCTCTCCATGAAAGATATCCCTTCTCTGAGTCTGGTGTATTGTATTCCCTATTTTTGGCTTGACCACCTTATTCTGATCTCCTAGCTTTCTGTTCTTGTTTTCCTTTGTTCTTTATTTCAAACTCTTCATCTTCTAAATATATACTAGATTTCCCCAGATCTTGCCTTCCGTGTTTCTGACTAGCAGGCATTGAGTTCAGGTTGTATCTAGTGCATCATGGTGTTTGACCATTAACTGTGTCTGATTCTTACCATTATTTCATTGTGTCCACCTTAAAATTTATATGTTGAAGTCCTAACCCCAATTCATCAGCGTGTGACCTTATTTAGAAATAGGGTCATTGTAGATATAATTAGTTAAGCTGAGGTCTTACTGGAGTAGGGTGGGCCTTTAATCCATATGACTGGTATACTTATAAAAAGAGGAAATTTGGACAAAAAGACAGGCACACAGGGAAAAAACCATGTGACAATGAAGGCAGAAATCACTGTGATTCTTCTACAAGCCAAAGAATACTGAAAATTACCAGAAGCTAGGGGAGAGGCATGGAACAGATTCTCCTCACAGCCCTGAGAAGGAACCAGTCTTGATCTTGGCCTTCTAGCCTCTAGAACTGTGAGACAATAATTTCTGTTGTTTATAGACTTCTGGTTGCTGGGGGGGAAGGGACAGTTAGGGAGTTTGGGATGGTCATGCACACATTGCTGTATTTCAAACAGATAACTAACAAGGCCCTATTGTTTGGCGCATGGAACTCTGCTCAATGTTATGTGGCAGCCTGGATGGGAGAGAGGTTTGGGGGAGAATGGATACATGTATATGTATGGCTGAGTCCCTTCACTGTTCACCTGAAACCATCACAGCATTGTTAATCAGCTATACTGTAATACAAAATACAAAGTTCAAAAACAATAATTTCTGTTGTTTAAGCCATGGAACAACAGACTGGTTCCAAATAGGAAAAGGAGTACGTCAAGGCTGTATATTGTCACCCTGCTTATTTAACTTATATACAGAGTACATCATGAGAAATGCTGGGCTGAAGGAAGCTGGAATTCCACAAGCTGGAATCAAGATTGCTGGGAGAAATATCAATAACCTCAGATATGAAGATGACACCACCCTTATGGCAGAAAGTGAAGAAGAACTAGAGTCTCTTGATGAAAGTGAAGGAGGAGAATGAAAAAGTTGGCTTAAAGCTCAACATTCAGAAAATTAAATCATGGCATCTGGTCCCATCACTTCATGACAAATAGATGGGGAAATAGCACAAACAGTGGCTGACTGTTTTTCTGGGCTCCAAAATCACTGCGGATGGTGATTGGTGATTGCAGCCATGAAATTAAAAGATGCTTGCTCCCTGGAAGGAAAGTTATGACCAACCTAGACAGCATATTAAAACGCAGGGACATTACTTTGCCAACAAAGGTCCGTCTAGTCAAGGCTATGGTTTTTCCAGTTTTCATGTATGGATGTGAGAGTTGGACTATAAAGAAAGCTGAGTGCCAAAGAATCGATGCTTTTGAACTGTGGTGTTGGAGAAGACTTTTGAGAGTCCCTTGGACTGCAACGAGATCCAGTCCATCCTAAAGGAGATCAGTCCTGGGTGTTCACTGGAAGGACTGATGTTGAAGCTGAAACTCCAATACTTTGGCCACCTGATACAGAGAGCTGACTCATTGGAAAAGACCCTGATGCTGGGAAAGATTGGGGGCAGGAGGAGAAGGGGACGACAGAGAATGAGCTGGTTGGATGACATCACCGACTCAATGGACATGGGTTTGGGTGGACTCTGGGAGTTGGTCATGAACAGGGAGCCCTGGTGTGCTGCAGTTCATGGGGTCACAAAGAGCCAGACACGACTAAGCGACTGAACTGAAGCCATCTAAATTTGTGGTGCTTTATTATGGCAGCCTTAGCAAACTAATAGAAACTTACCCTCCCAGGTAAAGTCCCTAGTCTTTATTTGACACTTCTTCATTTGTATTCATGATACAAACATAATCTCCTCTCATAGGTTAAAGAACTTTGTCAAGTCACCTGTGACTCTGCCTTCTCTTCCTCTTTTTATATTCAGTCTCACACCAAATCTTCACTACCTTTTTGAACTGTCTATCTATTTCATTGCTACCACCCCAGGCCCATTCTTTATCACCTAACAATTGATTTATCATAACTGTTTCCTAAATTAGCTCCCTGATGCCAGTATTATTTCCCTTATCTGTTTTCCACATCTCTATCAAATTAATCTTCCAACTCTCCATGCCAACAGCCTCCAATCAGAGCGTACCTGAAGCCTTTCCTTCTTTCCTCTATAAAGCCTTCCCATTCCTCTGCCTGCCTTTGACTCTCTACCAAAAGCAAATTAAGGTCACAGACTCTTGCTGTAGCAACTCTGAATAAATAGCCTCTGTTCTCATTTGGTGGTTTTTGCTTGTTTCCACAGAATGAATAATATATGGAGGAAAAAGGCATGCCTTTTCTAGTGGGATGTAAGTCTAGAGCTACAAGCAGCATTTTGGCTACTTACTACGTGGGGAGAGTCTGAGAAAGAACAAATAGCAGCAGGAAAAGGAGCAAAGCAGGAGACGGAGGCAGAGAGAAATGTTCTGATGATTCTGTTAGACATATTGGCTTCAGCCGTGGGTGGCTAAGGTCATCAGCTCTACTTCTGGACTTCTCAGTCTCTTGAGCCAATGAATTCATGTCTTCCATTTGCTAGTTTGAGTTTCTGTGGCTTGCAATCAAAATAGTCCTGATCAGTAGCATCTCTTTTTTGAGTCTCTCTCTGCCCCTTGGAATAAGAAGCCAAAGCTATTTCTACAGTCAGATGGAGGAGGAAGACTGGAAAGACTTGATACTTTGGTCACTGGTGACAAATAGAACCTGGCCTAGAAAAGTTCAGTGGGCACTGCACAATCTGCTATGCTTTCCCAAAGTTGGGCCCCAAGGTTATAGGCTTTTTATTTTTAGTGCACATTCACATGCTTAGCTACTGTTCTCTAAAGCAGGACACAGAGGAGTGGTTGGATCCAGAGAGGTTTCCAGCCTTAGCCATGTGACATATTGAAACCAGCCTTTCCCACAGAACCGTAGTCCTTGTGTTTCCACCTCTATACCAATAGGTAAATTCTTCTTTTCTGGGGGTACTCAGCTTAACCCAGGAAATTCTCCTGAATTTCAAATCTTAAGAGCTTTATTTCCTGTCCTAAGAAAACTCTGGTCTCCTAAACAGATTAGTACATTCCCTCTCCAAGGATTGGCATACCAAGGAATCTCTTGGAAATGCTCAGTTTTTATCAAGTAGTAAAACCTTCCCCTCCTCAGGAAAAAAGTGTGCATTTATATTTGCACACCAAAAAAAAGGCCAAAAAGTGACTTTGCAAAAATATAAAATGACTTTAACTTATGCTTATTCAGAGGAGCAGCTTCTGATCTAAAAATAATAGTAAAATTAAAAAGTTCTTACTTCCCAGTACTTCACACTATAAACAATTTCTGCTTGCCAAGTTGGTCTCTGTTCCTAAATCCTAGCTTTTATACCTCTGCATATGCTATCCCACAGTTTAACTGTTCCTCCCCCACTTCTGGAATCACACAATCCAAAGTATTTTTTAATCATTTGCTCTCTCATTCTTTCATAAACATTAGGAGTTTCTTTTAACTAGTATATACATCTTTTGAGGGCAGGAACCATACTTCTTTTGTAGATTGTTTACACTTAACATTCACTTGGTGAGTGAAAGATTTAATGGATAATCAGAAACCTTTTGTAACAAATGGTACTTTTAGCACTTGAATTCTCATACAAGTGGATGCAGCGTAAGAAATTAAACTTTTCTGAGACCTATAAAGATTGTCAGTGTAAATATTATTACTGTTTTAATTTATAAATATTTTTATTATACATACATTTTGAAAACCATATTTTATTTTTAACACTTAGAAAAAACAATATTTTTACACATTTATAAAATTAGTATACAAAAATTTTACATTTCAATTAACCTTAGTATCTTAGAAAAGATTTTGAATTCTCTACCCAAAACTTAAAATATAAAAGTCACGCTATCTTGACCACCTAAAATTGTAAAGATTCTAATTACCTTTGCTTTTATCTTCCCAATAAGAAGTACATTTTTAAAAAATAACTTCAATTTGTCTAAAAGTCAAATGATTTAAAAATTTAGCTTAATGTTTCATTTCTGTTGCTAAAATTGTGAATGTACAGTTTGATATCATAAATAAAAAAGCTTCTTTGCGTGTGTCCTGTAAACATTCCTCCCTCCTTTGTAAGTTTATTCACTTCTGTGTTCATGGGGAAGTTGCAGGAGAAGGGGACATTTCTGAGCTCTTAGACGTTCCATCTGCTTAGTGGCTCACTCTGGAAAGCTAAAGTGAGGTAATCCCTCCCTAACTAATTCTCAAAACGTTTATTCATTCATATACATATTTATATTCCTAAACTGATATATAATGTATAGTTATTATAAATCAGAGACTTTTAAAATAAATATGAGTTAAATCTCTTTTGCTGACTTTCCATTAGTAACACATGAAAAAAAACCAAATTCTTACTTCAAGATCTGAAATTTAAGACTGCTTTTCCATTTCTTCAGCTCCTAATAAGCACTAAGAAGCAATCTGCATCAATTCGCCACCTACTCCTTGGCATCCCCAATTCCTCCAGCAGTTATTGCGAAGGTGGCTTCATTTTCAGGCATCTCAGGGCTAACAGAATACAAGGGAACAGAAGTTTATAAAAAGCTCTATTGCTATAAATACTGTATTCATGTCACAGGCATCATATTCCTATTAGTCTGAGTCTCCTGAGACATGTGAGTTGGTACAGCTAAATGTGGACTGCAGAATTTATCTACAAGTATTATCAACTGTCACAAACATTTATAGAATAGCTTCTGTATAATAACTTCTAAGGTTCTGGATGTCAATAAGAATGACCCTAAACTTGGAAACAGGCAACAGGGATAACTGGGTGTTCTTACAGTGCACCATCAGGCACTGTGCAGAAGACCTTTAGGGGTTTACTGATTCTAAATAGTACGTACCTCACACAGCTCAGTAACAAAAAAACAACCCAGCTGAAAAATGGGCAGAAGCCCTAAATAGACATTTCTCCAAAGAAAGCATACAGGCGGCCAACAGGCACATGAAAAGATGCTTATCATCGCTAATTATCAAAGAAATGCAAATCAAAACCACATTGAGGGACCACCTCACAAGTGGTTGAAATGTCCATCATAAAAAAGTCTACAAATAACAAATGCTGGAGGGGATTTGGAGAAAACGGTACCCTCCTACATTGTTGGTGGGAATGTAAATTGGTACAGCCACTATGGAAAACAGTATGAAGGTTCCTTGTTTTTTTTTGGAGTTTCCTTGAAAAACTAAAAGCAGAGTTGCCATATGTTCCTGTAATCCCAATCCCAGGCATATACCCAGACAATACCATAATTCAAAAAGAGACATGCACCTCTATGTTCATAGCAGCATTATTAATGATAGTCTAGACATGGAAACAACCCAATGTCTATTGACAAATGAATGTATGTATGTATGTGTATATATATGTTTATGTCATATATATACACACAATGGAATATTACTCACATAAAAAAATAAAATAATGCTATTTGCAGCAACATGGGTAGATTTAGAGATTATCATACTAAGCAAAAGTAAATCAAAAAGAGAAAGACAAGTAAGTACCATGGTATCACTTATATGTGGAAACTAAAATAAGACACAAATGAACATACGTATGAATCAAAACAGACCCACAGATAGAGAGAACAGACTTGTGGCTACCAAGGCAGGGTGGGGAAGGGAAGGATTGAGAGTTTGGGATTAACAGATGCAAACTATTATCTCTAAAATGGATAAACAACAAAGTTCTTCCTCATAGCACAGGAACTATATTCAGTATCCTGTGATGAACTATGATGGAAATGAATATGAAAAAGAATACATATATATGTATACCAGAATCACTTTTACAGCAGAAATTAATGTAATACTATAAATCACCTATACTTCAATAAAAATTTTAAAAAATAATAAAATAAATGGGTGTGCATCTTTCCATGACTAATATAGGGGAAAACCGTGAAAGACTTTGAAATGAACTAAAGGATTACTGAGTATTCAGTGGAAAAACAGGTTGCCTAACACATCCTTACAGGTTATACAAATCTATGAGGATTCCATGGTTTTCGTTGTCTTTGAGCTATTTTACAACTCCATGAGCTGCAGAAAATTGTAAGACAAATTATTCTTGTCCACAGAAATGTAAATTACGTGAAGAGGAATGCAATTGATTATTGTCCTATGGATACTGACCCATTTTTATCAATTTAGAATTCATTTCAGCATTACTTATATGACTACATCTGTGTGTTAATTTGATTTTTCCTTTGATTTGGTTATAAAATCTTACTGGTTCCTGCATGAGTTAAATATGATCTTTGACATTTTATATTTGTACGAGTCATGATTACAAGCTCTTTATCTTTTTACCCCTCATTACGTGCTCTTTTAAATTTTACATTTTAATTTATTTTACAGCTCTATAGGAGTAGAGATTTATTTGTAGAAAACCGATAGCAGTGCAAATTATTCTTATGATGCCAGTCTATAACAATGGAAATGAATTTCACTGTGTAGAGAAACAATAGGTTTCTCTCCAGTAAAAAAGGCAACTTCAAATGTTATAACTTATTGCCTGGTCGGATATTAACCAGTTTTGCATCTATTAGCAAATTTATTTCTTCATTGAATTGACCAACTACAGAAATCTCTGTTCCTCAAAGTATCCTTTAAATCAGTGGTTTCTTCATTAATTGAGATGAAGAAAATCTTTAACACATGTCCATCTTACATTGATTTACACAAAGTGATGTTTTTAATTTTTTTAACTCTTTTTGAAAATCAGACTTTAGCAAGTACTAGACCCCACAGAATTTATAAAATTGAGACAGCCTTTACTCTCAAGATGGAGAAGGAAATGGCAATCCACTCTAGTATTCCTGCCTGGAGAATCCCAAGGACAGAGGAGCCTGGCAGGCTACAGTCCATGGGGTTGCAAAGAGTTGGACATGACTGAAGTGACTTAGAATGGATGTACGCATTAATCTCAAGAAGCCTAAAAGGTGAACTATGACATAACAAATATGCAAAGTAAGCTAAGTCCCTTAAAGTCAGTATATGTTATAGAACTCTAAGGAAAGAAGTTATTCAGGCTAGGTTACTCAGGAAAGATTTCATAGATTATAAAGGACTTCACAGAGGCCTGTGAGGCAGAAATGGGGGTATTCCATTTCTAGCATGAATTAAGAATAGGGCCATTCATGTAGTGCTCTGTAAAGCAGTGTAGAGATGGGTTTTTATTCTGACTCAAGATGGGGAGCCATTGGAGGGTTTTAAACAGAGGATAGATATGACCTGACTTGGTGTTATAAAGGATCATTCTGGTGTCTATGTTTAAAATAGACTTTAGAAGGGCAATGGTAACGTAACTACCTGGGACCTTGGTTTTCTCATGTGTTGTTATTGTTGTTTAGTCTCTGTGTCCAACTCTTTTGGGAACCCATGGACTGTAGCTAGCCAGGCTTCTCTGTCCATGGGATTTCACAGGCAAGAATATTGGGAGTGGGTTGCCATTTCCTTCTCCAGGGGACCTTCCCAACCCAGGGATCAAACCTGTGTCTCCTGCATTGGCAGGCTGGTTCTTTACCACTGAGCTATAAGGGAAGCCCTTCGTCATGTGTAAATGTGGATAATAATCTCCATTTGGCACAAGGCCTACCACATAGAACCCACTCAGTAAGTGTTAGCTAGCACTGCTATCATTTTTAGCTTCATGATCTTTTCTATCAAAATGTTTTTTCTAAAGTCAAGGAGAATTCTTTGTGAGAAATCTTTAGGAACAATAAAAAAGGAAGTACAAGCTGTACAGAAAACTATTTTGACATTTTAAGTTCTGATCTGGTTTTGCTATTTTTACTCAAATTTATGGATATTTGACATAATTAACTTCTATGATAATTTTAATTATCCTTTGTTGAGTCTGCAGAACCCGAGTGTTCTCTTAGGACTGTAAACTGCAGGGGTTATTTGTTCCTAAAAGTTTAGAAGACTTGATTAAATATACAAATGATTGAACATGTAGATGGAGTTCATTCATTTGTTAATTCAACAAATAGTTACTGAGCTCTTACTAGATGCCAAGGACCATGCTAAGTGCTTGGGACATTAGTGAACCAGACTCAATCATTGTAGTGAGGGCAATGTACATGTAATTGGCTGATTACAATTCAGAGTGAAAAATGCTTGGGAAAGTTCTGAGCACAGCAATCTGTCCTAGATATAGGCCAAGAAATTTTAGTAAAAAGATGAAACAAACCTACTCTCTACTTAATTCAACAAAGTTCATTTGTAACAAATTTCTAGAGATTGCTGAAGCTCCACAAAACATGGCACTTGCATATGTATCATACTTTATAAGTACCAGTGATGAAAAGTGATGAAATGGTCTGAATAAAAACCAGATAGAGGGACTTTCCTGGTGGTAGAGTGGATAAAAATCCACCTGCCAATACAGGGGACAAGAATTCAATCCCTGGTCTGGGAATATTCATGCCACAGAGCAACTAAGCCTGTGCACCACAACTTCTGAGCCCACGCTCTAGGGCCTATGAACCGCAACTCCTGAAGCCCGAGTGCCCTAGAGGCTATGCTCCACTACAAGGGAGGACACCACAACGAGAAGCCAGAGAACCATAACGAAAAGTGGCCCCTGCTTGCTCCAACTAGAGAAAGCCATGTGCAGCCATGAAGACACAGTGCAGCCAAAAAAAAAAAAAACCCAGATAAGGGAACTGATTATTTAATATTTATACTTACAATACATAATAAGTACTATGATTCATAGTCAAAACCACATTAAGAGCTCATGTGATTTCTTTTGGCTGATTTTTTTCCTCCCTAGGGTTAAGAGTTATTACAGATTTTTACATTGTCGCCCAAGACTGGCTCATCAGTCAGTCACAAATATTGGCCTCTGTTCCGTCTGAGGCACTAAGAACACAGTGGGAGGCGAGAGAACAGTGTCCCGTCCTCAGGGTATTTCCTGTCTAGTGGGGATGATATGAGTTACATAAATCATTACCAGTGGAATGGAAGCTTCACAACGGCAGAGCCTGGTCTTTTTGTTTGGTTCACTGCTCTGTCCCCAGAATGGAGAACAGATGAAGTGTAATACGTTTCTCTGTAAAAACCCACTAAGCTCGTAACTGTTTTCTTGTACTGTTTGATTTTATTGATTTTTTTTTTACCATGTACATCAATTACCTTGTCAAAGTTTATTCATATATTTCCATGTGTTTATTTATTATATACATGAAAGTAAAAGTCACTCAGTTGTGTCCAACTCTTTGCAACTCCATGGACTATAACAGTCCATGGAATTCTCGAGGCCAGAACACTGGAGTGGGTAGCCTTTCCCTTCTCCAAGGGATCTTTCCAAGCCAGCGATCGAACCCAGGTCTCCCACACTGCAGGCAGATTCTTTACCAGCTGAGCCAACAGGGAAGCCCAAGAATACTGAAGTAGGTAGCCTTTCCCTTCTCCAGGGGATCTCCCCGACCCAGGAATCGAACCGGGGTCTCTTGCATTACAGGCAGATTCTTTTCCAATTGAGTTATCAGGGAAGCCCATGATTTATATATATATATATATATATATATATATATATATATATAAAATACATGCATGTACATATGTACATACATGTAAAGAGCTGACTCATTGGAAAAGACCCTGATACTGGGAAAGATTGAAGACAAAAGGACAAGGCGGCGGCAGAGGATGAGATGGTTAGATAGCAATGGACATGAGTATGACTCAATGGACATGAATTTGAGCAAACTCCAGGAGATAGTGGAAGACAGAGAAGCCTGGGGTGCTACACTCCATGGGGTTACAAAGATTGTTACATGAACCCCAATGGCTTCAGTCTCCATAGGAGAAGCTGGGGGTGACGTCACCCTCCAGAACATTCCGGCACCATCTTTGCAGGGAGAGACAGGAGAGGGGTAAGATGTACTGTGCAAAAATTAAAGGAAATGACAGGCTATTGCTTTTTTAACAACAAAAGCACCAGTCTCCTTCCATGCTCAGTTCAGTTCAGTCGCTCAGTCATGTCCGACTCTTTGCGACCCCATGAACCACAGCACACCAGGCCTCTCTGTCCATCACCAACTCCTGGAGTCCACCCAAACCCATGTCCATTGAGTCGGTGATGCCCTCCAACCATCTCAACCTTCGTCGTCCCCTTCTCCTCCTGCCCTCAATCTTTCCCAGCATCAGGGTCTTTTCAAATGAGTCAGCTCTCCGTATCAGGTGGCCAAGTATTGGAGTTTCAGCTTCAACATCAGTCCCTCCAATGAACACCCGGGACTGATCTCCTTTAGGATTGACTGGTTGGATCTCCTTGCAGTCCAAGGGACTCTCAAGAGTCTTCTCCAACATTACAGTTCAAAGCATCAATTCTTTGGTGCTCAGCTTTCTTTACAGTCCCACTCTCAGGGCTTCTTCGCTGGTGGCGGAAAGGTTAAAGCAATTGCCTGCAATTCGGGAGACCCAGGTTCAATCCCTGGGTTGAGAAGATCCCCTGGAGAAGGAAATGGCAACCCACTCTAGTATTCTTGCCTGGAGAATCCCATGGAGGGAGGAGTCTGGTGGGCTACAGTCCACAGTGTCACACTCACTTTCACTCTCCATACATGCTCAGTTCAGTTCTGTTCAGTTGCTTAGTCGTGTCCGACTCTTTGCGAACCCATGAATCGCAGCACGCCAGGCCTCCCTGTCCATCACCAACTCCCGGAGTTTACTCAAACCCATGTCCATCGAGTCAGTGATGCCATCCAGCCATCTCATCCTCTGTCGTCCCCTTCTCCTCCTGCCCCCAATCCCTCCCAGCATCAGGGTCCTTTCCAATGAGTCAACTCTTCGCATGAGGTGGCCAAAGTATTGGAGTTTCAGCTTCAGCGTCAGTCCTTCCAATGAACACTCAAGACTGATCTCCTTTAGAATGGACTGGTTGGATCTCCTTGCAGTCCAAGGGACTCTCAAGAGTCTTCTCCAACACCACAGTTCAAAAGCATCAATTTTTCAGCACTCAGCTTTCTTCACAGTCCATACATGCTACATACTTGCAAATCTTGAAAAGCTCCATAAAAATCTTTAGTCCCAGCTCCATGCCAGGCTCTTGTTTTGCAGTTCATCTCTGAATGGCCGAGATATTAGCTTTCTCACTCTAAAGATTGTTTTCTTATTCTGTTTATTGGCTTCAGGGGATCAAGGAGCTCTCTCAGGTCAGAGAGGGGCAAGAGCTGGAGCTGGAGTCCTGAAGCCCAGCAACCCTACCAGCTGGGCGACAGCATCCTAGGTGTTGAAGCCCAGCTCCAACAGCACCCCCATGCCCACCAGCCTCAGGTCTGAAACAAGTGCTCAGAACAAAGGGCTGCTTCTTCCAGCTCAGCCTTTCCAGACCCAGTCAAAGGTATGTCTACTGAGGAACAGTTGCAGGAAGGGTAAAGGTCCCCTCCCCTGCCAACCCTTCAGAGATAACACAACAGACAGGCAAAAATGGGGGAGGTCCACAGAGAAGGGTCAGCAGCAATGCTCAGGAAGGGGTGAGCAATGCCCCCTCAATTCAAATCGCTTTAGGTTTACTACTGGTAAAATCTAAGCTTGTAACTATTAATTAAATAAGTAAGTACTGTGAAAGAATATAAGGTGTAACATAGAGTATTAGTTTAGACTGTAAGGGTCAGGGAAATGTTCCTTGAGGAAGCGCTGTTTAAATTGAAACCAGAAAAGAAAACTAGTAGAAAGAACATCCCTATAACATGCTGTACTTTTCCTGCATTTACCTCACTTAAAGTGGAAATCGATTATTTCATTATCTAGTTTTACTGTACATTTGGAAGGCCAGGGACCAAGCCTATTTGTCAACAAAATCCCCGAATCCCTAGAGCCTAGCACATATCAGGGACTTCCCAATGAATTTAATACTTTTTGAGAAGGAAATTCAAGCATGTAGGGTCTGCCCTTGGAATAATTATAGCCTCTCGGGAGAAGTAATTCTATGTAACATCATATGCACAAGAATCTGATTAAGAATAAAAAAATATTTACCTGTCATAAATCTTGGCAATTCTCAGCTCTCCTCTTCCTTTTCGCAAACTTATTCTTGTTGTTGAAGCATGAGCCAGAATGTGTCCCCCAATGGGTTTTTTGGGGTCTGCTTGAAAACTGAATTAACAGAACAGTTTTCAGGTTTCATCATATGGACTACATACAAAAATACCTGCAATTAAAAGGCAACTTTTCTATGAAGAATGGCAAGGGATAAATAAGAAATAAGAAATTCCCAACCCTTCTGCATGATGCTGTGATGTAAATGAGAGCAGATTGAGAACCTCTTTCTTGCTAATAACTGTACACTGGAAGCCTTCAATGTTGTACTGTTCTGAATTTGAGAAGAGTCCCAGAAATATATTTACTGACATCATAGGATACAGGAAAGATAAGCTCTTACTATGATCATATGGAATCAAAAATAAATTATGATTACAAGGTCGTTGCAAATACTGACACTCTTGAGAGATAGATACACTTACTAGGGGATGAACACTCATTTCCAAAGGGAGATGATTTTGAATTAACTAAATGGGAAATAAATGATTCGATCTGCAAAAGTGCTAAGAAATCACATAGGAAAGATAACATGGGGATAAAATGTCCTAAAAATAACTCATAATGTAAGAGGTTATACTTAATTAAAACAAAGTACAACACAGCACAATAAATACCCTTAGCTCTAGAGAATATCAAACCAATTCAAATTTTACTTGTTCCATCAAAGTGTTCAGGTTTCTGTGTAGAATTTCATGGGGAATTTATGGCTCTTGACTTTTCTTGTAAGTTACCAACACTTTAATAATTTAACAAAAGATATAAACTCTTCCCCAGAAAAATGCACAAATGTACACATACAAAAATTTTCATGTAAGTTTAGGCGATTCATAGTTCCTTCCTGCTCTGGTGTGGACAGGTATTAACAATAATAGTAACAACCAAGATTTATTGAGTCCTTATTATGTGGCAGACACTCTTCTAGCTCATCTAATTATTTCCCTTTGCTGGGATTCCATATTTAGTAAATAATTTTGGATTAAAATTTGGATTCTGCCTACAGAATCCAAGGTCTGTAGGTCTGCCCACAAAGAGAGAACACCCTGGTCATAAGAACCTCAAATGAAGTTACATATTTCTTTATCAGTAAACTGGCCCTCTGATCTTTCACTGAGTCTCATAAGTTTGATTAATGTGAGTCTGCCCCTAAGAAATGGATTTGTTCTTAGTGGATGAAAAAAGCAATCCTCTGTAAGGGTAAGGGCCCTGAACTCTGGTCAACTCAACAGGGTGATGGACATATCCTTCCAAAGCTTATCAAACGACAGCATGCTAACCTTTCCCCTGGCATATACAGCTTTAATATTCTATGTGGCATAAGAGATTTAGAGTTAGTTTAAATTTTGGCTTACCAGCTAGCCATATGACCTCAGGAAACTTGTTATTCATTCTCAATGTCTGTTTCTTGATTTTAAATGGAGAATAATAACTGTACATAACTGGTACAGTAGTTGTAAGAATAAAATGAAATAATTTAGATAAGGCAGTAACCCAGTAACTGAAATTATTATCTGCTTTCCTAATCCTGACTCACTATCTATGTTACCTTGGGCTAATTATTTACTTTTATGAATCTGTTTCTTCAACTGTAAAATGGGAACCAAAAAAGCTTCTTACTTTTTAGTGCGGTTGTGAAGATTCAAGACGTATTCAAGACTCAAGACAACTCATGAGGAGCCTAGCCTACTAAATGCCAGGAATAGTGCCAGATCATTTATAAAGCATTAACTTTACATTTCCAATAATCTCGGCACACAAAAGACACTCAGTAAATGGAGACTATTATTACTTAACTAAATGATTCCGTTAAGAGTCACTCTTTCAGTTCAGTTCAGTTCAGTCACTCAGTCATGTCTCTTTGCGACCCCATGAACCACAGCATGCCAGGCCTCTCTGTCCATCACCAACTCCTGGAGTCCACCCAAACCCACGTCCATTGTGTCAGTGATGCCATCCAGCCATCTCATCCTTTGTCATTCCCTTCTCCTGCACTCAATCTTTCTCAGCATCAGGGTCTTTTCAAATGAGTCAGCTCTTCACATCAGGTGGCCAAATATTGGAGTTTCAGCTTCAACATCAGTCCCTCCAATGAACACCCAGGACTGATCTCCTTTAGGATGGACTGGTTGGATCTCCTTGCAGTCCAAGGGACTCTCAAGAGTCTTCTCCAACACCACAGTTCAAAAGCATCAATTCTTTGGTGCTCAGCTTTGTTTATAGTCCAACTCTCACATCCATACATGACCCCTGGAAAAACCATAGCCTTGACTAGATGGACATTTGTTGGCAAAGGTCTCTGCTTTTTAATATGCTGTCTAGGTTGGTCATAACTTTCCTTCCAAGGAGCAAGCATCTTTTAATTTCACGGCTGCAATCACCATCCGTGGTTATTTTGGATCCCAGAAAAATTTCTTGATTTACACCTCACTGAAAGAGTGATCAAATCTGAAATCAAGAAATTTTTCAAGTTTCTTTGAACTTCTTGAGTGTTCTAGCAATTATAAACATGTCTTGAGGTAAAGTGCAAAAAGGTATAATACCATTCCACATTCATTTAGAGGGCTTTAATTTACTTCTATTTCTGACCAAGAGAAAACAGCTTCAGAAAGCCACCCACATCCTTCCTTTAGCCTATTCTCTTATTTCCCCTTCTATATTATCTTTTCTTCTTTTCTCCCTTTCTCAGGGGATGGGAGAGTATGATGAGAAGGAGGAAGAGACAGGGGTAGATATTAGGAATAGAGAGGCCAAGAAAAATTGTTTCATTTATCCTGCTCTGGTTGAACAGGATACAGCATGTTATGTCGTTGACGGCAAAACAGAGAATCTCCTATCTTTCAACTTCAAATCAGGATGCAGGGAGCATAAGATTATGGTGATGGTAGGGCAGGTGGTATTTTTCTGGGATGAAATAAGAAAAATAGCACAGTGAAGCTAAAAGAGCATCAGCGTTGCAGTTAGATACCTAGGTTTAACTTCTGGCTCCTGTTTTTTTAACTGTGTGATTGACCAAGTAGGCACTCTAAGCCTCGGTTTCCTCCTTTATAAATTAGGAATAACAATAGTGTCTACCTCAAATACTGGCTGGAGTGGAGACCTTGAGGGGTCCGGGCAAGGGCGAACGTGAGAGAAAACTGGTACTCCTGGTACTTTTGACTTGCTAAGGAGCAAGCTTAAAGATGGGATTTTTTAGAAGGGGTCCATTGAGAGACTGACTGAACATGTCCGAAAGTGAGGAGGATGTTTTGAGATTAGAGGAAGATAAAGAGAGAAGAGTACTGCCAAAAGAGCGGAATTTTGGCAAAAAAAAAAAAAAAAAAAGGATGCGGGTGGAGAGGGAGGTGGGAGGGGGGATTGGCATGGGGAACACATGTAAATCCATGGCTGATTCATGTCAATGTATGACAAAAACCACTACAATATTGTAAAGTAATTAGCCTCCAACTAATAAAAATAAATTAAAAAAAAGGATGACTTTAAAAAATACAGTATGTGTAAGATGTTTTGTTAAATAACCCCACCATTTCCTTTCAAACTATGCAGAAAAATCTACACATTTAAAAAAGTTTTGAAGACAGAATTCTGGGTTTTGGGGGGTGAGATGGGGAGAGATGTGGCAATATTCTGAGACTGGCTTCATAGAATAGGGAGATCTAGGAGGTGAGCTAGGGCTTCCTTGGTAGCTCAGCTGGTAAAGAATCCACCTATAATGCAGGAGACCCCAGTTCAATTCCTGGGTCGGGAAGATCCCCTGGAGAAGGGATGGGCTCCCCACTCCAGTATTCTTGGGCTTCCCCAGTGGCTCAGACAGTAAAGAATCCGTCTGTAGTGCGGGAGACCTGGGTTTGAACCCTGGGTTGGGAAGATCCCCTGGGGAAGGGCATGGCAACCCACTCCAGTATTTGTGCCTGGAGAACCCCCATGGACAGAGGAGCCTGGCGGGCCACAGTCCACGGGGTCGCAAAGAGTTGGACACAACTGAGGGACTAAGCCCAGCACAGCAGGCAAGCTCTGAAGGGGTGATATGAGAATCAGATGAGATGATAAGTGAAAGCATTTGGCACATGGTAAGCAACCAATAAATATAAGTGCTCTTAATTTTGAGGGAGAGGAAAGTAAAATTCAAATAATTTAAATGTTGCACAAGGTCAGCATGCTAGTGATCTTGGCTTAATGTTTTTTTCTCTGCCATATTGCCTCTTCAGTTCTGTTCAGTTGCTCAGTTGTGTCTGACTCTTTGCAACCCCATGAACTGCAGCACACCAGGCCTCCTTGTCCATCACCAACTCCTGGAGTCCACCCAAACCCATGTCCATTGAGTTGGTGATGCCATCCAACCATCTCATCCTCTGTCATCCCCTTCTCCTCCTGCCCTCAATCATTTATACTAATGATGTAGAATCAGTAAGTGACATCCTTTAAAGAATAAACTGCACACTTACAGGACTGCAAACATTCTAAGATGACTTTTTGTTTTAGGGAAACAAATACACAAATGAAGTAGGGGGACATCAAGGTCTTATTTGTTGCTTATCTAATTATTTGCTGGTATGGAGCTTCACAGGCTGAGACTCTATTTCCAGGCCTTTATCAACTGGATCATTCTAGTCCTAAAATCTGTATCTGTGAGCCTTATCTAGGAATTACTGCTCTGCTGTATCATATGGCAGCTCCTCGCCTCTATAATTTTGTTCCTTTTTAAATTGATGTGCCATCGAGTACAATGCATGGGATATAAGCCTCAATTATTGTCAGTGTACTTGGGGACTCATACCAATTATAATGATATTTCTCTGACAGGCTCCAGGAGAGCTGCAGCTTGGAGTTCCTTTAATACTGAGAAACAAAAATATTTTCTTCATGGAAAGTATTCTAATAGCATTTGGAATTCTTTAGTTTAAAATTTCTTTTTTAATTTAGTTGTGGAAATTTATGTGCTTTACAGCACATGCATTTAATTTATATTGTCATAATATTAATACATTTTAGAATATACTAATTATAGTGAAACTTGTTCTTGTATAACATGGCTAGGTGGAAGAGATGCTATTTCAAAGCAGATTCACCAAGCAAAAATACTAGCCTTTGTTACTTTCTTTGGCTCTTTACCCACTTCCTTCATTATAAATCTCCTCTGCTCTCTGACTCTTCAATTATTTCCTGTCACCTCTCTATTTTTCTCTTACTGGAGTCAATTCAAAATGATTTGATTCTCTTCGAAACTTTTTACAAATATAAGAAAAAGAATCCTATTTGACCTAATTTCCACAGACTTCTTTTGCCTTCTAACTCTAGATCGACAGTTTTGGCCTCTTCAATGTTCCTCCCAACACCTGAAGAAAGAACATTGCTCCTTAACTTGTACTGTTTTATTTGAATGCAACCCACTTCCTCCCTCTGAGCCAATGAGTCATTTTCTCTTTTTAAAGTGAGCCTTAAAAATCTTCCATTTCTCTTCAGCTTAAAATTATTCTTTTGTGAAGTACTTCATGTCCTGTGTATGAAAGACACCATATAAAACAGAGTCTGCCCTAACCACTCAAGGACTACAGACTTTGCATGACCTATCAAGACTTTAAAATTTAAATTAAATGGACATCATGTATTTTCTTTTTCCCTAATGGAGGGAAGGCACAGAGTCTCCTTTGTTCACCAGTAAATTCCGAGAATCTTGTTACATAGTATATTTTCAATAAATATATATTGAATGAATAAATGATTTCTCTCTCCCCAGTCATTTTAACGTGCTTGAACTTTCCTGGTGGTCGAGTGGTTAGGACTCCACTCATCCACTGCAGGAGGCTCAGGTTCAGTCCCTTGTTAGGGAGCCAAGACCCTGCATGCCTCAAGGTGAGGCCAAAAAAAATGACCAAACCAAAAAAAAAAATTTGCTTAAAAAATTTTGTGTAGTTAAAACTTTTCACATTGGAATCTTTTGTAATTAAGTAGAAAATATTCATAAAATGGTACTGAAAAGTGAGAGCTCTATCAAACTGCAAAAGATGCAGCAATACTCTTAGGATGAGTTCAGAAAATGCCTAAAGAGAGATACATTCATTTCAGAACAATTTTCGTAATTTACAATATTATATCAAATATCTTCTAATATATATATCAATGATTGATTTATCCGCTAACAAATGACATACTGACTCAGTCTTAAAGTAACAGAACTTTGTATTGCAGCCATCACAATAATAATTGATTTAAACAAGAATCTCCAATAGGGACTTCTCTGGTGGTCCAGTGATTAGGACTCTGTGCTCTTAACTCAGGGAGCCTGGGTTTGAGCTCTGATTAGGGAACTAGATCCCATATGTTGCAACTAAGAGCTCACATGCCCGATGAAGATGGAAGATCTTATGTGCCTCAACTAAGACCCAGTGCAACCAATAAATCAATAAATAATTAAAAACAAAAGAATCTCCAATGGATGCTAAAATCAATGGGTGCAGAACATAATACTTACATAAGTTTCAAAGTATCACCCCAGAAATTACTTATTAATTACCAAGGGGGAAAGGTTTTTACAATGGAGAAATCTTGTGAACACCATCTTAATCACATGATCAAACTGAGTATCAGTAATAATAGGACAAACTGAAAGAGTGTGCCTCTTGATATGATATATGGGAACGGTCATAACATCACGTATATAGTTCTCCTGCCAAATGTGTTTAACATTTTAAATAATGAGAAAAAATAAACTTCACATTGAAAGACATTCTGAAAAACAATTGGCTTGTGCTCTTCAAAAATGTCACATGCTCCCAATGCAGGGAGCATGGACTTGACGATCCCATGTGCCGCATAGTGCGACAAAAACATCAATGTCACAAAAATCAAACAAAGGTTGAGGAGCTGTTCTGATTAATGAAAACTAAAGAGACATGACAAGTACATGGAATGTATGTTCCTTAATTGATCCTGAATCAAAAACAAAAAAAGAAATTTGCTAAACTAAAAAGGATATTATTGAAGCAACTGGAGACACGAATATAACTGTATATTAGATAACTAGTATGCCAGTATTAAATTAGCACCCTGACTGTGCTAATTATGTTGTAGCTATGTACGGGAATGTTCTTCTTAGAAGAGATATGCTGAAGTTTAAGAAGTGTCATGATGTCTGCAAATAATTCTCAATAATTCAGGGAAAAAAACTCTCAAAGGGTTCACAAAACATATACATACATATATAAGCCTGTGGACATATGTAGTATATAGAGAGATTTTACATACAGGTGCACACAAACACATAGAAAAAATATGACAAAATGTTAACAGCTAATGAACCTAGGCAAATGATATTATTTGTGTATTCATTGTGCTAGTCTTTCAACTTTTCTCTGGCCAAATATTATCATAAATAAAAAGTCATTGAAAAGATCTTTGAAAAAGCAATAAATAGATTCAGGGTTATTTTGATTTCTTATCCAGATACACACTGCTCAAAATTTTTGATGGTGGCAACTAATCTTTCTTAGAATTCTGTTTCGCTAGCCTACTTTCAATCTCCTTATCTTTCTATTCACTGCCATCTTTCAAGAAGAGGCATCAATATGTATGTTATGTGGCCAATTACTTCAACAGAAAATGAATATTTCTAGCATGGACTAGCATGGACTGAAATTCTGTTTCTTCAAATAGGAGACTTCTCTCATAGGAACTCTTACAGATATATCCCATGTATATCCTGTAGAGAGCCTGCTTTTTTGTCTTAAGGCTAACAGCTTATCAGTGCAACAAAAACCATTCATGTATCTTTGGTGACAGAAGTCTCCACATCACTTCCTGCACATAATAAATGTCACCTCCCCCCCATAAGAAATCATTCATGTATCTTGTATATAAGTTTTTATTTCCAAGATTTTTTCTTATTGTTCTCCAATATCCTTTAACCTTAGACAAAAAAGAACCTCAAATAGTTCTGAAAATAGTTAAAATATTGCTTTGTTTTATAAAGAACTAGAGACAAATAGATCTGGATAACAAATAAGTGATATTTGCCATTATGAAGTAATATGCACTGTGAAAAACATGATTTGTGACAGATTTATGCCCATATCAAGACTGATCATTTTGGAATTATTTCATATTCTACACTCTACTTTTTTTCCACTCTAACCCTTTTGATACTAACTTTTGTGAAATACAAAAGCAGAATATTGAGGCTTACGTCATAGTTGCTCCTGGGTCAGCAGTCATTTGATTGGTCACAAACACAGCTACATTATATTCTGCATCAAGAAATAAAACTAAGAAACTAAGAGAATGGCAATATAAATATTAAAATTTCATTGTTTAGATTTCAGAGTTTAGAAAAACACTGTGCCATGAATTTCTCTGATAGACAAGATTACATTCCTGTTTTTTCACTGTTAACACAAAGTTGTTGTTATATTATTTAGGTACCTTATTATTTTAGAATCAGTATTTCTGGTTTTAAAAAACTGTTGTATCCCCATGAAGGAAATTTTATTTTTTAAAAATAGATTGTCTCCTGACATTATTCTGAGCTTCTCTGCAAAGCTTATCCAGCAAACAGTCACAGATGCTATTCTGATATCATCGTTTATTTCAAACATCTACCTTCTGAGATTTTTTGGAGTCGTGACAACATCTGGGCCAGTTTTTGCTGCCGTTCGGCCAACTCTCCACGACCACTGAAATCGACTCGGAAAAGTGCCATTATTGAATCAATGATCTGTACAAAATTAATGTAAAAATAAATAATGCTTTTGGAAATGGAAGTTAATTTGAATTGGAATCAACAGAAGAAAGATAATATGCTAAATAGCTGCAGATTGAACAGTATTTAAAAGCTTGTACCAGTAGCTTAAAGATGCCAGCTTCTTCATGGAACTTTGCTGCTACATAATCAAGTAGCTCCATCTGATGTTCACCTGATGGGAAATGCAGTGGGAAAATGTTATAAAAGCTAGAAGCAGCAGAGACTAAGCTCATGTATGTCCTTGGAACTTGGCAAAATAGAGCCCCTGAAGGAGTTTCTTAATTATGACGTCTTTAATATGGTAGCATACATACCAAAGGATACCTTATCCAAAAGAATGTTACTCTCCATTTCAAAGACATAGAATAAGAAATAATTTGAAAGCATTTCAATGTCTAAGGACTTAGATAATAAAATTTGTGGACTGACTAAATAAATCTGGAGAAAGGTAAAACAAAAAGAAAAAAGAATAATGTCAAAATATAAGTATGACTCAAATAATACATCAATGCTGCCAACCTTAAAACAGCCTAAGCATCCAATTGCATGGAGTTCTTACTAGTATATGCACGTGCATAGAGTACATTGTCCAGGACTGCATTATGGTCTACATTGAAGCGATCAGCAATGTCCCGAAGGCGATCTGGACGGCTGGAGTATGCCAGATTAAGGATCCAATAAATCAATTCCAAAAAGTTTAGACAACTACAAACAATAATGCTCTAAGTAAGTGTATTAAAGAGAGGCAAAACACTCTACCTGCATAGGTATTCAGAGGATGCTAATAAACACCTAAAATCTATATCAGAGTTTATTTTTCCTAAATGCCTTAATTAGGTAGTAATCACACTGATAGAAATAATGAGACAGTAATGAATTTAAATATTAGATTATCTAATCCAAACAACAATCTTGGAAGTGAGTTGTTATGGCCTATATTACATTTTACAAATGAGGACACTGACAGAGATTAGGCAAATCACTCAGGGGTAGGCAGCAAATCAGTTATAAGAGAAAAACTAGAAATTAAGATTTTTGAACCTTTTTTGTTCTCAGTTCTATAAAAATAAATCTCTTCTATGAAGATAATATCACTGAATTATAATTCAAGTCACTTCCAAGTGAATTAATTCACTCCATGTTCCTCACTTGTTCAACACGCAACAATTTAATTTACCACTAATCACATGTTGCCAATAAATGATAAATTTGACTACATGAACCAAAGGATCAAAAAAGTCACTTTAAGGGTACAGACAGGAATTATCATCATATAGTTTTTCATTTGTTTTGGGTTTAAAAATCCACTTCTAAAGGAGTTGTAATAGCATTCTGAAATTAGTAAATTCATAGCGGGGCCAAATTTGGTGTACCTGGAAAGATATTCTGGAAGATGCTAATAATCACTTATATCTATTCTAGACTATAAACAGTATTAACAAACATGTTTTTAGGTCTCTGGTGATCCCAATATTTTCTAAAATGACATAAGATAAAACGCATGTCCATGGACTCATTTCACTTTGTTTACAGTATTTGTGTTAATACTGATCATACTATGCTGTGCTGTGCTTAGTTGCTCAGTCATGTCCAACTCTTTGTGACCCCATTGCCTTCTCCCTGAGCAACCAGGGAAGCCAAAAAATACAGGAGTGGGCAGCTTATCCCTTCTCCAGGGGATCTTCCCTAACCAGGGCTCAAACTGTGGTCTCCTGTATTGTAGGTGGATTCTTTACCAGCTGAGCTACCAGGGAAGCTTATAAATAACTATAAAGCAAGGACCATTTATAATCTTATTTGTGACACTTGGAACTAGTTCAGTAAATGCTGAACTGTCTTTAGTATTTCCCAGTCATCCTACAGCACTATATATGCTTTCTTCAGAGCTACAATGACAGCCACTAAAATCTTCTATTGCTGCTGAGTATACTGAAATGTTATTGGTAGACAAATCAAAGATGACAAGGAATTGGAAGAGATAAAAAAAAAATTTTTTTTATAAAACCAGGTGACTGTCAGTTTTTATAAAACCAGGTGACTATATACCCAGGAATGGAAAGTTGGGCTTACACTAAAGGGAAGTTCAAACCAATTTACAAATGTTTTTTAGCAGATCAGCATATGGAATTATCAACCTATTAACCAATTACCAGTGCAAGGCACTATGGAGGATTTAAGGATAATTTATGCCATAAGTAAGTGTAAAATATAATTATGCACATACAAATATAAGTACATACAAAGAAAAATATCAAGATAGAGCAGTATACATGTAAGAGACACTGAAAGAATGAGAACATTTCACTTGGGCCCTTGCATGTCCTTGTTCCTCTGCATTCCCTCTTACACATGACCTGGCTCTTAGCTGTTTCTACCATTCTCGATAAAATCCAAATTGCCAAACAGTGGCAGATATTCCGCAAGAACAATTCCTCCCTCTCAAAGAACCATATTTAATCAACCATTTCTGAAACTAGCTGCACTCCAGCTGAGTACTTCTTGCTACAGTCCTATTGTTAAAACGAATGTCTTCTGAACCTGATAGCTCCTCAAACTATCGTTATTTCTTCTTCTATTTATTGGTTAATTACACACTACCTCAATTCCTTACTGTTTATTTGCAACAAGCTTCCATCATCTTTCTTTACTGTAAATGGTCTCTTGGACTCCTAATTGCAAATTTCAGTGATCTTTCTCAGTTTGCACCCTCTCTCTGTGTGGAACCCCTTTTCTTCTTAAAAAAAATTTTTTTTTGGCTGCATGGGGTCTTAGTTGTGGTAGGCAGGTTCTCTGAGCACGTTCTTTTGTTGTGGTGAGGGCTTAGTTGCTCCAGGACATGGGGGATCTTAGTTCCCTGACCTGGGATGGAACCCATATCCTCTGCCTTGAAAGGCAGATTCTTAACCACTGGACCACAAGGGAAGTCCCAATCCTTCTTTGAAATTTTCCTTATGCTTGGCGTCCACAACCAGATATCCTCTTACTTCGCCTATCCCCTCTTCCTAGACATAGGCACACCCCAAAGTTATGCTTTCAGTTCTCTTCCTGTAAACTCTCTTGCTTTTCCCTGGCCGTTTCATTCATATCAAGCTGAGTCCAACATTTTCAACTGCCATATGAATGTCCTTCTGTACCTCATATTCAACATATTAAAATGAAACATCATTTTTTCCTCTAAAACATGAGCTTCCCAATTCTGTAATCATTACTCTTTGAATATGTAGACAAACCTATGAATGGTTTCCCAAACCTCTCTTCCCTTTGTATATCAACTATAGTTATCAAATCTCATTATTTTCCTAGAATACTACAAAAGTATCCAATTTACACCCATCATCCAGCTTTAAGGCCCTTCATGTCTAACAGCCCCATTTCCAGCCTTGCATTCCGAGCTAACTTAATACTTCAACGAAACTGCAATTCTTTTTGTTACCTATTCAAATAGGTTCTTTTCTTTTTCCTTTCATATTTTTGTTCAATTCAGACCTTTCCTTTATTTGAGACAATGACTTTAAATGAGTCAACAATCTTCTAATTATTAAGCTAAATCTTTGGAGAAGTAGGAGGATTAAAAACAAATAAGACATAATTTCCTCTCATGTATTTGTTTTGTTAATTTTATACCAAACCCATTTGGAGAAGTGAAACCTTTTTAAATAAAACCTGATTTGATCATAGAAAACAAAATCATGATTACCAAAGAGAAAAAAGTGGTGGGGAGGGAAAAATTAGGAGTTTGGAATTAACATATACGCTATATAGAACAGATAACCAACAAGGACCTACTGCCTACTGTATAGCACAGGGAACTATATTCATTATTTTATAATAACCTATAAGGGAAAGAATCTGAAAAAGAACATATATATATGGGCTTCCCTGGTGGCTCAAACAGTAAATAATCTGCCTGCAATGCGGGAGACCTGGGTTCAATCCCTGGGTTGGGAAAATCCCCTGGAGAAGGGAATGGCTACCCACTCCAGTATTCTTGCCTGGAGAACTCCATGGACAGAGGAGCCTGGCAGGCTACAGTTCATGGAGTCACAAAGAATCAGACACAACCAAGCAATTAACACTCGCACATGTATACATATGTATGTATATGGGCTTCCCTGGTGGCTCAGTGGTAAAGAATCCACTTGCTAATGCGGGAAATGCAGGTTCGATCCCTGGGCTGGGAAGATCCCCTGGAGAAGGAAGTGGCAAGCCACTCCAATATTCTTGCCTGGGAAATCCCATGGGCAGAGGAGCCTGGTGGGCTATAAACTATGGGGTCACAAGAGTCGGACATGACTTAGTGACTAAACAACTACAACAATATATGTGTGTGTACATATACATATGTGTGTATGTATGTGTGTGTATATATATATGCACACATATATGTATGTATACATATATACACATGTGTATGTATATATATAAAACTGGGTCACTTTCCTGTATACCTGAAACATGACATTGTAAATCAACTCTATGTCAATAAAAAAAATAAATAATTCTTAAAAATATTTAAAAGAAAAAAGTGATTTGAAGAATTCAACTAGCAACTGTTTCCCCTTGCTTTTTTTCATTATTATTGGTTTATAGGATAGTTATAAAAATGACATATTTCAAACAAATGCTCTTTTATAGTAATAGTACTATATCACACATTATGTTAGCAATTTGCATAAATAAAAGGGTTACAAAGTGTTTTCTGTATCGATGAAGATAATCTTTCCTCCTGAGTAGCCACCTGCTCCTGGAAGTTGAGCTGTCACTAGGAAGCAATTAAAAATTAATTAATATTAACAAGAGTGAATGAACTCTGTACAAATGGATATACAAATTAACATGGGATTTGTTCTGGTTGCAACTCTCTAGCCATTTAGCAAATAGTAGTTTCTAAATAGCATGCTATATTTTTGTATTACTAACCAGTGGTAAACTTATAAGTATTCTTCTAGCATAACAGTAATTCAGCAAAGCATGTCAGTATCTTTCACCATGGGAGATATTCATGAAATTTAGTTCTCTTAAAGAACAGAAGTAGAATAACAAGGTCCTAATGTATAGCACAGGGAACTATATTTAACATTCTGCAATAAACCATAATAGAAAAGAAGGTATATATGTGCATAAATGAGTCACTTGGCTATACAGCAGAGATTGGCACAACACAGTAAATCAACCATATTTTAATACAAAATTTTTTAAAAGGAACAGAAGTGGAATTTAAACATTACTTTCTTCCTATAAGAAATGATCACAAATATAATTTATGCTATGTAACTCATTTAAGTAACTTTTCAATTAATAAATGCATTAATTTTAAATGCATTTTCTTTATATGTAGTATTAACACTAAGGAATTACTTTACATTAAGTACAAACATTATTTCATTTATTTTTCAAAACAATCCTAAAATGGCCCTATCATTATTCCTATTTTACTAATGGGGAAAATCTGAAAGGTGAAGCAACTTAACCAAGGTCATGCAGCTATTAAGGGTAGAGCTATTTGGATTCCAGAATCCCCTTATTAAACACTTACCCATGTTTCTTCTACTTAGGTCTAAGAAACGCAGTACAATGACTTTATGTAAAAGGAGATATTTTTGCTTATTTTAAGTCTTTTTTAGTCCCACCCTTACTCTATGGAAAGTAAGGAATTCTAAAGCCTCAATAGATTCTGTGATATTCTTATAAACACGATATACAAAAGACAGAATAAGAAAAATCGAGGCCATGAATAAATACCTCTCTCCACCAATACATTCATATATCCATTTACCTCCTCCCTATTTCCATTCAGGTGTTCAGAGTGCAGTACATACAGCATGACCTCACGTATCACACATTCACAGACCAGCTCTGGTATTTGTATAACCGTGGGGTGTTAAGTAATCTCTCTGAGATTACTTGCAAGTTTGTTCAGATTACATGAGATTATGTAAAGTACCAGGCACAAAGTAGATTATTAAGTAATGGCTATGATTATTATTATTATTGCTATCATTGTTGTTATATAGCCTTACCACAGAGGGTATGAGAGAGTTGGGTTTTTCCAGTTCGAAATTCTGTGAAACATAGAAAAAAATAGTTAATTTTTAGATTACTTTCATAAAAAACAGATATGGTCTCAAGGTATGGTTTCCTTTTCCAACTGTTAAATCTCACACACAAGTACCTCTGTGTCATGAATGGATTCTACATATATGAATACCAGTAATAAAAAGAACTTCTTAAAGGTTTTCTTTTTCAGAACTGTCCTTTAGATGACAGTAAAACCCAAATTCTTCTTAGGAATAGTCATGTAAATGAAAGTGTAAGGCTCTACCACAGGAAAGAGAGCCTGGGGTTTTCCCACTGATCTGAGATCCTCAAGGGGAATCCCAGGGGGATCCTCAGATTGGTGGTACCTCCTAGCTACCAACAAAAGCAAATATTCTCTAGAGAAAAACATCCCCACTATACCAATTTAGGCCTACTGAACTTCAACAGATTAAAATCAAGAAATATGTTCACAACTATCAATAAACACACAAGAAGGTTAAGTCATTCAAATGGGTCTCCCAGGTGGCTCAGTGGTAAAGAATCTGCCTGCAATGCAGAGAAATGCAGTTCAATTCCTGGGTGGGGAAGATCCCTTGGAGAAGGAAATGGTAATCATTCCAGTATTCTTGCCTGGGAATTCACATGGACAGAGGAGCCTGGCGAGTTATAGTCCTTGGCGTCGGACATGATTTATCGACCAAACAACAAGCCATTAAGACTGGGAGTCAACATAAATAAACGAAGGTTTGTTTCTTCAAGTCAGCAGAAACATCAACACTGAACAAACAAACAAACAAACACATTTGGTTCTCTGAGGACTGAAAATAATGGTAATTGTCAGGAGCAGTACATAAAATCGTTATGTATGGATTTCTTTTATTTTGGCTGCACTACGAGGTCTGTGGGATTTTAGTTCCCCAAGCAAGGATCAAACTTGGCCCCTAGCAGTGAGAATGCAGTCCTGACCTCTGGACTGCCAGGGAATTCCCAACTTTTTTTTTAATAGAGGATACAACAAAAAGAAAATCTATTCTCTATGTTCCTGAAATATGCATTTCTTAAAAATATTAATAAGATCAATCTCATTATACAACTACTTTCTGAAGGTATGAGAGGAAAAAATTTTCTTCTAAAGAAATCAGAGATAAAAAGATGAAAAATGTCAATAAAACTCATCTGTTAATGTCAGAAAATATTTTAATTGTAGCCCAGAAAGATCTTACATTATGATGACTGATATTTCATCGTAAGTTCCAAAACAGATACAATTTACCATTGATATGGGTGTGTATACCTACATATATTTTTCACATAACAAAATATTAAGCTTTTACCTACCTCCAAAAGCTTCTGTGATTGCCATGCTTTCAATTCCACCTCCTAGCAACTTACTAGAAATAGAAAGTAAGCTTCAGTAACAGAATCAGAAATAGAAATATCAAGAAAGGAGAAAGTGCTAATATCATTGGTACTATTTCTATCTATGTATGTGATGTGAAGAACCAACTCATTGGAAAAGACCCTGATGCTGGGAAAGACTGAAGGCGGAGGGAGAAGGGGACGTCAAGAGGATGAGATGGTTGGATGGCATCACTGACGTGACGGACATGAGTTTGAGTAGGCTCTGGGAGTTGGTGATGGACAGGGAAGCCTAGTGTGATGCAGTCCATGGGGTCCCAAAGAGTCGGACACGACTGAGCAACTGAACTGAACTGAACTCATCTATGTATCTTTCTATCTATCCAAGATAAACACACATTCTTGGCTGAACAAATGGCTTCCCCCCTGCTTAGATCACAGGTTATATTGTGTATGGGTAGGGGGATCAACAAAACAATCTGTAAGTCCTGATGTTCCTACTCTTGTCTACCAACAGAAATGAGCTATGCAGGCCTTATGTTTCATTACTCTTTAGAATTGAACTGAGGTTTGAGTAAATGGTTTTAGTTATTAATTGGGTTTTTCATACTGTGCTGGGACTATGTTTCTAAAAGTCAACTGAATATCCAAATTTTTTAAAGTACTGAGAAACATGAAAACTAGATATTAGGAGAATCCAGTGATTGTCACCATGACTGACATATCTCACACAAGCCAAATTCTATGAAGAACCTGTCAGAATAGAAAATATTCAAAGATGTGATAGGTACTGCTAGCAGTTAGAAAAAATAACTGTCAGATTTTGACAGCATGTACTTAATTGGTAACTCAGTGACTTAAAGCATTTGATATATATTCTTGATATGAAAAGACCTAAAGTTAAATAATCTCATTCATTCAATACAACAAATATTAACTATAGTAATTGCCCTAAGATCTGGTAGAAGCACTTTAAAAATCTTTGTAGTTTGTATTAGCTTGACTTTTGGGACATGGTCACAGATCAGACAGAGCTCTAAGAGATATGGACAATTTAACAGATGTACATTTACATAGTTTGAGAGTAACTTAAATGTAAATTGAAGCAACGTTGGAAGTTGTCCACAAATTTAGTGAGAGCTGTGGACTCCAATGAGAAAAAGAAAAAATCTAGATACTGACCCACATGAACTGAATCTAATGGACATGCTGGAGAGACCACTCCATTTGGAAGGCACGTGTTTAGAGATTCTATAAGGCTACCAACTATGAAAGGAAGCTTTACTTGTCCCTCTTCATCTTGAGAAAAACCACCCTGAAAATTTGGCTTAGAGAAATTTTAGAGAAATGACTATAGCTCTGGAAAATCTAAGACAAAATTTCTGGTGGATATTCTGAAAAAATGAACCCCAAATTTAACTGAAAGTGTACCCCAAATTGCTTGGGATAGCATAACTGTTCCCTTGGGAGACTCAGGAAAATTTAGTATTAGGAATAGAAATAGTACTTTTAAATCTTGAAAGATTTTAAAATAGAGACAAAAATCAAACTCACAGATGACTACTATATTAAATTTGGGAATAACTGCACATATTTGGTACTTGAAAACTCTCATAGTTTAAGAGAACTTGACATTTTTATTACATAACACATTAGCCTGTAATTGATTAAATGATATAGAGCTGCTGTTAGTTGATAGCTAACTTTATACACAGTATTTGAACATTTAAGAGTGTCTAAGACTCACTATACTTATAAGTTTAATTTATTAAATTTATAGGGGCTTCCCTGGTGGCTCAGATCATAAAGAATCTGCCTGCAATGCATTAAATTTATAAGACATTCAAGTAATTGAAAAGATTCTAGTAATTATACAAGCAAAGTTCTGAGGAGAAATATAATAAATTTATAAATATAAGTTAAAATATTCAAGGAAATTTGGTTAACCATATTAGAAAAGTTCCTTAAAATTTGCCAAATTTATACATGGGCTTGCAGCTTAAGAAAAAATATATTAAGTAATAACATATGCTGCTGCTACTGCTTAGTCGCTTTAGTCGAGTCCGACTGTGCGACCCCATGGACTGCAGCCTGCCAGGCTCCTCTGTCCATGGGATTCCCTAGGCAAGAGTACTAGAGAATGCCGTCCTCCAGGGGATCTGCCCGACCCAGGGATCAAACCCAGGTCTCCTGCATTGCAGCAGGCAGTCTCTTTACCACTGAGCCACAAAGGAAGCCCCAATAATATATAAATACTAACATATATTACTTAGTAATATATAGAGTAATAATTTCTCTAAGCCAAATTTTAAAATATTTATTTATTTGTTCTGGCTGCGCTGGGTCTTTGTTGCTGCATGTGGGCTTTCTCCAGTTGCAGTGAGTGGGGCTACTCTCTAGCATTTTTGGCGCTCGGGCTTCTCATTGCAGTGGCTTTCTTGTTGCAAAGCTTTGGCTCTAGAGCATGCAGACTCAGTAGTTGTGGTGCATGGACTTAGCTGACCCATGTCATACAGGACCTTCCTGGACCAGGGATCAAACCTGTGACCCCTGCACTGGTAGACAGGTTTCTTAACCACTGGGCCACCAAGGAAGTCCAGCCAGATGATTCTTAAACCACAATGTAGTAGAACAACTGGAGAATATTAAGTCATCATTTGAATCAAGTTATTTTGATCAACCTGACTTTGACCAATTTGTCTTTTTAAAAAAAAAATTTATTCATTTCGGTTGTGCTGGGTCTTAGCTGTGGCACGTGGGCTCTTCTCACAGCGTGCAGGCAGCATGTGGGATCTTGGTTCCCCAACCTGGGATCAAACCCATGTCCCCTGCTTTGGAAGTTGTATTCTTAACCCTGGACCACCAGGAAAGTACCTGACCAATTTGCCTTGGAGCAAGATTTGCCAAAGACTCTTCCTTAGCTGCTACTTGAACAAAAGGTTCTGTGATTTTAAAAATTTGAGGCAATGCTAGGTTAAACAGATGTTTTACTTCACTGTAAGAATTCAGACCCTTTAATAAAATGTATAAATCTCCAAGAGAAATACATAGTTTATTGCACTTACCCAACATATTTTACTATTTGTTTATTCAGTCAATTAGTTATTCTACAAATATTTACTGAACATCTAGTTTGTGCCAGAGATTGCTTTATGCACTTTGAGTAATGTGTGTATGTGCTCAGTGCTCAGTTGGGTCTAACGGGAGTAAAGCAGTGAACAAAAGAGACAGAGCCATCACTGTGGAGTTTACATTCTAATGAGGAAACAGACAGTAAACATAAATAAGTAAAATACGTGGTATGTCAGATGTTATTAAATGGTATGAATAAAAATTAGATCTGGAAAGGGGATAAAAGGTGCAGAGAATGAAGGTAGGAAGTTTTCATATAAATTTTCAAAGAAAATGATCACAGAAGGCCCTAATGAGATATGGGCATTTTAGCAAAGACCTGAAAAATCTGACAATAAGCCATGTACATAATGAGGAAAGAGTGTTCCAGGCAGAGGGAATGCTAAGTGCAAAGGCCATGAGGTGGCAGTGTCTCTGCCATTTTCTAGGAATAGCAAAAAAATTAGCACGGTTGGTACACAGTACACCAGAAGACATAAGAGTTTAGATTTGAGATTACATAGGATTTTTGGCTTTTGCTCTGAGTGAGCCTGGGGAGTCATTAGAGTGTTTTGGACAGAAGAGTGTTATGATCTGACCTATGTTTTGAAAACATTATTCAGGGGCTTCCCTGATGGCTCAGTGGTAAACAATCCTCCTGCCAATGCAGGAGATTCAATCCGTGGGCCAGGAAGATCCCACATGCCGCAGAGCAACTAAGCCCTGGTGCCACGACTGTTGAGCCTACGCTCTAGATCCCTGGAAGCGCAACTACTGAGCCCACATGCCACCACTACTGAAGCCCATGAGCCCTAGAGCCTGTGCTCTGCAACAAGAAAGACCACCATAATGAGAAGCCTGTGCACCGCAATGAAGAGTAGCCCCTGCTCCCAGCAACTAGAGAAAAGCCCGCTCAGCAATGAAGACCCAGCACAGCCAAAAATAAATAAATAAAATTATAAAAAAAACCTTATTCTGCCTTCTATGTGAAGAATAAATGGTAGGTGCAAGGTCTAAAGGAAGGAAGTAAGTTAGAAGCTATTATCAATAATCCAGAAGAGATATTAATAGGTAGTTTAGACCAGTGAGGTAACAAAGGAGAAGGCTGTGAGAAGTAATTGAATTCACATTTTTTTCTCCCTCTCTGTACTCATATAGATACAAATAGGAAAAATATACACATAAATTTTGTATTACAAAAAATTTCAAACATAAACAAAAGTAGACAAAAAACATTATAATAATAAACCATCATGTACCTATCCCTCAGCTTCAACAATTATCAACCATGAACTCATGGTCAAAATTTTTTCCATATAAACTGCCAACCACTTCCCTCCCTTTTCATATTACTTTAAGCAGATATTAGGCAACATATCAATTCATCCTAAATATTTCAGTAGTATCTCTACAAGATGAAGACTCTTACTTTTAATATAACTGCATTACCATATCACATCTAAAAAATTAGTAATTCTTTAATATCAACTACCTAGTAAGGGTTCAATTTTCAGTCTCATATGTCTTACTTCCTATAGTATGTTTGAATCAGGATCCAAAATAAGATCTATGTATTGAGATAAAGTGACATGTCTTTTAAATGATTTGTAATCTCTAGGTCTTCTCCCTGACTCCACCTCTTTTCTATTCTTTATAATTTATCTGTTGAAGAAACTGGTTGGTTTATTCTAAATATATTTGAAGACAGAGCAGACAGGATTTGTTAATAGATTAGAGTTAGCATGTGAGGGGGTAAAAAAAGCACCAAGGATGACACTAAGGTTTCAGATCTGAGGATTAGAAGAGATCTGAGCTGAGGGAGATTTTAGGAGAAGCAAATCTGGGGCAAATATCAGAAATTTGGTTTTGGACCTGTGATGTCTGAGTTGCCTAGCAGACATTCAAATAGGGAGGCATATTTGACTATTAAACTCTTTTTTTTCTTGGAGTTTTTGTGAGGTCAAGGTTTTGAGGAATACTTTGAGGAAATACTGTTCAAATTGCTCTTGGAAACTTCTCTAACTTATGAAATAATAATTCTGCCTACTAAGGCAGGGAAAAAAAAACACACTGTAGTCAATTTGCATTGGGAAGATGGTGACTGTGTCTTAGGAATCATAAGATGGTAAAAAAAATAAGGTGGTGAGGAGTTAAAACTGCTGATGCTGAAAAACAAAAACAACATTGGATTATTTCTTCTAAAATATTCACTCTAACAACTGAATTTTTAAAAATATTTATTTGGTTGTGTCGGGTCACAGTTGCGGCACACAGGATCTTTGATCCTCAATTGAGCATGCAGGTTCTTTTAATTAGTTGTGGCATACAGGATCTAGTTCCCTGAGGAGGGGTGGAACCTGAGTCCCTGGCTCCCCTGCATGGGAGTTCTAAGTCTTAGCCACTAGACCACCAGCGGAGTACCTAACAACTGGTTTTTAAGGAAAACCAAAAGTGAAATGGAATTTCCTTGATCAATGGAGAATAAAAAGGAAATGAAAAGTTAAACTGATTTCTTTAATGGCTTATTGATTAATACAGACTGATTCAGAAACTACTTATACTTTGAGTCTAAATTTCTTCTAAGAAAGGTAATCTCATTTTTACAAGCAGTCTAAAATTTATTTGCTTCAGTTGCCATTTGAGGGAAAAAAAATTCTGCAGAGTAAGAAGCTATTTCTATTGTTTATAGTCAAAATAACAACTCGGATAGAGGAAAAGAAATGTAGTATTCCAAAGACTGTGCTTAGTGGTTATAAAAAATATGAATACATACTCAAATTCCTGGCTCCCAGTGGTGATATGGAAAACCATCTTCCTCTTCTCACTATACTCAAATGCAGTCAAGAATCCTGGTTCCTACAGAAAGACAAAAGGAAAGGTTCAAAAAAGATATAAGATAAATATCTTAATTTCAAATGCTGCCAAAAACTATGTACTTGATTCTCAGAGTCATCATTTGCTATAAACTACAGTTCATTTGTCTTTGAAGGCAGCACAAGACCATGGTTAAGAACACAGGCTCTAGAGGCACCCTACCAAGGTTCAAAATATGTCTCTAACACTTATTAGTTGTGTGATGTGGGGTAAACTACTTAATCATGCTGTACTCTGGCTTCCTCTTTTGGGTCAAATGGGATAATAATAGTGTCTCTCTCATAGGGAAGGTATAAAGGTTAAATGAGATACATTTATGGCATAAAGCAGACTCGTACTTTACTAAGTGATTCAGTTGATTTCATTCAACGAGGCTGGCCCTCTGTGTTCTTTATTAGCCACTCCAGATAATTCTGATACATACCACTGTACTATGAAATTAACTTTCTGTCTCTGTCTCTCCCTCTATATCTCAATCTCTTTCTCTAAGAACAAACAGTTTCAGTTAAGAGAGGATTAGACTGTTGGTGCATTAGTGGGTACATGAGGAGAAAGATTCTTCTACTTGGTAATATAATTATTTTTCAAAGGAAAGAAGGCTAATGCCTTGGCTATAAAAAGGAGCAGTTTAAATCCCAAACCCTGGGTACTGCACTAGGGCTTCATTAGACACCCTGGCAATTATGGAACTGCCTTGTGGGTATACAGCTGAGTACTCAGAACATAAAGCAACTGAGTTGTGTTCAGACCAGTTCAACTGGGTCCTCTCCAAGTTCAGGACCACACTGACACTTGCATCTGGAAGGAAACAAGTGACTGTTGGTGAAGAGAATTTCTAGGACTTGGTGAGAATGAGACTCTCTTATACACATGTAGAAAAGGAGAAGCCTGCTCTTATGCAAAGAGGGAGACACTTTGGCCTTTCTGCACATTCTTATTCCCAGAGGTGCTGCCTCCAGTGGCCCCCAAAAGTTCTACACAAAAACTTGGGTCAAAGGTATGTATTTTTGCTTGGAGCCTCTAGGCCGCATAAGTCTCTTACAGTCTATCCGCCCAGGTACAAAGTACAGGTTTCACTTAGCTTTAAGCTCAGGTGCCTCAATGAGCACATTCTTGGTCATATCTATCTTAACTGCACAAATGTAGACCCAGCCACTGTTGGTCTTTTTCAAATGCAATGTTCTCTTATCAAATGCCTATACCAGGAGAGAGCAATTTCTTTGGTGCTGAGCGCTTCATAACAGCCATATATATAATGTTTGAGAAGATAATACAAAAAATAGGAGGAGGAAGGTAAAAAAATATGAAAAGGAGGGAATCCCTGGTAGACCAGTGGTTAGGATTTGGTACTCTCACTGCTGGGAGCCTGGGTTTGACCCCAGGTCATGGAACTAAGATCCTGCAAGTAGCACATCCTGGACAAAAAAAGAAAAAGAAAGGAAAGGCAGAGGCACAGAAAAGGAAAAAAAGTGATATAAAAGGAGACAAAAATAAAAGGTTTTGTAAAAAATGATTGCCTTCATAGTTTTCCTGGTCTCTTAACCTCTGTCTCATTTTTTTCAGAAATTACTACTTTGAAACTTACATGATGAAAAGCTAACATGGGGCATATAATATATGGTAATCCACAGGAACTCAGAGTTCTCACAATAGTTTCTAGTGTACATAATGAGAAAGGCTACAGAGATTCCCAGGGCCCTTTTAAGCTAAAACAACAAAGAATGGATTTTGCTTACAATAAGCTTGTTGGCTGCTTCTTTAATCTTGTCCACTTTTGCTTCTGAGAGTCCTTTGACATTGCATAGGGCTCTTCTTGTTGTCATCTGTATCCCTTTGATGGTACAGATGCCTACTGACTTCAGTTTCTTAATGTCGGCCACATTCTGTAAGTAAAAGAATGGGTGCAGCAGACTGAGGAAATGCCAGCCTGAAAGGCTCCCATACTATGTCATGTGCTTTCATGTCCATCTACTTCCATTACGATGCCAATTTTACACAAGCAGCCAGGTGGAACCCACCCACCATGTAGCCAAATGTTCTGGAAATATCTGAGTAGAACATACCCAGCATGCTGCCAAATGTTCTGGCTGTGCCCTGATTTCCCAAGAATGTTAGTGAGACCATGGCAATGTAACAAGGAATTCAAAAGAGGAGTCTGTTGGTAGAAAAGCTAACAAATTTATCACACATTCACCCCCTCAGTTCAGCTCCTTCTTTCTACAGAACTTCATTACCAGTATGTTCTTTAAAAATCTTTTAAGATTTTTTTCTTTACCCTTGGAAAATGTAAATAACTACATAACCAAAAAAACAGCATTTTCTCTTGCTCCAACTTTCTAAATTCAACTGAAAGAGAGTAAATGTGAGGGCTTTAAGGGTAACGTCAGAGAAGTTTTACTGTCAACTGACTGCTATTGAAATTCATCTAGCTTGTTACTTAAAGTCTGGATTTCTGTCAACATCATTTACTCTAATCACATGACACAGAAAGTAAATTTTCAGTAGACAGCTCTGAATGCCTCCCGTTGGACCAGTGGTTCTCAACTGTGGGCAATTTTTCCCCCTGGGGACACCTAGAAATGTCTGGAGAAATTTTTGGTTGTCACAACCAGAGGGTTGCTGCTGGCATAGAGTAAGTGGTTAGGAATCAGGGATGCTGCTAAACATCCTACAATGCACAGGACAGCGGCCTCAACAAGAAAGAATTGCTTGGTCTCAAATGCCAACAGAGTCAAGGCTGAGAAACCCTCAAAGGGACAATTTCACAGTGTTGAAAAAATACTTACAATTCCATGTTTTTGTAACAGGTCAATGTCTTGAAATAAAGATTCCTAAAGGAGACGGAACAGAAAAAAAAAAGTGTTCATTCTTCATATCCAACAGTTTCACATATTTTAAAGACTTAATTCAGCATTATGAGTCACTTCAAGATGCCTCAAATTCTGCTTCTCTAGACAGACTGAGGTAGGATCAATAATACTTTTTCAAACATATTGTTGCATACTTAAAAGCAGTGCCAACACCGAAAGCACTAGGAAGCCCAATACGGCACTCAGCCCCCCTGCAGTGGAAGCACAGGGTCCTAACCACTGAACCACTGGGGAATTTCAACAGTCTCTCCAAACTTTTTAAGACCTTAATCCAAAAGAGTGGAACAACACAAGCTATTTTTAAATATGTTTTCTCAGTCTTCTCCACCAGACCTTGAACTCCTTCCTCTGCTGTTTGGTACCAATATGGCCATACCAATTGTTAAATTATTAAAATACTTTCATGCCAGCTGCTAAGTAGCTAATCTTAGCACCCCTTCCCAAACAAGTTGTTACATATTTGTAATAGTGCCTCTCTCCAGAACCATGTTTTATTTCTAATAAATAAAAATAGTAGTTAAGTTTCTAAAAGTAGTAAACAGAGAAGGAACTCCATTTTTGTAGAATGATTGAATATCTATGTATCTTTCAACATTCTAGGCATACGTCTTCATCTTGGAATCCCGGTTCTTCCAGCACAACTTGATCCTCCTTCATATTGAACAGTGAACAGCAGAAATATAATCAATTCTGGAAAAACAAGAAATATTAATAAGTTGTCACAGATCATATAGTACAAAATCATTTGCCCACAGACTTTTTAATTTCATTTCAGTCATCAAGGACCAGAAAAATAATTAGACAAATATTAGAGCCCCATGAGCCACAACTACTGAGCCCAAGCACCACAATACTGAAGCCCGTGGGCCCAGCGCCCGGCTTCACACAAAAGAAACCACTGAAATGAGAAGCTTGCCCACAGCAGTAGCCCCTGCTGGCCACAACTGGAGAAGGATGGCAAATAGGAAGACCCAGTGCAGCCATAAATAAATTAAATTAAATTAAAAAAAATTTTTTTTTTCAAGAAAAAATATTTAGTTTGGAATAACTAGGCTGCTGCTGCTGCTAAGTCACTTCAGTCGTGTCCGACTCTGCAACTCCATAAACGGCAGCCCACCAGGCTCCCCCTTCCCTGGGATTCTCCAGGCAAGAACAGGAATGAGTTGCCATTTCCTTCTCCAATGCATGAAAGTGAAAAGTGAAAGTAAAGTCTCTCAGTCCTGTCTGACTCCTAGCGACACCACAGACTGCAGCCTACCAGGCTCCTCCATCCATGGGATTTTCCAGGCAAGAGTACCAGAGCGGGGTGCCATTGCCTTCTCAATAACTAGGCTGGCCTATCTTATTTCTCCTAAGCCTGTGGCATTATTTCTTTTTTCTGGTGTGGTATGTGTGGGTGAAGGGACTAGTTTCATTTATTTCCTCAAAAATGGCCACATTGTATCATCTTTTGATTTCCTATAGCACAGTTAATCATGACTAACAGTATCTTTTTTGTTGTCTTGGAAGGTTATTTAGAAGTAGAATCTTAGAATTCCATATTGATATTAAACTTTCATATTTGCTTACAGTCAAAGAACTTTGACTTTAAGTCTTCCGTGCATCCTCCCTGGCACCTAGAACTTAAATCTATCCTCAATAAAAAGATATTATTTTTCTCATGTATGAGGAATCCCTTCTGCTTTGGAATGATGAGGAGCTCTCTTGTAACATACTTTTTTGTTTCACAAAACATTAGATGTATTTCATTTTATAATATTAACTAGATTCATGATTTCAAGATTTAAAATTATGGTGGATAGTCCACGGGGACACAAAAGAGTCCGACATGCCTTAGCAACTAAACAACAATAACCTAGTATTTTAATGATAAAATATTAGGGTCAATAAGCAGATAAAGCCTTTAAGTCAGGAATCTACAAGGCATGACTGTGTTCGTTAGAAAATGTGGTCCAAATAATCAGCTTGCTCTCTTTCATCTCCTCACTGAACACCAAACTAAGTTGGGGCCCAGCCCAGTGGGGAACACACTTCTGAGGCAGAAGTAGGGTCGTTACCACCTAGTACAGGAAAGTATTCGAGGCAAACAAGGAGACAATGTAAACGGAATCTTCTGGAATGCGGTCTCTCACGATAGCTATCATATACATGACAACCCCCAATTCCGTGACTGTCCTTTCTTTCTTAATAAAAAGATTGTTCTCCATCTTTCTCAAATAGCAGTTGATGGAATGAACAGTTGAATCTGAAGTAGGGCTCCCAAACGCCTTGGCTTAAGGCGCCAGAAGCGGTCCAGGTAACCTTCACCGCCCCCGCCCACCGGCCATTTTCCTGACACCGGACTCCCTCACAAGGGGCCCGAGGAGGCCTCTTCAAAACTTAGGTCCGACTTGGTTTAAAATAACGATTCTGGAAATCCCTCAAGAGCACTCGACGGGGTGGGGATGGGAGCCGAAACGCACAAAGCCACCAGCCTAGAGCCCAGCAACGACCGTCGAGCACGACCTAAGAAAAGCCCCCATTTCCCCTCACATTCTTCACCCGCCTTCCCCTTTTGCCACAAACACCACTCGTACCGACAGTCTCCCCCAAGTTCTCAAGGTATTCGAATCCTGCCCCCGGCCGGGTCTTTCTAGTCCTCAGGGATTCTGATTCGGAATCAGAACGCTGAGACAGGCGTCCAACGCGTCGGAGACCCAGACGTTTGGCGCCAAACAGCTAGTCTGGGCTCGCGCCTGGCGTGGGCGTGGCCAGGACGGTGCGGGGCGGCCCCACAAAGGGCAGGGCGAAGATTGAGGGGCGGGGCCCTAGACTTGGAGAAGAACCGAGGTGCGGGGCCGTGGGAGGGTCTTGCGGGAAAGCCGCCAGGAGCCGCAAAAGAACCTGTGTGGGTGGCGAGCTGGGGTGAGGGAGCGACGCTGAGGTGGAGAGAGTGCGCAGAGGAGAGGCGCTTTGGTTGGAGCGGAGGCTGGGGCGTCTCTCGAGCGGAGGGAGATGCTGAGAACAGGAAAAGACTCTGAAGGGGGGCGCTGAGGCGATGCATCGAAATTAGGGGGTATTGAGGTGTGCGCTGAGGTGAAAACAAGCTGCAATGAGAGAGAAGGCCCTTGGGTGTGGCCGTGTTCTGAGATGAAGAGAGGCCACTGGCAAGGGGTCAGGAGGTGGAAGACCATGAGGCAGGGGAGGGGTGCTAAGCAGGGATGACTGACATGGTGACAGGTGACATGTGGAATACTTATCTTAATCAGGATACTCGGGTTAGGAAGTCGAATATGGCGATGGCGGGGGCGGGGGCGGGGTTCTCCCTGTTCAAGGCTTTTCTTTTCACTCCCAAGTTTTTCTTATCTGGCTTCATAATCTATATGTAATACCTCAGTCAATGTTCCTAATTTCTCTCCTTTCTCTGTGACTCTCTTACCATTTACCACTCTACTCTGTGAGTGAGGCACCCAAGGCCCATTCAGGATGGAGAGTAATATTTCTTCCTCTTAACTTGAAATTTTAAGTAGCCAACAGAAGCCAAACATATTTTGGTCCAGTTTTTAAATAGAAATTTTAGGCCAGCCTTCATGCCAGAAGAGCTGTCTCTGGCAGCATCATACTCCTCCCCTTAAATGGAGACTGACTGTTGAGAAGAGTCATGAAACATTTGAAAGAGCATCTGTTGAGGTAGAGGCTGTGATGTGTCTTGGATGAGTATCTGTACAAATAGTTCTTTGGGTTCAAGACCTAGTTCAGGGTGACCCTTTTTCTTCAGTGTCTGAATCATTCTTTGCCGGAATAAATAGCAAAAAAAAATCTACAATAGCAGTTGGCATTTTGTAGGACTACCCCACCCCCACCCAGGTGGGCTGTTTAAACTGCCAACAAATGACTGCCATAGTTCTTCAAAATCTGTTATTTTCCAGGAACATAACCTGTTCCGGTTAAATGGAAACTAATGCCTATTATTTAGATGAACTGGATGGTGATAATAGGCTTTCACCTTGGGCCTCACCTAAAATATAGTAACTTCTGAGCAACTTGTTAGATGGAGACATCAACTGTACAGAAGAGCTGCAAAGAGCACAGCAAGATCATTTAGGGAAATATAACATATGTAGTTTGGTGTAGTGACAGCTGGGAGAGAGAAATGTTCATAATATTTGAAGGTTGTGTGCAGTACACTTAAAGAAACTAAAACGAACTTGGTAATGACAAATTGGTGAAGTGAGTATAAAAATCTTGTTTGACTAGGATATTGATGTCTATATACAACTAAAAAATTATTTTAAAAAAATCCAAAGCCCCAGGGTGTTAAAAAGTACACTTGAAAATGTTTTCACTCAAATCAGGACAAACAAAAAAAGACTAGTCTTTAATATCTTACAAAAATTCTGAATATAATGAAGGTAGTATTTCAAATTTGTGAGGAAATGAATTCAGTGAATGGTGTTGGAACAAACTAGGTAGTCATCTGGAAGAAAAATAAAATTGGAACCATACTTCACACCTTATACTAAAATAAATCCTAGATGGATCAAGAAATTAAGTCTGAAAAATAAAAGTGCTAGAAGAAAGCATGAGAAAAAATGTTACTATCTCAGAGTAAGAAAAGTCTTTTAAAGTATGACATAAAACTTAGAAGCCATAAAAAACTTATAAGAATTACTGTATTAGAGAAAAATCCTTCATGGCAGAATGCTACTTTCCTATCCCAGATACAAAGCATGGCAAATCAAGGCTTTGTGTCAGTTGGTAACCAAACAGAATTGTGTCAGTTAGCTTTTCCAGTTTCTCAAACTGTTTAACAAGTCCAGGAGCTCTCCACAAAATTTTAAAAATTTGTGTCATTTTATGATACTCTAAGAAACAGAGAACAGAGTGGAATTATAGGGCAACCTGAATCTTAAACCATTACACTGTACTGCCCCTCTGTGGACAACCACTTTATAATCAAATTGAGTCATATAATTCCACCATGTACGGTTAAGTTTTTCCAAACTGGTGCCTCTAGATGTGTGTATTCTTGGTTTCAAGAGCTCAAATTTGAAAAATATTTTAGTAGAGAACTAAAGAATGAAAGGCCATTACAAAAAGAGAATCTCACTGTGTATATCTCCCTTTAAATTAGCATTTATTTAAAAAAATGTTTATTGAATCCCTACTATTTGACAAGGGCTTTGCAGGTGGCTCAGCAGTAGAGAATCCGCCTGCCAATGTAGGAGATGTGGATTCGATCCCTGAGTTGGGAAGATCCTCTGGAGAAGGAAATGCAACCCATTGCAGTATTCTTGCCTGAGAAATCCCATGGACCGAGAAACCTGGTGGGCTACAGTTTATGGGGTTGCAAAGAATTGGACACTACTGAGCAACTAAGCACGTGCACGTGCATGTACACACACACACTATTTGTCAGACACTGTACTAGGTGCTGGGTGCCAGAAATTCAATAACAAACAAAAACTCTAGTGTGGGTTATAGATAAGTTTATAGGCAATTACAGTAGCCTATATAAACATACATACATGTCAGTCATTTGAGGCTTTCTCATTTATTTAGATTTCTTTCCAAATTTGAAAAGCTTCCAACGTTGGCACACAGCTGCCCAGAGAGGTATGCTTGTGACCGTTTATTTAACCAACATTTATTAAACACTGCTTGGACCCAGCTCTCTGCTGGATATGAAGATAAAGACAGGTCTTTGCTCTCAAGGAGAAATGAGTCTAGTAGGAAAGATAGATATAGAAAGAGATAATAACAAACAGGGTGAGGTAAGAGGGATTATAGATACAGATGGGAGCCATGTAGACCTCTCTGTGGAAGATCCTCATAGAGGTGGTGACCCTTTATTTGGGACTAAAAGAATAAGTAAGGATTTTCCAGCTGAGAAGGGGTAAGGGCACAGGGAACACAGAGGCTTATTTAGGGAGCTGCAAATTGTTCTGCTGGAGTGAAAGGTACTAGGGAAAAAGGAACTCTCAGAAACCAAAGGTAGCATTTGTTGATAGCTAACATATCACTTAACTGCTTTCCACAGATGAACATATCCACTTCATACAGAGATAGCATGAGGTAGGAACTATTGTTATCTCTATTTACAGATGATGGAACTGAGGTATCACAAGGTTAAGTAACTTGCCCAAGGCTTACAGTCTGGCTCCTGTGTTCAGGCTCTCAGCCAATATGCTAAATGAGTATATGGCCGACTTGTATATTCATATATGTGATTCTATTTTCCATTTAGATAAGTATGATATAAGCACACATAGGCATGGCAACTAAGCCCAAATTAAAGTCCAGTCCAGTCATCTACAAGATATCTGGTCTTGGGGAAAATTTATTTAAACATCTTTGTGCTTTATTTTCCTCATCTGAAAACCAAGAATAGTATTAGTCTTGAGTTGGTATGAGAATTAGTGGGTTAATATATTTGAAGTGCTTGGGCTGCTGTGCGGAAAATGGAGTTAAGAGAGAGGGCAAAGAGAATACTTCAGAGAATACTGTAAAAGTTCAAGCCAGGGGTACTGGTGGTTTCAACCAAGAAAGTCCTCAGTTTGAAAATAGGGAAAATGTACTTCATTCACATTTACTTCATGAGAGAAGACAAAATAACCTGTAAAAATACATTTAAAAGTACAAGTCCCCAGCAGTGCCTTTACTGTTTTTAAGTAAAATGTTACATCCCCATCACTCAGCTTCAACAATTTTCAACATATGACCAGTCTTGTTTCACTTATACTTCCACCCACTTCCTCCCTCTCATATGGTTTTAAAGGAAATTCTATGTCATATAATTTCATCTGTAAATTAAATGCATATCCATAACACCATTATCACACCAAAATAATAATTTTCAATATCAAATATCCAGACAGCATTCAAATAACCAATTGTCAAAACAGAAACACAGATGTAGAGAATGAACATATGGATACCAGGAGGGGAAGGGGATGGGTGGGATGAACTGGAAGATTGGGATTGGCATATATACACTAGTATTTGTAAAAGAGATAACTAATGAGAACCTAACTAATGGGGGAAAAAATGGAAACACTGGAAGATTTTATTTTCTTGGATTCCAAAATCACTATGGACAGTGACTGCAACCATGAAATTAAAAAGATGCTTGCTCCTTGGAAGAAAAGGTATGACAAACCTAGCGTGCATGCATGCGAAGTCACTTCAGTCATGTCTGACTCTTTGTGACCCCATGGACTGTAGCCCGCCAGGCTCCTCTGTCCATGGGATTCTCCAGGAAAGAATACTGGAGTGGGTTGTCATGCCCTTCTCCAGGAGATGTTCCTGACCCAGGAATCAAACCTATGTCTCTTGTTTCCTGCATTGGCAAGCAGGTTCTTTACCACTAGCACCACCTGGAAATCCCTGACAGACCTAAACAGCATATTAAAAAGCAGAGACATCACTTTGCCGACAAAGATCGGTATAGTCAAAGCTATGGTTTTTCCAGTAGTCATGTATCGATGTGAGAGTTGGACTGCAATGAGGGCAGAGTGCCGAAGAACTGATGATTTCAAACTGTGGCGTTGGAGAAGACTCTTGAGAGTTCATTTGACAGCAAGGAGCTCAAACCAGTCAATCCTAAAGGAAATTAACCCTGAAATTGGTTGGAAGGACTGATGCTGAAGCTGAAACTCCAATACTTTGGCCACCTGATGGAAGAACTGACTCATTGGAAAAGACCCTGATGCTGGAAAAGATTGAAGACAGGAGGAGAAGAGGACAGCAGAGGATGTGATGGTTGGACGGCATCACCGACTCGATGGACATGAGTTTGAGCAAGCTCCAGGAGTTGGTGATGGACAGGGAGCCTTGGCGTGCTGCAGTCCATGGGGTCGCAAAGAGTCCGATAGGACTGAGCAACTGAACTGAAACTGACAGTTCATATGGGAATGGCACGATAGATACTGATTTGTTTCCTTTATTTGCTAGTTTTCAAAATAACAAATTGGTCCCTTAGCATCTTTAAACGGTGACCAGTTATTTTTTTTAACTAATGATATGAATATGTGGGTGAAAACATGTTTGACATGCTTCAGTCCATGACTATTATTATACTTAGATTGTCCCATCTTTAGCCAATGGGATTCTAAGTTGGCTATCGAGGCTTTCTAACAGGACTCTCATCTTTGGTAGCTTCCTTGCTATCTAGTATGGCGATGTTTCAAGTTCATTTCATAATTTTCCTGCCCTAGACCTGGAACCAGACAATTCTTGAAGGATCCCTGTATCCTTTTAGTGCAAATAGTATTTCAAAACCACGGTCTAGTTCATTACTACTGGGTTAGTCTTCATTTCCAAGTCATTTCAGTGGACAGAGTTAGTTGGTTGTTTTTTTTCTTTTTTTTTTTAAGCTTTAAGGAGATATAAATGATATATAAGAAAGTGAACATATTTAAAGTCTGTGAATCCCTCAGCACAATGAAGACTGTGAACATAACCACCATCCCCCCAAATTTTCATGGCCTCTTTGTAATTTCTTCCTTCTCTCCTCCTCTACCCTCTTTAGCCACTTCTACACTCATTCCTTAGGCAGCTATTTGTTTGTTTTTAAAGACAGGGCTTCCCTGGTGATTCAGGAGGTAAATAATTCGCCTACAATGCAAGATACCCAGGTTCCATCTTTGGATCAGGAAGACTCCCTGGAGAAGGGAATGGCTACCCACTCCAATATTCTTGCCTGGAGAATTCCATGGACAGAGGGATCTGGCAGGTTACAGTCCATTGGGTCACAAAGAGTTGGACTGAGCAACTAACAGTAACTAACTAAAGATAAAATATATCCTCAATTCATAATCAATTCAAACTCAGGACCACAGGATTTTATCTTCATCTCTTCTAGCTTAACATCTGATTTTGTTTACTTCCATAGTGTAGGAATGACAGAATGGGGGTATTATACAATTACTCATTTGCTTTATTCCATATTATAGCTAGTGCTTCTTAGATGTTCCCTTTGGTGCTTTATCCCCTCCCCCCTTTATAAAGGGTGAAGAATTCTTCACCATAATTTTCCCTTCTAATATTTACAAAGAGTAGAGACAGATCTTTTCATCTTGAACTGCCAAGAGGCCTATGGTTATGAGTCCTCAGTAACTTCTGGAAGGGGTCTGAGCAGGCATGATCTGCGACCCAAGCTGTGCAAAGGATCATCCTGAAAGACATGTCCTGGCTTCTATGTTCAACATGTCCTGGTTTCAGGAGAAGAGTATACCTTTTAACAGTAATGATAATAACAACAATAGCTGGTAGCAATTATCAAGTGAAATATGCTAAGCCAGGAACTTTGCATAAATTATCTCATTTAACCAACACAAAAATACCTTCCTAGGCAGACATTCCCTTTCTGCATTCAAGAAAACAAGTTCAAAAAAAAAGAAAAGTTCAGAAAAGTCAAGTCACAAAAGCTACTAGGCCTAAGGTCATAAATCTACTATGACGCAGAACAGGGATCCAAAGTTCTGAATTTTCTGGATCCAAAGCTTGAGCTCTTCCCTTTTACCCTTCTTCTATTCCTTTACCTGGGTAATATTCTCCAAGGGGGTCACCTAGAATTACACTCAAGTTCAAGTGAAGATATTATCTAAGGGAGACACCATCTGTTCCAAGAATGTACTTAATTGCTTCTTGGTTCAGGCTGTCATTTGCTTGATTTTTTTCTTTCTTGGCTGGGTTGGGCAGACTGTTCTAACATAGACCAGATTACTCCCTTGTTCCCTGAGACCCATATGATAAAAGTCAAGCCCCTCAGCCCAACTGCAGGTCCTTCTACACACTGGCCCATGTACTTCTGAGCCTAGGTGAAGTCTGTGGGCTTGGTTTTTCTTGGATTCAAAGCAGATCTCTAGCACAACTTTAATGCATTTATTGGTTTACACATCCTTCCCTCTCTTCTAGTCTGTGTACTCTTTAAGGTCAGGGACTGTTGTCTTTATTCATTTCTGTATCAACAGGACCTGGTATGTGCAAACATGAACACTTCCTCAACCTCTTTTCAAGCCCCAGTGTCCTCCTAAGAGAAATGGAGGTACCAACACCCACCTGGGGGAGAAGAGGGGAAAGGGGTTAAATCTGAGATAATGTCTGAAAAGGACTTAAAGTACTCAGCACTTAGTAAGTACTTAATAAATGATGTCTCCTATGACCACTATTATATGATACATATAATGCATACCTATATATACCCCATGGGGGAAGGCAATGGCAACCCACTCCGGTACTCTTGCCTGGAAAAATCCCATGGACGGAGGAGCCTGGTAGGCTGCAGTCCATGGGGTCGCTGAGAGTTGGACACAACTGAGCAACTTCACTTTCACTTTTCACTTTCACGCATTGGAGAAGGTAATGGCAACCCACTCCAGTGTTCTTGCCTGGAGAATCCCAGGAACAGGGGAGCCTGGTGGGCTGCCGTCTATGGGGTCACACAGAGTTGGACATGACTGAAGTGACTTAGCAGCAGCAGCAGCATATATACTCCACAGTGTTATTATTAATAAACAAGTGAATAAAAGAATTAGTAAGCAAATGCATGAATGAATGAGGTAACTTTATGCCAATTTAAATTCTGACTTTGCCTCAGGTAGGAGTGGACTTTAATATTCTTTGTCCTATGGAGGGGAATGACTAAATGTATTATTGTATTATTTTTTGTTTTCTTGTTTCCATTTTAGAGTAAATCCAACAACATGTGAAGACTTCATCCAAAAAGTTCTTTTGATTCTTAGACAAGGATTCATTCAGGTGAGATGGAAGGTGAGAGGATAAAGACTATTTCATTTTTCTGCATTGGATTTGATTTCTTGATCACCTTTCTGTGGGTGAACCATAAAGACACAAAGAGAAGTAGGTTAAAAAACCAATGTGATCAAGAGAATGAAGAAAGGAATTCCCAACATTATATAAACAGCCTGGAAATGAACCACCTAGAGTGAAGTAGATCAGAAGGCCGGGAAATGGAGGTAAACTAATAGATTATGTAAAGCGTCTGAATGTACTGGGAGAATTTGGAGATAGACTGTCTTAAGTATATTAAAAAAAAGAAAGAAAACAAGTCGACTGAAAAAGAGATTTAGTTCCAGTGACAGCAAAGAATTTTGCAAGAAATAAAAACAATGAAAGTATATTCTGTAGCTCATGGTAATGGTGTTGATGGTATAATAATACTGATTAAGGAACCAGCCAAAATCACAACAGAAGCATATTGGCAGGATGGGAGAGGAAAAGTGTGTGCATGTGTGAATCTAGTCCTCACCTTTCATTGTGAGAATTCAATAGATAATGCCTAACACTGGAAAATCAAGAGTACCAGGATATTCAAACATATGGAGGAAAACAAATAACAAAACAATCAGTTAAGAAAGTGGAAAGTAACTCTAGCTGCCATCTTGGCGCCCCCGCATGTGTGCGCTTAACCTCAGCTGGTCTGTCCGAGATCACTTGAGCGCCAACCCTAGTCTCCCACGTGGCCCCATTTCCGCTCCAACAAGATGAAAGAAACTATCATGAACCAGGAGAAACTCGCCAAACTGCAGGCACAAGTACGCATTGGTGGGAAAGGAACTGCTCGCAGAAAGAAGAAGGTGGTTCATAGAACAGCCACAGCAGATGACAAAAAACTTCAGTTCTCTTTAAAGAAGTTAGGGGTAAACAATATCTCTGGTATTGAAAAGGTGAATATGTTCACAAATCAAGGAACAGTGATCCACTTTAACAACCCTTAAGTTCAGGGATCTCTGGCAGCAAACACTTTCACCATTCCAGACCACGCTGAGACAAAGCAACTGACAGAAATGCTCCCCAGCATCTTAAACCAGCTTGGTGCCGACAGTCTGACCAGTTTAAGGAGACTGGCTGAAGCTCTGCCCAAACAGTCCGTGGATGGAAAAGCACCACTTGCCACTGGAGAGGAGGAGGAGGATGAAGTTCCAGATCTTGTGGAGAATGTTGATGAGGCTTCCAAGAACGAAGCACATGGAACTGAGTTAACTTCCGAAGAAGATGAATCTTGAGGAAGTTTACTGGGAGCTGCTATTTTATATTATGACTGCTTTTAAAATTTTGTTTATGGATCTGATAAAATCTAGATCTCTAATATTTTTAAGCCTAAGCCCCTGGACACTGCAGCTCTTTTCAGTTTTTGCTTATATACAATTCATTCTTTGCAGCTAATGAAGCTGAAGAAGCCTAAGAATAAAGTTTGAGACAAAGAAAATTCTTTGCCTAGTATATGGTTTTATTTTTTATTTCATTGATACCAATTTGTACACAGAAGGCAAATTGTTTATAAAAAGCTAATCATGGCATGTAATGTGACTGATAATAATGAATGGAATCTGATTAAAGATTTAAAATGACAGTTAAAAAAAAGAAAGTGGAAAGTGTTGCTGTGGAATAGGCAAGGGGGTCTGGAAGAGTGCAATTTTTGTAACAAGCTGTTAGCTGAGTTCTCATAAATGTTTTATTAACAGAGATATAAGATCAAGAAAGCTTGGAGACTACTGATCAAAAAGATAGCCAGGGTTTCACATAGAGGTAGATGTTTGTGGAAGACTTTGCAGATCCCCTGAAGTACATACATAATTCCATCATGTAGCCCACCATCTGCCACCAGGACTTGAAAAGTCCAAATATGGCCATGTGGTTCCCTATTTAATATCGTTCATGGATTCCTACCACTTAGATACTAAAGTGGTTTTGCTTAGAAAAGAAAATTCCTTCATGGTTTGTCCAGGAATCTTCTCCAGGCTCATCTCTCCTAGAGCCCTTCACATACTTCCATGACCTCCTGCCATGTTACTTGCTGCCTCTGAGTCTTTGCCTCTGCTGCTCCCGACTGTGTTGGGAAGGTCCCCTGGAGAAGGGAATGGCAACCCATTCCAGTATCTTGCCTGGAAAATCCTATGGACAGAGGAGCCTGGAGGGCTGCAGTTCATGGGGTCACAAAGAATTAGACATGACTTAACAACTAAACACGCATGCACATGTTTGTATTGTGTTTAGCTTAATGCTTGGCACAGAGTAAACAGTAAATTGGTAGCCACTATTATTATAAAGAAAGTGAAAGTGTTAGTCGCTCAGTTGTCTCTCTGCGACCCCATGAACTGTATGTAGCCCTCCAGGCTCCTCTGTCCATGGAATTCTCTGGGCAAGAATACTGGAGTGGTTTGCCATTCTCTTCTCCAAGGGATCTGCCTGACCCAGGGGCAGAACCCAGGTCCCCCGCATTGCAGGTGGATTCTTTACCATCTGAGCCACCACTTAATATTGTTACCCATAATATTTTAAGTAAAATAATGGGTAAAAGAGTAAATGCATGAGTAAATGTAGTGACCTAAGGAAAAATCTCCCCACTCCCGCTTTTCACTCAACCTAGGAAAAACTATAGTGGAATCTTTCCCCCATCCTGGGAATATTTATTTCTATTTCTCAGTCTTTGGCCACAAGTTTCTTTTCCTCCTGTTTTTGTTCTCCTACTAGCAGGAATGTCAGAAATTTTGTAGGAGCTTCCTAGTTCCTACAGGGAAGAGACTTCATCAGTGCTTGATGGTGAGAAGGAAGAGTCAGTTGAATTCTGTTTCCATTCTCCATCCCTCTCTTCCTTTCCCTTCCTGTGGGGGAAACAAAAAAGACATGAACAAAAACTGGCTCAAAACTTCAGTGTGATCTCTTCAAAGGTTTCACTAGAATCTTGATAAGTACCGAAAGAAGAAGTTTACAGATCAGCCAAACACTGGCAATAACAAATAACTGAAGCAGAGTGCTGAACACATGGCAATGACTCCCTCACTCATCTTCTAGGTATTAACTGAGGACCTGTTGGGTGCTAGGACCTGGAGGGAAAAAAAGGTCATCTAGGGCAGTATTCCTGACCTCAAGGACAAGTCTCAATTTATGGACAAGCAAATCTGTGACTAGAATATGCTATGTTCTGTGGTATGTGATCAGGAAAGCATAGGACAATACCCTGAGTGGGTAAATCAGGGAAGACTTCCTGGAGGTGATGTCTGAGCTGGGTTTTAAGGGTTACTGAGGGGTTAGCTAGATTAAGTAGTAAGGGTGAAAAGCTGTAAACTGAAAGGGTGGGGGAGGGATGGAATGGGAGTTTGGGATTAGCAGATATAAACTATTACACATAAAATGAATAAATGACAAAGTCCTACTGTATAGCACAGGGAACTATAGTCAATATCCTGAGATAAACTGTAGTGGAAAGAATATAAAAAAGAATTTATTTTTATGTATAACTGAATCACTTTTCTGTACAGCAGAAATTAACACAACATTGTAAATCAACTATACTTCAATTAAAAAAAGTAGTTGAAAGATAGTCATGTCTGAGGGAATAAAAATAATATTGGTGAATTAGATTAGTTGGCTTTTTGTATTTCTGAGAATCTAATCTGGATATCAGAAAGACTGCTAATGAGTTACCATTGAATTTACAGGATTCCGTGGCTCAAACAGGTGGGCCTCAAGCTAAACTATTATTTTTAAAATGTGAAGGAAGGAAGGAAGGAAAATTTCCTTCCTGGTTTGAAGGAAAATTTCAGCTAGAAGGTTGAAAGTCTTCCTTCATTAAATTTCTCAAATCATTATGCTTTGGTTTCTTTATCTCTGAAATGGAGAGTATAACGCCATCTATCTGTGGTAGAGATGGTTATTTAACAACCCATCATCCACTCTCCCTTTTCACTTTAGCAATGGAGCTAGTTTTTGTTTAAGGTGGTAATGTACCCAGATTTAAAAAACAAATAAACAACACATTTACCAGTCTCCTTTGAAGCTAACATCACCATGTGACTAATATCTGGCCCTTGAAATAAATTGGTAATGTTATACAATATTTCCAAGGAGGTTACTAAAAAGGGAGAAGTTAAAAGAAATTGACTACACACGGGCATGAGGGATCTTTCTAGGGTGATGAAAAATTCTAAAGCTAAATTGCAGTAATTGTTGCAAATCTCTGTAAATTTACTAAAGTCACCAAATTACACTGGCCAAGTGGGCAAATGTTATGGTAAGTTGTACCTCATTAATATTATAAAATCATAATCACTTTTATTTTAATAAAAGAACATTTTAAATTTTTTTAAACAATATTTATTAAAAAGAAAGAAATTGCTGTAGCCATACATTCACGTTCTAGCAATGGGATGTAAGTGGAAATGTTGTTTGGGACTTCTGGAAATGCTCCTTAAAAGAGAATGTGGCTATAGATTAAAAGTAAATGAATGGAGAAAAGTATACGATGCTAATACTGATTAAAAGAGAGCAAGGGTAACTATACTAATTTCAGACAGAGCAGATTCAAAAGCAAAAAAAGTTATTAGGGATAAAGAAGGACATTATATAATGATAAAGCGGTCAATTCTCCAAGAAGACATAACAATTCTTAATGTGTATGCTCCTAACAAAGCGGCATCAAGCTACACAAGGGAAAAACTGCTTGAAAACAAGGACAAATAGGTGACTCCACTATCATAGTCAGAGACTTCAGTTCAGTTCAGTCGCTCAGTCGTGTCCGACTCTTTGCAACTCCGTGAACTGCAGCACTCCAGGCCTCCCTGTCCATCACCAACTCCCGGAGTCCACCCAAACCCATGTCCATTGAGTCGGTGATGCCATCCAACCATCTCATCCTCTGACATCCCCTTCTCCCTCCACCTTCAATCTTTCCCAGCATCAGGGTCTTTTCAAATGAGTCAGCTCTTCGCATCAGGTGGCCAAAGTATTGGAGTTTCAGCTTCAAAATCAGTCCTACCAATGAACACCCAGGACTGATCTCCTTTAGGATGGACTGGCTGGATCTCCTTGCAGTCCAAGGGACTCTCAAGAGTCTTCTCCAAGACTTCAACACTCCTCTAATCAGAAATGGACAGACCCAGCAGGCAGATAATTGGTAAGGATATACTTGAGCTCAACAATACCAATAATCAGCAGGATGTAATTGACACCTGTAGACTACATCACCCCAAACATCAGATTATACAGTCTCTGCAAGCTCACATGTAACATTCACCAAGACAGACCAAATTCTGGGCCAAAAAAATATACCTAAACAAATCTGAAAAAGATAAATCACATTATGCCTGCTCTCAGACCAAGATGGAATCAAACTAGAAATCAATAGCAGAGAGAGAGAGCTAGAAAAATCCTCAAATACTTGGAGATTAAACAACATACTTCTAAACAACACATAGGTCAAAGAAAACTCAAGAGAAATTGCTTTAAAACTCATCAAATCCTCCTGGGTTAGGACACACAGTTTTGAGGGCAGGAGCCTACTGTGTCCTCGCTTCACCTGGCAAAACAATAAGTCTCTTCTACTTCATCCAAAACTCTGTCTCTGAGATTCAATTCGACACTGGTGTTCAGAGGCTGAGCTTTTGGCATCACCATCAGAGACTTTTATGAGGCTTAGTTTATGGAGGCTGGGAGAGGGTGTCTCTCTTTCAGGTCACACACTATAAGGACATAGGCTTGGGGCTGTTCTTGGCGCCCTTTCTTTCTTTCAAAGGCAGTTCAGTCAAGTCCGACTCTTTGCAACCCCATGAACTGCAGCACACCAGGCCTCCCTGTCCATCACCAACTCCCAGAGTTTACCCAAACTCATGTCCATTGAGTCGGTGATGCCATCCAACCATCTCATCCTCTGTCGTCCCCTTCTCCTCCTGCCCAGCATCAGGGTCTTTTCTTTCAAGGGCAGGGGTAGCTTGAAAAGCAAGCCAGCACACAGGAACAGAGGGTCATAAAAGAAAGGGAGACGACTTCCCTGGTGATCCAGTGGACCAGAATCTGCCTGCCAATGTACGTGACTCCCGTTGGATCTCTGGTCCAGGAAGATCTCACATGCCTCAGGGCAACTAAGGCCAAGAGCCACAACTATTACAAGTACTGAGCCACCCCCTACCCCTGCACTCTAGAACCTCCGAGCACCGCAACTAATGAATCCCATGTTCCCTAGAGCCCATGCTCTGCAACAAAAGAAGCCACCGCAGTGAGAAGCCCTTGCACTGCAATGAAGAGTAGCCCATACTCACTGCAACTAGAGAAAGCCCACGTGCAGCAACAAAGACCCAGTAAGGTCTACATAAATAAATAAAAAAATTTTTTAAAGAAACAAAAGGAAAGAATCTGAAAATATCTTTGAGCCCTCAGGTCTATCGTACCTGTAGCCAGTCTGTCTGTGGCCTTTCCAGTTACAAAAACCATGAGATTTTCCTTCCACTCAAGCTGGTTTGAGTTGGTTTTGTGGCACATGCAACCTAAGAGCTCTGACTCAAACAGTTCATAAAGTACAAGTATTTGGCATAGAGGAAGTACAAGGTCATTGGTAGCCCTTACAGTTACCATTAATAAAAAATAAAGTGAGAATTGGGTGACTAACCCATAAAAGTGAGTAGACTTTTATAATACAAAAATATTACATATATATTTTTCCATGTATTAAGAATTCCTACAATGTTCACATTTTTACTTTTTCTATGGTCTTTGTTCAAACAAACCTCAACATAAACTCAGTCTCCCTCTGATGAATTCTTCTAGATTTCTTTTCAGGAGTGTCCTCAAGGAAGGTTGAAGCCTGGATGAACATGTGGTTTGCCTTTTTTTTGTCTTTTGCTCTTTGATCAATATTCTTCACCTCCCTGTGGGGAAATCACAAAGACACATGGAAAAAGACTAAAGAGTCGGCATTATCTTTTTACTTTTTACCCTATCTTCACATGAAAAAGTAGCAGATATTTACGAATTCATTCATTACATCTGTCAAGAGCAACCGACTGAAGCAGAAAGTTGGCCACACAGCAGCGACTCAGTCACCAAGCTCCTGCTCTGTGCTGGGAGTCATACGGCCCTGAGGGATACAGAGAAATAAGACACTGTCCCTGACTCAGCAGAATGTACTCAAATTAGGAAGACAGGTGAGGAGAACCAACCATCTGAGAGAAAGCTGAAGCATGAACTTGAGGCAAGTGGAATTCAATTTGGGGTTCTGCCATTTGCTGTGTGTCCTTGAGCAAGTTACTTAACCTCTCCTTGCCAGTGTACTCATCTCAACATGGTAATAATAGAACCGAGTGTAATGTTGAGGATAAATTGAATTACCATAGGTCAAGTGATTAGCACAGGGCCTGGTAGTAATACACATGAAGTGCTCAGTAAATGTCAGTTGCTGCTGCTGCTATTATGATAGGAGAAGGTTTTCAGTGGAATTGGGAAGTATACCAGCTGACCTTTGAAAGGTGAGTAGACCTGTATTCAATGAAGAAACAAGTTATGGACATTCAAGGTAGTCAAAACAGAAATAAAAATATATTCAAGAGAATTAAGATGGTGTCATATATTTCTCTGCTGCTATGGAATAGATGTAATAAGACTGGTATTAAGAAACTACTGTTGACCTTGGCCTGAACCAGTGGTTATTCCAACAATGTCTTTCCCCAAGTCAAAAGAAAAAAATTGTGTTGACACAACATTCTCACTTTTGGCATCCTCTTTTCCTAACCTTCTGAAGCCAGCTTCTGCTTGCAGTGGAGAGACAAACAAGCAGCAAACTGCATTTGTTTTTGTTGTGATGACATTTTCTAATAGGAAAACTTGGACATAAATCCTTGATAGTATTTTCTACCAGAGAAAGGCCCACTCCACTATTCTTGCCTGGAAGATTCCATGGACAGAGGAGCCTGGCGGGCTACAGTCCATGGGGTCACAAAGAGTCGGACACGACCGAACTGAGCAGTATTTCCTATATTGTCATTTCTCGGGATTTTGAAGTCTATACATGTCTTGTTGAGTTGCTAAGTCATGTCCAACAATTTTGCGATCCCACGGACTGTAGCGTGCCAGACTCCTCTGTCCATGGGATTTCCCAAGCAAGAATACTGGAGTGGGTTGCCATTTTCTTCTCCAATACGTATCTTAGGTGCCTATTTTCCACTAGTAAGAGCATCTTTAGCTTGTATGACAGGATCATATGTCAAAACATTTCATAAAATTCTGCAAAGGGGGTTTTGAATTGCGGGTGCTTGGCCCCCATACAAGTTTAAGGATCACGGCTCTGACTCACAAGGAAACTAAGTTCTCCAGCAGCAATTGATCCTGCTCTTTCATTACAGCTCCAACTGCATGTGCTAACCAGGTTCTTCCTCCACCCAGAGCAGAGATCCCTGCAAGATAGCTCCTGGATTGCCTTTTCTTTCTTTGTATATATATTTATTTTTATTTATTTGTTTTGCTGTCTTGGGTCCTAGCTGCAGCACATGTGCTCAGTACTTGCAGCACACAGGCTTAGTAGCTCTGAGGCACGTGGGATCTTAGTTCCCTAACCAGGGATCGAACCTCCATCCCCTGCACTGCAAGGCAGATTCTAAACCACTGGACACCAGGGAAGTCCCTGGATTGCCTTTTCTAAGGAACATTGCTCTAGGCCGCCCCAATAGCAAACTTTCCAACTCCAAGACCTGGTGCTGCTTTGGATCCTGCAGTTTTCATGGAACGAGGTCACATGTATTACCTCTAAGAGCCGTCATTTGCTGAGCCCTTCCTGTGAGCCAGGTACCAACCTAGACATCTCCTTTAATCCACACAACTACTCTGTGAGTAGTGTCCTTGTTTTACAGATGGGGCATCCAAGACTCACATGGGCTAAATGATGGACCTAATCCATAGAGAGGGTGAGACAGAGCTGTACCTGCAGCTTCAGTCTGTCCACCTTCAATGCCAGCGCTCTGAACGGATATGCTACATTATGGGTGCTGTGCTTAGTCACTCGGTCATGTATGACTCTTTGCAACCCTGTGGACTGCAGCCCACCAGGCTTCTCTGTCCTTGGGAATTCTCCAGGCAAGAATACTAGAGTGGGTTGCCATGCCCTCCCTCCAGGGCATCTTCCCAACCCAGAGATCGAACCCAGGTCTCCCACATTGCAGGCAGATTCTTTACCAACTAAGCCACAAGGGAGGCACATTAGGGGAACAAGTGGTAATTGACATCCCCAAAGAGTCCTAGCCCACCTACAAGTAATACTCCACATGGGCATTTGTCATCTTCCACTATTGTTATGGCCACCATCAAAAAAAAATAAAGACAGTGTTCAAAAATTTAAACATATATAAAAGTAAAGAAAGTTGTATAATTAGCATCATTTACCGATTATCTTGCTTCAATAGTTATCAATCTTATTCATCTATTATCTATTATCTCCTTTGCCTCCCTCTCCCCATGCCAAATGGGTTAATTTAAGGCAAATCCTAGACACTGTGTCATTTCAGCCATAAATACTTCATAATATATCTCTTTAGCCCACTCCAGTGTTCTTGCCTGGAGAATCCCAGGGACAGCAGAGCCTGGTGGTCTGCTGTCTATGGGGTCGCACAGAGTCAGACACAACTACAGCGACTTAGCAGCAGCAGCAGCAGCATATCTCTTTAAGACACAACTCTTTAAAAAATAACTACAAAATTATTACAATATCTTTAAGAAAGGAACACTCTAATAAAAGAAATTTCTTAATATCACTTAAAACCAGGTCAATGTTCAAATTTCCCCAGTTATCTCATAATTGAGATAATTATCTCAACTGGTTGATTTAAGTCAGGATCCAAACAATGCTTTGATTAATATCTCTCTCCAGTGTCTTCTAAACAATTGATCCTCCTTCCTCCTCCTCTATTTTCCTTGCTTTTTATGTGCTGAAGAAACCAGGTTATTTGTCCTATAGAATTTCCTATTCTAGATTCACCAACTGCACCCCTGGAGATATAGATATATGTGCCCAGGAAAAAAGACTGGGTGGATTTATAGAAAAATATTGGCAATGTGAACTGTAGGTATTTTTCCAGGTTCTTTGTTTTCATTGAGCATAAATGTTTTTGTAGTCGGAAAAAAAAAAAAAAAACTTGTAAAAAAAAAAAAGACCTGGTCTCTGTTACTGTGGAATTTACATTCTGAACGCACTGGTTACAGGGCTGGATCCCAGTTACAAATTAGTGTGACATGCTGCACTAGACAAAGGCTGAAACCATGCCTCTTTCCCTCGAAGGCCCCTTATACCTGAGGAAGTTGTCCTGCAGTTCCTTCAGGTACTCGTCAAAATAATTCCACTCACTCCAGTGAAGCCAGTTCAACTGCTGGAAGTTTTCCCTCCGCTTCTTCATGTTGCTCAGGGTCAGGTTGATGACCTCAGCGTAGGTCAGGGTGGACTCAGTGGCTTTCATGTCAAGGAAAACCTCACACCATCAGTTGGTATTGACTCAGCTTTGTTGGTGGGATATGTCCAGGGCATGGGGAGGAGGGAGGTGAGATGCCAGAGTGGGGAAACTGACCTGCTCTAGAAATCTGAGCAGGAAACTCTCCATGGCCTTGATCGTGGCCTGCTTGGGAAAGAAAAAGCCTAACTTCTCCATGACTCGGCCACTCTCCCATCTTTAATAGTCTTTCTCCCCTCCTGCTGACGGAAGGGCTGTGTGCTATGCTCAATTGCTAAGCTGTGTCTGATCCTTTGCAACCCAATGGACTGTAGCCTGCCAGGCTCCTCTGTCCATGGGATTTCCCAGGCGAGAATACTGGAGCAGGTTGCCATTTCCTTCTCCAGGGGATCTTTCTGACCCAGGGATTGAACCCACATCTCTTGCATCTCATGCATAAGCAGGCAGACTTATTTTTTTACCACTGCACCTCCTAGGAAGGTCCTGGAAGGCCTAGGAAGTGCTTATTTTAGACTATCATCTAAAATTCTTACTCTATTATCAAAGTGGTGAATAGAAAGGGATTCCAACTTTCCTTTCTTTTCAGGCCCAATTCTGATTCCCTATCTCATGTTTGTATTAATATGTTGAAAAGTTCTCTCTACCTTCCCCTCCCTTCCACCCCTTCTGAACTGTTCAGAATCTCAGTTACACTCATCATGAACTGTGGGACATCAGACAATGCATGTCACCCTCTGTGCCTCCATTGCCCTATCTATAAAATAGGGATAACAATACCTACCTCAGATGATGTTAATGATAATAATGATAGTTGCTACTTTCTTAGTACCAGCTCTATGCCATTTAATCCTGGTCACAAAACTATTGATTTGGTGTGACTATCCTCATTTTAAGAATGAGTTGATAAAGATACTGAGCTTAGGGTTGAAGGTACGCACATGAGATATTGAAGCCAGTGGGTTGCTGAGCTGGGACTCAAATCCAGGGCTGGGTATCCCCAACCCAGGCTCCTTCTACTACACCACACTGTCCTTACAGAACAATGAGGTGATATAAAGCAAAGCATTTTGTAAATAACAAAGTACTATGCTGACAGGTAACATTCATTCAATTGCTTGTTACCTGCCAGGCGCTGTACCTGTTCTCTACATTACAACCCTATGAGGCAGGTACTGTTATCCCCATTTTATAGGTGAAAAGATGAGGCTCAGAGAGAAGCTGGAACTTGTCTAAGATCACTCAGCTGGTAAGCAGTTGACTTGGTTCCTGAATCTGGGTCTATTTGATCCCACGTTCTGACCCTCTATGGAAACTGCTAAGACTCAGACGCCAACACATATCACACCCGTTTTCTTAAGATCTGGATTTTGACCATATCTTTAGGATAAATTTCAATGGGGCCAGGAATTTGCTAATGGGTCTTGCGGAGGGGTGTGTGTGTGTGTGTGAGGAGGATGCTAGAAGAAACACATACCTGGACACCAAAATTCCTGATCAAATATATACTGTGGTGTCAGCATCTGGGAGGCATTAGTAAATTGCAAAGTATGTAAGGGTCCCTAAGTAGCCCATTCTTTATGGTAGATAGGAAGAGATTTTGCACACAGGGAAATCTGACTTGCCCAGGGTCCCACACAGCACGAGGTAGGTTTTGAATTAAAATGAGCAAGATTCTGACCCATAGGCATCTATCAATGGTCACCCTTGACAAGTCCCTACTATGTGTCAGGTGTTGGATGTGTCTCTCTTCACCCTTGCTTCTGGGAAGGGGAAGCAGGGATCTGGAGTGATGTGTGTCTAACCCACGGTGGAAAGGATATGGGATGATCTTGGTTCTTTCTCTCCTGACCATCAACAGGTCTTGGCCATGCTGCTGCAGGGTGGAGTAGTTCAGGAGGAAGTACACAATCAGAGGACTCTTGCCATAAATGTTGAAGAGGTTTGGAGTCAGCGGAGGGCTTTTGCAGGCAGGGTAAGACTGAGTAGGAAAGAGAGAGGAGTAGAATAAAGGATACTGTCATTTTTACAGTGTACATTAAGAAATGTAAAAGTACTCATATCTTTTATCTAGGAACTCATTTTAGGATGCTATCCTAAGGAAAACTACCCACAAGTAAAGAAGATTTAGGCACTAAAATGTTTACTGCAGTGATAATTACTACGGCAGAAGATTGGAATAATCTAAATGTTCAAAGAGATGTAGATATCTCTACCCAAAGGAATAGTATGCCACTATTGGTGGCATACTACCACCAATAGTGGTAGTTGGTACTAAAATACGAAGAGTTGGTACTAAAATATGGTTTCAGATGCAATAGTAATTTTAAAAATCAAGATACAAAATTAGGTATATAATATTATGTATATTGTATAAAATAAATATAATTATATGAAATATATCAACCAAAAAAAGGTAGATGAGGGACTAGAAGCCTAGTTCCTAAAATGTTAACAACTCACTCAGCAAATATATACTGGGTGACTACTATGTATACATACTGATCTAGACATTGGCATATCAGTCGATAATAAGACACATTCCAGCCCTAAAGGGCTGGTATTATAGTTGAGAAAAAAATAATAATCAACAAGTAAGAGAGTACATGATACTATGGAATAATAAGGGCTTCAGGTAAGAATCAAGCAGAGTAAGGGGTGTGTGTGGTGGGATGGGATACCGGGGAGGAGAGGAATCTTTTCCATGGGGTGGTCAGGGAGGGCTGCCTTGAGGAGGAGTGATCCTGGCAGACCCTGAACAACGGAAGGAAGATCTGTGCAATGTTCCAGGCAAAGGGGACAGCAAGTGCAAGAGACCCCCAAGACAGACAGGAGCTTGGTGTGGCTGAGGGATGGAAAACAGGCCCGCATGGCTCAAAAGAGAACAAATAATGAAGCGAAGAAGGAGTGGGGTCTCCGGGCCTTGGAAAGGAGCTAGGATTTTCTAAGTGTGACTGAAGTCACTGGGAAGGTTTTGAGCTGGGTTACAACATGATCTGATTAATTTTTTTCTAAAGATCCCCCCCAAATAAATAAATAAATAAATAAGAAAAAAAAGACCCCTTTAACTGATGTGTGGAGAAATGACTGCATGGGTGAGCATGGACACAAGAAGAGCACTTAGGAGGCCTCTAGAGTGGTTCGGGCAGTGCCGGGGCTGCGGCTGGGGAGCTGGGAGAGAGGTGAAAAGTGGTGGAGTTTGTGATTATGTTGTAAAAGCAGAATTGGCAGGATTTACTGATAGAGTCAATGTAGGTGTGAGAAAGAGGGGAGTCAAGGATGACTCTAAAGGGTTAGCTGCCAATTGCCCAGCTGGGAAAGTCTGGGGATAGTCTGACAGAGTAGAACAATCAAGAAGTCTGTTTGGGATGTTCTGTGTTTGAGATGCTGAAATAGAGACCAGGAAAGAGAACAGACAGTGGCTGACAGTGATTTGTTTTCTTTCCTTACGTTCCTCTGCCTTTTCTCCAAAACGTCTGTAGTGACTGTGTACTACTTATGTTATTTTTTAAATACGTTTTATTTTGAAGAAGTGGTGATAATCAGACAAAAATTCTGCCTCATGAATAAACGCTGTAGCAGCACCTAACCACATTATTCTCTAATCCTATTTACTTTGTTTTGTTTTACTTTATTTTTTAATTAAAAAAAAACATGTATGTATTTACTAAATACTTATTTGGCTGCGCCGGGTCTTAGTTGTGGCATGTTCTTTTAGTTTAGTTGCAGCATATGGGATCTTTTTTAGCTGTCGCATGTGGGATTTTTAGTTGCAGCACATGGAATCTAGTTCCCGAACAAGGGACCAGACTTGGACCCCCTGCATTTGGAGGGTGGAGTCTTAGCCACTGGACCACCAGGAAGTCCCTAATCCTATTCATTTTAATTGCTTAATGAGATTTCCTTTATCTATATCAGGTTCTCTCCATCTTGGCACTTAGCCGTTTGGGGCCAGATAATTCTTTGCTGTGGGAGACTGTCCTGGGCACTGTAGGATGCTGAGCGGCATCCTTGGTCTCCATGTAATAGATACAAGTAGTACTCTGCCCCCACACCCAGTTGTGACAACCAGAAATGCCTCCAGACAAGGCCAAATGTCTCCTGGGGGGCAAAACTGCCCCCTGTTGGGAAGCACTACTCTTTAGCAAGATCCCACTGGGATCACAGAAACTTGGAGTCAGAAGGGAACTCATAGATCATTTAGTCCCATAATTCCTAGAGCCCCATCTCCCGGTGAGGGCCATTATGAAATGTGCCATTATGCCATTATGTGCCATTATGTGCCATTATGAAATGGCAACCCAGTACTCCAGTAATCTTGCCTGGGGAATTCCATGGACAGAGGAGCCTGGTGGGCTACAGTCCATAGGGTTGCAAGCAACTTCACACAGATGCACACTTATTTGGCTGTGCTGGGTCTTTGTTTCAGCATGCTCTGAGCATCAATTTCCTCACTAATAAACTAAAGAATAGGAGGAGTAATTGTTTCAAAGGATTGTGACAGTAAAATAAAATATATTGTATGCACAGGTTTAGTATGGTGGTGGTGATGGTTTAGTTGCTAAGTCGTGTCTGACTCCTGTGACCCCATGGATAGTAGCTTGCCAGGCTCCTTTGTCCATGAGATTCTCCAAGCAAGCATACTGGAGTGAGTTGCCATTTCCTTCTCCACAGGTTTAGTATAATGCCTGACACATAGTAAGTGTTCATTACGTGTTAATTATCATCACTACCTCAGATAAACCTCATAAGAACACCAGGACCTATGAATTATTGTCCACGTTTTATAGAGTAGGAAACAGAGGCCCAGGATTCTCTTTCCATTACATCCAGGCTCTTGAGTTTCAAGCAAATAATTTAAATCTGGAGAAATCCAGGCTAAATGCTTACTCAAACTTGTGCCCACTTCAGTCAGTAATTACCTGCAGGAGATTTCCTTACTGTATTAACCGAGTCTACAATCAGAAACACCCCAGTTTTTACTCTGACATTTTCACAGACCCACTTTTCTAGCCAGAACTCCTAGCATCTTTTAAGCCATCTCTACTATGAAGCTTGCAATCATGTGCTCACCTGCTTAGGAAGCATATTCTCAAGTTCTCTTGCTTCTGATATCCTCCTGACTTGTTTTGTGGGTCTCCTCAAAACCAGAGGATGATAGGTATGCTCTGTCAGTACAATATTAACAAAAAATGATCAATAGAATTGTCAGCTATGATGAGAAAAGGAAACAAGAATTTAAATGACTGTGGATTTCTCATCAGACCATTGAGACCAGAGGCTGTGGAACAACATTGAGAAGTACAGAAAGAAAAGAACTGTCAACCCAGAATTCTATATCCAGAAAAAATATTCTTCAAAATTGAAGGTGAAACAGAGACATTCTCGGAAGAAAGAAAAGCAAGAGAACTAAGTGCCAGCAGGCCTGTTTCAAATGGAGGATTTTTTTGGTGGTGGGAGGGGATGTAAGAAGGAAAATGATTCCAGAGGGAAACTTGGAACTTCAGAAATGAAGGAAAAGCAACAGAAACTGTAAATACCTGGTTATCTAGCATAAGTGCAATATATATAGTAAATATAGAATATAAATAATAAATATATAATATATATTGTAAACCTATCTGGTTATATATAGTAAATATAATACTGTACTTTTCTCCTCTTATAGTCTTTAAAACGTGTATGATGATCACTTTGGAATGCTGTATGGCAGTTCCTCAAAATGTTAAACATATGACCCAGCAATTTCACCCTTGGTATACACATATCCAAGAGAAATGAAATATATGTCTACACAAAAAACTTGCACATGAATTTCACAGCAGCATTATTTATAATAGTTACAAAGTGCAAATAACTCAAACAGAAAAAAATAAAATCACTATATCTAAAAAAGTCGTGGAATGCTTAGTGTTCAGAAGAAACTTTACAGCATTTTTCATATTAGAAAAAGGGGTTTCATTTCTACTCAGTTCAAAAATTTTCTAATTTCCAACACTGATGAAAGAAATCAAAGAGGACACAAACAGATGGAGAAATATACCGTGTTCATGGATTGGAAGAATCAATATTGTCAAAATGGCTATACTACCCAAAGCAATCTATAGATTCAGTGCAATCCCTATCAAGCTACCAATGGTATTTTTCACAGAACTAGAAAAAATAATTTCACAATTTGTATGGAAATACAAAAAACCTCAAATAGCCAAAGTAATCTTGAGAAAGAAGAATGGAACTGGAGGAATCAACCTGCCTGACTTCAGACTACACTATAAAGCCACAGTCATCAAAACAGTATGGTACTGGGACAAAGACAGAAATATAGATCAATGGAACAGAATAGAAAGCCCAGAGATAAATCCACGAACCTATGGACACCTTATCTTCGACAAAGGAGGCAAGAATATACAATGGAAAAAAGACAACCTCTTTAACAAGTGGTGCTGGTCAACCACTTGTAAAAGAATGAAACTAGAACACTTTCTAACACCATACACAAAAATAAACTCAAAATGGATTAAAGATCTAAATGTAAGACCAGAAACTATAAAACTCCTAGAGGAGAACATAGGCAAAACACTCTCCGACATAAATCACAGAAGGATCTTCTATGACCCACCTCCCAGAATATTGGAAACAAAAGCAAAGATAAACAAATGGGACCTAATGAAACTTAAAAGCTTTTGCACAACAAAGGAAACTATAAGCAAAGTGAAAAGACAGCCCTCAGATTGGGAGAAAATAATAGCAAATGAAGCAACAGACAAAGGATTAATCTCAAAAATATACAAGCAACTCCTCCAGCTCAACTCCAGAAAAATAAATGACCCAATCAAAAAATGGGCCAAAGAACTAAACAGACATTTCTCCAAAGAAGACATAGAGATGGCAAAAAAACACATGAAAAGATGCTCAACATCACTCATTATCAGAGAAATGCAAATCAAAACCACAATGAGGTACCATTACACGCCAGTCAGGATGGCTGCTATCCAAAAGTCTACAAGCAATAAATGCTGGAGAGGGTGTAGAGAAAAGGGAACCCTCTTACACTGTTGGTGGGAATGCAATCTAGTACAGCTGCTATGGAGAATAGTGTGGAGATTTCTTAAAAAACTGGAATTAGAACTGCCATATGACCTAGCAATACCACTTTTGGGCATACACACTGAGGAAACCAGAACTGAAAGAGACACGTGCACCCCAATGTTCATCACAGCACTGTTTATAATAGCCAGGACATGGAAGCAACCTAGATGCCCATCAGCAGACGAATGGATAAGGAAGCTGTGGTACATATACACCATGGAATATTACTCAGCCATTAAAAAGAATTCAATTGAATCAGTTCTAATGAGATGGATGAAACTGGAGCCCATTATACAGAGTGAAGTAAGCCAGAAAGATAAAGACCAATACAGTATATTAATGCATATATATGGAATTTAGAAAGATGGTAATGATAACCCTATATGCAAAACAGAAAAAGAGACACAGATGTACAGAACAGATTTTGCACTCTGTGGGAGAAGGCGAGGGTGGGATGTTTCGAGAGAACAGTGTCGAAACATGTATATTATCTATGGTGAAACAGATCACCAGCCCAGGCTGGATGCAAGAGACAAGTGCTTGGGCCTGGTGCACTGGGAAGACCCAGAGGAATCAGGTGGACAGGGAGTTGGAAGGGGGGATCGGGATGGGGAATACATGTAAATCCATGGCTGATTCATGTCAATGTATGACAAAAACCACTACAATACTGTAAAGTAATTAGCCTCCAACTAATAAAAATAAATGAAAAAAAAATTTCTAATTTCCTTTCATTCTTCCTCTTTGACTCATAGGTCTACATGAATTGAATATATATGTAGATTTGGGGGACTTGCAAAGTCTCCCACAAATATTTACCTCTATTTGGAACCCCCTCTATACCTCTCAATGAGTGGTCTCCAAGTTTGAGAGGTTTTTTTAATGGTTTTACTGAGATATAATTTACATACCTCTTTGCACCTCCCTTTCTCAATCAAGAAAAAAGATTGCTTAACTTTTCAAATACTGATGACATGTGAAATAATCTAAAATGATACTTAAGACTTTATATTCTAACATAGTTTTCTTAGGTTCTGTATTTGTCTATTTGGCATCCATTAATTACAGGGCCAAACTAATGGCCAAAGTTGTTTACATCTCCCGCATGAACCAGAGGCCATACTCTGAACCACCTTCTTTATCTAACTCTCATAGTTCAGTTTGGTTCAATCACTCAGTCATGTCTGACTCTTTGTGACCCCATGGACTGCAGCACGCCAGGCCTCCCTGTCCATCACCAACTCCCAGAGCTTACTCAAATTCATGTCCATCTAGTCAGTGATGCCATCCAACCATCTCATCCTTTGTCGTCCCCTTCTCCTGCCTTCAATCTTTCCCAGCATCAGGGTCTTTTCCAATGAGTCAGTTCTTCACATTAGGTGGCCAAAGTATTGGAGTTTCAGCTTCAGCATCAATCCTTCCAATGAATATTCAGAACCGATTTCCTTTAAGATGGACTGGTTGGATCTCCTTGCAGTCCAAAGGACTCTCAAGAGTCTCCTCCAACACCACAGTCCAAAAGTGTCAATTCTTAGATGCTCAGCTTTCTTTAAAGTCCAACTCTCATGTCCATACATGACTATTGGAAAACCACAGCTTTGACTAGATGGACTTTTGTTGGCAAAGTAATGTCTCTGCTTTTTAACATGTTGTCTAGGTTGGTCATAGCTTTTCTTCCAAGGAGCAAGCATCTAACTCTCACACCAAGCCAATATTTCTCCTGACTTAAATCGACCCAGTCCAGGTGTCAGACAACTAGGGACAGCCTTTATGCCCTGAAACCCACCAGAATTATTCCATATAGCCAATCTTATGCTGTTTACACTGTCATGTCTGGCCTTTCCCAAGGAAATGCCAATAAAGGCTGTGGCCTATGCCTTCCCCTTACTCCCTTCTGCCTCCTGACAACACTGGAGCTTCCTCCTATGGCCCTGCACGGGAAGCTATGCCTCCCATTTCTAGAACTAAGAATAACGAAGTTTCTTTTAACGGCACTGACCTATGTAGTCACTTAGTCACCTTTGTGTTGGGTTGGCCAAAAGGTTCATTTAGGTTTTTCTGCACCATCTTATAGAAAAACCCAAACGAACTTTTTGACCCACCCAATAAATTAACACCCAGGCACAAATAGGTTTCTAACTCAATAAATTCTGTTTTCTGATGGGGGAGAAGAGCAGTAATCCTATCTTAGGTTTCTTCTTCCAGTGCCGTCAATCTCTCTTCCCCACAGATATCAACACTGCTGAACTCATTATCACAAAAGTGGAACTTAATTAGTGATAACTGAACTGAAAAGACAATTATGGTGTAAAAGACATTTACACCATAAGTGTAAATGAGGACAGCAGATGAGGTTTAAAAAAAAAAAAAAAAACAAGAAACTAGGATTTTGGAGATAATAACTAAATCAAAAGCCTACATTTCCCCTTTGGGTGGTTAATGTACCTTTTGGGCCATACACCGAATTCTTCTGGGCAGAACTGGCTCTCTCATTGGTTGAATTCGTATCACCAGACTCCAGGAGAGAGAAAAAACACACAAAAATCACAGAAGAACAAATTTAGTAAAACTGGTAGTGAGAGGAATACAAAAAGTATACATGCAATTTCTTAGGTGTCTTTCATTGTTCTCAGCAAAAGCACGTAAGGGAGACCTTTCAGGCACAGCTCAACAGCTCAGCCCTCCATCCTGGGGGCATGGGAAAAAGAGATGAAGAAAACACGTGAGCTGGGGCCTGAGGCAGACTGGGGTTCTAGTCTCTGCCCTGTCACAGTGGCCTGTGATCTTGGGCAAGTCAATGAACGTCTTGATTGCCTTGGTTTCCTCACAGGGTTCTTAAGGGGATTAAGTCAGCTAATGAATGCAAAGCGCAGTTGTTGCTCATGGCTGAAGTGCTCTGCAGACAGTGCATGGTTGTTTATGAAATCGCTCACCACCCCTCCTTCAGAAGACATTTCACTGAGCAACTACTCATGTGTCTTGCGCTGAGCCAAACCTGAAACCTAGTCCCTGCTGAGAGGAGCTACAAGTCTAGCAGGGACGATAATAGGAAATCACAATTACGCTAAGGTAATTGGAAAGTACCACATATTTGTTACAGAGGTAATATAACTCAGGATTAGGTTTGCACATGAGTGACAGAGACTTGAAATTAATAGTGGTTCAAACTAGGTAGCAATGTCTCTCCCATATAACAATCTGAAGGTAGGCAATTTAGGGTTTATACATTATTTCTCCTGTGATAAATCTTAGGGATTCTGACTTCTTCCAGCTCTGTTCCACTTTTCCTAAGATAGGACCTTCGTTCTTAGGGTCCAAGGTGGCAACTAGAGCTCCAGTCATCACATTCACATTCCAAACAGCAGAATAGAGAAAAGGACAAAGAGATGAAGGAATCTTCCTTTTTTCTAGGAAGACTCCCAGAAACTGCCACATGGCACATCTATTTCTATCTCATTAACTGGATCTTAGCCACATGGCTACACACAGAGGGAAGGAAGGCAAGGAAATGTAACCTTTTCTTTATAGGTTCTCTCTCTTTTTAAAAAATTATGTTATGTCTGTTATGTATTTGACTGCACCTGTTTTTAGTTGCAGCATGCGGGATCTTTAGTTCCTGCATGTGGGATCTAGTTTCCTGACCAGGGATTGAAACCCGGCTCCCCTGCATTGGGAATGCAGAGTTTCAGCCACTGGACCACCCAGGAAGTCTCTCTCTTTCCTACAGGGGGAGGAAACAACAAATATTGGGAAACAGCTGATAATCTGTCACAAGCGGTACTAGCAGAGTATTCTAGGAAGCCCCAGTGGGAACACTTGATTCTGTTTGGGGCAGAGCTGGAGGGCTTCCAAGGAGAGAAGACACTTTCGTTCTGTCTTTAAAGATGAGTAGGAGTTTGGCAGTCTTAAACAGATGGCCCACCGAGTGGCAGACAAGCAACCCTCCAGCCTCAACAATCATCACTTTGCTTTTACATAAATATGATATTTGAATGGGAAGAAGAAAGCTGAAAGGACCTCCCATCCACCATGCAGCTGGTTGTCTAACAGCAGCTGATTTTCACAGCGTTGAAGTGGTTACTCAGAGCTGTTAGAAAAAAGACACTCCCAGAGCTCAGTGAAGCATCACACTCATTGATTACAGACTTCAGAGAGCTTTGTCATGGAGCAGAGAATAGTCACAAGGAGATGGACTTGGCTGAAGGCATTAGACCTCCGCATTTGTTGGAGAGGCAGTAGGATGATGCAGAAAGAGCTCAGAATGACAGCTTTCTATGTCAGCTGAAGTTAGTCATGTGGCCTGGGGCAAGTTTTCACCAGTTTCAGTCTATTTCTCCTTTTGTCAGATAAAAATAATAATGACCTACCATGCAGGGATGCTAGGATAGGATACACACAAAGAAAATTTGCACATGGTGGACTCTCCAAATTATTTTCCCACCCACTCTCATGTGTTGTGATCAGCAACTTCCGCTCTGAGCATGTGAGGCACTGTTGTTGGGATGGGGGCGTAAATTAAGACTCTTCTGGGACCCCCTTCCCACCGCAGCACAGTGGAGATGAGACCGTTCCACCATGTCACCCTGCCACTCAGATTCTGCACACTGAAGGCTTAGCTGTGATGGAGGTAGACCAGCTTTTGAGCCACTGTGACAATCTGGGGATGCCCAGAAATGTCTGCGAGGGATGTGGGCTTGGCAGATCTGGCATCAGCAGGTACAGGAATGAGCTTCAGGAATTTGGGTCATTATTGTTAAATGACCTGTATGTACCTCTGCTCTGGAACTTGAGGAAATTCTGGTTAAAATGAGAAAACATTCTGACAGGACATGGCTAGACAACAATTTATGGGACAGCACCTCTCCCTGGATTGAATCTTTAAGAATTAGTACCAATCGTGGGCTTCCCTGGTGGTCCAGTGGATACGAATCTGCCTGCCAATGCAAGGGCCTCGGATTCGATCCCTGGTCCAGGAAGAACCCACATGCCGCAGAGCAGCTACACCCGTGCGCCACAGCTGTTAAACCTGCCCTCCGGAGCCTGGGAGCCGCAACTACTGAAGCACTTGAGCCCGGAGCCCGTGCTCCACAACAAGAGGGGGCCCAGTTCGCAGCAATCAGAGAAAGCCTGTGAGCAACAGAAACCCAGGGCAGCCAAAGAAAAAATTAATTAATTTAAAAAACACCAGCCATGATGCCCATTTCACAAACAAGAACACAGAGGCTCAGATTTGCTCTAGAACTGATAAAGTTATCTACCTGATAGACGACCTTACCTAGACGAAAACTTAGCTCTTCTGAACCAAGCCTAGTATATGTCTTCCCTCCTTGGCCTATGGCTCCACGGTGGTCACTCACTCGTAGTTTCCATATTTTGTCCCAAATACATAAAAACTTGGGCAGAAATTGTTTTTTGCTGTAACCCTGGCCTCTCCTTCAGTCAAGCCTAGTATGTTTCACTATCTATGTGACATCTCCATTTGCACCTCTCACAGGCATCTTAAAGTTAACAAGTTCAAAACTGAACTCTTGATAGTCTCCTACCCCAGACCCTACACTTTCCATCTCACAAACCCCACACACCGTTCAGCTGCTTAAGCCACACACTGGGACACATCCTTGACTCCTCCCTTTCCTTCTTATCCACCCAACTCCCAAAGCCATCCATTAGCACGTCCTGAAAGATCAATATCTCCAAAACACACTCTAGGCCTCTCTGCTTCTTGCATCCTGCTGTCACTGCCTCTTCCTTGACAGTGAAAGTGAAAGTCGATCAGTTGTGTCCGACTCTTTGCAACCCCATGGACTAGTCCATGGAATTCTCCAGGCCAGAATACTGGAGTGGGTAGCCTTTCCCATCTCCAGGGGATCTTCCCAACCCAGGGATCACACGCAGGTTTCCCACATTGCAGGTGGATTCTTGACCAGCGGAGCCACAGGGAAGCCCGTGGACAACTACAAAATCCTCTTAACTGGTGTCCTGTCTCCTCCCTTCATTATATTCTCCATCTTCAGAAGACAGTGTGATCTTTTAAAAACAGAAATCAGATGTCACTTCCCGATTTCAGTGCACTCCTGCAGCACTGAAATTATATCCATACACCATACTGTGGCCGAGCCAGCACTGCAGGAGATCGCTCCTGCTGCTTCTCCAGGATTGATTCCTGCCCCTCTTCCACACTCACACTGGGTTACAGGATCACTGGTCTTCTCTCTGTGCCCTGAATATATCACCCTCCACCTTGTGTTTCAGGGCCTTGGCACATGCTGTTCCCATTTCCTGGAAGGTTCTTTCATTCACTTTTCTAATGGCTGACTCCTCGTCCTTTGGTTTTCAACTCAAATGGCACATCCTGGAGGTGTTATTTGTCACACGTTCTCAATGTACTCCATGGTGGCTCAGATGATAAAGAATCTGCCTGCAATGTGGGAGACCTGGGTTTGACCCCTGGGTCGGGATGATCTCCTGCAGAAGGGAATGGCAACCCACTCCAGTATTCATGCCAGAGAATTCCATGGACAGAGAAGCCTGGTGGGCTACCATCCATGGGGTCACAAAGAGTTAACTGGACACGACTGAGTCACTAACACTTTCATTTTTTTTCCTCCAAGTACACGAGACCCAGGGCCCAAGGTGAGTGAAAGACTTCAGCTGCTCTCCCAGCTTCTTCTGTGGCTGAGCGCAGACATTTTAACTAGGCTCTCGTCCTCAGATGCAATGCACCTGCCTGAGACTTTAAGGTGGAAATGGGCAACGTGAGGAAGTGAGGAACCAAGGAGACTCTGGCTTCTGGAGAGACTGTAACGGGAGCAACTGGCTTTTCAAGGAAACAAGAGTGGAGCTTGGAGCATTAGTCCCCACTACTATCGGTTGGTGCCTGCCATTCTTGGTGGCATGGCCTCTGAAACTAGTGCCCTGGCCCATCCTGGGGAACCGCGTACCACTAATACTGTTTATTATACTCTTCCTGTTTAAAGCAACTGGATTAGCTTCCACCGTTTGCAAATAAGAACTATGATGATGACTCCTCCTTACAAAGGTCTTATTTAACTATTCTCCCATATTTATTAAGTGAACAAGTGATTCAGTCTCTAATAGGTAGGAGCCCTTATTTATAGCCAAGCCTCACAGGGGAAGCCAGATACATAGTTAGATGCTTTTTTATTCCCACTCTGCAAATTCACAATATGAAGCTGGAGTAGGGCAGACCACAGGGTAAGACTTAAAACCTGCTGCTCGGCCGTTCAACTGTGGACTCCCAGACAGATTGCTGCCACTGAAAAGCACATTTTGAACACAGCCAACTATCTCCCCGAGCAGATGGGAAAGCGTGTCTGCTAAAAACAAGAGAGAAGCTCTGTCCCCACTGTGGAATTCGATGACTCCCTCCATTCTGGTTTGCCCAGTGAAACTTCAGCTGCTTTTAAGGTTGGAAAGCTTTTGATTATTTCTATTTCTGAGGCAGAAAATGGACTCTCTTAGCTGGGTTTCTGAAATAACTGTCGGAAGATTTTATGTATTCCAGTACAAAGAAAATACATTTGCTTGACACAGTTGTGACAGGCAGTGCAAAAACACTGAATAATATTTTGTTCTCAGTCTGGGAGTGACAGCTGTCCCGCCACAGTGCCTGTTCTGTCTTACTTCTGGAGGCTGACATTTATACCATGCGTGCATGCTCAGTTGTACTCCTTGTGACTCTTTGCGACCCCATAGACTGTAGCCTGCCAGGCTCCTCTGTCTATGGAAATTTCCAGGCAAGAATACTGGAGTGGGTTGTATTTCCTACTTCAGGGGATCTTCCCAACTCAGGGATTGAACCTGTCTCCTGTGTCTCCCACATCGGCAGGCAGATTCTTTACCACTGAGCCACCTGGGAAGCCTCCTGATATTTATAGAGCAGTGAGACCTGGGTTGGATCCCTGGGTTGGGAAGATTCCCTGGAGGAGAGCATGGCAACCCACTCCAGTATTCTTGCCTGGAGAATCCCCATGAACAGAGGAGTCTAGCAGGCTACAGTCCATGGGGTCGCAAAGAGTCAGACACAGCTGAGTGACTAAACACATTCTATGCTAAGCAGAGGGTTGAGTTTACATAGACGACATCCTCTGTGAAGTCAAGAGATAATTGTTGAGTATCTTCTTTGTGCTGTCTATTCCAGGAGCTTGAGATAGAATAGGGATAAAGGAAAAGAGGTCCTGTTCTCATAGAGTTTATATTCTAATACGGGGAGACAGATACTAAACAACATATAAATCCTGCAGGAAGAATAGCAGGGGGCTTCCCTGGCAGTCCAGTGGTTAAGACTGCATTTCCAATGCAGGAGGTGAGAGTTTGATCCCTACTGAGGAACTAGGGATCCCACATGCCATGCAGACAAGAAAAAAAGAAAAAGAATAGCAGAGCATGATATGTACCGTATGGGGAATCATAGGCAATATGATAACAGAGTGATTGGGGGGCCAGGGACACCGCTAAGGTAATGACAGAAAACTGGAATCTGAAGGGCAAGAAGGAGTCAGCCCTTTCCCTCAGGAACCCTGAGGGAAGCACGTTCCAGGTAAAGGTGACGGCTGGTGACCCAATTGGACACAGGCCTGGAGTGTCCCAGAGGCAGAAGGAAGTGCAGCGAGGAAACGGAAGTGAGGAGGCAGGAGAGAGAGGTGGAGGTGGCTGAATTCTGCAGAGCAATGCAGGCTGGGTTCAGCGGACTGGGGGCACTGGAGAAGCTGGTGCTGTTTAAGCCAGGAACAACCTCAGCCAGTGTGTGTCTGAAAAAGTCACTCTGGTCACTGTGTGGAGAGCAGCTGGGGCTAAGAGTGAAAGAACAGCGCTCAGGAAGAGGCTACAGCCACGGGCCAGGAGAGGGGTGTCGCGCGGGCTGGGAGTCAGGGCTCCTCTCCCCAGGCCCCTGCTTTGCTAAGCTGAGGGCCTCCTGGGAAGGCTAACAGGGCAGTTGGACAGACCAGATGAGTCCTGAGCGTGGCCAGGGTACGGAGGGAGATTTGGGCATTACTGGCATACGGGAAGCCAGCAGACCGTGCTCGCTTCGGCAGCATGTACACTGAAGTTGGAACAATACAGAGAAGCTAAGCATGGGCCCTGCGCAAGGATGACATGCAAATTCATGAAGCATTCCATATTTTTCAGACATAAAGAACAGACTTTTGGACTCAGTGGGAGAAAAAGAGGGTGGGTGGGATGATTTGAGAGAATAGATAGCATTGAAACATATACATCACCATATGTAAAATAGATTGCCAGTGGGAGTTTGACATATGACGCAGGGCAACCAAAGCTGGTGCTCTGTGACAGCCTGAAGGAAGGGTGAGGAGGGAGGAGGGTGTTCAGGATGGAAGGGACACATGAATGCCTATGGCCGCTTCATATTGATCTATGGCAAAAACCATCACAGTATAGTAAAGTAATTATCATCCAATTAAAATAAATAATTGCATTAAAAAAAAAAGAAAGCCACCAGACCAGACGAAATCACCCGGAAAGGATATCTAGATAGAGGCAGAAGGGGCCAGGACAGAGCTGACTGATGAGATGGGGAGCTAGCAAGAAAAACAAGAGGAAGGGCAGCCAGCCGGAAAGGAAGACACTCAAAAAGTCTGATAACAAAGAAGCAAAGCTAAAAGAAAAAAGGATTTCAAGGAGATGAGAGCAACCAGCCATATGAAACAGACCAGAAGAGGGAACAGACTGGGGGCCAGACCAAGTTGGCCAGAGCAGGTGCAGAGAGCACAGCGGGCAGGAACCATGGGGTGGCTGAGGAAGAGATGCGGGGGCAGACGAGGCTTTCAAGAAATTCTGTGGGACAAGCAGCAAGAAACAGGGGTGCAGAGACAAAGTGGGTTTTCTCTGTAAAGGCAAGAGATGCCAGAGGACTGTTCAACGACGGGAGCGAACCAACAGACCACGGTGAGGGGGGTCGGGGTGGGGCTGAGCGGGGAACGATGCTGCAAAAAAGACGGTGCCGAGTGCAGGAGTGGAAGCTGTGGGCTGAGGTCCAAGCACAACGGCGAGGGCCCTTCCTCCTAGACAGCAGACTGCGAGGGTAGAGACGGGGGCGGGTGGCCTCGGGGCAGGCAGGCAGGCGACGGGCAAGGGCCTTCCTACTGACTGCTGCTGCTGCTTTTTTTTTTTCTATTTTTCTGGTTAGGCCTTGTGGTAGGCATGCAGGATCTTAGTTCCAGGGATTGAACGCCTGCCCCTTCTGAGGCCTGGAAGGCTGAGAGGGAGGATGGTGTTTAGGGTCGTTGAGGACAGGATAATGTAGTTAGATTTGTGTTTTGAAAAACTCGCAGGGGTATTAGAGCCTGAGGCAGACAGGAGCCTCCTGCAGTAGTGAAGAGAGCTCAAACTGGGGTGTTGGAAGTGGAAGGCAGAGAGGTGGTGGCACCCGGCACTACATAGGAGGAGAGGGGGCAAAGAGGTGTCGGGAGGATGTCCAGGCTATAGGATGAGATGAGGCTCACCAGGGAGGAGAAGATATAAAGATATGTGTGCTGCAGCCTACACTGGAAGATGACTTCCTTTCCTTTCTCCTCCCAATCCTGGCACTTCCCGCTGCCCTTTAGCGTCCCCACTCATCCCTGCAGACCTGAGGACCCAGATCCAGGGCCCCTCCCTGAGGTGATGGGGCAAGGAGTGCATAGATGCACAACCAGCCAGAAGTCACTGAAGTTAGGGGGCTCTAAGGGGTCTGGGTGTGGGCCTCACACTTACGTGATGACAGCAGGTCCTCCTGTTCTGAGTGGCCTTCCAGACGGAGTACTTCCTAGCAGTGAGGAAAGATATGCCTCTTCCTAGGGAAGAGGGAAAAAAGTAGTTTGTCAGTTCCGTCTTGTCTTGAGGGTGACACCAGAGCGGGAGCTCTGAGACAGCCCCCTGCCTGGAGGCTATGAAAGTGAGAGGGTCACTCAGTCAGGTCCGACTCCTGTGACCCCATGGACTGTAGCCCGCCAGGCTCCTCTGACCATGGGATTCTCCAGGCAAGAATACTGGAGTGAGTAGCCATTCCCTTCTCCAGGGATCTTCCCCCCCCACCCAGGGATTGAATCCTGGCCTCACTCATTGCAGGCAGATCCTTCCTGAGCCATCAGGGAAGCCCTGGAGGCGACAACAACAGGGAGAGGACTGGCATCAGGCAGCCCAGGGCCTCTCTGTCATTCTACCTGCTGGGTGACCTCGGGCAAATTACCTCACGTGCCTGATCCTGTGAAAGGGTGTGAATACTAACTACTTCAAAGGGCTGATGAGCCAATTAAAGGAAATAATGTCTGCAGAGGGTAAACAGGGCAAGCACTCAACTCACAAGAAAAAAAATGCATTGGCTTTAAAAGACAAAAACTCAGAACCTTGCAAATTTGAAATGAACAAATCTTGAACTAAACACTTAAAAGAGTAACAACCTATCAAACTCTTAAGGTGTTAAATTTAATATTCATTGAAATGTCATTAAATGTGAAGACAATTTCCAGGTTAGATTTTTTTTTTTCTTTTTACTTTGAAATTCCTGGGTGTCCACGATGTCTGCTGGAGGCGAGTTTAGGGTACGTGAGAGTGAGCCTTGAAAGAGAACCAGGTCGGAGGATTTCAATATCAAGGTCCCTCCCTGCCCAGACTAGGGGCTTCCCAGGTGGCGCTAGCGGTAAAGAACCTGCCTGCCAAGGCAGGTTAGACATAACAGACAACAGCTCGATCCCTGGGTCAGGAAAATCCCTTGGAGAAGGAAATGGCAACCCACTCCAGTATTCTTGCCTGGAGAATCCCATAGACAGAGAAGCTTGGAGGGCTACAGTCCATGGGGTCGCACAGAGTTGGACACAACTGAAGCGACTTAGCACAGCACAGCAGCTGCCTGGACTAGGTGGGAGCTGGATGTGGCAGCGGGCACTGGGGATGGTAGTCCCTAGCTGGTACCTTACCCTTCAGTCTTCTTCTCTGCAACATTAATTCTTCTCTCCGGAACCTCTCTGGATCCAGTTTTGAGTAGTCCCAGCTGTTATAGCTGTGTGGGCAAGGATATATACCTAAGAAGGAGTTAACAGTGATCATGAAAACTGCTGCAGAAGAGGACAGGAGGCAGGAAACAGACGAGTGAGGCCCCTGAGATACCCCTACTGGTCCTGGGGGGACTGGGCTTCCAGCATGAGCCCAACCCCATGCTGGCCTTATAGCCTGGCATGAGCCACTTCCTCTCCGTGAGACTGGTTTCTTCATTTGGAGAATGGAGATGTGAGGCCAACCCTGCCCTCCTGACAGTGTGAGGATCAGATCACACCACAGACGTGTGAACCTGCCACGTGCTATGTAGGTGTGAAGGCACTGTCATTGTTTTTCCTGTCTATCTCCTTTGCTCTTATTGGAACTCCTTGAAGGCAGGGGCTGGGTCTGACTCATCTCTGCACCTCCGGGGCTTAGTTTTGGACCTGGCACACGATAAACAGACACTTAGTAAAGCTTCGTTCAACATATTATTATACTTTGTTCAATACCAGAAATGGCTTTGCCAGAAATGGCTTTGCCTGAAATGTCGAATGGTGATGCTTAGGGGGCTGATACCTTTCTTTTAAGGAAACCATATGTTTCAGGGTCTTGATTTCTTGGAGTCTGAATTCTCAGACAGTACAGAAATTCCACTATCTCCTTCAGTTCTTTGATTTAGGAAGGAAAAGCCCAAAGATTACTTAAAAAAATTCGAGCCCTTATACTAAGCTCTGGTCTCCACTGGACAAAGTAAGCAGACAGGAGGCTTATTACTGGGGGTCAACTGGGGAAGGAGGCACAGCCTTGAACAAAATAGGGAATAGGAAGAAAGACCAGAAAGGACAGAGTCAGAATGGGAGGTGAGACAGTGTAGTGGTCAAAGACTTAGCTTCATAGTGGCAGGGCCTGGATCTGAATGCCAGGTCTCAATGCTGCACGTGTTAAAAGGACTGGGAATTATGTGAGGTGAAGGATGTGTTAACTAATCTGCTTGTGGTAAAAACTTCACAACATATACATGCATCAAATCTTCACACTGTTCACCTTAGACTTCCACAATGTCATATGTCAATTATATCTCAATTAAGCTGGGGGAAATTTTTTTCCCTGACACGAATGACTCAGGGGGCCTAGACTACTTATAAAACAATGTAGCTGATGCTAATCATCTGCTTCCCTGGAATTTTGGTACATGATAGACAGAGGTGCCTATATGAGCAGCCACCAATAAAAACCTTGGGCACTGTTTCTCTAATGGCTGTCTGGGCAGAACCATCACACAAGTGTGGCTACATGTTCATTGCTTCAGGATGAGGGGCTCTGCATCAATGGGAGGAGGAAGCCTGCATGTGAATTCCTTCAAACTCTGCCTGTCTGTCCCCTTAGGATCTGGTTATATATCCTCACTCCATTGCAATAAATCTTAACTATAAATACAACTGTATGCTGACATCTGTGAGTTCGACCACATCTCCTGATGTGGAAGTGATCCTCAACACAGGAGGAAATGTAAAAAGTGCTTACTTAGCACAGCACTCAGTCCACCGGGGACATCTCAGCTTTCAATGATTTTAGAAGATACCTGGGTTGAGATAGGGCGAGTGAGGAAGGAGACTGAAAAATAGTTGAAAAGCAAACATCAAACTAGCACTGTGGTGCGCTGCAGGGAGAGAGAGAGACACAACCCTTGGTCACGTGGGGACACACTGGGGGTGGAAGGTAGGACTGTCTGGCCAGCACATGGCAGGGGGTTCCTGGGTCCACCCACCTATAGCACATGGTTAACTGGCAGGACTGTGCTGAAACCTGCTCCCTGCAGATGCAGCCAGGGACAAAGGGGGACGAGGACTGTCTCAGACTGCTTGAGGAAGCAGGCTCATGGGTACTCCTTGGGCTCTAACTGCACACTTTACTTTCCTGATTGTCAAGGAGAGAAAAGGACAACTGCCTCAATGAGGAGGTGTGATGGCAAACAGGAAGCTACCTAGGCTAGGGTGGAAGACGTGTATCTGGAATGGCTTTCCCCGAGCAAGCAGCCCCCTCTCACCTGAAATCCACAGGCTCATCGTGTTACAGATGTCAGACTTGAACTCGTGTGTGTTGAACCAGGACTGAGGGAAGCAGCAGCAGAAGCTGGTGTACAGGGCTTTACTTAGAAGCGATGGCAACCTCTAGGGGGCAAGCGGAGCCCAGGGAAGTGTTCTGGACATTTCCACACCCGGAAAAGAGCCCCTGACTTCAGAAAGGACCTGTGATAAAATGCTCTACCTGACACTGTGCTACCTTCCTGATCACATGCTTAGCATGCGTGCTAAGTTGCTTCAGTCGTGTCTGACTCTCTGCGAGCCCATGGACTGTAGCCCGCCAGGCTCCTCTGTCCATGGGATTCTACAGGCAAAATACTGGAATGGGTTGCCTTGCCCTCCTCCAAAGGATCTTCCCAAGCAAGGGATCAAATCCACATCTCTTACATCTCCTGCATTGGAAAGCGGGTTCTTTACCACTAGTGCCACTTGGGAAGTCCCACGAGGGGAGTGATTTCCATCTGCAGTTGCCACATATCTAGGTGGACCCCTTATCCTATGTGGGGGCCACACCTCAAACATCGTGCTGTGTTGGCCAGCAAACTTCCTCTCCTCCACTTCCTCTGCACATGGTCTGTGGCTCAGCCCTTTCTACCATCTGGTCAAAGAGTAGCTCAAAGATGACAAGCACATTTGACATACCCATCTTGCTCCATCCCAGAGGTAATATTAAGTCTTACTTACTGAGTTTTTTCACATGCACAAGGGGTACTGCTCTTTCTTTTCAGCTATGCTTAGGCTCAAATTATATGTCTAGATCTAGCTTTATTCATGTAACATCATAACATAAATACTTCCCCAGGTTATTATAAACTCTTTGGAATGTTTTTTTCAAAAGTGGCCTTCATAATATTTTGTGAGTGGCCATTTCAAAATTTACTTAAACATGACAATATCTTGATAAATGATCCAAAAAATGTCCCCAAAAATCATATTGTCATGTTTCTAAGACTTTGCATTACAAATTATGCACAGTAATTACATTTATTTATGAAGTTAGCTCAGTGTCTGGCATATATTAGGCAGTTAAAAACTTGTTGAATGCATGAATGAAAGCAGCTTTTATTATTTATTAGGTTATGACTTGCATTAGATGTTATGATAATAGCAATCATAGCAGCTATTATATATTCGTCACCCATCAAGTGCTGGGTGATACGTCACATGTCTTACAAACACAATCTCATTTAATCCTTAGGACAACTTGGTGGAGAGGCATTATTAATATTATCCCCATTTTATGGATGATGAAACTGAGACACAGACAGCCTAAGTGACTTGTTAAACAGACGCTTTATCAGTATAAGTGCCTTTCAGCACGTCTGTATCAATTCACTTTCCACTCAGACTGTCCAAGGGAAATCCCTATATCCTTCATAATCCTGGGAGTGACACTTTTTAATCTATGCAATCTAGCAGGTAAAAAGGGGAATCGAATGATTATTGTTTTAATTTATATTTTTGATTGTTGTCGAAGATGAACTTTTTTCCCATTTGTATTTCTTCCCTAGTGAATTTCTGGTTTATGTACTTTGTCCATTGGTCCATTTTTCCTACTGATTTGTAAGACTTTATGTTGTGTGGCATATATGCTACCAGTATGTTAGCATAATTTCTCATTTGCCTCTTTGCAATAATTTAAAGAATTTACATAGTTAAATCATTCTTTTATGGTTATTCCCTTGGGGTCATATTTAGAAAGTCCTTCCCCATCCTCAAATCCTCAAATCATATAAATGCTCACTTATATTTTCTTCTAGCAACCCTTTTAGTGTATACACACACACACATATATACATGCTGTTGTTCAGTCACTAAGTCATGTCCAACTCTTTGTGGCCCCATGGACTGTAGTCTACCAGTCTCCTCTGTCCATGGGATTACCCAGGCAAAAATATTGGAGTGACTTGACATTTCCTTCTCCAGAGGATCTTCCCGACCTGGGGATTGAAACCATGTCTTCTGCTTGGCAGGTGGATTCTTTAACACTGAGCCACCTGAGAAGACCATATATACATACACACACATATAAAAAGTATATATGTATATTCATAATTTTGAAATTACATATTTAAATGCTACAGAAATAAACAAAATAGAGAAGGAAGTTTCTTCTAACCTCATTCCCTGAGTTTTCCTGGGTCAGGAAGATCCCCTGGAGAAGGGAATGGCAACCCACTCCAATATTCTTGGCTAGAGAATCCCATGGACTGAGGGGTCTGGTGGGTGACAGTCCATGGGGTCAAAAACAGTCAGATACAACTGAGCAACTAACACTTTCACTTTCATTCCCTAGAGATGAACATGGCTATGAGTTCGGCAAATATTTTTCCAGACTTTTTTTTCCCACTCATAGGCACACATACATATACATATACATGGAGTTGTATACGTTGCTTTGTTTTTCACTTAAAATATATCATTATATCTTCCCAATCGGTATACATAGAGCTACCTTATTTTTTGTAACTGCTGCCTTACAAGTCAGTATATGAAACTAGGCTTCCCAGGTGGCTCAGTGGGTAAAGAATCTGCCTGCAATGCAGGAGATGCAGGAGACGTGGGTTCAATCCCTGAGATGGGAAGATTCCCCTAGAGGAGAGCATGGCAATCCACGCCAGTATTCTTGCCTGGAGAATCCCAAGGACAGAGGGGCCTGGCGGGCTACAGTCCATAGAATTGCAAAGAGACAGACTCGACTGAAGCAACTTAGCATGGAGCAGGCATGCATATGAAGATACCACAACTTAGTAATTACTTTCTTATGGAAAAAATGTTAAGGGCATTAACTTGGCACGAGCAGTGAATAGCTATCTAACATGATTTGTTTTTCCTAAATAGTGGTTGATGCTCACTTTTAAGAGAGCCTCTTCATAGTGGGTCCTGGATTCACAAAACAAAAGAAAAGCATAGTTCTGGGCTATCCGGTCAAACAGCTTGCTCTGGATGTCCTTCTTTGGCTACCAGGAATACAAATAGAGAAGGAATGACAAGAATTACTTGTTGAAACAGTCAAGGGCTGAGAACCTTAACTAAGTGTTTCTCTTATTTTTAGGAATCTTACTTACAAGGTATTTAATCTCATATTATTTGTGAAATACTATACTAATTTGCTTTAGGATCTACAGAACATGTACAGAGAGGCAGGCTGTTGAGAAAAGCACCCTAAAGTCTGAGCCAGGAGGTCCTGACTTTGCTCTCTGCCCTGCCCTTGACCAGCCACGTGACAGGGGCCAGTTCCTAAAGCTCAGGGTTGCTGCAGGCATGGTGCAATGTTTCCAGCCCAAGATGTCTGGAGAAGGCATGGGTGGGGAAGGATGAGGGTGACAGATGAGGCGTGGTCCATGGGTGGTCTGTGGAATCAGAGGGGCTGATAGCCCATGTTAAAGAGGCTGGGTTTTCTTTTTTTTTTAAAGAGGCTGGGGTTTGTCCCACAGAAAAATAAGCAAGGAAGAGAAGCAACCAGATTTGTATTTACCTGGTATCTTTCATGAAAGATCCACCAGAAGCTATCCAGCCATATAGCTCTTAGAGAAGGGGAAGAGAGAAACTTCTCTAATTCTCTACCTGAACAGAAATACTGGAAAAGAAACACAATTCATGTTATTATTGCTTATTTATTTGTTCTTTGAAATTTACCTGGTGCTACAGCCAGATTCATAATCATCTCCACTCAAACCCTTCCTTTCCACTCACGCACATTCCGTGGCTTGTTATTGTTATTAATCACACCATTTCCCCACCAATCATCTTTGGGGTCAACATACTTTGGGGTCAACTTAGAAAAAACCAAAAACCTAGAGCCTGTTATACAGAGTGAAGTAAGCCAGAAAGAGAAAAACAAATATCATATATTAATACGTATATATGGAATCTAGAAAAATGGTATTGATGAACCTATTTGCAGGGCAGGAATAGAGACACAGACGTAGAGAACAGACGTGTGGATACAGAGGGGTAGGGAGAAGAAGGCACGAACTGAGAGAGTAGCATTGACATCTGTACACTCCCGTGTGTAAAATCGGTAGTGGGAAGCTGCTGTATAATACAGGGGGCTCAGCTCGGTGCTCTGTGACAACCTGAAGGGGATGTGGGGGGGGCGGGGAGGCTCAAGAAGGAGGGTAACATTTGCCATGGATCTCGCGCTGGCCCATGCCATTCATTCCTTATCTCACTTTTTTACCATCTATCTCTGTGGTTGCTGCTGAATGATGAAACTGTTATCCCCAATTTATAGAAGAGGGAAGTGAGGGTTGAAAGGTTAGAATTCTTGCCTAAGCTTATACAGACAGGGAGGCTTAAAAGCAGGCAGCCTAGGTCTTCCCTGGTGCTTCCAATAGAGGGGCGCGGGTTCAATCCCTGGTTGGGTAACTAAGAATCCCACATGCCACATATCGCGGCCAAAAAAAAAAAAAAAAAGAAAAGCAAAAAGCAGGCAGCCTGGCCCAGAGAGACTGCACAGGCTGCCTCTCCTCCTACCACTTGGAGGAACAGGGTGTGTCCTGGATGCACAGGGAAAGAATTCTTGGCTGGCCCTTCAAGCCTACAGAAGCTGAAGGAACAGTGCCTAAGCAAGCCACCCTTGGTAGCAAAGAGTGCTCTGAGCCCTGCTCCTGGTTTTGTCCTCTCTGCCATTTCTCACGTCTCCTTGGAGAGGCAGGACAGTCAGAGCGGTGGAGAGCACAGACACCGCGGATTCTCACCCAGCTCTTACACTAATTAGCTGCAGGGTTCTGACCAATGGTACTGAATCTGTCTGTGCTCATCTGGGAAATGGAGATGGAGATGACAGTCCTGACCTCCAGAACGGCTGTGAGGGTTCAATGAGTGAACTCATGGTCTAGGTGTGACCACCGGGTTCTCTGAGCCAGAGACAAGGCTGGCGACTGAGGGCAGACGGAGGGGATGGAGGAGAAGATTTGAGGAGGCAAGTAAATTTGGCATGGCCCCCGAGCAGGATGGAAGAAGGTCCTTTTAAAGGCAGGGCACACAAAAAGAAAAAAAGAAAACAACAACAACAACAACAAAAAGGCAGGGCACAAATCTGTCTTGGGTTTCCTGGGAGCCAAAGAAAAGCAGGAACCAGCATCAGATATAAGACTAAAAGCATTCCAGGAAACGCAGTTTTTCTTGGGATTAAGGTCTAAGGAAAACATTTCCCAGGGGACCTGAGAAATGGGACATCAGTTAGCACAGCAGTCACCATCCTGGGGGCACCCACACAGCACGTGGAATGAGAGTTCAGGTTCCAGAGAGGGCCAGTGGGCCTGTCAGGGGTACAAGGATGGGGAGAAGGTGGCACAGGAACAGTGGATCCATGGAACACACCATCCATTTTCCATGTCTTTCTTCCTCTTTTAAATTTCAGAAAAAGGAGGAAGAAAAAACTACAATCTCGTATACCTGAAACTAACACAACATTGTAAATCAACTACTTATCACTCAGAGAATGCTGGTGATATCTCTGAATGGTTTCACCCCAGATTTTCCTGTGGGCTGACATAATAACATTGTACTGCAGAGTTTTACGTACTGATGGTTTTCATTTAATGTCATTTAACATCATAGCATAGTATGTTAAAATACACTCTCTATAAATACTCATTAGAGTGGCAAACGAAAACGACTGCACTGTTGTTCACTGTTGATTTATAAACCAAAAATGACTGCACTGTTGTTCTATCATTAAACTTTTCTAATAACATTGATAATAAAACAATCATTTTTTGAGAAATTATGCCTTACTATGTGCTGTGTTGTGTGCTTATGTACATTATTTAATTTTACAGTAATACTTCAAGGTAGAGGCTACTGTTATTGCTATTTACAGAAGAATAAATGAGAGCACAGAGAGGTACTTAATCGCCAGGATGTACTGCCTTCCACATCCTTGTTATCACAAAAACCATGTAGTGAACATCTTTTTTACACTGTCCTGAAGAGAATGGGATGCTGTGAGTGCCTGCTGCCCCTTCACCTCTTTGCTAAAGAAGGCAGGGGATCCAGGACCTGATCCCAGGGTGACTACTGCCTGCCCTGGGGACCAGCACCTGGTGAAAGGCAGCCATCCTTTTAGTGACCACAGTCCATGCTGGAGCCCGGCACTGGAAATCCAGCAAACACCACAGTCATCCTGGGCAGTGACTGGCCTAAACAGATCACTGCTTTTAGGAAGTCAGCATGCAAGATGTAACAGAGGAAGAGAGACAGCCTGAAAGAGGGCAGCAGGGAAAAAATCATGAAGAGGAGGAGGAGAAGGCAGAGAAAGGCTAGGGAGAGAGGGAGGAGGGCCAGCGCGAGATGGGGGTGTGGTTTGAAGCGGTGAGAAGTACAGACAGAAGAGGCTGAAGAGCTGGGTGCCAGGAATGGCGGGGGTAGCTAGTTAGGAGCTGAGGGGTCACTGGTCATAGCTGTTTTGGGGTCCCTGGGGCTGTGCAGTTGTGAGGGGCATTGACGCACAGCTGGAAGATGGCTGAGACAATTTTCTGGGCCTCCTCCCTTCTCAGCCCCTGCTCACAACCATCCCCCAGCTCCTGAGGGGCCAGCATTGTCTGACACACACACAGGTTCTTCTGGGCCTCAGAATACTCTCTTTCCTCCTTCCCTGTGGCTCAGCTGGGAAAGAATCTGCCTGCAATGCAGGAGACCTGGGTTTGATCCCTGGGTTGGGAAGATCCCCTGGAGAAGGGAATGGCTACCCACTCTAGTATTCTGGACTGGAGAATTCCAGGCACTTTAAAGTCTGTGGGGTTGCAAAGAGTTGGACACGACTGAGTGACTTTCACTTTTACTTTTCTCCTTCCTAAGGAACCCGGTTCTCCAAGCTGGTGACTCACCTCAAGGGGTATCCAAGGGAAGTAAATATTCTAACTATTGTCTAATTAAGAAAAAAATTAAGGTTACCCATATACAACCTAGTGACTGACAACAGAACACATGCATCATTAATTAGCATATATCACAAGGGTGTGACCTCAAAATGCTACACTAATAGGTCATGCTATTAGGTTAGGAGCCTAATAGCACTAACTAATAGGTTAGGAGCCCAGAGCACTGGGAGAAAGGATGTCAGTTTCGTCGTTGGTCTAATCTCAGCTCAGTCACTTGCAAACTCTGTGGCCCTCAGCAACTTACGTGCCCGACTCAGATCCCTGGGGTATAAGACTGGGACAGTGGTGTGTCCCATGCAGGCGGGTGCCCCAGAGGGCTCTCTCTTCTTACCTTGCCGCTAAGGGGGTTTTTCTCAGCCAGGATCACGTTGCCCACCAAGTCACAGAAGTCTACCCCATTTGGAAGATTGTTTGGCCTAGAGTCGTCAAAGGATGGGTACTGGTACAGCTCCGCCAGGAGATTTTTATCGGCTGTTTTCTAAAGACAAAAAACAGGATATGAAAATGGGGTCCCTCATTTTGACAGTTTAAAACAACACAATATCTTCTCCTTTTTATCATGGAGACAATATTAGTAATCTTAGAGGATGTTGAAGAAAATGAGAGTGTGTGCGTGATCCCAGCAGTCCTCATCCAACAGCTATTTACAATATTTCGACTTTTCCTTTCAGGCTTTGAGCACATGTATACACATACGCATGTGTTACTTCAATCATTTTACAATACATATATGCACACACACTTTTATGTCTTGCTTTATCCCCTTGGATTTTTCACATTGCCTCACTGTCTTCAAATTTATCATTTAAAGTAGTATATCTTGTTAAGATGTGCTATAATTTAATTAACTACTCACAGATGAGTTCAAATAAATATTATTTATTACTAACTGGGACCATATGCTTCACCCATTTGAGCTTATTTACTTGGCACGAATTTCCCAAAATGGGCATTAATTTCTCAAAATGGCACTATTAGGGTCAAAGGATATGACCACCCCACCTCTATGGTTCTTAATATATATCATTAAATGGATTTTAGGATAAAAATATGACTATAAAAATGTAAAAATACAGAAAAGTAGGAAGAGGAGATCAATAACCATGACCGAAAGGCACCTCCTGGAAACATTCTGAGGGACTGAGTTCCTCGGAAACTGGGCTATGGCCTTGACAATGGAAGAACTGAGTGACTAACTGCATTGACTGAGTCAGATGTCAGCTCCCCCATGTACTGGCTGGGCCGCTATGGACAGGACATTTAGACCTGCTCGGCCACTATCTTGGGTCGTATGACAGTTTCGATGTAGACCCACAACCATCGGGCTCTATGCTGTGTGGGAATTTTCCAGGCTATAAGGTGAAAAAAGGGTAACATATTCTCCAGCATTTAAAGGCTTGAATACACATGAGCTGGGTAGTTTAAAGGGAGCCTAAGCTCTTAGGCTCTTCCTAAGAAGATCTTGCCTCCCAGAGGGCGCTAGTGGTAAAGAACCCGCCTGCCAATGCAGGAGTCAAGAGATGTGGGTTCGATCCCTGGGTCAGGAAGATCCCCTAGAGGAAATGACAACCCATTCCAGTATTCTTGCCTGGGAAATCCCAAGGACAGAGGAGCCTGGCAGGCTCAATGGGGTCGCAGAGAGTCGGACACAACTGAAGCGACAGCACTTAGGAGGATCTTACTGGGGCGGCTATGAGATGGGGCCAGAGTGCTTCTGCAGAGGCCGCTGAGAGAGCAAGACCCCAGGCGTGGGGATCTGAGCGAGAGGCAGGGGGCTCTGTCACCAGCAGGCGGCATGACGCTGGATGGGTCCTCTGACTGCTCCTGACTGTCATTTCCCTGGGGTGTCTGCAGTGACCCATAAAAACTGCTGTGGGAATGCACCCCCGGGAGCTCTGCAGGATGGTGGCTCTGTGTGAACTGAAGCTGAATTCGTTGTTTCTAAGGGTAAACAGTTTCTAAGTTCTAAAAATAAACAGACAACTGACCTCTGGAATCCTCTTGATTCTACCTTTTTGAGGTGTTATGAGAAATTCTAAAGTTATTAAAATACATTGGTGTTGTTCAGTCACCAAGTCGTGTCCGACTCTCTGTGATCCCATGGACTGCAGCATGCCAGGCCTCCTTGTCCCTCACCATCTCCTAGAGTTTGCCCAAGTTCATGTCCATTGAATTAGACGTTAAGATAGGCTAAGATTTTCTAAAACAGGTACTCTGCCATTTTCCTACATAGTCACCACCCAGGTGCCAAAGGGCCTTTTCCTGGGAATAAAATGTAGTTCAGGCCCAGCAGAAACCGACCCAGTAAGAGGTCCCTTACCCTTTTGATAACAAAAGATTTGACATTCCTGAATTCTGAGCCCTTGCAAATATACTGTGATTTTCCTTCGCTCTTTTCTGCAGGAGAATGAAAGAAGAGAAATAAGATGTGAGTAACCACGGGGTGTGCCCACGGCTGTGTGGTAATCATACCTGTGATTTTTCATTCATCCTGAGCAGCCAGATGGCATACGCACTATTAGTTTGCCTGGGTTGCTGACTTGCTAAGACTCCCCTCTTATTTGATCAGACTGCTTTTGAGCTCAGAGAAGCAGTCAGGAGGAGCAGATAAAACATGGGTTTTGAAGTCAGTCTGGGGCGAATCCAAGACCTGCAGTGGACAGGCCTTTTGGTTCTCGGCAAGTGGTTCCCTTACCTTTTCTCAAGTATAAAACACATTCGAAGGCACCTGCCTCACAGGTAGGGGGTCTTAGGAAGCTTTAACAAGGGGATCTGTATGAAAACACCTAGTGCAAGGTGTCCCCCAGCAGGTCGTTTCGAAATGGTACTGTCCCTCCCTCCTTCCTTGCCTGATACCAAGAAGTGAGATTAAAGGCTCTCTCAGAAGAGGCCAAAGATACTCTCACCTGAAACTCCAGATTCCTACTCAATTACATTTTAGACACTAAAAAAAACCAAACCCCACAAAAACACCATCAAGGCTACAGGAAAGGAGTTTTGCCTCTGTCTGCCAAGCCGCCGCGACTTCGCTCTCTTTTTAAAGCCTTCTTCTCCATCTCATATTTCTCAATTGCCTTCAAAAACCAAAAAAGAAATGGGGTTTTAGGGTTTTAGTGCAAATCTGAGGGGAGGGCAGGGGTTAGGGACTAGGCCATTTCTCCTGCCGGTGCGCAAAAGGCCTGGAGCAAAGTTTGTGGCAGGGCCTTGCTGTCTCCCCACTAGGTGGTAGGGCCTTGGTGGCCTTGTGTGTCACTGACCTCATCCCCCTGAGGCTCACCACCACTATGTCCCCTATCCCCACCTTTTCCCTCGTTGCCCCTCCTCCTGGCTACACTTCCGAGGAACACAGGATCTGGAGCAGGCTTCCAATCATGGCTCCATGGGTGACAAGCTGCGGTTTAACCTCTGTACAGGGGGATAGTAACACCTACCCCCCAGTGCTTTTATAAGGTTGAGATACTACTATAAAGAATCTGATGCGTTTTAAAACACTAGCACTCCGTAGGCTTTCAGATAGGAGCTGCTTAATAAAGAGTAACTATTATTAATCATCACCATACCCCGACCTCTCAAGAGATTTCTCTTGATCTCTGATTTCTCCTCCCCGCTCCCCCAGCCCTGATAATAAGGGAGGAAAGAAAAATGAATGTCAGTGACCCAACAAGTTGCATTGACTGTCAACCAGCCCAGCGCTAAGCTGGGATAATGAAGTTAATCAAGTATGATTCTACGTCTTTGCCCTCAAGGAATTTCCAGTCTATTCAGAGAACCAAATCAACATATATGGGACAATTAAGTCCTAAACATTTAGGATTAAAATGAGTGGGATCAGTATGGGCTGGAGCAGAGAGGACTGGCCAGAAAAGGTCAAGTATGAGTGTTGGGGATAAGGTAGGAGGCAGCTCTCCTTAGCTTGATAAACCGTGAAACGCTTCTCCAGCCTCCCACTACCTTCCTCCTGAACTGGCAGCCCCAGTCTGCGAGATGAGCTAAAGGTACTGGGATGTGTGCAGGTGTGTGGGCCTGTCGGGAAAGGGGTCACACTGATAAGTCTTTGCACCAACACTGTGGCCCCAGTCACGTGCATCAGAGAAGGCACGATGGATGAATGAATTGGATGGGTGAGTGTCAACATGACAATACAGCCATGCCTCTGCCATCCACCAGGATGTCACTGTAGCTGACACTGGCAGGGCCTGGAAGAACGGACAAGATTTCCACAGAGAAAGAACAGAAAGGAACGTTGATTCCTGGAGGAAAAATAAGTTTTAGGGAGAAAATGATGAGACCTGAGTTTGCCTTTGAGACGACAGAAGGACCTACAGGTAGGGCTGTTCCCTAGAAAGCAACTCCCAAGCCTGGCTGGTGACCAGCCTTGCTGGGGAATTATTCAGATATATGCATTTATTAGAGATATTTATTCAGTCCTGAAAATTCATTGGAAGGGCTGATGCTGAAGATGAAGCTCCAATACTTTGGCCACCTGATGAAAACTGACTCATTAGAAAAGACCCTGATGCTGGGAAAGATTGAAGGCAAGAGAAGGGGATGACAGAAGATGAGACGGTTGGATGGCATCACTGACTCGATGGACATGAGTTTGAGCAGGCTCTGGGAGCTGGTGATGGACAAGGAAGCCTGGCATGCTGCAGTCCATGGGGTCGCAAAGAGCTAGACACAACTGAGCGACTGAACTGAACTGATTCTTCATTGAAATAAACATCATTCCTTATTGGGTTTTGAACTATTTGTTTATTGTGGCTCTGAATTGTTCTCTACTTAAAAATTTAAAACCATAAATATTATACATGGTACAAAATCAAACACAGAAAGAAGTCGCCTTCCTACTGCTCACTCAAGATTCTTAGTTTCTTGCATAGCTTTCTAGAGGTTTTCGAGAGATATTCTGTACTGATTCAGATGAGAGCATACACAGCACATAGGTCTGCACCTGGCCCTTATCACTTTTAGTTTTTCAAAAAGCTCCCAGGGGAGTCTGATGATCAGTTAGGTTTAGGTATCACTGCTCTAGGTAACTAGTAATCTGAGACTGAAATATGGGTGAGAAGCTCAAATTTGCAAACATATCCTTCATTCCACAAATATTTCCTGAGCATCTACTAAAAGTCAGACACTGGGCCAGTGTTGAAGATGCAGCCATGGGCATCAAAGCCCATCTTGGTCCTCTGAGGTCTCAGAGACTAGCAGGGAGAAGCCAGTGACTGCGAGGTGACCAAGGTAATCAGTGCTATTGGGGGTGGGGGACAGGGGTCAGGAGTGTGCCCTGAAGGGGCACCTACACTGGTCTTGGGGTGGAGGGTGCAAGGAAGGCCTTTCCAGAGGCTATGGCCTATAGACAGAGGAAGGTATGCCCTACTCCCTACTGTGGGAGTGAATGGTGAAGCTGCAGTGGTGAGTGCACAAGCTCCCGAGGGAATGAGACTGGAAAGAAGAGCTAGGCAAGTTCACAGCCAGAGACTGGAGGGGAAACCCACACTCGGGGCGTGGGAGAAGGGACAGAAACAGGATATGGCTAAGGGTAAAGCAGGCAGGGGGGTCTGGATCTCAGAAGGAGATGGCTCGCTTACTACACATCCACTGAACACGTTTTATGCGTCTGGTACTGCACCAGATGCCCTCTGGTAGGGCAGTGTGGAGCCTGGAGACAGCAGTCTGGCTCAGCTGCTGACGTGGGAGGAACGGTCCCATGGTCAAGGCTGATGTATGAAGGTCAGGGCACACTGCGGTCACAGAGGTTGGGCAGGGTCACCAGGGGACGGCTCTGGTGGCAGCAGGCAGTCAGCACCCGCCAGGTCTGATAGGCTGCCTGGACAGGGGAGCAGGAAAGACAAAGCCCCCCTTCCTCCAGGTCACGTGAGGACCCACGGTCGCTCCTGCCAACCCTGTCCTGCCTCTGACTGGCAGTGAAGAAGGTGGAGAAGCTGTGCCAATGCTGGGCAGCCTTGAAAAGTCACCAGATCCTGCTACTGGAAGGATAATAATCATTTCCCTGGCTCTAAAATTATCAGAACAACCCCACAGAACTGACATATAAATACAGTCTTGTAAAATACCCAAACATTATAGACATACTTGGAGTAAAAACTTTACCCATCTTCCATCCCACTCCCTTTCCAGAACTGACTCCATTTGGCATGTATCCTTCCAGACTCTTTCCCTACACATTCACACATATGATGTCCTTCCTGAGAGCCAGGCACAATCTAAGGGTTTTTGAGAGTCTTAACTCATCTATTAAGATGAGTCGGACCGAAAAGAAAGCTGAGCGCTGAAGAATTGATGCTTTCGAACTGTGAGGTTGAAGAAGACTCTTGAGAGTCCCTTGGACTGCAAGGAGATCCAACCAGTCCATCCTAAAGGAAACCAGTCCTGAATATTCATTGGAAGGACTGATACTGAAGCTGAAACTCCAATACTTTGGCCACCTGATACACTGAAAAAGACCCTGATGCTGGGGAAGATTGAAGGCAGGAGGAGAAGGGGATGACAGAGGATGAGATGGTTGGATGGCATCACCAATATGATGGACATGAGTTTGAGTAAACTCTGGGAATTGGTGATGGACAGGGAAGCCTGGCGTGCTGCAGTCCATGGGGTCGCAAAGAGCCAGACACAACTGAGCAACTGAACTTACTTACTTAACTCATCTAATTCTTGCATTGATAATAATACATCTATGAAGTAGATATAGTATCAATGTTATCATCATTTTACAAGACACTGAGACTCATAGAGGCTCAACAGTTTACCTAATGTCAGAATGTGCGAGAACAGTAGGGCAGCAGGAATTCAAACTCTGACAGTCTTATTCTAAGCCTTTGGAGCTACATACACCCTCATGCACATGTACAGAGCACACATACAGAGACAGAGTGCTTTTGAACTTAAACAAAATTTTTCCAAATAGTGTGTGTGTGTATTTTGCTTTTATTCACAATTCAATTCTAAGCTCTGCTCAACAGTGGGGTAAGGGAGAACTAAAGCTCATGGTTTCCTTCCAGCTTCAGTATAGAGTGGCTTAACCTCTGTGAAAGGCAACTTGGCTGTATCCATCAAAATTTTAAATTTCACTTCCAGGGCTCTATCTGGCAGAAACACTTGCAAATGAGTCCCAAGATACATGTACAAAAATATTCACATGTTTACTATGATGAAAATGGCACTGAAATAAGGAATTAGGGAAGAGTTAAATTGATTTTGCCATAGCCAAATCACATATAAAAAATAGGACTTTTATATAGATAAAAATAAAAGTTTATGAATTTAAAGAAACATGTGTTTGAGACTTCTGTTGTGCAAACGTGCTTTCAAATTAATAAAGGGGTCCGTAGGGTCCTTTCTTCCTGGAAGCCTTACCTTAGCATGCAAAACTCACCAGGCTGTGCGCCAGTGGGCTGGGACTCAGGTCTATGTCAGCAATCATCTGGTTCACCTGCTGAATGGAGCCGACCAGGCACGCTGGGAGGCGGGCCTGTTAAGGAGACTTTCGGGTGATGATCACACACACAGAACAGGCCGAGGGAGCCCGGCCAGGACAGCAGCTCGCTTCCTTCCTGTGCTTTCTCCCACCCCATTATTTTCTCTGCAAACATTCACACTTCTTTTATCTTGCCTTAAATGAGCTGCTTTAAAAATTGTAAACAAAAATTAACCATATTCTAGACACCTTGAAAAACAGAAGAATCACCCATTATGCTACCACCCTAACAACTTATTAGGATATGGGGAGACTTCCTTCTAGCACTATTACATACATACTTTTTTACATAATTATAACATCAGGGTATGCCTATGTTAGTTACTACTCTGACTTCTCCCCCACTCATTATTAAGATCATTTTTCATAATCTTTGTAATATTTTAAATGGCAGTATACAAATTCATTTAGAGAATGCATCTTAATAGACTTAACTGTCCCTTGGCTATTGAATATTTAAGTTATTTACATTTTTTGCAACTATAAATCACGCTGTGATGCACACAGCCACACCGAGAGCTGTTTTCTTATTTGGGATTATTCCTTTAAGAGAGATTTTCAGGTGAAGGATGACTGGGTCCAAGGGCATCTCGATCTTGTTTATCACTGTGGAAATCTCTGCTCAGTTTGACGGCCCCTCTTATTACCCTCTCTACGTTTGCATTTCTTCTGTCGTAGTCTCAAGTGGCCTAGGATATAGCCTTTGTAAAAGCCCCATAATCCATCACTCCTCATAGCCTTCACGTAAAGCCAGGCTCACTGTTACTTCCATTACCCTCAAGTGTTCTTACAAATTGGAGGACACTTGACAAATGAAGATGCCAAGGAGAGACATGACAAATCATAGGGAGTGAAATGGATTGCTTAGGTTGCGATGAGTGTGGGATTAAGAGAGAGGGCACATTAGAAAAAGGCCAGGAAAATGAGACCTTGAAGCAGATCCTCATGGGATCATTTGTGCTCATCTTGAGAAGGGTTTCAGAGAGGCCCAGAAAGTGAGGTGATGCAGAGAGATACACGCAGCTTGGCTGGCAGGAGCATGACTCGAAGGTACATGAGCTCTATAGAAAATGGAAAGACAGACTTATTTATAACCTAAGACGGTCTCTATTTGCTGCATGAGTTTTATGGTCCCCCAGAGACGGGATTCTGTGAGTCTCTGAGACATAAGATTCGGGGTCGGAAGTGAGATCCGGATCAATGAGGCCAGAGTCAGAGAAGGAAGATTCTGGTACAGTCTGGATGATGCCAGAAGGGGCAAAGTCTGGCCCAGGTAGAGGTGCTGGCAAGTTAGAAAGGTCAAATGGAGTTATTTGTTTGTTTGTTTTCTTTATTGAATTTGCTGCAATATTGCTTCTGTGTTCTGTTTTGGATTTTGGCCATGAGGCACGTGGGATTTTAGCTCCTCGACCAGGGATCGAACCACACCCTCTGCACTGAAAGGTGAAGTCCCAACCACTAGACCACCCGGGAAGTCCCCCAAATGGAGTTTTAAAAAGAAAGAAAGGGAGAGAAAGAAAGAAAGGGAATTCCCTAGCAGTCCAGTGGTTAGGACTTGGCACACTTTCACTGCCGTATGTGCCTGGTTTCAATCCCTAGTCAGGGAACTAAGATCCTGCAAGTCACATGGCACAGCCAAAAACAGACAAACAAAATTTTTTTTAAAGGAAAAAAAAAAAAGTTGAGTACTCAGCTAACTCGTCTGAGGGCAGAGTCTTGGACTATAACTTAGTTTCTATCCCTAAGTTTAATTCTTTGGAAGAAAGAAGGGAAAGGGGACAATGGGGAAAAAAGAGCAATTTTTTCCCCTCTTCTTCCCCATCTTTTCAACAAACATTTCCAGTATGTCTTCCTTTGGTGCGCTTTCTGCTCTATCTTAGTAAAACAAACTCAAGTCAAACACTCCTTCACAGCCTCAAATTCTTTTAGAGGATAGGTGGGAATTAAATAATTGAAGAAAATCAACAAACACATAAGAAACAGGTTAGTAAGTGGTGTACGATAGAGCCCAGGTTACACCTCCGTGCAGGCGTGCTGTCTCCATTGCAGACGGCACCACAGAAGGATACAGGGCATATTGTCCTTCAGAGCCTTCCTCGTGGCATCCTTGAGTGCATTCTGCGCAATCAGGGAAACAGCCAGATGGTCATCCAAGGTCACCACTGGCAAAGCAGTGAGGTTGGTGATATCCAACCTCCTGAAGTGAGCCATTGTCCACTTTTTTGTACACTGACCAACAGCTAAGTTTCCACCTTTAGGAGCCTCTCATTCTTCCCCTGTGGTCTTGTTCTCTGTTCAACCAGCCTCCTGGAAATCAGAAATAAGCACAGAACCAACTTAAAAAGCTCAACCATGTTCATCTCGCAAGCAGAGCTGATGGCGAGGCACACGCTGCATACAACATGGGGAATAAAGACTTTTTAGAGAAACCCATTCTTTTATTTTTTCTTTGCTTCTTTTGTTTTTATTGGAATAGAGTTGATTTACAATGTTGTGTTAGTTTCTGCCACACAGCAAAGTGACTCGGTTATATATCTGTTCTTTTTTAGATTCTTTTCTCATATAGGTCATTATAGAGTATTGAGTAGAGTTCCCTGTGCTGCACAGTAGATCCTTATTAGTTCTCTATTTTACATACACGTGTGTGCACGCTTCTCGAGAGATGCACACCTTTGAGTTGTGCAGGAACTGAGGTCCCCACGCAGCTGCAGCATTGTAACCTCAGGCTGAACACAAGATGCCTGGAGCGTGCGTGCTAAGTCGCTTCAGTCACGTTTGACTCCTTGTGACCGCATGGACTAAGGCCTGCCAGGCTCCTCTGCCCACGGGATTCTTCAGGCAAGAATACTGGAGTGGGTTACCATTTCCTTCTCCAGGGGATCTTCCTGACCCAGGGATGGAACCTGAGTCTCCTTCCTGCATTTCCTGCCTTAGTGGGTGGATTCTTTACCACGGTGCCACCATATTTTTTTATCTTATGGGTGTCGTATAGTCCACTGTATATATGTACCACGTTCCTAACTGAAAACTTCAAGGCATATACACTTTTGCTTTCTACCTGCCGATCCCCACCATCACCTTCTGATGAAAATTATCCTAATTTTAAAAATAAAGAGACTACGAAATTCCCTGGTGGTCCAATGGTTAGATCTCAATGCTCTCACTACCAGGGGCCCAAGTTCAACCCCTGGTTGGGGAACTAAGATCCTGAAAGCAACACAGCAAGGCCAAATAAATAAACAAAAGGAGACGGTTGTTGATGTTTAGTCGCTAAGTCATGTCTGACTCTTTTGTGATACCATGAATTGCAGCCTGCCAAGATCCTCTGTCCATGGGATTTCCCAGGCAAGAATACTGAAGTGGGTTGCATTTCCTTCTCTAGGGTTGAACCCTTGTCTCCTGGATTGGCAGGTGAATTCTTTACCACTGAGCCACCCAGGAAGCCCAAAGGAGAGCAGAGTGCTGAAAAGACTGGGGCTCCAGACCATCCAGCAAGCCAGATTTCAAACTAGAAATGCAGTCAAATCTCTTTGCCTCTCTAAGCCTCACCTACAAAGTCAGAGACGTAGATTAGGTTGCTAGGACCCTCTTCAGCTTTCAGATACTGGGCTTCTATGATGCTAGAGTGGGCAGTCCATCCCCTCAGCATGAGGCTCCTGATGGACCTGAGGCTTTCTGCTCCCTCTCCAGAAGCTGGCCCCATCACTTCTCCTCCTCCTGGATTTCGAATATGCTGGCCAGACTGCTCTCCCGGGTCCTTGCTTACTGGCCAGGAGGAATTTATCACTACCATCTGTGGGTCCTCCCTGTCCAGAGCCTGGGGGCATAGGCCTGGTTATAATGAAGTAAAAGACTCAGGTCTGCCCTCAAGAGGCTCATACATGATGGAGAGAGAAAAGGTACAGTTCGATGAAAAAAATTAATCAGGTGCCCTTTTACCGCAGTCTCCTTTCCTCTCCTTTGATTCCTGCCTGCTGCTCTGCTCTCTTCCCCCAGCCAGCCATCCCATATGCCTGCTGCTCTCAGCTTCTTCCTGGTCCTGCTCTGCTGTGTGCTCTATGCCTTTGTACATGCTGCTGCCCCCATTCAATCAGCCCAGGTGATGTATCCTTTAGAAAACCTTTAATTACTCCAGGCCATTAGTACCACACCTACTCTGTGAAGGCCAGGATTCTGCTTGCAACTATTACAGCACTTACAAGCCTGAACTAGAAGAATTTGCTTCCACATCTTTCTTCATTAGGCAAATTACCCTCTAGGAAGTAGGTTCAGTCAATATTTGATTCTTTTTTTTTTAAACATTTTATTTACTTAGGCGCACTGAGTCTTAGTTGTAGCATGCAGGAGGTTTAGGTCGTGATATGCAAACTCTTAGCTGCAGCATGTGGGATCTAGTTCTCCAACCAGAGATCGAACCCAGGCTCCCTCCATTGGGAGATCAGAGTTTTAGCCGCTGGACCACCAGGGAAGTTCCCTGAGTCCCTTTCTAACTCATCACATTTCTTTTTGGGCCAAAGAGGTTATCCATTTGGGTTGTCCCAAGTCAGCTGGATTGTAGGAAAGATTGGCCCAGGCCAACACTCTGCTCCTAATCTTTAGCCATACAGTGCTTCTGAGTTTTCTTCCATGCCCCTGCCCCAACATGAACTGGAAAATTAAAAACATTCTCTGAAAAGCCAGGCTTAGGGGGACTCTGTTAAGAAGCCTCTTGCTTTCGTTTAACATTTCATTGGCAGGACTGATGTTGAAGCTGAAACTCCAATATTTTGGCCACCTGATGCGAACTGACTCATTGGAAAAGACCCTGATGCTGGGAAGGATTGAGGGCAGGAGAAGGGGATGACAGAGGATGAGATGGTTGCATGGCATCACCGACTCAATGGACATGGGTTTGGGTAGTCTCTGGGAGTTGGTGATGGAACAGGGAGGCCTGGTGTGCTGTGGTTCATGGGGTCACAAAGAGTCGGACACGACTGAGCGACTGAACTGACTGACTCACGTCTAATGGGAGAACTGAATATTATGCTTCTTAAGTGAAACATTTAAAATTCTCTGTTCCTTTCTGAATTTTTCATCATACTATTTTAGGGTAAGTATTCTCTGAAGCATGGTAAGTTTTTACTGTCACTACTTGGGGAGAAAAAGAGGATGGGGAGAACACTAACTTCATTGAATATCTACCCTGTGTCCAGGACTGTGCTGTATATTAGGGGCAGATGAGTGGAAGAATAAAAAAACATTCTGCCCTCATGGAGCACATATTCTTGCACATGAGATTTGTAAGTCCTTTGTTTAAAGTTAAATGTTTTAACTTAAACATGTTAAGTTAAAACAATGCTGAGGTTGTAGTCAGGCAGATTTTGTTCAGTTTAACCTTCAGTCATTAAATGACTACCTACTGACTGCCCAACAGAACCAGCAATTCATTCTTACTGGGGACAGGATGGTGAACGAAACCAGACTTGATCCCTGCCTTAATGGATCTTATGTTAACTAGAGGTGACAAGTGCTAATTAATTATGTGCTAGTGCTAAGTTGCTTTCAGTCGTGTCTGACTCTTTGTGACCCCATGGACTGCAGCCCACCAGGCTCCTCTGTCCATGGGATTCTCCGGGCAAGAATACTGGAGTGGGTTGCCATTTCCTTCTCCAGGGGATCTTCCTGACCCAGGGATTGAACCTGCGACTCTTTGGAGGGTTCTTTACCATTAGCGTCACCTGGGAAGCATGAATTATAACTGACCACTGCTTCAAATGGCCACCCACTCCAGTATTCTTGCCTGGAAAATCCCATGGACACAGGAACCTGGTGGGCTACAGCCCATGGAGTCACAAAGGAGTCAGACACGACTTAGCGACTGAGCACACTGTCCCTCAAAGGGAGGGACACAGCGCTGTGAGAGGCGACGTAATAGTGGATATCGACCTAGTCAAGGTGTCACAACGTGTCGGAAGAGCAGGGGTTACTCAGATAAATGAGGAAGGGAAATACCATCCAAGCAGAGGGACACAGAGTAGAAGAACCAGAAAAGTCTAGACCTGTGCATCACAGCAGCCACCAGCCACATATGACAACTGAGTCCTTGGAATTTGGTTAGTGTGACCAAACAACTAAAATCTTTTTTAAAAAAAATTTATTTATCTGGCTGTGCTGGGTCTTAGTTGCAGCCCACGGGATCTTTTGATCTTCCTTGTGGCACCTTTTAGCTGCACCATGCGAACTCTTTGCCTCGGCACACGAGATCTGGTTTCTTGAAAAGGGATCAAACCTGGGCCGCCTGGATTGGGAACGTGGAGTTTTAGCCACTAGACCACTAGGGAAGTCCTAACATCTTAATTTTAGTTAATTAAAATTTAAAACCTAAAGAAGAATAAATTTTAAAATATTGATTGTACATTGAAATGATCATATTTGGGACGTAAGAGTGAAAATAAACATTATTCATAGCAATAGCACTTGATTTTCAAAAGAATTTTTTTAAAATATGGCTCCGATAAAATTATAAATTATGTATGTGGCCCACATTATGTTTCCATTGAATGGTACTGGGTTAGACCAGGCAGTTTGGTTCCAGGACATGGAACTTTCCCCTTTTCAATGAAGTAAGGTATAGTTGGAAGAAAATTCTCTTGGAGCCAGAGACCCATGGGTCCTGCCCCTCATTGGTTGGATGACCTGGTGCATTCACTAGGCACCCAGTAAATATCCCTTGAATGAGCCCGAGTTTCTTCGTTTATCAAATGGAATGTTTATCAAACACACAGTTAGGATTTTAGGAGATCTGGAGTCGATTCTCGAGTAGTTCTCCGCACCCTGCTCACAGTGCGACCTTGAAGCGGCCCCCAGCCTCAGTCTCCCCCACCTGTCAAAGCCGAGGAGAGATGGGGCGTGGGAAGGCAGGGTCATGGTCTGTGTCTGTTCATCTTACCTGAAGACTGCAGGCGGAATCCGCGGAACTCGGCAGGGCCGATTCCGCCACGGGGCCCTCAGGGGACCCTGTGAAGTTCTGGATGGGACACCCGAGACCTGTTGCCCCCCACATCCACCAGGAAGGGGTGCCCTTTGTTTTGTGATCTGGGAGGAGGAAGAGGGGGAGGGACGTCTGGGAGAGGCCCATTTTGCTGCTGTAAGTCCTGACGTTCTCCCGGCAACGCGGGACACAGCCGACACTTGTACCTTTTCCCACAACAATGCGGGGCCTCGCGAGTTTCGCCTGCATCCGTGACACGCCGTTACCATGGCGACGGTCCCCGTAGGCCGGGGAGAGACCAGACAAAGGGGGTTGCGGGGAGAGTGAGTGTGGTTTCTCGACCTTGCCTATAGCCCAAGTGACTCCAGAAGACACTGCCTCTGTGGAGTCTATTGAGTATGTCAAGAGCCGTCCTCAAGAGTTTCTGGCGCTTCGCATAGGCTCGCGATAGGGACCGCGCGGCGCCGGGTACCTCCAAATCTCTCGGTGGTAGAACCCAGCGGGGCTGCGCCCGCGCATGCGCGTGACGGCAGGGCGACACCCGGGCTCGCTCTGGCCGCGGTTGACTCGGCCTGTGGTGGGTACCAGGCGGGAGGTCGGGGGTTTGCTTGGAACCCCCGACTTTGGGGCACGTCAGGTACGTCTCTGAGCCCAGCATCGCCCGAGGGTCCGAGAAAGGGTGGGATACCGGCGTTCCCCGGGGACCTAGGGCCTCCCGGCAGCTGGAGCGACCGGAGGGCGCGGAGCAGGGGACGGGGGCCGGGTTCTCCGCAGGCCGTGCACCACATTTATCGTAGTGTGTTTCCTCGTTTGTAAATTGGGTGGTAATTCCGCTCGTAGGTCAGCGATGAAGGTGATTAACGAGAGCGCGCGAATGAACGCTCGCTACGGTTAGTTAACAGCCCTGAGTGGTGGCCATGTACCTGCGTGGCATGTACTTGCTTGGCTCTGAAGTCTTTGAGATTCCGGTGAAAGCTAGAGACTTCTTTCTCACTTTCTTGTTATATTAAAAGAAAATACTGTATTTTACGGCCCATTGCAACGGTAAAGCATTGCACAGTGAAGAAATGATTATGATCATCAGCGCAGATGCGTAGACCTTATTTGAAGCCCAGTTCCACCGCCTTCCCACAGCGTGACTGGAGGCACGTTACTTCTCTAAGCCTCAGTTTTCTGATCTGAGGATGGGAAAAAACTACTTGTTCTTCTTCCGCCAGGCCGGAATACTGGAGTGGGTAGCCTATCCCTTCTCCAGTGGATCTTCCCAACCCAGGAATCCAACCGGGGTCTCCTGCACTGCAGGCGGATTCTTTACCAACCGAGCTAGCAGGGAAGCCCTGATTTTAAATAAAGAAGCCTGGGGCCCAGAGAAGTAAGTGCAGGAGCCCCCGGGGGTGAACGGCAGCGCGAAGTTGGAACTCGGATGCTCTCCAGTGGCTTCCTTTGTGCTGAGCCCTCTCTCTCCAGGGAATTTCACTGGAAAGACGGCTGCCTGGGGCCAGGGGTAGAGCTCGTACCTCTTGACCCACACTCATGTTCCAGAATTTCAGGGTCTCAGCCAGAGTTGGCTTAGTGGATCTGACTTAAAAGTTAGTCCAGACCCTTCCTTTTCCCTGACTGTGATATATTGATGATGGGCGTTGGCTTCAGTGTTATGAGAATTTGTGAGGTCATGGGTGAAGTGCCCTTGTGAACACATTATTTACCAGAGAGGCTTTGTTTCCTGAACGTTATTGACCAGAGATGTATTCACTTACATAACAAATCGCCGGCCATAGGCATTAGATTCTGCAAAAGTCCACCCAGTCAGCAATAAGTTAAAACCTGGAAGACTACAGTAGCTTGGCCAAGGTTTAGCCAGCAGCTGAGGCATAACTGGGCCTCGAACGTGGCCTGATGTAGCCAGGTGCTATGCTCAGTCTTGGTGTTCTTAGCACCACTGTGGACTTTGCATGAACAGCTTGGCTTATTTTTCCTTCTTCGGATGTCTCCAGGTGCTTGAAGGGGCAGGGACTGCTTTTTATCTGTTTTTTTTTTGTACATTAGTTTGGTTTGTTTTCATAAGTTATGCATGAATATATTGTCACTGTAATTCATTAAATCCACAAACATTTCCTTAATATAACTTTATATTATAACATGAAATTGCCACTATTTGGCCATTTTGGGGTTTTTTTTTAACCTTTAGAATGGCAAATTCAGGAATTAGGATGGCAGAACAGGGGTTAGGATTCCATGCTCTCACTGCCAGGGGCCCAGGTTCCATCCCTGGTTGGGGAAGTAAAGATCCCGACACAGCCAAAAAAATTAAAATTAAAAAAATCTGTTTAAAAATGGCAAATTCAGTTGAGTCAGCCATCCTACTTCCTTTGCCAGATTTAACCACTATGTGCAATTTGGTGTTTATCCTTCCAAATCTTTTTTATTTAGAGACCTATGTTCTTGCTTTTTTTTTTTTTTTCCTTTTTGTCTTCTCATGTGCAATTATAATATATACATGGTTCTGTTGCTTGCTTGTTTTTTTTTTTTTTTTTGGTCATGCCATGTGGTATATGGAATCTTTGTTCCCCAATCAGAGATCGAACTCATGCCCCCTTAATTGGAAGTGTGTAGTCTTAGCCACCAGACCACCAGGGAAGTCCCTATCACTTGCTTTCTTAATGATAGAGTGTGTTGGATGTCTTTTCAAGTCAGTACACCTATGCCTGTCTCTTTGTTTTTACTTATTATCTAGTGTTCCCTTATAATAATGTGCCATAATGTATTTGGCTATACCAAACATCAGTAGAGCTTTTGCATTGTTTCTTATTTTTGACTGCTACCAACAACAGAGAATATTTGTGTGAACATGTCCAATTCTTTCTGGAGGATAAATTTTTACAAGTAGATTTGCTGGCCAAAAACTATGCATCTGAAAAACTTTACTAGGTTTTGCCTAATGGAAAAAAATGATAGCATCTTATGTTTCCACCAAGAGTATCTTTGTCTCCATACCTTCACCAACATTGTATTATTGATCTCTTAAATGTTGCCAACATGATGGATGAAAATGCTTCTTTTTATGATGTACCCCACCAGTTATTAATACAAGGATAATTTGGTATACATGTTTAGCCAACTGACCATGGTTATGAACCTTGGGAAAACTGGATAACTTCTTCAAGCCCTAGTTTTCTCGTTTCTGATATGGACAGGAAAATTACCTTATGGGATTCCTGCAAGGAATAAAATAAATATATGAAGTGTCCCCAGCATTGGGTCCAACCTCTTATGGATACTCAAGAAGTGATATTAGTTAGTTAGTTTTTGTTATGACCTTTTATTTTTTCGGTGAAAATCGTTCTCCCTGGGTATTCCTATTTCATTCCTGTTCTGCCCTCTGTGGACATAAGAGTAATTGTCTTCCCTCTTCCATGATTTTTCTTTTCTCCTGCAGAAACAATGCCAGGGCCTTCCACGATGTTTTGGATGACATAGTAGCACGGCTTCAAACACCCTCAAGATCTCAGTCCCCACTGCTGTCCCACCCACCATCAAGATGGAAGCATTCTGGTTTGTCCAAGTCCTAAAGTGTTACGCCCCAGCCCAAATGCCATCTCTCAGGCTGTGGGTCTACCACTGTTTTTTGGAGGAATATTGTTTTATAATGTTGTGTTGGTTTCTGCACAACAGTGTGAATCAGCCATAAGTATACATATGTTCCCCTCTCTCTTGAACCTCCCTCCCACCCCCCAGCCCATCTCAACCCTCTAGGTTGTCACAGAGCACTGGGTTGAGCTGTGTTATATAGCAACTTCCCACTAGTTATCTTTTTTATATATGGTAATGCATATGTTTAATGCTACTCTCTCAATTTGTCTCATCTCCTTCCTCCACTGTGTCCACAAGTCTGTTTTCTATCTCTGTGTTTTTAATCACATACACACACCAGTAAAACTCATGAGCACACACCCCTAAATGTCTTATGTGTTTTATTTATTTGTAAGTCATATGTACATATACTTCTATACATATATATATATCTATATTGTAAAGCTTCTAAAGAAGCTTCTAAACTTTTATCATTAATTTCATTGATATTAATTTCTACATCACTGAAAACAGTATGAAGTTTTTTCTTTGTGTCCTTGTTAAATATATGTCTTGCTAATTGTGAAGAAAAGCTACGAATTATTTTTTAATAATAGTTGATATAAAACCTTGTTTCAAGTAGTCTTGAGAAGTTCCCTTTCTCTTTGGCCAATTTCTTGCTAGATATGATAAAATTACCATTTTATCTCATGATGTGGTGAAGGAAGATTTTATCCCTGGGAGTAGGAAAGGTGAGAGCTCTGCTGCTTTCTTTTTGCTCATTTGTGCCTTCATTATTGGTATCATCATTCTACAGTTTCTTAGAGGGAATCTTGTTAAGCTATCTGTGTAATGTACATTAAAATTGGGCTTCCCTGGTAGCTCAGATGGTAAAGAATCTGCCTGCAATGCAGGAGAGCAGGGTTTGATCTCTAGGTTGGGAAGATCCCCTGGAGAAGAGAATGGCAACCCACTCTAGTATTCTTGCCTGGAGAATTCCATGGGAAGAGGAGCCTGGCGGGCTACAGTCTATGGGGCTGCAAAGAGTCGGACACCACTGAGCGAATAACACACACACACAATACAGGGAAAGAAAGGAGCCGTGGCCCTGCCTCTCATCACATACAAAAGTTAATTGCAAAAAAAAAAAAAAAAGTTAATTGCAGATGAGTGGCTGTCCTAAGTGTGAAAGCTGAAAGAAGGAAACTTTCAAAAGTTAATGTATGAAAATATCATGACCTTAGGGTATGCAAAAATTTCTTAAATAAAAAACACTAATCATTAAAAAAATTTAATAAGTCAGATCCCACTAAAATGAAGAACTTCTTTAATCAAAAAGAAACCAATAAGAAAGCAAAAAGGCATGTTCCCAGAAAAAGCTTTTATTTCTTTAAAATGGAGTATATGTAGAAGCTGTTGCCCCAGGTGTGAGCCTTACCAGTGTCCAGGAGTAAGGATCTCACGCCTTTTGTTGTTGTTCAGTCACTCAGTGGTGTCCAACTCTCTGCGACTCCATGAACTATAGCACACCAGGCTTCCCTGCCCTTCACTGTCTCCCAGAGTCTGCTCAAACTCATGTCCATTGAGTCGATGATGCCATCCAACCATCTCATCCTCTGTCACCCCCTTCTCCTCCTGCCTTCAATCTTTCCCAGCATCAGGGTCTTTTTCCAGTGAGTCAGTTCTTTGCATCAGGTGGCCAAATTATTGGAGGTTTAGCATCAGTCCTTCCAATGAATATTTAGGGCTAATATCCTTTAGGATTGACCGGTTTGATCTCCTTGCTGTCCAAAGGACTCTCTTGAGAGTCCTTCTAGTGCCTTGGTCTAGACTATAAATCTGGTGATGCCAGTTTTTAACGAAACTTAAGACAAGCCAGTTAGGCACTTACCTGTGGTTGACATAGACTAGTCACACAGACCTGTGTTCAAATACCAGCTCCCACTTAGGCCCATAGTCTTTCTAAACCTCATCTGTCAGATAGGTATACTAAGAGGAGCTGAACCAAGGGTGATTGTGAGGACTGAGATGTTGCCAAGGTTTGGGCATGCTGCCTAGCACATCGTGAGCACTCAGCACAGGGGAGCTGTCACCAGGACAGTTAATGGTCACATGATAGAATGTGTGTTTTCGTGATTTCAGGACAGAGGCACAAGGTCACTGATCCAACTCTTTGTAACCCTTGACTTTTTCTGACCCTGGGAGAAGGGAGCATTGACCTTTCCTTCATCAGGCTGAAGATGCCTCTCTTTGGAAGTACGTTTAGTCCGAAGAAGACGCCCCCTCGGAAGTCGGCCTCTCTCTCCAACCTGCATAATGTGAGTATCAACAGTGGTGTGCAGTGTGAACAGAGCCTTGAGCCTGGCCTCTTATGGAAAGTGTGGTCCTCCAGAGGCATCCTCGTGGGAGGATATCCTTTTAATTCATATGATTGCTATTGCTGAAACCATGTCTTAACTCCTGTTTGGAAATTATTATCAGAACTGTTCAAGAACCTTAAAAGATAGTCATTCTCATTATGATTTTGGAGACCAAAGGATCTTATCCAATTTGACTTCACTTGATTCCCAAGACTTGGCCAGGAATCAGTTTTTTAGTCATGTCTGAGAACAAATTCGTTCTCAAAGGATGATGTTTTGCCAACATTAAAAACGTTCAAAAGGATTTGCCACAGCTCCAAAGGCAGTTTCCAAGCTCCTCCAGGGTAGAAGGGTTGCATTCATTTCTGTGTATCCAGTACCAGCCCTGGCCCACGGTGGGCGCTCAGTGAGCTGTAGAAACGTTGAAAAACACATTAAAGAACAGCTGCTACCACTAGTTGGGACTTAGCACTTCATGCCTTTTCCAGGACATATGTAGCTCCATAGGAAGCAAGTGATGGCTCAAGCTTACATTTAAAAAGGATTTTTCACTTGGCGAAAAATTTACGGTGAGACTTGTTAAACTGCCAAGTGCCCTGTAGATATGAAATAATTCAGTTTGCAAATTTCAGCATATATAGGAAAACACTTATTATATAAAGCAGTACTTTTCTTTTATAGTTTAAAACTTTTTCGGTACCTTAATTTTCTGACATTATTTGAAAAAAAAAAACTTATTAAATGTGCGGAGTTATGATTAGAGAAAAAGAAATGAGTTGTTGGGGGTCACATAGTCAGGGATTCCCACGTGGCACAGGGGTAAAGAACCCGCCCGCCAATTCAGGAGACCCAGGTTCTGTCCCTGGGTTGGGGAGATCCTCTTGAGGAGGAAATGGCAACCCACTCCAGTATTTGCTAGGAAAATCCCATAGACAGAGGAGCCTGGCAGGCTACAATTGGGGGGGTCACAAAGAGTCTGATGCGACTGAGTGCATGCAGGGGGTCTCCTAGCTAGCAGAAGGGGTGCTGGACCACAAGCCTGGGTACTCTGGCCGCCTGATGCCGGTGTGAATGTCTCACCCACAGTTGGACCGGTCAACGCGGGAGGTGGAACTGGGCCTTGACTACGGAACCCCCACCATGAACCTGGCCGGGCAGAGCCTGAAGTTTGAGAATGGCCAGTGGATAGCAGGTGGGCTGCATTTCCTGCCATTTTGCCCCAGCATGATGGTGGAAGGCAACCCGCACTTGGTGACCGCTGGTTGTACCCTTCTGCCAGAGACGGGGGTTAGTGGAGGTGTGGACCGGAGGGAGACTCAGCGCCTGCGGAGAAGGAACCAGCAGCTGGAAGAAGAGAACAACCTCTTGCGGCTGAAGGTGGACATCCTGCTGGACATGGTGAGGAGTGCATCCGGGGGGCGATGCCTTGGCTTTCCCTGGGCAGCTTTCCCGCGAGTCATTTCAACCAGCCCACGCTCTCGAGTGCCAGCTTGCCCAGGCACATTGCTCTGCCTCCAAAGATACGAAACCAAGGCAGACAGCCCCCGCCCTTCAGGGCTCAGAGTCTAACTGAGAGAAAGACAGCAAACACGGTGACACGTGCCTCAGGTAAGGACAGAGATTAGAGTCTTGTCCAGGCCTGGAATCCGCCAAGGGGAGGGAGAGCTTCATTCTGTCCAGTCAGGAGCCCATCGTGGGAAGGGGTATTTAAGGAAAGATAAAGCGAGGAATGGCGGCCGGAAGGCATTCAGGACTGAAGGACAGTCTGCTCCTTGCTGGGCAGGGACCCGCACCACGCAGCCTTAACTGGAGCCTGGCGAAGACCTGCGCAGAGCCACACCACCTGTTGGCATCCGTTTCTTGTGGCTTTTAAAACCCAACGGCCTGTTGAACCTAGAGGTGTATGTGGAGGTTCAGGAGAGGCAGGAGGGCACCCTGCCGTGTGTTTAAGAGCCTGTGTCTGTAGCTAAACTGCCTGGGTCCCTGACCCAGCTTCGCCCCTGGCTGTGTGACTTCAGACAAGTTACTTAACTGCTCTGTGTGAAGAAGCTTAGTGTCTTCAGCAGTAAAATGGGCCCGAAAAGAGGATCCACCTCATTACTGAGTTAATAATACAAGTAAAGCTCTGGGAATAGTGTCTGGCTCGGGAAGTGCAGCTCTTCTGTTTCAGTCAGCTGACCTCTGGAGTCTGTGTCTCTCCATCCCTGTCTGCAACGTCTTCCACCCTCTCCTCCAGAGACAAGTGAGGGATCCTAATGAGGGGAGTGGCATTCTTTTTCAACCATTTTTACGTGAGCCACGACTCAGAGGCAACTTAGTCCTTTAGCCTTGAAACCACCAATATCTGCGCTTTTCATCCCTTGAAACCTGGTGTCCTTAACACAGTGGGTGCCACACAATCCTAGGTGATAAGAAATGATGAGAGAATGGATGGTGAGTGCTCCGCAAGTGCTTGAGGCCCTGGGTCTTCAGGAGATTACTTTCTGCCCAGTTACAAAGGGGTTCCTGCCTTGGAGGCACCGGCAGCATTAGAGGAATGCCAGGGGCCTTTCCCAGCGCACAGGGCTGGCCTTGCCGACCTGAATCATGGCCCTGAAACATCCCCGTCTCTAACGGTTTGCTGCTCTTCTTCCAGCTCTCGGAGACCACTGCTGAATCCCACTTAATGGAGAAAGAGCTGGATGAACTGAAGAGTGTCAGCAGGCGGAGAAAATGAAGACCCCAAAGACACCTGTTTGTAGAACAGGGGGAAACCCATCCATCAGAAGAGGGGGATGTGGCTGAGGGTATTTTTAGCCAAACGGAGGGATCAGGTCCCGGGAGAGAGCATCATATAATAGGGCCAGAAGGCACTGGCCCCCTTGGGTTGGCGGTAGGAAGGTGACCGCAGTAGATTCCAGGCCAGTCCTGTGCTTCACGGCAGGGGAGACCTCCCCGGGGAGGTCTGGGGGTGACAGAAGCCTTTGGGTTTTCTCCAGTCACTTAACACCCAAATGGCCATGGCTCAGGCTCACCCTCCTGGGACGGAAGTCATCCCATCATCCCCTCACGTCGGTGTTTGAGGTGTGGCGCCCTCTTGTTGGGAGGTGGGGGGTCTCAGATGAGAGGCTGTCCTGGTTATCTGCCCTCCAGCCCATCCTCTTGCTCCTTTAAAGAACACTCATTTCCCTCAGATGCACAACCTCCTCTGGCTTCAGCATCTCGGCAGCCAGTGCCAGCCTTCCACGGCAACACTATATTTTTGTGCTACTTTCCTCTCTACCCTACTTTTTAAAATTAAATGATGCTATCTAATCTCTCTCTGGCCAAAAGACTGAAAAAAAGAAGCCTCAGTTCCTGAGGAAGTGAGTTACAGAGGCTGGGTTCTAATCCTGGGATGCACTGTCATCTAGGTTGTGCGGGGATGTCCCCATCCCAGGAGAAGCATTCCAGCTTCCTGGGCATCCGCAGAGGCTGAGCTGGAGTAGAAATGGTCGCTCTGCCCAGACCCCCTATCCGCCTTCTTTCTGGACTCGCCTGGACCTGGAGGGATTGAGTGGTTGGGATAGAGGGCTGGCTTCCCCAAGTGGGAGTTTGTACCCTTAGAGGGAGCCGGGCTTCTCTGGCTGGTGGAAGGAGCTAGCCAAAGTCAGCAAGAGGGAGTCCAGCTTCCAAAGTCCAGGGGGAAGGCACTGGAGGCGGCACGGAGCTCCAGGCTTTAGAACAGGGATGGCTACTGAGGTCAGCTGTTTCTGGATTCCCGTTACCGCCTGGGACAGGGCTCTGGATCTTGCTTAGACTCTCTTTTGCTCCTCAGCTCAGCCTTGTGGAGCAGGGCATACCAGTCTGCATGCCTGTTGGCAGATAAGGAACCAAACTCCAGAGGTTTCAAAAACTGGTCTGGGATCAGACAGAGGAAGTGTGGGAGCCTGTGATCCACAGCCCACAGTGAAAGAGGGGAGCTGGTGAGGGGCTGCCTCGTGTAGTCCATCCTCAGGGCCAGCTCCCTGTGGGGTAGATAGAGAAGCCCCAGCCCATAATCTTCCTTCCTGGTGCAGGAGAGACTCACTTAGAAGACACTGAGAAAGGATACTGGATGAAGCTGCAAGTCTTCACGTGCAAATAATAGGAGCAATGGAGAGTTTGCCTATTCCTCAACCAGTGTCTTTAGCAACCATTTACTGTGCACCCTGGATGCTAGATACCTGTAGACAGTGGTTCAGTGGTCTTATGATGGTTCAGTTTACAATATTTTGACTTTAGAATGGTGCAAAAGTGATACCCATTTAGTATAAACTGTATTTTGACCTATTATAGTTTTCCAGTCTAGCAAAATGCTAGCAAAATGGATATTCATTGGAAGAACTGAAGCTGAAGCTCCAATACTTTGGCTACCTAATGCGAAGAGCCGACTGAATGGAAAAGACCCTGAGGCCGGGAAAGACTGAAAGCAAAAGGAGAAGGAGGATGAGAAGGATGAGATGGGTTTATTGGGACATAAACCAAAGAAGGGCCATGTTTCTAATTCTCATGAAAAATGTTCAAGTTTGTTATCATCATCCCCTGCTTTTAGATGAAGAAACAAGCCCAGCAAGATGACCCAGCTAGAAGGGAAGGATCCAGGACTGAAAGCTTTGGAATCAGGAGGGGCATGTTTCATGGTCCCAATGATGTGGGTCCTGGTCCCCTCTGCACCACCGCTGGCACCTGAGGGGGCTTCAGTCGTGTGGGACAGCTCTGCAGTGAGGAAGGGCTTGTATTTAGGGCGAGGAGGGAAGCAAACCACTGGTGAGTTTCACCAGAGGAACGCTGATCGACTTTTATTTAAAAAAAAAAAAAAATCCCTCTGGCTTCCCTGTGTGTGAGAACAGATGGAAGGGGGCAAGGATGGGGCCAGAGAGGTGGCAGTTTAGGAGAAGTGGTCAGATTCTAAGCTGGAATTGAAGGTGCAGCCCACCAGTGTTTGCTGATGGATGTGCTGTGTGAGCTGAGTCAAGGATAAGTCAAGAAGATGAGGATTTAGCTCTTAGCCCCTACCTTTTTCCATCTCCATTTTTCCAGTGTTGTAATGTCACACTTTGATTAAGCAGTACTCATTGTTCACATTATACCTACCTTAATACTGTTATAGATGAGATTTGGACTATACTGTTTATTATCTTTGGGCACAAAGGTTGTCAAGAATAATGAAAATCTGTAAGAAATGGGAAAAAGAATCAGCCATATCTCACTACCATAAACCTTTTTGGTTCCTCCCCCGCCCCCCCGGCCCCACACACACACTGAAATGCTATGTGGTTTGGGAGTTCCCTGGTAGTTCCGTGATTAGGACACTGCATTCACTGCTGAGGGCCTGGGTGGGTTCAATCCCTGGTCAAGGAACTAAGATCTTCAAGCCATGCAGTGTGGCCAAAAAGAAAAAAAAGAAAATGCTATATACCTTCAAGATCTTACCTTTTTATCAGATATATCTATCAGATGCTGGCTAAAATTCTTTCTCCTCCAAGCTTTATTGACCAAATCTACTACTTTGGGGAGCACCCAAGTAAATAGTGCTGTCTACTTAATGTTTGCTATCATTTGTAATCACCGCGACCATTTTGTAAATTTCTGAACTGTCATAGGGAAGAACTGGAATTGAAGAGCTGAGATAGAAAGTTCTGTGGGTGTGAGGGAGGGAGAGCAAAAAACCAGAGAAGGGTTTTCCCTGGTGGTCCAGTGGTTAAGAATCCACCTCCAGTGCAGGGGACACAGGTTCGATCCCTGCTCTGGGAGGATCCCATGTGCCTCATGGCAACTAAGCCAGCCCTCTAGAGCCTGTGGTCCACACGAGACGCTGCCACAATGGGAAGCCCGCGCACCTCCACTAAAGAGTAGCCCCCTCTCAGTACAACTAGAGAGAGCCCCCCAAGCAGCGATGAAGACCTGGCACAGCCAAAAATAAATGCTAAAAAAAAAAAATTTACAGCTCGAGGCCTAATAAGGGGACCCATATGCATAATTGTACAGATATGGGCTGACATGTATGGTTTCTTGGGACGGGGTACTTAGAGCTTTTGTAAAATTCTCAAAGGGATCTATGCCCCACACTGAACCAAACCAAATTAGGAACTACCGCATTGCCAGTTTCACATTCTGACACGAGAGAAACAGGAAAGGTGGAAGCTATGGAGTTGAGGGATAGGGGATAAGAGGAGCTGGGGGTGGGGTTCTAGAACACCCCAGCTCCATCCAGATGGCAGAGTCACCCTTGTACCCAGCATGGGACATCATCCCTCAATTGATGGCACCCGCAACTTGTCCCTCAACGGAGGCTCTGGGCTATCACCAGTCTTCTCGTGTGTCTCCTTTGCTGCCACTGAGCCATTTCTCCTTAAGATAATCAGTGACACTTTCTCTCCTTCCTCCCCAGCAGCTTCTTGAATTCACTCTTGGGTTGGGGGAAGAAGATACCCTTCCCCACCCCCGCCACTTTTAGGGGGATTTTTGGAGGATAGTTCTAATTTTTTTGTTTTTAATTAAAACATTTTTATGTGGCAAAACACATAACAAAAATTACCATCTTAACTGTCAAAAAGCTTATAGTTAAGTCATATTAATACACTCATCGTATTGTACAACCATCACCACCATCAGGGATTGAACCTGCACCCTGCCCCTCCGCAGTGGAAGCACAGTCTTAACCATTGGACCACCTGGGAAGTCCCCTATTACCGGGTTTTGTGCTTTTTTGTTAGGTTTTATTTTTATATATTTATTTTGGCTGCACTGGGTCTTCATTGTGGTACTCCGACTCAGTAGTTGCAGTATGTGAGATCTTAGTTCTCTGACGAGGGATCAAACCTTGGCTTCCTGCATTGGGAGCACAGAGTCGTATCTGCTGGACCACTAGGGAAGTCCTGTAAGGCCCAGTTTACACAATCTACAGTTTACACAATCCAGATCAATGGGTCATCATGGCATTTTACAAGATTAAGAAGGAAGGTTATCTGGACTTCCCTGGGGGTCCAGTGGTTAAGTCTTTGCTCTTCCACTGCAGAGGGCACAGGTTCAACCCCTGGCCTAGGAACTAAGATCCCATGTGGCTCAAGGCCAAAAATAAAACAAAAACTGTTTTTTAAAAAAGGAAGGCTATCTCCTAAAGAGTTGTGACCCTTGATGAGATTAAGAAGGAATATCTAGGAGGTCCCCAGGCAGTCTATCTGTCTCCCAAGGAGGTCTCCCACACCAGTCAGTCCTAAAGGAAATCAACCCTGAATATTCATTGCAAGCACTGATGCTGAAGCTGAACCTCCAATATTTGGCCACCTGACTCGAAGAGCCAACTCTTTGGAAAAGACCCTCATGCTGGGAAAGATTGAGGGCAGGAGAAGAAGGGGACAACAGAGGATGGAGATGGTTGGATGGCATCACCGACTCAATCGATGTGAATTTGAGCAAACCCTGGGAGATAGTGGAGGACAGAGAAGCCTAGTGTGCTGCAGCCCATGGGGTCAGACACGAAGAGTCAGATATGATTTAGCAACTGGGCAACAACAATGAGGAGGTCTGGTTAAAAGAAGAGTCACAATACATGCTAAAGGGGAGGGAGGAGGCCCGAACAGGCAAAGGAAGATTTTATGTTTAAATTTTTCTTATCTTTCTATAGTATGAACTTTATTTCATCAGACACAATATCTGTAGTTTCCATACAAGATGGCCTTCTCAACCCTTCAAGAGTGTTGGTCTTCTAGCATTTTTTTTAAGTATCTGTAAAAGAAATCAGATGCCATTGCTAAGTCACTTCAGTGGTTTCTGACTCTGTGCAACCCTATGGTCTGTATTCCGCCAGTCTCCTCTGTCCATGGGATTCTCCAGGCAAGAATACTGGAGTGGGTTGCCATTCCCTTCTCTAGGGGATCTTCCCCACCCAGAGATCAAACTGGCGTCTCTTATGCCTAACCTGCATTGGCAGGTGGGTTCTTTACCACCATTGCCACCTGGGAAGCCCAGATGCCATTGGCATTGGGCTATTAAGCTGACCTTTCATTTCTGCAGAGCTAGCCTGTTACTGAACTCAGGTTCAGCTGCCTGCCTGCTCAGTTGCTTCAGTCAGGTCTGACTCTTTGCGACTCTATGGACTGTAGCCCACCAGGCTCCTCTGTCCTTGGGATTCTCCAAGCAGGAATACTGGAGTGGTTTGCTATGCCCTCCTCCAGGGGAATCTTCCTGACCCAGGCATCGAACCTCAGTCTCCTGCATTACAGGTGGATTCTTTACCACTGAGCCACCGGGGAAGTACCGGGTTCAGCTGTACACTGCTTAAAAACCAATACTCAGAGACAAGTCTTGGTTGGAAAGGAAAGGTAGCTTTCTTCAGGAGGCCAGCAACTTGGGGAGAAGCCAGGCTCATGTCCAAAAGCCAACTCTGAAATTCTGCTGACCATAAGAGTTTTTAAAGGGACAATCATTTGGGGAGGGGATCAGAGTCTTCCTTATCTTCCACCATGTGCAGACTTTCTCCTGATTGGTTGGTGGTGAGTTAACAGGGCGATTCTCCAGGAATCTTGTGTTCAGCCTGAGGTTACAATCCTCCTCCTGCGTGGGGACCTTAATTCCTGCATAACTCAAAGGTTAGGTATATCTCTTGAGTCCCCGTCCCTTCCACCCCCCCACCCCAATATGAAAGAACAAGACAAAGTCAATTATCAGATAAGTTTTGGGACTGTCCAGTCCTGAGAGTCTATGGTTCCATAGTCAGTTGGCTAAAGAGGTATATCAAACTATCCTCATGTTAATAACTTGTTGGGGACATTATAAAAAGCAGCATTTTCATCCATTGTATAGACAAAAAAAAAAAATTTGGAGAACGTGGAGAAAAGGACACTTCCATTTAGTATTGTGAAAGTATATGATACTCTAATTCTGAGGGCAATGACCTGATACCTAGCAAAATTTTAAATGTTCACACTTTTTGGCCAGATGCCATGATCTTAGTTTTTTTGTTTTTTCCAGTAGACATGTATGGATGTGAGAGCTGGATGATAAAAAAGGCTGAGTGCTGAAGAATTTGATGCTTTTGAATTGTAGTGCTGGAGAAGACTCTTGAGAGTCCCTTCGACTGCAAGGAGATCATCCAACCAGTCCATCCTAAAAGAAATCGACTCTGGATATTCATTGGAAGGACTGAAGCTAACGCTCCGATACTTTGGCCACCTGATTCAAAGAATTGACTCAATGGAAAAGACCCTAATGCTGGGAAAGATTCAAGGTGGGAGGAGAAGGGGACGACAGAGGATGAGATGGTGAGGAGATGACAGAGGATGAGATGAGAGCATCACCAACTCGATGGACATGAGTTTGAGCAAGCTCCAGGAATTGCCGATGGACAGGGACGCCTGGAGTGCTGCAGTCCATGGGGTCGCAGAGTCAGACACGACTGAGTGACTGAGCAACTTTTTGTCCAGGAAACCCACTTCTAGAAATCCATCCTTCAGGAATACTTGCAGCAACCCTGAACCCTGTGCTGTGCCTCAATCTCATTTCTAAAATGGGGGTAATAGCACCTCAGTGGGTTGATGTGAGGATTAAATGAGCACCCACACACACCCGCCTTCCCACACACAAACGATGTCTGGTACTTGAGTGTTAACTCGCCTTTATGTTAATACATTGAGACTGTTAACTTCACGTTTTCCCAGACCAATACATCTCCAGCTCTCTAATTTTAAATACAGCCCTCAGGAAAATGAAATTGGATTAGTGTTGGCTTAAGTGTGATATCTGGGAGGCTTGTTATTAATAAAATGCAGATTTTCAGGCTCACCCTAAGTCCACTGAAGAGAATTACCGCGCGCACACTAGACTCTCTGCCTTAACAAATTTTCCAGGTTTGTCACGTTCCCTTCTGCCTTTTGAAGGCCGGTGAAGTCGATCCGCCAGAGGGCGGCGCTCTTCCCAAGTCCGCCAAGACCCGGCTCCCAGAAGAGCGGCTCTATCCGCCGCCGTCGCTGCACTCACCTCTTCTTTTCCGCTTCCGGTGTCCCCCACAGCCATGGCTGCCGCCGCCGCCGGCCCTGGGGCGCCCCTGTCCCCGGACGAATTGCTTCCGAAAGGCGATGCCGAGAAGCCTGAGGAAGAGCTGGAGGAAGACGACGACGAGGAGGTACGGAGAGCCGCAGGGCAGGGAGGGGCTGGAAAGTGTGGGCAGGGAGTGGGGGTGTGGGGTCCGCGTGGTGCGGAGTCTGGGCGAAGGCGCGTCGCGGAGCCTGGAGAGGTCCCAGCGGAGGCGTCTCCGGGAGGCGGGGTGATGCCCTGCTGGGGCCGGCTTGTCCCGGCGTCGGGGGGTGGTTGCGCAGCTTCGGCCCATATCCATGCCTCCTCCACCACAGCTAGATGAAACTCTATCGGAGAGACTGTGGGGTCTGACGGAGATGTTCCCGGAGAGGGTCCGGTCCGCGGCTGGAGCCACTTTTGATCTTTCCCTCTTCGTGGCTCAAAAAATGTACAGGTAAGGGACAAGGGCCAAGATATTGGGATGTGCCTGGCGTGACCGAGGTGCCCTGAATGAACACGGGCTTTGGAAGTAGCAGACCTGGGTTGGAGGCCACCTGGATCACTGAGTGACCTTGGATCGGTGCCACCTTAACCTTTCTTGGTCTCGATTTTCTCCTCTGTAAAGTGAGGATTCTTATCCGGTGGGGGTCATTGTGAGGATCAGATTATGTGAGATAATGTGTAATAAAAGCAGCATTGTGAGAATTCAGTTCAGACTCTTATTAAATATACAACCCCCAGAACTGCTCCTCCTGTTTCTGGCAGGAGTACGGTGCAGGGTTGGGTAGAACACGTTTATCAAAAAACATCGGTGTGTGCAGGGTGAGAGGTTTGGTTACTAGCTCGTTCTTGGGGAAGCTGTCTGTCTTTGTCTCGCCGTCATGCTCATGCTTCCTGTGCAGGTTTTCCAGGGCAGCCTTGTGGATTGGAACCACTTCCTTCATGATCCTGGTTCTTCCGGTCGTCTTTGAAACTGAGAAGCTGCAGATGGAGCAACAGCAGCAGCTGCAACAACGGCAGGTGAGCCCAGACCCTGGGCTTTTTGCCATCTGTGGTGACACAAGTTTGTTTATTCCTCCAGCGCCTAGGTAGGGCAGTTAATGTGCCATGCAGGATTGGGATCTGGCCCAAGCCCTTTAGCTACCTGAGCATTGTTTTCGCAACATTGTTTTCATAGACTTTGTCTGCCCATACAGGTATGATGAAAATTAGACCCTTGGATCTGTACAATGCCTTACACCCGTCCTTTTCTTTTCCAGATACTTCTAGGGCCTAATACAGGGCTGTCAGGAGGAATGCCCGGGGCTCTACCTTCACTTCCTGGAAAAATCTAGATTGCTACTGCTATATTTGACCCGTCTTGGTGGAAGAAGTTTGAAAATTCAATAGTGTTTGAACTGCTGATTATTGGATTTTTTTTTTTTTTTTTAAACTTTGGCACATTGCTCTATAAACCTGGTGGCGGGAATTCTCCCCACATTGGCTCATGGAGAGACTCCTCACTTGCAGCTGTGCCCTCCACTGTCCTATTTCTTCTCTCCTCATGCTGATACCGGAGTGCAGCAACGCAGACGGTTACTCCAGCTCTGGCCACCCCACCCCCCTCACTAAATTACTCCTGGTGGAAGATCTCACTATTCCATTGCTGGGGTGGGAACTAATGCTGTGGAGAAGGACGTGCCCCTGACCATTAACAATAGAATGGAGATATTGGGGAAGGATATGCACACAAGATAAAATACAAAATGCATTAATTACAGCTCTGCTGCAAAGCAGCCACTGTGAATTTCTGTGTACGTTGGAAAGGATGGAGGGAGGGCTGGCAGCTTCAGCCGTAAGATGGGAACTGGAGGACAGAGCAGGAGCTCATTTCCTCCAATATCTCGGCTGTTAGACTTGTGTGTATATGTGTCTAAAAAGGAAAAAAAAAAAAGTCAGTGCTTTTTGTATTTAAATATTAAAAAAAAATGATTCCAACAACAAAAAAAGTCTTCCAAGTGCTTGTGATACATACCTGGAAATTACTTAGACCGTTTTAGAAGGGCAAAGACGTCTTCTCTCACCTAAGCCAGCAGCACCATTGAATACCGATTGACCCCTTAGGGCCAAAAAGGTGAAAAATTCCTCTTTGTCCAAGAACCTCTCCGAGTTCCAGCAGTCACTTTCAGGTCCGCCAACAGAGGATTAGGTTTATGTAGTTGCACAGTCTACAGTGACGTTTCAGTCATTAAGTCGTGTCTGACTCTTTGGGACCCCATGGACTGTAGCCTGCCAGGCTCCTCTGTCCATGGGATTTCCCAGGCAAGAATTCTGGAGGGGGTTGCCAAGATCTTCCTGACCCAGGGATCAAAAACTGCATTGAGAGGCAGATTCACCAGTGGTTCAGTAGTTAAGACTCTGCACTTCCACTACAGGGGGTACAGGTTTGATCCCTGGTCAGGGAACTAAGATTTCACATGGCCATGCAGCAAATCCCACCGCCCCCCCAAAAAAAATTATAAAGGACTTGTAAAGAGTGACAGTATTGAATTCTAGTCTGAGAATAGGAAGGTTACAAGTAGAACATCTTGGGTTTTTTTTTTTTTTAAAATACAGTTGACCCTTGAAAAATAAAGGGTTGGGGGGACTAACCCTCCATGCAATCAAGTCTGTGCATTTCTTTTATCAGTGGCCCTCTGTGTGTCTTCAGTCCAGGTCATGGTACTGACGTATTCATTGAAAAAATTCCATGTATAGAGCAGACCCACATAGTTCAAACCTGTGCTGTTTGAGGATCAACTGTAATTGCTGATGAGCTCTTGATGGTGAATCCAGCAGTAGCCCTATCTTTGAACTCTGTAGTTTCTCCACTTAACATACATTTTTATTGGCATTGTGCTAGTAACAATACTAAGCCTTTCATGTGGGTTGCTGGAACCGTATTATACACTTGAGGAGGTGGTAGTATTCTCATTTTACAGAAGACAGTCCCAGAAAGGTTAAAGGATCTGCTCCAGGCTGAACAGAAAATGCCTGATCTGAATTCAAATCTAGACAGCCCTACTCAGAATCCTGCAATGTACTTGATGTTGGGGCCTCCCAGGCCCTCCTGAAATACTGATCTACTTGTTAATCAGGGAAAAATATTATCACTTGTTAGTAAGGAAAACTTGTACTTAGATGAAGGTTAGGGTTCTTCATGTTGTGGAGCCTAGTTTTTATAAGTTAAATGGAGAAATGTCTTAGACTTCTGAGTCAAGTCGTACTTGGTGACTTGTCTGGATTTTTGAAGTGAGAGGTTTGACCAAAACACAGTATGTCTCTAAAAGATGACTTAGAGCAGTTGTGAATGCCTTCTAAAACTAAAGTTCACTTTTTAAACTGTACATGGTTACAGAATTCAGACAGATGAAATTTATGTACGGAGTTTTCCATTTTTAATATTTGGTTAAACAAAATACATCTTTTGTAAACAAACCCAGCACAAGGCCAACAAAAAGGAAAAGCAAGAGAAAAACAAAAAGCCTAGGGTTGCCCCTGACTGGGTGTCAGGGTCAGGCCTGCCCACTTCCTTAGGAAGTGGGGCTTTCTGCCCTCGGGCATCAGCATAGGTCCCTGTTCCTAAGCACCAGAATTGGATGTGAACAGAGGAACCAGCCCTGAAATGGTTAAGCGTCTTTGCATATCCCATTGGCTTATGGACTCCAAGTGCGTGAGGACTCCTTTGAAGTGCCGTCTGCACAGGCCCAAGCAGACTGGTGGCGAGGAGTTTTCTCCTCCTCCCAGGAAATGGCTTACATCACTGACAGTGCCAATGGACCCAAGGTCCTGCTTGTGACAGTCAGCAAGGTTGGCTGTAACTTCTGGCTGGTGGTGGTTGGAATGTCATTGTGCAGGGGTGACGAGCTCCCTGTGGTGCCAAGCAGGTCTGGTATAGAAAATGGTGCAGAAGAGACTGTGGCCACTTGCTGAGAGGGTGAAACGCAGTAGCTGCTTGGTGGCCTCTGTTACTTAGCGTTAAAAAAATGGCCTTGTGGGATTGAAGATACATGTGCAGAAAAAGTGCTGGTGTAAACATGCACTCCAGTCACAGTGGGGAGAAAGCCTCAGCTTCATCCCGTTAAGCTTGCTCAGGCTGGACATGCAAGCCCCAGGCTGGCTCTGTGTTGGAGAGGAGCCTGGCCAGTGGGGCAGCTCTCAGACCTGCCAAGACCATTGATCTGTGAAGGGCTGGACAGGCCACCCCTGCCTGCCCCCCTGCCTTGAGACAACCATGGCCCCTTTGGTGACAGGCGGTGTAGTCTAACACTTATTTCTCCTCCTCTTGTCTTCCAAAGTTACCAGGAGAAAAGTGGCCTACAGCTATTTAAAGAGGTAGGGGTGGGTCAGTTCTCAGTTATCGGTAAAAGAAACTCCAGAGATGACAAACCCAGGTCCTAAGCAGGATGCACGTTATCTACCCAACGTGAGGGCTCTGCTTCTGGTCACCAGAGTGACTCCAAGCCTAGGGCTTCTAATTCGAGCTGCTCCAAATCTCTGAGGGCTTAGCTTCTCAATACTTCCCTTGCCCAACGCTGTCTCAAACTAGAAGAATTAGATGGTGAAGGCAGTCTTATTTTTTTCTGATTTTACCGGGGTGGGTCAGCTGGGAAAACTGCCCTTTGGCCTGTCTTGTGTCCCCAAACCTCCTAAACCAGTGCAGTGAAGTGGCAGGGACAATGCTGGAGTGAGGCAGACAGGCTGTCCGTGCCTGTCCCTAGCCTGGGTTTGGCCACATCCTCAAGTATCTAGCTCACCCTGTCATGTTAGAATACTGCAGGATTCAACCACCCGGCATGGAATATTAGAAAACTTTTCATTATAAAACTTTAAGGATGGCCATAAACCACTCTTAAAAATGGCGTCAGGGTGGCATAGAGGGCTGGAGACAGCACGCTGTGCCGCTGCTGCAGTTCTGGAGATGGTTTCCTGAGAGGCCTTTCTGCTCTGAGGCCTTCCAACCAGTCCCATGGGCTTTGGACTGCGTGTTCACACTGGTTGCCAGGAAAGGGGAAGGGGAGGCAGCATCTCCAGGTGAGTCAGTCAGAGCAGCAGTGAACTCCAGCATAGCCTCTGTCAAGTCCTCATAGAAATGGGGAAAGGAAGCTAAGACCCACCTTTCTTTCTCTTTTATATAAAACCAAGGTCTCCACAGCTCGCCCTAAGCACACAGAGCTCCTACTTTCCTTTTCCAGGAGCGAGTAACGCTGGTTGGTTCGTGCAACAGTCCACATGTCTGTCCTATTGCACTGTCAAATTGGAGGGGAAAAAAGACCCAATGAGATGTTTGGGGAAGTGGCAAGGGCAGACCCATGGTAGAGGCCACAGCACATCACGGAGGATTTCAGGGGGCTGAGGTGAGGGGAGGCTGGGCCGGACTCATCACACATCAGCCCTCCAACTCTGATGGGCCTCCACCTCTTCTGGTACCACCAGCAGGAGTTCACAGTTCTTTCCTCGCAAATGATGTTTTAGAAATTTCCTACAGGAAAAAAAGGATAGATGAAAGAGAAAATGAAATGCTAGTAAATGGAGAAGGAAATGGCAGTCCACTCCAGTACTCTTGCCTGGAAAATCCCATGGATGGAGGAGCCTGGTGGGCTGCAGTCCACGGGGTTGCAAAGAGTCGGACACGACTGAGTGACTTCACTTTCACTTTTCACTTTCTCTAACCTGAAACAATGACCTAGGAGCCACTTGTCCTTTTTTATTCAGCTATCATTTCTAGGGAACATGATTTGTATATAACTTTGTCCTCAATAAAAGTTAAGACATGTCTTTTGAAGCATAAAAAAAAGAAAAAAGAAATACTAGTAAAATTGCAAATGCCAGTCTTGAGGCCACATGTTCACTGCCAGGCAGTAATCTTGTTATTTATACCCTTGGCAGTCCTGAACACAGTCTAGTCATCTTGTTCTTGGAGCAGTCCACGTTTGATTACCTCTCAATCTTTCCAGTTAAATTTCCAATCTGAATTTTTGCTCATCCTCATATATTACTGCCAACAGGAGCCAGCTCTGTGAGGAAGAGAGCCCCAAGTACTCTAAAGGACATCTAATTGTTAAAAAAAAAGAAAAGAAAATATTTCTTCTTTGGTCCTAAGAAAACTTAGCCCTCTCTGGCCCAAATGTCTGTCTTCCTTTCCCTGAACTGGCAGCTATACTGTCACAATTGTCTAAGCTGGAGAATGTTACAAGGGCAGTCCCACCAAACCAGAAAGCCAGCATCCAAGGTAATGGCACTTCTCTACCAGCGGACTTAACATCCTCAGAGGCCATGGAAGATTCAGGTCTTTTAAATCTAAGACACTATGATTCTAAACAACAGGGAGAGGATCCACAGAGCTAGGAATTTCACTTGCCTTGTCAAATACCCAAAGGTAAGTTCAACTTGCCACTACACCAGCCACACAGGTACCTGAGCTCACTCTCGCCTCCAATCCATTCGGGCATCTTCAGTTTGGAGTCGAGGTTGTAGTAGGCACCTCCCACCTCTCGAACACAGATCCAGTGCTGCCTTTTGAGCGGCAGCTTCAGGGGACCCCAGCACAGGCTGGAGGGCAGGTTCATGATGAAGCCCATAACGTTTGTGAGAGCAATGGCGCCGACATCCCTGCAGAACAGAAACAGAGTCAGGCTCCACGGTGTCAGCCGACTCCCCAGGATTCCCCGGCTGTAACCGCACCACTGGCTTCCTTCCCAGCTGAGTGCCAGATCCCTGCAAGTCAAGCCTGGTTCGATTACCTGCGCTTGTCCCACCAAACAGCTTCATAGCCTTTGGTCTGAAGTGCTGCCATAATGACGTTCACATCGTAGTTCCCATTTCCCAGCATGCTCTTCTTGTGGGGGGTCACCATGGTGTTTGGAGATAACCTGCAAATGCGACAGGAGGGAAGCTGAGATTGGCTGGACAGCCCAAGCCCTCCTGGCCCCACACTGGCAGGGACAGAAGACACTTTAAACCACTGCCCCTGGAAGCCTGTTGCTGTCCACTCAAGTTAATGTAACCAGCTTTTACTAAAGTATTTTGTGGTATGGGCTCCTGCTGTCCTAGGGATTTATCTTTCTTTTGATGCAAAACGGTAATTCAGCAGTGGTGGCGCCTATCTGCCTGCCATTTAGAAAGTGCGTCTATAGTGAATTCAATGGATATAAAGAAAGAAATCTCTCATTTATGAAATCCCCAGACTTCCCTTTTCTGAAATCTTTTTTGCTGACCTTCCTGTTTTGATACAGCCCTTTTTTTTTTTAACATTAGAAAATAGTATTTGATATTTTGATTTGCATGGATAGTGTCTGTCATTAGTTTTGTTTTTTACAATTTAAATGCTTTCTATTTAAGGCCTGCAAACTTGGTAATTATTAATGATTAAATACTCAAAGGCCTACACACAGGTAACATCAATGTATGAACAGGGGCCACAGGGAAAGCAATTAAAAACAGCATTAAACTGAAATGTATGAACCACCTAAAGGTATTCCAAATATACACGTGTGTGAAATACTGGCATTTGAAAGAAAATACACCAATTGAAAACTATTTTTGCCACCAGACAAACAAAACCCAACTGCAGCCTGGCTCGCCCGCTGGCTTTAAGCCATCTTTGGGTCAGGCCTCTTTAGCCACTCCTCCATCTTCAGATAAGGTCAGTTCTGGAGGCATTTCTGATCCTATTAATTTGCTTTCGCAGGCTGCGCAGGCCAGGACCTGCGGAAGGGCAGGGGCAGCACACCTCGTGAGTTCCTCAGGAATACAGGTGGAGAGCAGCTATCTAGGAGGTTGCTAACTGCCATCTCCAGAAGAGAATCAGATCTTGCAGTCAACTCGAAAAACTTAAGAGATCTTGAACTCTACACACAGCAACCATACTGTTATTTTCCCAACACACTCTTGCCACTGCTTAAACCCTCCAAGGCTCCCACAGCACTTAAATGCGACCTAAATGACATCGGCGGGTCTGTAAGACCCTTGGGGTTCTGCTGACCTCATCACCACCTCCCAGCACAAAGACCTTCTGTCTACCACCTGGACACACAAGCTCTTTCAGGCCTCTGCACTCGCTCACTGTCTCTGATGTCTGGAATGCTCTTCCCCTACATGTCCACTTGGTCTGCTCCTCATTATGTGGGTCTCAGTGTTACTGCCCTAGAGACCTTTTCTGACCAGCCAACCTTAACTTTTTCCCAGTCATTTCCTCTTACATCCACCTGCTCTAATTTAATTACAGGTTCCTATTGGACATGTTTTCTGACTTGCCCGTGGGCTAATAAGAGGAAAGGCCAGCCAAGTCCCTTGGCTTGGGTCTGAAATGTAGCTTGATAGGATAAAGGCTCTCGGTGCATTCTTGGGCACTTGGATTAAAGGAGAAAGTCTATGGAAGAAAGCCTATCTCAAGATATATCAAGTTGCTTTCCTTCAACTTTTCCAACCAACTTTTCAATAGCTTCTCAATCCCTTCAGTGAAGTCTTCTCCAGCCAGTAGATGCATGAAGATTCCCGTAGAGAAACTGCGAGTCCTCCACCTGTTACCACCTAACTCCCCGCCTCGAACCCCAGTGCTGTGCTGTCCCCTCAGTGTGTTCCCAAAGGATCACAGAAGGTGCTCAACACAGTAGCTGAATGAATCAAGTAAACAGGTTTCCTGCAGGATTCCTTGATGCCTCTAAAATGCAAATATTTACCTTGAGTCTCCAGGAGACAGAGGTTGGTGGTGGGTTGGGAGGGCGGTAATAAAAGGTTTCAGTTCCCAGACATCCTTGACTGCACAGTTTTTTGAAGTGCATCTTCGAGGACTAGAGTTTCTAAGGGCTTCCCCTTGTCCTACATCTTCTGTCTCAGATTCAAACCCTTGCCTAGTCTATTCCTACTCTCTCCCCCTAACTGGAGGCCCCTCATCTCACACCTGGATATTTTGAAACAGGTTCCTAAATTGACCTCCTTGCTTCCGAACACTCCTTCCACCTACTCAGCCTGTATGTTCCTGCCACATCATTCACCAAAGCGTCATTTCAATTACTCACATAAGAACTGCCAATGGCACCAGTTACCTCACTGGCCAACTCCAACCCTCCCAGCCCCACCTGACCTGCTATTTCCCTTTCATTGGGCTTAGTGTACTTCAGGTACACTGGCCTCTCTTCTTTATCCTAGTCCTTGTTTCAAGCTAAATCCTAAAGCTTTCTTCAAGCAAAATCCTAAAGCTTCTTCAAGTTCCACCTAACACCCAACCTCTTCCATGAAATCCTTCTTGACTCCAGTGCAGTAGGAAAAAAGAGGACAATCTAGAGGACCACACATATTTGAGTTCACATCCAAGCAGCATCAGTATCAATTTCGAGATTTAATCTCCACGCCTATTAGCGTACCTGTAAACATGGGAAATATTCCTATCTTATAGGACCACTGAAGAATTCAGTTATTTCACACTTGTCCAGTGAAATAGCCAATGGAAGAGTGGCTACATAAATAAATTCCCAAAGTGAAGGCATGACTATATCTCTAATAGCTGGGCACTAGCAACTGAATAACCATGTGTGTGCCAAACCAATCAATATAGGAAAGGCCAAGAATGGTTTCCATTTCAATCCTAGAGGCGAGGTCATTTGAATAAGTGAATCCAGGGACTTCCCTGGTGGTCCAGTGGTTCAGACTTTGTGCTTCCTGTGCAGGGGCATGGGTTCAATCCCTTGTTGGGAAACTAAGCTGCCGCAGGCTGGGTGCAACCAAAAAAAAAAAGTTAAAATTTTTTTGAAGAAGTGGGATCCATTGTGCCCATTAAACCAGTACTTGTTTTTACTTTTAACAATAATCAGGTGCCCACTGTTGGCTACTTTTAAGAGATTTATCACGTAATCCTTCCAACAATCTTGAGATTAACCCCACAGTGTGAACAAGGAAGCTGAGGTACAGAGGTCAGTATGGCTTGTACAGTCATATACAGCTGGTGAGTAGCAGCGCTAGGAACCCACCTCTAAACCTAAAGCTACACTCAACAGTCTCCTGGATACTTCAACACCTGCTTCCACTGAACCCCATGGGAAATCTACTTTGTCTCAGCGGAATGTTTTCTTGAGATTCCGTGGCAAACTCCTGTTAAAGACTGTCTTAATTATTTCCACAGAGATTCTGCACTTTACACTAGCCTCTCATTTTTGCCACCAAGGCAGATAAAAGCCATGAGACATGACGTCATCCACAGTGAGAAGATGGGTCCTACTCTGGTTTTCCACTGATGTCTGTGTCCTCAGTTAAGGCTCTGGTCCTCTCTTGTGGTTACCACTGTGTTTGTCTAAGGTGATGTTTCAGGTTTCAATGAAAAAAGAGATATGGAGACATTTCATCAAGATTTCTTTTCTCTCAATTTTTTCCTTTTTATCACTTCTGAAGAGGTGTGACCTTAGAAAATATGGCTCAGTACCTCCTGATGTGTTTTTAAATATTTAGATACATAAAGCACAGACTACAGGGCCAGGCACACCGAAGGATTCTGTAGGTGATGGCGATGAGGAGGAGTTGTCGGCCTGGCCCTTGGATAAGAAAATTTAAATCTCTAGAGGTTAATACTCAGCAACACGTTTTCTCAGTTGACAAACACCATACCTTTAAATGTGGCTCCATCCTTTAAATGTGTGCTCAGGGACTTTTTAATGGGGGGCAGGAGGGCTTCTTTGTGGTAGAGGATGTTCACCAGTATCTATAATCCCTTACAGTTTGATCTTTTCTCCATTTCAGTTGTTCATCCTTTCCAAACCAGCAACTTATTACAATCGTGACCACTATCTTCAAATCCTGGACTGAGCTTGTCATATCTGGCTGTCTCTCTCCTGTTTCTGTGTTGCTGTCATTAGCTTAGTCCTTTCAAATCCCTGTTCATTTCCATTTCAACCATGAGTCATCTCATACGCACAACTGTGCTGAAACTCCACCCTGCTTTTGTATTTCTTCTACCTGGCTAGAATTCAACTGCAAGGATGAACTTCCTCTCAACAAATGGCATTAATTAAAAACTTTTCCCCATTTCTACCATTTATCAACCACACACAAAACAGCACAGAACTTTAGATTTGGGGATTTAAAATTATCTCTTAACATTACTGTCAACATTACTCTTCTGTTAAGATCCAAACAGATTATCTTTTTCCCTTTAAACTGCTCTAAATTCCAAAGTTCTAATTCACTTAAATCTATTCTCAAGCTGGGTCAGTGTACAGTTCTGAGCTGTATTACTTCTCTGTGGCTAAGTCTTGTTCAGCTTGCTTTCTTTACAGTGCCGAGTGGTGCCTGGCACACTGCAGGCAACTGGTAATGTTTGCTTAAAAAATTCCATCCTCTCTCCCTCACCTCTTCTCCCTTTGTTGTTTTTTTTTCCCTCTGATCCCTTTCATACTTCTTTGTTTCTGGGTATCCACACAGAATCTTCCCACAGTACTCTGTACAGAATGCCACCTCTGGAGTGGTAGGGTACAAACACTCTTGTATGTGCTGGTCTGCTATTACTTTGAGATGGACATTTACATCATGCTGAGAGGTAACTGGAGAATGCAGTACAACTTGCTAAAGCTTCAAAAGCCAGGAACAGAAGTTCGGTTCTATGTGAGTTTAGCAAATATTTAGCATTCTTTCAATCGGGGAAAACACAGCTGAAAGAGTCCTGCTATTATCTAGAAACAGGTTATAATCACAGTCCACATCTTCAGACCCAGGCCCAACTTTCTAGAAGAGTGAGCGGCTACTGACAATTGCTCTGACATCCCTTCCCAATATTCAGGAAGGAGCAGGGCAGTTAGGAAAGCAGGTCCTCCATTCAAAGCTTGGGTCCAAATCCTGCGATTAATAGGTGTGTTCCCTCATCTGGAAAAATGAGAAGTAACAGGAGCTACCTCATAAGATGGGTGTCAGGAGCGAGTTAACACAAGGAAAGCACTCAGAACAGTGCATCTGTGTTAGTGATTATCATCATGTTGACCCAGGCCAAATTTATCGAAGTGAAAAACTTCTGAATGGACACTAGAATCTTGAAATTGACTTTCACTAATGAGTGAAACTGGGTAAATTGCTTAAGGTGAATTCTGGTTTCCTAGGATCACTCCTGATAAGGTTGTTAGAGTTCAAAATACTAAGCACATTCAAGCACTCAGGGTCTTTTCCTTCTTCCAAGTCTTTGATTAGGAAATAATCTGCGAATATTCAATCAGGAGTAGATGTATTAATGGCTGGCCAAAAGGAAGCAGTCTAAAGGACTGGCCTCCAGCAATCTGAGACAAATTATCTCATCTCCCAGGGCCCTATTTCCTGAAGAGAGTTCATTCTACTTGTCAGGTAATGGCTATGAGGCAAAGGACACATTTGCCCTGCTAAGGCATTACTATGGCTATTATTGACCTTGGAAAATAATTACCCTCATTATAACTTCCTCAGCATACTAAGATTAACATTCTTTTAAGAGAGGGCCTATGGTTCTTTCAGGGTAAATGGTCCATACCTATGCTTCAAACATCACCCCAGACAGGTTGTTCTCAACTGTAATTCAGGCCCTCCTGGGGACATAATTTCATCTCTGAATGGAGTCAGAGAAGGATCTTCTGTAACTGCCAATAAGCACCACTGGAAGAATTCCTGAGCTCTCTTCACACTGAGAACTGAGCAGGATAACTCTTTAGAAGCTGGAGTAGTGAGACAGGCTCACTGCCGAAGTTGCTATGGACTGCAGTCATGCTGCTGTGTTCATCCAGACACTGCAGAACCATTTCTCAAACTCTTTGAGAGAAAAATTTTAAAATATCAAAGCTGGGAGAAAAAAGCTGAACTTCTATCAACCTGTCCGGTAGCACTTTGCAAAGCAGATAAGAAAGGCCATCTGGAATGAAGTAGAAAGGGGAGGGGACCTAGAGTCAGCTTCAAATTATAGCTTTGCTACTTCAAAGCTGCTTGGACAAATTACCTGACCTTTCCTTCTCTTTCTTTATCAGTTAAATAGAGACAGTAAATCAACTAAGAGAGCTAAACAAAACACCATATAAAAAGCACCAAGGCCAGCACATGGCTTCACAGAGAAGCTGAGTATTGTGCATGAACTTTCTTATGGAACCCAACATTTCAACTCTGATGACAGGTGATTGAGTGTGTACGTATCTGGTTCCCCTTCTAGACTCTTAAACTCCTTGAGGGCAGGACTTGAGCGGCATAATATCATAGTGGTCAACAGCACAGCAACAAACCTGGATTTCAGCTTGGTTTCATTTCTTGTTATGTTATCTTGGGCAAATTACTCAACTTCTCTGTCCACAAAATAGTAATAACTATACATTCCAATGGACTGTAGAGGGTATCACTTGAGATACCACCACTGAGGCTTTTAGCACTGAGCCTAGCCCACTGTAAGTGCTCAGTAAATGGTCCTGATTATTCTCTTTCCCATTCCTGTGTCCCTTATACCTGCTAACAGCATCTAGCTAACAAGACGTGTTAGTTTGAAGGTTTGTGCAGCAGAGAAGTTGCCCCGTGCACAGAAACTCAGAAAGAGCAAAAACTATACGTATAAAGACCCCAACGAGAAGGGGAGGTCCCTACCTCTGGAAAATCTCTTGCAGCGTTTCCCGGGTGAAGGCATTGCTGTCCTGGAAGACGTTATTGAGGGCGTGCAGAGCACAGAGCTCCCTGCGCTGTTTCTCATGGTAGATTTGTGGGGGTGCTGCCTGGGGCAGCTCCAATGATTCAGATTTGACCTTGTCTCCTTTCCATGGCACGCAACTCATGTTTTTCCTTTTAGGTTCCAGAGAGGGCTAAAAACACCCCACCCTTCCCTCCTGAGGAGGAATGTAAGCTTCTCAGCCTTTTGAGAATTCCTGAGGTCCACCTTACTTTCTGGTGTCCATGATTTATGCTTTGTCACGGGAAGAAGAAAAGGTTGGACTCAAAAGGAAAAATAATCCCCCTCTTCTCAACAGAAAGATAACTTTTGGATTAGTGTATTTCGCCGCCACTGTCAAAGTGCAGAAGTTTTAAAAAACCATGTAAAATCAAAGACCTTGTTTTCCTTCTTCCACCCCCTCCAAAAAAACCCAACGATTTTCTTGCCGTATTTTCTCTCTGCAAATGCCAACCAGGCCTCAAGGCAAGAGGACCGAATGGAATCGGTCACATCGCTCCTTTTCTTCCATTTCTTTGGAACCACGAAGCCACTGGCTCGGGAGACAAGGCCTACGCGGCGGATAACACACAAATTTCGAGCAGCTAACGAGGGCCGACCGGCGTGGGTTCGCGGGCCCTGCTGCGGCCTCGGGGGAGGCTCTCCATCCTCTCGGGTGCGGCGGGACCTCGAGGGGCCGAGGCGGACGCAGCTCCTTCGGAAAGCGCGAACTCTCACCCTCTCGACGCGGCCCTACGGAGGAGACAACTCCTGTCAGCTCCGGCGGTCGTGCGGGCCACGGCGGAGGACCGGGCTGCCCCGGGAAGCGGCGCGGCGGCCTCGGCCCCGGCCCCGGCCCCAGCTCCAGCCCCGGCCCTAGGGAAGGTCCTTCGCGGCGACGCGCAGGCCAGTCAGGGGTGGGGCCGGACAGTCCGCCGCGCTCTCGGGGGCCTGGGCCCACCCAGCTCGCAGCCCCCACCCCAACCTCCCCGCCCGTCACGTGAGTGCAAAAACCAAGCCGCCCTCCCGCCGCTCCCCTAACCCCGGTCCCCGCGCCGCCAGGACAGCCTGCCGCCGCTCGCCCTCTCACCGCTGCAGGACGCCACCTGGAGCTGCGGGCCGCCACCTGGGCCGCACTCCGGGCAAGCGGGCGGGCGGGCAGGCGAGCGCACGCACCTGAGCCCGACGTCAGCGGCCCCCGCCCGGCGCGTGCTCCGGAAACGCCCTCCTGCGCCGTCTCCCGGCTCCCGCCCCGCCCCGGCGTCACATCTGACGTCAGCCTGACGTCAGCGGCGCCGGCTTTGAGGCTGTGGCGGCGGTTCGGTTGAAGTGGTGCGGGCTGCGTTGGGTCTCTTGCGGGTGCGGGGTTGGGAGTTCGGCGGCCGCGGTAGCCCAGGCGGCGGCGGCAGTAGCTCGCCGCAGGTAGAGCTAAGTGCCGGGTTCCTCGGCTCTGTTCCTTCCGGGGCTGGGCTGGCCAGGCGGCCCGGCGAGTCCCGCCCTGGTGCCTGTTCCGCCCTTCGCTTCCCTGTCCCTCCCCTGGGCGTCGGCTCCGTTCCAGGGCGGCGCCCACCCCGCGGCTGTAATTTAGCGGCTCTTCCCACCCGCTCTCTCTGACCGGGATTTTGGGGCTGAGTGCTTGCGCGAACCCGGACTAGTCTTACCTGCGCCGACCGTTTTATGTTTATCTAGCACACCGTTTACCAGGTGATTTCATAGCACTTTATTGACGCGGTCGGGCGCAGATTTTCTTGGTTAGTGGGCCCGACCGCCGTCGCTTTCCAGGAGCTCCTGCGTGCTAAGTTCCTTGCCAGTGAGCCGAGTTTGAAGTGGTATAGAGCCGTGTTTCAGTTCCTTGGTGTCGAATTTCGGCTTGCTACTCGGACCACCGTCCTTTTGCCTTCAGGTTTCCGTCTGGTTCGTGGTGGCGGCCATAGAGTTTTCCTCTGAATTTTCTCTAGGTCTATCTTGAGAGCAGTGTGTGTGTCAGGAAAATGAACTCAGTCCCGCATAAATCTCCGCCCCCGCTTTTTTTTCTTTTTGGATTTTTGTTCAGAAAATTCGAAAAACAATAAAAAAAAATAACGATTCAGTTATTTCTTTAATGCTTCAATAGAACTCACTGTTAAAACACAAAATTCAACTGAGTAAATTTGAAAATCTAATTGGGTTATTAAACAACTCACGTATCAGGCAGCACCCCATCTAGTAAATAGAAAGGTGCTCCTAGAAGTTGTGCAAAATGGAAGGTTTTTAATAGAATAAAGTGGATTGTATCGCTGAAAGGGCACATTCCCTTATAGGAAGGCAAGGGTCTTATCAGGCAGATTAGCTCAGTAGTGATTAGTTAAAGATTCTACTCCTGATAGAGGCTGAAACTGCAGTTTAGTTAGGTGTTAAATCTTGGCTGGGCTTAACACAAGTGATATCTTCCCAGATAGTGCGGTGGTAAAAAATCTGCCTCCAGATTTTGGAGGCATTCCAAATTTGCACTCCAGTGCAAGAGAGGCAAGAGGTCTGGGTTTTGAGCTCTGGGCCGGGAAGATTCCCTGGAGTAAGAAATGGCAACCCACTCCAGTATTTTTACCTGGAAAATTTCGTGGACAGGAGCCTGGTGGGCTACGGTTCATGGGGTTGCAAAGAGACATGACTAAGCATGCACCCACAAGTGACTGTATTTGAGGCTTGTTTCTTTTTAACAAATCCATTACACCAAACAGACTAGCACTTAGCAGGTGTGTGCCTGCCTGTGTGGTTGGGAGTCCTCTGCCCTGATCAACACAACTTTTGAACTTTTTATAATTTGTAAGCCACCTAAGGATTACAGTTATATTTGCATAAGATTCGTTATTGAGGCTTGCAAGCACTTCTAAGTGCTTTACTTATATTAGCTGATTTACTGCGAACTATCCTGTTAAGTAGGAGAAGGCAATGGCAACCCATTCCAGTACTCTTGCCTGGAAGATCCCATGGGCAGAGGAGCCTGATGGGCTGCAGTCCATGGGGTCACAAAAAGTCGGACACGACTGAGCGACTTCACTTTCACTTTTCACTTTCATGCATTGGAGAAGGAAATGGCAACCCACTCCAGTGTTCTTGCCTGGAGAATCCCAGGGACTGCAGAGCCTGGTGGGCTGCTGTCTATGGGGTCACACAGAGTCGGACACTACTGAAGCGACTTAGGAGCAGCAGAAGCAGCAGCATCCTGTTAAGTTCATACTTGTGCTGACAACTGAAGCACAGAGAGATTAACTTGTTTGAGGTCACATAGTAAGTAGAGGACCTAGGATTTGAACCTAGGTTCTAACCTGTCTTCAGAAAAAGGATGTAAACATAAGGAATTCCTTCTCTAAAATGTGATTTCAGATTCTTAAAGAAGTACCTTCTCGGGTGGTCCAGTGGTTAAGAATTTGGCTTAAAATGCAGGGGACACCAGTTCAATCCCTGGTCTGGGAAGATCCCACATGCTGCACTCAGATAAATCCGTGAGCTGCAACTACTGAAGCTGGTGCTCCACATCAAGAGAAGCCAAAGCAATGGGAATCCTGTGCACCGCAACTAGAGAAAGCCTGAGAACAGCAATGAAGACACAGCACAGCCACACATAAACAAACAAAAAAAGTTCTGGCATTTCTTAAAAAAAAAAAAATAGAAGTACCTTCTCTGATAATATATATATTTTTTCTGGGTAAAGCCCTGTAGTGAGAAGGGCAATTTTTTTTTAAACGCATACCATCAGGGTAAGCACGTTCTGAACTTGAACTCCTGGAAGAGCCAGTTGGTAAGAGTCTAAATATCAGTATTATTCTAGAGTATAATGCCATAATTGGCTCTTCCGACAAACTGGGATTTTAATATTTTTATCTAATGAAGATATATGTAGGATAATGGTGAGCAATTTCTCCAGAAGAAAAAAATTGAACTATTATCAAAACCTTTGGAGTTGGATGACTTCTTGATCCAGATTCCCAGCTGTATTTGTACAGATTTGGTTGCCAACAGGAACAAGAAGTCGTCTCTTAACTCTCAAGTAGATCTTTGGAACTGAAGGCTCTTTGGAATTCTGCCTCTTGCTCACTAAGCTTTGTGTTTCCAGACCCCTAAACCTGGGTATGTTATCTTCTCAACTCAAATGGCTGCTCTTGCTTGCTTGCTACCTGGGACCAGTGGCCGTGGCCAGCATTATTAGTTTGACTAATCCCTAACTTCAAGCTCTTCAGTCTTTTGGAAGAATTCAAGACAATAGAACTGGTGTTGATAGTGTTTTGGGTTGGGGTTTTCCACAGCTGATGACACTGGAAGAATCTCCCATAGGAAGCTACCTTAACTGACACTAGAGTTTCGCCTTTCAGTTTACAAATGTGGTGAGGTGCTTTTGGCTTCTGTTTGAGCTGGTCGCCTCATATTGGTCTTGTAATTGCTTTCTCCACAGAGGCAATGAATGGGGAATTCTCCCTAAGGTCAGCGTTTAATTAATTGCCGCGCTCTGGCTGCTATAGTACTCCAGGCATCGATCCTACTATTAAAATTGCCTGGAGATTGCCAGCAGTTCAAAAATTCGTCTTCAGTGACAGCCCTGGAGTCATTGAGTTGAGTGGGAGGGGCCTTGTGCACTTTACAATCTCCGTGGGCGGTGGCCCACGGCGCGGGACTTATCCGAAGACTGGATTGGGCCTTCCCCGTGTCTATCATCGGAAGGCTCTCCGCCCTCGACAATCTTGCTGCAGGATTTGGAAGCTGAGCACCGCCTCTGAAAACTAGGAGAGTGATGGGCGGTAAACTCGGTGTGGTAAACTCGGTGTGTATTTCTCTCCTTATTGGTTGGCTGATGTGTCAGTCGTACTCCATTCTGCTCCCATTGGCGGGAAGGCTCCAGGCGTTAGCGTGGACATTGTGCTGCCCACTTGCAAGCTACGATTAAGGCGCGTGACGTCCCAGACTTTTGTTGTTGGGCTTTGGGCGTCTTTAATTATTCATTAGGTACTTGTACGAGCTGCAGCGATTGGTGGCCGAGAGGGCCGGTCGATTGTTTCTTAGCTAGAGATACGTGTCACCCTCTACGCGGCGGGAGAAGTTTCGCATAAATTATTCTGATACGGTTTGGGGGCGTGGCCGCGCATAGTTTAGGCAAATAAGCTGAGGAGGGAGGGGAGGCCGGCTACGAATTAGCCTAAGTTATTAAAGATGGCGGCGGAGCGGAGTCGCTCCCCGATGGAGTCGCCGGTCCCGGCCTCTATGTTCGCCCCCGAGCCCAGCTCTCCGGGGGCGGCCAGGGCCGCGGCGGCTGCCGCCCGGCTCCATGGCGGCTTCGACTCGGACTGCAGCGAGGACGGCGAGGCGCTCAACGGCGAACCAGAGCTGGACCTCACCAGCAAGGTAGGCCCCGGGCGCCGGCGGCTGAGGGGACGGGGCACTGAGGGGGAACCGGGCGGTGGGCCGAGCCGTCTCTGGGGCGACGGCGGGGGCGGGAGGGGCCGAGCCCGCCCACCTGTAAGTGCGGGACGCGCGGCGGGCTCCCAGGCGAGGGGCGGCTCCGGCTGCCCGCGGGCACCGCCGTCGGTCTCTGGTGGCGCCCACCCGGCCTCCCAGCCGTCCGGCTCCCGCCGAGATCACAACCCCTCGGCTCCGCCACGTGGAACGCGGGCGCCCGACGCCGGCAGCTGCCCGCGCAGTGACGGTCCCCACGCGGTGCCGCCTTCCCGGGAGATCGAGAGGGACTCTCTCCGTGGACTGTCCACGGCAGCCGCGGGTCGAAGGTGGCTCGGGCAGGGCGAGCGTGGGAGGATCAGGTAGTCCGAGGGGGAGCCGGGAGGCAGCTGCGGCTCTTCCTGATGTCGAGAAAGGAAATATTAAGTAGTCACTCAGTCAAGAATGTCTCCTTTAGAAATCCACCCAAAACAAAAGTGAAAGATGGACATGACCCATAGTTTCGTCTTCTGGGAGTGGAACCTTAGCTTGTATGACTGGAATAATGAAAGACGTTTTAGATCGTATTTTCTGAGCATTTGAGAAGGTGGGCAGGATTTTAAGGGCTCAACCTTCTGCTTGGCTTTGGTGGGGGCGGGGATAAATAATTAAGTATAATTTGGGACTGGCGTTTTGAAGGTTCCTAACGTTGCTAAAGGAAAGAATGCCAGCTTGGGAGTCGGACCGGGCTGGGTTCCCTTTCCTCCCTGCCAGTTAAAAAGGTTCTGTGACCTTGGGAAAGTGTCTTAACCTCTCAGTTCTCCAGCTTCATCATCTTTTTAGTACAAATAGGTAGTAAAAATGAGAAATGTATGTAAGAAATCTACTACACTGCTGGTTACTTACTAAGTAAATGTTGGAAGGGAATTGAAGGAACTGATGATTCTCTGTGCAGATTAAATAGCTGCTGATGCAAGATAGCACACCCATCCCACCTCCTACCTGTTGTTGGATACTTACAATAGAAATCTTTAATGAGTTTTGAAAACATTTGTGATTTTTTTAGTCTGTGGTGACAAAACTGCACGAAACTTGATTTAAACTGGAGAGAACTTTCTTGAAACCAACAACTCTCTCCCTCTAATCTCCACTGAGCATTTAGACGACAGTGCTCCACCTTAACACAGGGTCCTCTCTGGTGCCTCTAATGCCATAGTGAGGCTGGCCGGGTTCAAAGAGGATGATCAGGGGACGTGTATGAGACAATGGGACACAATGCAGAAGACCCAGCACCTAGGTTCAAAGTACAGGCTCTGATGAGTCAACTCAGGAAATTGTAAGAGATGCACTTGACTCGGAAGCAGATGAACTAGATGTCAGTTCATGGCCAAGGTGCTGAAGAAGCGTGAAAACAGTGGGAAATGGCCCTGCAGAGTTGCAAACAGATTTATTTCCTGACCAACTTATTTAATGTTCCAGGGTAGGGAGGTGTGTCTTCGTCATGAAGCTGAGGAAGTCCTTCTCATTATTTTAAAGAAGCTATATGTAAATTAATATTGATGATATTGAAAAAAACTGATGTGACGAGAGAGAAGAGATGGGTTGAATAGACTGATTCCTGAGGAAAAGGTTAGAAGCTGTAAGTGTATATATTTGTGATAGTTAAATGTGGGGATGGACATAAGACTCCAAGAGCTTCCAGAGAGAGAGAGCATTAATGAATTGTGGTAGCTAGTTTCATCTAGGAATGACTGCGTGGAGAAAACTGTAATTACCACTTATTGAGCTGTGGAGTGGCTGCTTTACATGTTATCTTATTTGGTCTCTACAGTGGCCTTAGGAGGTAGGTATGAGTATCTCCATTTTGTAGACTAAAAAACTGAGACTCAGAGGTTAAGTTCTTTGTCCAAGGTCACACATGACAGAGAATGGGATTTGACTTGCCTGTTGGTAAACAGCCTCCTCAAATAAGTGGTTGATATTTTAATGTTATTGGCAGAAATTCACAAAATGATGGTACTGATACCTATCTTAGAGGTAAGGGTGTTTTGTGGATAAAGATAAATCTTGCAGCAGTTTTTACTGCCGATTCCTAAATAATCAAGATAGCCAAGGCAAGATGAAACAGAATTCTTATGTTATTATGGGAACCATTGGCCTTGGATGGAGAGCATGGCAATGTATGAGATCCCTGTCCTGTGATTTGCAAGCTGCAGGTAGAAGACCTTGGCATGTAGGTGTAAAGCACTGCTCATTAATTTCTACCTACCATGCCACATTGTCAGTCCCTGTGGGTCCTGCCCCTCCTGTTAAGCAGCAGGAGGCAGGCTGCTCACACCCTCTTTTCTGTGGGTTGGGGTTCGAACATACTCATAAGGCCTTGAGCTCAAAGGCTATTTAAGGAGAGGCAAAGAGGCCATGAGAGGGCTGCGAAGCTAGTTTAGGTCAGGGCGCAGTGGGGTTCAGTCAGGGTCTTTGGTCAGGCTGTTGATCTGCTTTGGCTGTGGTGCTCTTCTAGTAAGTGCGGTCCTAAGGCTGTTGGTTTCTCTTCTAGCTGGTTCTAGTGAGCCCTACATCAGAGCAGTATGACAGCCTACTTCGGCAAATGTGGGAGAGGATGGACGAGGGATGCGGAGAGACCATATATGTCATTGGGCAGGGATCAGGTGAGCATAGTTTTCCTTTCACTTTATTTTTAAAAACATTATTTAGAGCACATTTTCCCTCTTTTATCAACTTTTCCTGTTCGTGTGTCTCAGTTGCAGTGACTCTTTAGTGTCTGCAGAACTGCTGGGAGAACATGAAAGTACAGGGATAATGTTAATTCCCACCATAGTGGTCCTAATGTGCTTGACTTTAAAGATTCACTTTCCAAGAGATTCTACGGATGCTTCTTTTCTGCTTCTAGTACCCTGCATTTGCATAAGGTGTGATGAAGCACAGAGCAAGGAAACTTCTTGTCTGAGATAATAGAGTAAGTCACAGTTAGGTCTAGAATTAAGTCTTCCCTAGGCAGCTCTAGATCTTCCCCTCCAACCCTGATTTGCCAATCCCATTGCTACTTGTTGCCTGCTTAGCAGAGAACCTTCGTGATACTTCTTGATGTCAGCAAGAAAAGGACATCCAGATTTCCTCTCTTCATCAAGGCTGCCTTGCCCTGATCCACACTGACCATTCAGTGGGAATAGCTGTGAGATCCTATCACATATGTAGGCTTGTTGCCATTCTGGAAGGGACTTGTTATTGCCCTCCAGCCCTCTTGTTCCACTTTAGGGGCCCATTGTTTTAGAGGAAGGCCATCCCCCTGACAGAATCCCAGATTATATCCTGGGCTTCCTGCCCCTGGTCATTCCTAGTTTATACTCTCAATGCAAAGCCTGCTTATTTACTCTTATATTCATTTAGACATTATCTTTGCTAAAAAGGCAGCTGGGCTTGTTTAACAGTTATCAATTTAGCCTGTTCTAGATCTTGTCTGTCATCTTTTCGAGAAGTTTAAGTAGACCTCTGTGCATCATTAAAGGACTAGTTCTCTTTACTGAATGTAGGTTTTTATAAAGACAGGTAATAATTCTTTTATAGTGTGAGTCTAAGATGGTAGAAATCTCAAAATCAGTTTTGAGCTGTTTGACAAATATTTATTAAGTATCCTTCTAAGGTCTTGACACTGTTGCAAAACACTTTTGGATACTTAAAATCTGGCCTCTGTCCTGAGAAGGAAAGATGGCATATACATAATTAACTTCAGTAGAAAACAGCATTTAGAAATGCTGCAAAATTGACACAAGGAAGAAGGGTTTGATCTGCCAATACTGCTCTGCCTTCCTTTGAAATGTTTCTCATGTTTATCCTTTCCTTTCTGTCTTTGCTGCCACCTCCCCAGTTTCAGGTCTTATCACTTTAAAGAAGGCATGGTGAGAGAGATAGGCAAAGCAAGAGGTTCATGTTGAGAGAGAGAGAGATGGTCAGCATTGTCAAGTGTTACGGAGATAGCAGGGAGAGTTAGGTTCAGAAAAGGCCATTCCATTTGGTGACTAGGGGTTTATTGGTAGCCTTTTGAAAAGCCTTTGTGTCACATCTGGCCTGCTATAATAGGATGAACCACTTAAAGGTCACTTCAAACTTACAAAATTGAAGAAAACAACATCTAGGTCAATTCTGACAAGTCTTGGTACTGTTTGTTGAAGACGCAAATTCTTAAAGCTCAGTTGAGTTTGACTCTGCAACCCATGGACCCTAGCCAGCCAAGCTCCTCTGTCCATCGAGTTCTCCAGGCCAGAATACTGGAGTGGGTGGCCATTCCCTGCTCCAGAGGATCTTCCCAACCCAGGGATTGAACCCGGGTCTCCTGCACTGCAGGCGGATTCTTTACAGTCTGAGCCACCAGAGAAGCCCCTTAAAGCCCCCACTGCTCCCTTATTCTTTAATATGAACTTTTAGTGAACTTTACCAAACCCTGATGGCTCACAGTTAATTAACCCTCCCATGGCAAAGCATAAGAACAAACATTCATTAACATGTGTCTTACACACCCAAGCATTATCTTGGCATCTACCAATTGGATGCTATTAGATTCATAGTGACTCCTTCCTGCTGGAATTCTTTAGAGGTAGAAAAAGATTGCAACTAGTTAAACAAGTTGAACTTCAAATGGAAGACTGAACTAGATGCAAAGCCCCTAGGGGTCAACTTCATCACTGACTTTCTATGTATATTTGGTGCTTCCCCTCTGTTTACTACTTCCTTCTTCTGTAAAATGGGGCTGATGCCACCACCACCACCCCCACCTCAGAGAAATTTGTATGGATAAATTAGGTTTTTAAAAAATTCTAAGCAGGGTGGAGGAGTGTGCTCTTTAAATATACATTCTAAAGATTGATATTAAAAGGAGGCACCGTGATTAGTTAGTTCAAATTCTGTAGTTAGGTTAGATTCTGGAAACTGGCAGGTCTGAGTTTGCCTTACGGGTTCTTTCCCTTGCCTTAAAATGGGGATAATAATAGAATCTAGCCCTTGGTATCATGGTGAGGATTAACATTTGGCATGTAAATATAGTAAGCACTATATAAATGCTTAGCTACTATTAGTAGTCATTTTTTAAAGGTTCCAGGTTATAATTGATTTACCATGAGATCTCTTTTAAAAAGAGCCTTGTTCATTCCTCAAATATTAAATCATGACTTTCTAAGAAGTAGGTACTGCATTCAAAGCTCAGGAAGTGTGGAAGGAGTATGATAACTTTGTGGCAGGGTCAAAGAAGGCTTAAAAGTCTTGCTACAGAAGGAGGTGCCCGATGAGTGAATTCTAAAGGATGAATAGGAGTTTCCTAGATGAGTGGAGGCAGTAGTGAGTGAGCCGAGAAAGCCACAAGCACAGAGGCATGGAGGCATTGTGATTGTGGAGTATTTGGTGGATCAGAGGTAAAGTGGGAGTGAGGGTGAGATTGGGAGTGTCAGGAAGGGAGACTGGACAGGTAGTCAGGGCCCAGCTCTGAGAGTCTTTGAATGCCATACCAAAGCATTTAGATTTGTGTCCTAAAAGTTTGGGGACCCTCTGCTGCATGTTGAGCAGGAGGGTGAGGCAGGACCAAAATCTGACTAGCTTCCTGCATGGCTTAATATGTGGCCCTTAGTGATTGGACCTCTGACTTTTCTCCTTGGCTTTTTTTCCACTCCTACCAAGTGAGGACATGCTGGAGAAGGCTGATGTGACTGGGGGTACTTTCAGTCACAGAATACTGGGAGCCCTGGATGGATAGGTGGGAGGGAGCCCTGGATGGATAGGTGACATGTTGATTGCCCCCTGGTGTGAGATAGAGCCTGAAAGCGTTGCTTTTCACTGTAACAGAAGCAGAAAAGTTTGGATAGAGTTTTGAGTCTGGCCAGAATGGCAAGGCAGCCGGCCTTCTCTCAGGAACAGTTCCAAGCCCTTCCCTAATCCTGAAGATTCCTAGAGCTCACTTGGCCATGCATTTAGAAGTTTCTTGACCCAACTGCTCCCTTTTTGTTCATTTGGTTTAGCATTTTGCAGACATTTGCAGACTTAGTATAGGAAAGGCACCCCTCATGGAGTGTCCAGGGATGTTTGAGATACGGTCCTTATCCTCGAGATGCTTGTGTATAGTGGGTGAAGACATATTCAAAACACTATTCCGTGGTAAATTTCATAAGGGAGCAGAATGGGTAGGCTTTTGACAAGTGGAGATGTGCTGATGGGCTTTCCAGGGTAGGAAATACGTGAGCAAAGGTATAGAGCTGGCAAAATGCAGACAACATGGGAGATGGTGACTGGGCCATCTGCACTGGAACAGAATTTAGGAGGGGAGGATGGGGAAGGGGTGGAGTAAATGATGGACGCCTCTAAGGAATTAGAACTGAACACAGCCGGGCCTGGGGAGCCCTTCCAAGGCTTTGACTCAAAAGCGACAACGTCAACTGTGCATTGTTTAGGAACTTGAGCTTGTGCATCTATGCAGGATGAGTTGGAGGAAACAGATGGGATTTGCTGAGACAGGGATCTTGTGGTGATACAAGTAAATAAGGGCCTGAATCAGACTGGTGACATTGGATTTCCAAAGAAAGGAGAGCAGGAACAAGGAAAGCTAGACTTGGCAGGACTGGAGTGATGAGTATTAATCTTGGGTGACTGGAAGGATAGTAGTGTCATCAGAAACAGGGAAGGCATCAGGAGGAACTGGTCTGACATTAGGAGGAGCCCTTGCCAAAGGAAAAGGCTCTAGGTGTGGAATCAGAAGACCCATGGCCCCTCTGCTCCCTCCCAGCTCTGAGACCTCTGGGTTCTGTGTACCCCGGTACTAAATGGGAACAGTAGTATCTAACTCATAGGGCTGCAGGGAGGACTGACATGCTTTGTTAATGCTGTTAGTTTTTGTGCTGTTGTTTAGAAAGGGAGTGGATAGAGCTCTGGGAAGAGGACTAGTTATGAATGTTTTTTGTAGTTTTCAAATGACAGTGGAAGCCATAGAATATAGTCGAGGGTCATGTTCAAGGACAGAGAAGAGGGCCACTGATCAACTACTGAAAAAGGCTGACATCGAGGGAAAGGAGCAGGAAGAGCCAGCAGAGGAGACAGAAGGAGGAACCAGAGGGCAGGAGGTGAAGCAGAAGAATTTGGGGGACTTCCCTGGTGGTTTAGTGGTCAAGGCTTTGAGCTCCCAGTGCAGGGGGCACTAGTTCAATCCCTGGTTGGGGAACTAATCCCACATGTGGCAAGGCATGGCCAAAAGTAAATAAATAAAAGGAAAAAAAGAGTTCAGGTTATAAGGCAGTAGAGTGGGAGTGAGGTGCTTCAGTCAACAGGGGGACAGTGGCCAGTGGCGTTGACTCTGCAGGGCTCGAGAAAAGGACTTTGGATGAGGGTAGAAGGCCACTGATGACTTGAAAGCCAGTTTTTTTCCAGAGGCAGCAGATCAGTGAGTAGGTGGTGAGGAAGTACAGTCACCAAGTGTCCCCTGGCAGGGATGGAAGCACAGTACATTTGCTGGGGCATAGGAAGAAGGGTTGGGTCTCGTTTAGTTTAGGAATGACTTGAGCTTGTTTGTAAGGGGAGATAGTGGAAGCAGATGAGAGAAGGAGCTGCAGGGTCTTGGGAGGCAGAAAAGAAAAGAGGTTGGGGGTGAGCCCAGGGAAGGAGCAGGGGTGCTCTCGGGGAGACAGGCTGGAGGAAAGTGGAGGCAGCTACTGTGGAAATTAAATATGACTCCGTGTGGGAAGCACCTGACCAGATTGTCAGACAGTAGGCACTCTATAAATTACTGGTTGATTGGTCCATCCTTCCTCATCCTAAGCTCAGACTCATTTTTTCCAGCTCCTTGCTGGACACTTCACCTGAGCCACCTCTGTGAAAAATCTGTCCCTAAAGCCATTCATAAATTCTCTCCCCATTTTCCTTTGTCTCCTATCCTTGTTATCTCTTGACTGTATTATTAGAATTCCTTCCTCAACTTGGCTCCCTGTTTCTGGTCTGTTGCTTGCCAGCATACACTTTACACTGCTGCTCAAGAGATCTTTCTGTCCCACGGCGATCTGATATGTTACTCCCCCGTGCAGCCCCCAAGGCTTCCCTGCCTGGTATATGTATGTGTTGCTGCTGTGTGATGTTCACCTGCCTAACCATTTCCACCTGTCACGTGGTCTCCTGCCACTTGACATCTTGCTCCCCAGCACACCACGCTGCTCCTTGGTGCCCGAGCGTGCCGTGATCTGCTGGGCTCCATGCTTTGCTCTGCTGCCTGGCATGTCTTCCCTCCTTTCTCTGCAGGCCCGTTTTTCATGTTCGGAGGCCCAGCTTGGAGTCAGCGCCCTGCAAAGCTGTGTTCAGCTTCCCTAGGCAATGCTAGCTGCTCATGCTTTACATTCTCTTTGTACCGTTCTGTAGTACAGCACTCAAGCGGTACGGCAATTAATTAATTTCCTGTCTCTCCCGCTGGGCTGTGAACCCGCCAAGGGCACCTGTATTCCCCATACCCAGCGTGAGACTTGGCATGAAACCTGGGAGAGTCCCCGTGATTACCACTGAAGGAATTAATGACTGCCCTGCTTAATGGGGAAGCCCTGTTACTTATGAACTCCACACGTGCCCGAGTGTTGGAAGTGTCAGAGAGAGAGCCATGTTCTGCAGTGCCCAGGGTGGGGCCCTGGTGACGGGTGGTTAACTGGCTGACTTGGTGGCAGGCTGACGTGTGGACTGTTGTCACCAGATGGGACTGAGTACGGGCTGAGTGAAGCTGACATGGAGGCCTCCTACGCCACCGTGAAGAGCATGGCAGAGCAGATAGAGGCTGATGTCATCCTCCTGCGGGAGCGGCAAGAGGCTGGGGGCCGTGTGCGCGATTACCTGGTCCGAAAACGAGTAGGAGACAATGACTTCCTGGAAGTCAGGTGAGGGCCCTGGAGGATTCCAGGCCCCTGCAGCATGACCTGGGGTCCTGGGCACCGTAGGGAATGGCGACTGAGCCTTTGACACTGGGCACACTCACTTCATCCTTTTGCTTCCCGAGGCCTGAAAAGAGTGTCCAGTGACATCAATGGCTCCATTCTCTGTTTCTGTACTTCTTCATCTTTAAATCCTCCCATTTGGAAAGAGTGGGAGGGATGCCAGCCCTGCGTTCTGTGGCCACTTTGTGGGGGTACTTGCCCTCCCCTCAGCCTGGGCGGCTAGAAACCAGGGTCATGGAGGAGAGCATCGTGTTCCCCTCTTGGCTTTAGGGCTCATGTCGGGGAGCTCAGTTCCTCCTGAGTAACGTTCTAGTCCCTGGGTACAGCTCCAAGAGCATTCCCAACGTGCTCACCCATGGCTCGAAGGAGCAGAGAGCTAGAGAGGCTCAGGGGTGAGCCCATCCCTACAGGTCCAGTTGCTGGGGTTCACTTCACTCACCCACCAACTCTCACACAAATGTATGGGTTTGTGTACACGCAGGGTAGCGGTCGTGGGCAACGTGGATGCCGGCAAAAGCACGCTTCTGGGGGTCCTGACACATGGGGAGCTGGACAATGGGCGAGGCTTTGCCCGCCAGAAACTCTTCCGCCACAAACATGAGATTGAGTCGGGTCGCACCAGCAGTGTGGGCAACGACATTCTGGGCTTTGACAGTGAAGGAAATGTGGTAAACAAACCAGACAGCCACGGTGGCAGCCTGGAGTGGACAAAGATCTGTGAGAAATCCACTAAGGTGATTACCTTCATCGACTTGGCTGGCCATGAGAAGTACCTGAAGACCACTGTCTTTGGCATGACTGGCCATTTGCCTGACTTCTGCATGCTCATGGTAAGTGAGGTGCTGCTGAGGAGGGTGGGGGTCTTCGGCTAGGCTCCTGGGATGTGGTGGTATGCAAGTGTTTAAAATTGTTCTGAGGCGGGAGCCTTTTGGTTTAGGGCTTTGAAACCGGATAAGGACCACAAGTGTTACAAGGGTGCCCGGTCTTCTCATGGGTATACCTTGATCTTTCTCCTAGGTGAGGCCAGGAAGAGATCCTCAAAAAGAAACCAAGGTGCCGTTTGCAGACCTCTCTTATTTTTCAGAGAGGTGTAGAGGAGGGTTCTCCTGGGGCGTTTCTTACTACCTCTGAAAGGAAACACCACCTTTCAGAGGTGTTTCCTCCTGGGGTCGGGCTATTTTGAGATGATGTTGGGCAGCACCCTCAGAGATGGGCGGCCTGGGGACGAAATGGAGGAGTGAATGCAGACAGCCACTGAGGGGCTGGAGAGGTGGTCTCTTCTGAAGCCTGGAACTGGTGTCCACTTCTCACAGCTGCTTGTTGAGAGGCGTCTGTGTCCCTGGCACCGTGCCAGGCCTGAAAATAGAGCCATGAACAGGCTGTCCTGAGCGCCCCTAGAGCTCACAGTCTAGTGGGAATAGACTTTTCAGCACCTCACCACGTGGATAAACTGAAGAGGGAAGGGAGCAGAGGCTTCTGGGCTGGATCACGTTGTGAACCCCGCAGTTGGGTCTTTTGGATCTTCCTGGCCAGAGAGTAGGAGTCTGTGAGGCCCACAGCCTTGGTCACGACTTCACAGCTTTCACGGAGTGCAGGCAAGCTGGTTTTTCTTTGGCAAATCCTTCTCAAAGCCCTTCCCCATTTCTCAGTCCCTCCAGCTGCCTGTATTAATAAGTGGAGTAAATGCAAGTATCTGTTCAGTACAAACTTGATCAAGTTGCCGAACAAACAGGTTCTTGGGCAAATTTTCTCCAGACTGGAGAGCAAGAGAGGCAGAGCACATGTGTGAACACGCTCATCAGCTCTCTGCCCAAGGTTCTCAGGGTCTCAGTGTGGTTTCGTCTCCTGAATCTTTGGACATTGCAAAGGACCCTTACCAACCTTGACTGGCTAAGGAAAGCTGCTCTTCCCAAAGGGGTTTTAGAGGAAGAGCAGAGAGTGTATTTGGGGCAGTTGTTGGATTAAACTTAAGAAGGGTATAGAAATCAGTTTAAAATGAGCGTTTTTCTAACTGAGCTACAGTTAGTGTCAGTCACTTTGTGACCCTATGGGCTGTAGCCCTCCAGACTCCTCTGTCCATGGGATTTTCTGGACAGGAATACTGGAGTGGGTTGCCATTTCTTTCTCCAGGGGATCTCCCCAACCCAGGAATCAAACCTGGGTCTCCAACATGGCTACAGTGATCAAGGCCAATTAATGGACATGTCTTCACCCCAAATGAGATGTTATATATTATCTGACTTTTAGGTCAGGAGATAAGTACTGAAAATCTCTGTGTAAAACAATGAAATACTTGATTATTGTTTCATGGCAATTAGTTTCCAAAAAAAAAAAAAAACAAACCAAAACCTTGAACATATAGAGACAGCAGAGAGAGAGCATTCTCTTATCCATCTTGGAAGAAGAGAAGCACATCTGGGTAGGTTAGGGAAGGTGGTCGAAGGGATGGGAAGATTTAGGAGGAAGATGGTAGAGAGGTTGTGGTGTAGGCAGAGGGAACACGTGTGGTACATCTGTGTTGGTGGGGTGATAGCTCCCCTGGGAACCGTGATGACCAGTGAGAGCATCACTTGAAAACACTCTGGAATGTATGAAACCCTGTATAAATATGTCATGGCAATTTTAACCTTATTTTGTTTTAGTGAGTGATACATGCATATGGTACAAAAATTACAAGGTACCTGAGGACTTTAGAGACTTTCCACTTTAGAGTGAGAAGTCTCTCTTCTGCCTCTGTTCCGTTTTCTCCAGACGCAACCAGTACTGCCAGTTTCTTATACATCCTCTTAGAGATATTTTGTAATCATACCAGCAAACGTGTGTATATTGAAAGTAGATTACATTATAGACATTGTGACTCTTCACCCTAAATGCCTCTCACAGGTCCTAAAATACTTTAGCGCACAGTCTGCTACTGTTTTTGCACCCAAGAAAATGAACAAGAGTTCACTAATATCATATAGTATCTAGTCTAAAAACATTTATATTATCTCAGATGTTCCTCCGGATGTCTTACAGCTGCTTTTTTTCAAACAGTGATCCAATCACCACTCTTCATGGTAGCATGCTGTATACCACCTTGCTTTTCTCCCCTTCAAACATATCTTAGAGAGTACCCTGTTGTCAGTGGAGAGGAATTTCCTCTTTCTTTTGCAGCACACTTGTGCATGTGCATTAATTCATGTAACTGGCCTTTATGATATTTGAAAATGTTTATTGTTACAGGAAGGAATGGTAACAGTAGTAACAGCGGCTCTTGTTTGAAGACCTAATTCTTGCTAGTTCTGTGTGGACCTTTTGACACATGTTTGGTTATTTAAACCTCAAGTGAACCCTCTAAAGTGAATATTATTATCCTCCCATTTTATAGATAGGGTAACTGGGGGCCAGGGATGTTAAACTGAATCCACTTTGATGACTCTGGACAGTTCTTTTCCCAGACTGAGTTTGTCTTTTTTTTTATTGCTTCCAAGTCTCCTCAGATTCTGATAGGCCATCTTGTTATATGGGAGGTTAAAGCGGTCTGTGCCCAGCCCAGCTTTCAGCTACAGCTGTTTTGTTTCTGGCCCAAGACTTGCACCCGCTGTGTTCTGTTCTGATAGTGGCCTCAGAGATGGCAGTGCTCTCTTCCCTCAGCCTTCTTTGAGCCCCTGTGCCCACCCAGCAGCCCTGTCTGTCCCCCTTGTCCTGATAGTTCTCTCTGTGTCGGGGCAGGTGGGCAGCAACGCTGGCATCGTAGGGATGACCAAGGAGCACCTGGGCTTGGCGTTGGCCCTCAACGTGCCTGTGTTTGTGGTGGTCACCAAGATTGACATGTGTCCTGCCAACATCCTACAAGGTAAGTGCGGGCAGCAGCAGTCTATGGCACAGTCACCCACGGTGGCTCCTTGGTGATCTGCCGCCAGGGCTGCAGCCTGGGATCTTGTGCTTCCTTGTACTGTGTGTAGACCTTGGCCCGAATGTCCACCAGCCCAGAGACTTCTGCTTCCTCCCTGTTTGGCTCTTGGTCTGAGCACAGCCTAGAGTTACCTCCTGTTCATTGTTCCTTCTGGTTACAAATGCAGGATCCTTGAAGTCCCTAATCTGACATCTCTTTTCAAATGGTTTTAGGCAGAAGGGGTTGGGTTGTACCATCTAAGCTGGGCATATATGGAGACATTTGGACAGAGTCTGATGGCCTTTTGCAACCAAAGGCTTCTAAACAGAGTTGCAAGACTCGGCTAGAGATGGTGGAAGAGAGTTAGAGATGATCCTTCTGGAGGGCCTCCTAAGGACTTCTGCAGGTGTCTAAACATCCTAGAGATCCTCTTGTCAAATGAATTTTTTCCCAGGAAACAGAGCATTCTAGGAACAACACTGTCCTTTTCGTGCACCCCCAAGTCACTTACTTATAGGATGTGAGTCTTCTAGAGACTCTGGAGAAACCTGTCAGGTTTCAGACCTGTGACCTGAGCACATACTCCCCATTAGTCTCCTCCTGCTCTGGCAAGCATTCACCCAGTTTTGGCCCTCCTTCTCTTCTCCAGGCATTATGGCATTTAACACTGTGCATCTGTCTGTCTCCTGCTGCATCAATAATGAGTGGACCTGTCTTGCCTTGGAAGCCTGGCCAAAGAGAAGGCTGTGTCCCCTAATTTTGTTCCATTTCACCCTTTAAGAAACCCTGAAGCTGTTGCAGCGCCTGCTGAAGTCACCGGGCTGCCGGAAGATCCCCGTGCTGGTGCAGAGCAAGGATGATGTGATTGTTACAGCCTCCAACTTCAGCTCTGAGAGGTAATGAGTAGGGAGCAGTCAGTTGGGCACAGGCACAGCGATTGGTTGAAATAGATGATTCTGCTCTCAGCGATGTTGCTCAGGGGCTGTATGAAGTGACCCAGGTTCTCAGGTGCTTGGCCTCACTGAGGCTGGAGTACTAGCTGAGACTTCAGTGTCCTTATCTGTGAAATGGGTATTATCTTCTTCATAGGGCTCTTGTAAGTGTTGGCAATGATATATATAAAGCACTTAGCACTGTGCATGGCTGCTGTTTGTTAGATACACAGCCATTTTTATAACTGTTTTTGTTGACTTTTAAAATATATATATATTTATTTGGCTGCACTGGGTCTTAGTTGCAGCATTCCGGATCTAGTTCCCTGACCAGAGATCAAACCCGGGCCCCCTGTATTGGGAGTGCAGAGTCTTAGCCACTGGACCACCAGGTCCCTAATTTTTTTATACTGTTGTTTCTCAAAAGCTGTCTAATCACAGATGAGTTTTGGCATTTACTCATTAGCATGTCCTTTGATTCTATAAATATATATATATTTTTGGCTGTGATGGGTGACTTTTGGGCTCTTAGTTACCACAATTGAACCCAGGCCAGCAGTGAAAGTGGTTGACTGCCAGGGAATTCCTTGATTCCATAAATATTTATTGGATGTTTGTTCTGTGCTGGTCTTTTCATTTAGGCATTGAGGACTCAGAGTTGACTTGCGCACAGTCCTTGTCTTCAGGGTGGTTGGCTCCTTGGTCAAAGATAGTCTTTTGGTAGTAGTGAATTTTGTTGACTCTGCTTCTTCTCTCATAGTCTTGGGACTGTTTGCTACAGGACCCAGAGCAGCCCGACATTTTGGCCTTTTCTCTCTGCCCTAGCACTGTCTTTAGTACTACCAGTTGGCCAGCAGAGGGAGTATGTTTCAGTTGGCCCCATTTCAGTTCATTCATTTTGTTGAGTCCCTGTCCTATACAGTCCTTATTCTAGATGTAGCAAACATGTAATTCCTGATCTTGAGAAGTTTGATTAACCATGGATAGAAGATAGATAGGAAACTATTGTATATAGAATGAATAAACAGTGAGGTTCTACTGTGTAGCATATTCAATATCCTATGACAAACCATAATGGAAAAGAATATATATATTGAATATATATGTATGTGTATAATTGAGTCACTTTACAGAAAAATTTAGCACTGTAAAATTTAGCACTACTATACTTCAGTATTTTTTTTTTTTTAAGTTTTCTGAAAACTCAAAGGGAGTCAAGGGTACCCATCTGGGGAGGATTCTCTGGAAGGAGGTGGCATTAGAGATGGGCTCTTCATATTGAATATAGTTCCCTGATGAGAGGATTTGGTAGTTGGATAAGAGGGAAGGAATCCAGGCAGCCGGATTAGAATGAACAAGGGCATGGGAATGAAAAAAGCTATGAGGAGAAGGGGGATTCTCCAGTCTGGCTGGAATATAGGACTCTGAGAGAAATAAACTGGTCGGGGTGTTGGGAGGAGGGAGCCCAGATGGTATCTCATCAGTGGAGAGTTGGTTAAGGATTTAAGGATGTGTGTGCTGTAAGAAGAAGGGGTACTTACGAGCACCCGGAATAGGGCAGTGGTGCCAAGACAAGAGAGGAAGGGACAGATTTCAGGGACAAAATAGTGTTAGGAGAGGCCTCAGACAGGAGTCGGTGGACTTGGCAGGGCCTGGGAGGCCAGTGAAGGGGTGGTGGGGGCACCCTCAGTTGCAGCAGCTGTGCCAGGAGCCCTCCTGCTGCTCCTCCTGGCTCAGGCAGGAGCTCGCCATGTGAGCGCCTTTCTTCCTGTCTCTCCACACCGCCCCCCCACCAGGATGTGCCCGATATTCCAAATCTCCAATGTCACAGGCGAGAACCTCGACCTGCTAAAGATGTTCCTCAACCTCCTCTCCCCTCGCACCAGCTACCGGGAGGAGGAGCCTGCTGAGTTTCAGATTGACGACACCTACTCTGTCCCGGTGCGTGGGTTCCGGTGGACTGAACAGGGTTGGGAGGCTGAGCAGCAGTATTTCCTCCGGGGCTACTGGGACCAGTCTGTGGTGCAGATAGACTCACTGGTCTGGGGTCTTCCCTGCAGGGTGTGGGGACCGTGGTGTCCGGGACAACACTGAGGGGCCTGATCAAGCTGAATGACACGCTGCTGCTGGGCCCAGATCCCTTGGGTAACTTCCTGTCGATTGCTGTCAAATCCATCCATCGCAAGCGCATGCCTGTCAAGGAGGTGCGCGGGGGCCAGACTGCCTCCTTTGCGCTGAAGAAGGTGAGTGGAGAAAGCTACAAGTTCCCTCGGGCTCTGTGTCATGCTGGGCTCTGACTCACCTCCAGCTTTCAGCAGCCGCTCTGCAAGGCAGGGAGTGCTGACCTCACTTTTACAGGTGAGGAGCTGAGGCCCAGAGAGCCTGGGTGACTTGTCGGGCTCTCGGGGAGCACATCAGGACTTGAACCCAGGCCTGCAGCCTCCTGAGCTGTGCTCCTCCACAGTGTCTGGCCGTGGTACCCTGCACCAGGGGTGAGGTCCGCTGGGGGCCTGCCCGCTGTGCAGAGGGTCTTTCTACCCGGGGCTGTTGAGGTCTGTAGCAGATTCTCTTGCCATTCAGCTTTCAGTTCCTGGGGCAGGGGACTGGAGTGACTGCTGGCTCCTGGGTCACCCACTTTTCCCACCAAACAAATTAACCAGCAAGGCCAGACTTCTACTTTCCATCAGTTGTATTGTGCTTACCCTGTTTCTCCCACTTGAGTACTTGCCTGCCTTTGCCCTTTGGCCAGTCACATAATTCTAGCCCATCCACAAGGTCTGGCTGAAATGCCACTTTCGGACTGAAGTCTTTCCTGACCCCCCAGTAACTACCCCCTGACGGAGCCCTAAAGTCTGCCTGGGGCAGTCTGCCCTAGAAAGCTGGTGGTCCAGTGCAATGGGAAGTTAAGGCCCTGTTGGTCCCGGTTCACAGAGGGACTCCTGCCCTGCTACATCAGGGTGTGAAGCCAGATAGCATTACTGTCCCTGAGGTCTGGGGTTCCCTCTTGTTTTCAGATCAAGCGCTCATCCATCCGGAAGGGCATGGTGATGGTTTCTCCACGCCTGAATCCCCAAGCTTCCTGGGAGTTTGAGGCCGAGATCCTGGTCCTTCATCACCCCACCACAATCAGCCCGCGGTACCAGGCCATGGGTAGGTGTTGAAGGACACTGCCAGCCAGAAGTCCCCGGCTCCAGCAGCCCACACCCCAAAGTTTCAGCTGAAGCCAAGAGTCAGGTCTCTGTCCTGTTTAGTGACACCATCCCCTCTGTTCCACCTACAAGCTGCAGCCTGTGGTCTGTTCATTCTTGCAAACACTAACCGAGCACTGGCTCTGCGCTGGGCACTGGAGACTCAGACCTGCCCTCAGCGACCTCATACTCAGTCCTTCAGCGGACGTCTGCCAAGCACTGCTGTGTGCCAGGCGGTGATGTTAAGGTGCTGGGGGACAAAGACAAGGTGGGTGGGGGCGCTGCCATCAAGAAGCCCAAAGTCCAGAGAAGGCTCTCATGCCAGCTGAGTGCCTGTGTTCAGTCTATAAGTGGAGGACAAAGTGGGAGAGTATGAGGCAGGATCCATCCAAGAACAGGCCTCCAGCTCACTTAGCCACACTCGGCCCCTCCAGGTTCAGCCTACCACACAGCTCGAGCATGGTTCATGCTTTCACTCACTGCTTCCCCTGCCCTGAGGCCCCTGGGCGGCTCAGGCTCCTGCTGACTTCTTGGCTCCCTTGGCAGTGCACTGTGGGAGCATCAGGCAGACGGCCACCATCCTGAGCATGGATAAGGACTGTCTGCGCACTGGGGACAAGGCCACCGTTCATTTCCGCTTCATCAAGACCCCCGAGTACCTGCACATAGACCAGCGGCTGGTGTTCCGGGAAGGCCGCACCAAGGCCGTGGGCACCATCACTAAGGTATGTCTGGGCAGACCACTTTGCCTGCCTGTGGGAAGTACCGGGGCCTTCCAGTTCTAGCCTGTGAGCACAGCACGCTCTTTTTGAGAAGCCCTGTGAAACCTAACTAAGCGCCATCTGCTCTGCTGCCCTGAGAGGCGTCCCTAGACCTCCTGTCCTTCTGGGCTTTGGTGGCAGCCGCGGTGGAGAGAAGGTGGAGTTGAGGCATGGCAGTCGTTGGTAGGAGAGAGTGGTGGGAGGATGTCCAGACTAGGCGGAGTCGACCTCTGAGAAGCTGGGCACAAGCTCCAGTGGCCTGGCTGGGGCAGTGCCCTTACAGCAGTGGGTCCAGTTGGAGCGAGTGCTGGCCAGCAGTGGGGCATAGGCTCGAGCTCTTTGTGTCTTGGAGCCCGCCTCATCCCCTCTGCAGACTTCATCCGTGGCCTTGAGTAAGGGCCCTTGAGAGAGTGGTCTGACCCCTGCTCCATATAGCCTGTCTGAGATCTTGAAATCAGGCTCAGGCTTGCTTTCTTTCCAGAATGGCCTTAGGCCCATCTGCGTGACCCTGGGCCTGCAGTGTGTGTTGGGGAGAGGGGAGGATCATGTCTTTGAAGGCCCCCTTGCTTCGGACTGGCTGAGGATTTGGCTGAAGCTACTAGCACATGCTCTAGTGCCCTTGAGGATGCAGCCAGACCTGTTCCCTGCTTTGAGATTGAACTGGGATCATCAGGGAAGGCTCTGAGTCAGTCCTTCCTGGGTGGTAGCTCTTAAGAATTCTGATGGCAGTGCTCCAAATTCTTCCCGCTCCTGAGAGACTCACTTGGTCTCTTTGGGAATCCTGAAATGAAAACTTGCCCCAGACTCTTGTTCCACGGGCAGCAGGAGGTACTCAGGGCAGGCTGGACTCCCAGCCTGGGAGCTGGGCTGAGTAGCAGATGCTGGGGTTCACAGATTGTGGGAAGAGCAGCCAGGGCGGGGGACAGCCTGGAACCCTTCTGGGCTGGGCCCTGACCACGGCAGCCCGAGCACACTGAGTGGAGAGGGCGTCTTGCTGCCCCACTGCCCTTCCTCACCCCCCAGCCCTCCCTGCCTCGCCCAGGCCCGGCCAGGCCAGGACTGGGAGGTCGCTGAGACCTTGGGGTGGGTCGGGGGCAGCTGAGCCCGTGTCGTGGCCGGCAACTCCAGTCTCGCCCTCACCCCTTGGCTCTGGCAGCTCCTGCAGACCACCAACAACTCCCCAATGAACTCCAAGCCCCAGCAGATCAAAATGCAGTCGACGAAAAAGGGTCCCCTGCCCAAACGAGAAGAGGGGGGCCCCTCTGGAGGGCCCACAGTGGGAGGCCCCCCACCAGGAGATGAAGCTTGCTCCCTTGGGGCCACCCAGCTGGCTGCATCCAGCAGTCTCCAGCCACAGGTGAGTGCTTCCCCAGCCAGTCCGACCCCTGACCACCTCGGGTGGGCAGGGACGAGAGTTGGGGGGTAGAGGTGACTCACACAAGACCCTGGGCAGCCTTTGCCAGCCTGTCATGTCCTTGAGTTCCTCAGTGGGTGTTTCTCCACACTCCAGGCCTGTCTGTGCTCTCCAGGTGGGAGCTTTTGGTCTCTTAAGGCAGTATTTTTCAAACTTGAGATGTGGCCTACGTGAAGTCAACTTAATGAGTCGGACCAGCATTTAGTTTTAATGAAAAAGAATAAAAACATGTCAGTTTCCCTGTCACAGTAAGAGCGAGTGGTGTGTGTGTGAGAGTACAAGTGATATGTGCACACTGCAGCCCCAGGTGTCCGAAAGAGTCTGTCTTCAGGGCCCTTCCCCGACATGGCACCTCCTGAGGGGTGGGTGGCCTCGGGCCCCGGTCCGTGTGGCTCTCGCTCAGAACCTCCGGCCAGCTCTGGGCCCTGGAGTCCTCTCCTGGCGCCCCCACATTGCTCCTTTCCAGGGTCTTCCCTGACCCCTCTCTGGAGAGAGCTTCAGCCTGGACCCATCCTTGCTGCTCTCCCCTCGTCCTCTCGTCGAGTCTCCCCGCCGCCTCCCCTGCACCTGTCAGCGGCGGCACGTTAGCTCCTGCCCGCTGTGTGCTCCCTGAACTGCTCCTCACACCCTGATCCCTGGGACCCACCACCTGCAAGGAAGGCAGGATGGGTGCCGGCTCCGTCCCAGAGAGCTACTTGCTCATGGGCGGCCCCCCTTTCCCACAGCCGGATCCCTGGGACCCGCCACCTGCGAGGAAGGCAGGGTGGGCGCCGGCTCCGTCCCAGAAAGTCGCTCGCTCATGGGCGGCCCCCGCTTCCCACAGCCCCTCTGTGCTCTGTGCTGCCCCGGGCCCAGCGGGCCACTGCTTCTCAAGCTCTTCCTTCTCTCTTTCAGCCCAAGCCCAGCAGTGGGGGCCGGCGACGGGGGGGCCAGCGTCACAAGGTGAAGTCCCAGGGGGCCTGCATGACTCCCGCCAGCGGCTGCTGAGTCTCCCCGGCCCACCTCCATCACCCGAGGGATCCTGGTGCTCTGGCCCCGGCTCCACCAGAGGAACCAGAGCAGCCCTGGAGCCACTCACCCTCCCCAGCCGCAGCCGGAGCCTCATCATTCCCCCCAACCCCCGTTTTCCAGGGGGGCTGTAATTTATAAGCTGAGGAAGGTGGCCAGACTCCCAGAGAGGACTGACCATCATCTCCCACCCTCCTCCCCGCCTTCTTCCTCACTCACACCTTTTTTGTACATCCGGGCCCTTAGTTTTTATTCTTTTTATTATATATCTATCTCTCTATCTAGTGTGTGTGTGGTTGTGTGTGGGGGTGTATGTCTGAGGTGCAGGAGCGCGGCCGATCAGGGCCCTGGGCGTCTTTCTCCTTTTTCCTCTGTGGCTGGCCACCGGCCTCCAGGAGCTAGCTGGCTGCCTGTCCGTACGTCTGTCTGTGTGTGTCTGTGCGAACCTTCCGGGGCTGTCAGGGGCTGGCATGCGGCCCCCCCCCCCGTGTCCATTCTCTGTGCCTGGAGCCGCCTTGTGGCTGCGGGCGTCCAGGTGGGAGTGTCTGCTGGTACTGGAGTCCTCCTTCCAGGACTTGGGGATCTTAGCAGAGCCAAGAGTGGTGGTTCCCTGTTCTCTTTCTCCCTCTTGCTTCCCTTGAACCCCCAAACAGTTAATGCCAAAAGCTCTTAAGCTGTAACCCGTAGATGTGGAGGGGGTATTGGCGATTGGATAGTAGGATCCTCCTTCCCCCATCTCTGACCCTCGCCCTTGACCTAGAGACAGCTGATGGCTTTTCTTGCCCTTCTGAGACAATCTTCTGTTTGTTTAGCTGACTGGGGTGACCCCTCCTCAGCCAATTCTGTCACGTTGGATGCTCTCGCCTCGCCCTCCCCAGGGCTGCCTCCTGCTTGAACTTGGACTCTGAGTCTTGTTGGGTCTCGGGCCAGAGGACCAGGACTCGGGGCTGCCCACTCAGGGTGCGCTCAGCAGCCCTTCCTGTTGGTGGGGGTGCCCACTGTTCCTCTGAGCCAGGCAGGAACAGAACCCCTATTTGCCCACATAGCCCCAGCGCGACTGCTACAGGAGCACAAGAGTGAAGGGCCCGAGCCCCAGATTGGGAAGCTCTAATTGGAGTACAGGGAGGGCAGGCAGGAGGTATTAAGATTCTTCCAGACCCATCTCAAGAGCATTAAGCCCTCAGGAAGAATCACTGTCTGGGGTGGGGGTGGTGTTGCCCGGGCCAGAGAGGGCAACACGGGCCCCGAACCAGCCTGGCCTGAGCTCTGACTAAGCCCTCACTTTAGGGTGGACTGGTGGGGAGAGCTGTGTTCTTTCTCTAGCCTGGGACACCCACCTACCTGGCTGGGTCCTTCTTCAGCCTCCCCTCCCCTCCGTCCCCAACCCTTCACCACTCCTCCTGCGTCCAGACCGCTGGTCCCTTCTCCTCCCCTCCTAACTATTTCTAGTTACCACTTACCTGTGGCCATGGACCGACCAGACCAGCACACAAAATAAAAATTTGTTTCAAGTTGACGGTGTCGTGTTCCCTGCCCAGCCCCTCCAGGTAGAGGCGCTGCCACGGGGACCTCCATTGTTCTCCCCGCCCTGGAGCCCCGGCCACAGGCGAGGCCCGCAGGAGCCCAGCTTCTCCTGCCAGGCAGGCGTGGCTTCAAGAACCCAGGCTTCTCGGCCAGTGGTGACCCAGGACCAGCTGGCATCCTCTGAACCTCAGCTTCCTTTATCCACAGTGAGAAAGGTGAATGCCTGCCTCAGTTTGATGAGGATTCAGCGAGAGAACGAGCATGAGATCCCAATGTGCCCAGCGTGGGGAGGTACCTGGTGAGTGGTCACCACGTGACTTCTCACCCATGGTGGCCCCCAAGTCCACAGCAGAGGCCACAAGCTGGGGGACAGGATCCAAAGGACAGATGTGGCACGGACTCGGCTCTGCTGTGCAGCTGGGACCGTGCCAGGCGTTTCCCTCGCTTCATGCTCTTTAACATTCGCGGCTACCATCTGGGAGGGAGGTGGCATTAGTGATGTCCTTCCAGTTAAGAACTTGGGAGCAGTGCCCCCAGCCCCCAGCCATTCCGGTCACCCGCTCCAGCATGTCCTCCAGCCGGCCCTGGTTCCTTTGTCTGCTGGCTGTCTCCCCTTTGCTTTTTTGACTCTGGTTCTGCTTAGAGGGGCTGCTGCCCAAGGGTGCCTTCATGGTGGGAGTTCCAGGTGGAGTAGCAACCCATACTTTCAGTCCCTGTGGCAGGTGCTGTGGAATTTGTTCCCACAGGACTTGGCCATGTGGGACCTTGAAACAGAACCACATTTAGCTGGCAGTCTCTTGCCTCTGTGAACATAACCACTTCCTTTACATTTAGAAGCTATGGCTTCCACCCTGGCCTCTGCCTTCAGACACTCAGATCAGTCTTCTCTCTGTGGTCACCAGGCCCCACCTGCTAGCCAGGGGACTGATGGCAGCACTTTACTGTCATTGGCTGGGACTGCAAAGGTCCTGTATGTGTCTCAGCCCTACCCACTGTCTATTTGGAACAATCAGCCCTTTCATAGTTGAAGAAAAGTTGTTAATCCAGTCATCTTAAATGGCAAATCCTGACCTTCTGCAATGCAGTTAGCATATGTGACCTTTTTTAATTCATCCAGGCCTGCTGTTCTGACCCTCTGACTTCCCCAGCACCAGAATAAGGTAACAGCAACATGCCATGGTGCAGGGAAGAGCAGGTTTGACTGGGGTCATGAGACAGACCATGGAGAAGATGGCCAGGTCCCATGGTCAGGATGAGGCGTATGTTGAGTCCAGATGGGGAACCATCCCTGGCAGGTTGTACCATGAAGGACTCGTCAGATCTGCACTTGTACAGACAGGCCCCAGAGGGCATGAGCAGAGGCCCTGAGCTCTGATTGTATGTGGTCAGTTCCAGAGACTGTGTACTGGTGCTGCTTAGGGATGTGGCCTTTGTTGAAAAATGGTGGTAAATACAGTGCAGGCGTTAAGTGAGACAGGAGGTGATGAAGTAAGCGGCTGCTGAGCCGTGCGTCCTGGGACTGGCTCTGTCCTGGTGGAGAGCTGAGGGCTTGAGTAGCTGGCCCAAAGCATCAGGCCTGGCTGTGTGTCCCACCGGACACCCTCTCCCACAGCAGTTCACCTCCAGCTCCTCCCTGCTGACATGTCCCTGCCTTTATTTTCTCAGCTGTGATGGGGCCCAGCCCTGAGCCCGGTGCCATGGTCAGGATGAGGCGTGTGTTGAGTCCAGATGGGGAACCACCTCGGGCACCTGGAGCTGCTCATTGGAGGCACAGAATCTGGGGAAATACATGCAAGGAAGGGCCAGGACCTGCTCCCTGGAACTGGCAAGAGTTTGACTCTTCAGGGGACCCACCTCGTCCCATTCCAACACAGGGACAAGGGTCTAACTCCTGTGGAGGGGGATTGCGACACTGGCATAGACAAGCTCAGAGTCAAGTGGGTCACTCCTACTGCTCCACTGAGAGATGCAGGGCAAGCCTCCTGCTTCCCAGTGGACATCAGTGATGGCCAATAAAGCCATCTCCCTTTCTCAAACCCAGGAGTCACCAGAACAGGGCCAGCCTCAGGTCCCATCTCCTATCACAGCTGAGAAGCCTGGGTTTCTAAAGCTTAGGAGGTAAGCCTTTGGGACATTGTTTTGGTTAAGAAGCCTTTCTTTTTCCCAAGAGCAGAGTCCCACGCAATGGCCAGATAAAAACCACACCACACACTCCATTAACCCTGGGCATAATTTATTTTTTGCATAGGCATAAATTAGGATCTGGAGATTAAAAAAATTAAGAACCAACAGTGCAGCATTGTGACAGGAGAGCACAAACAAAACCCGGCGGCCTGGCGGCAGGGGCCGGCGCTGGGGTGGCCTGGCGGCAGGGGCCGGCGCTGGGCAGCACAGGGGGCCTGTGGGGCCTCGCCTTGTTCCAGCCCCAACCTCGAGGAGCTCTTCCAAGGGCACCCCCCTTTGCAGTAGCCCTTCCTGCACCCTCCCCACAGGCCGGAGTGAACTGCAGAGCAAGAACCCAGTCAGTGCCCCAGGCCCCTCTCGGCAGCCAGGTTACAAGGGACTGAATTTACCCAAGGCCCCACAGAACGGGGCTAGACATCAAGCCCTTAGCTTCTCAGTTAAAAAAACAAGACCTTGAAACATATTTACACAATAGAGCAGGGCCTGCCGGGTCCAAAAGCTCCCACCTCAGCACCCCCTCCTTAACCACCCCCCCACCCCCACCCGTGACTGCTCCCCATAGAAAATGAGTCAGAATAGAAACAATGAAGCAAGAGCTGAATGAGCCCCAGGGATGGCTTAGGATCAGGGGCCTGATGGGGTGGGGCAGGGCCGACAGTCTGCACCCCACCCCACCCCGGTGACACCCTGGATGTCACTCTCATCGTGTCACTGGGCCACCACGAGAGCCCAGGGAGCTCCGTGAACACTGCTGGCTGCCCCCAGAAGACAGGTCTGCACACCTACACCCTGGGGGAACGTGGCAAGCTTGCTCTGGGGAACAGGTGGGCCCGAGCCGGAGAGGGGAGCAGAGCGGGCCCTGGGCCCAGCGTCAAGAGAGAGAAGACAACTGCTGTCCCCAGCAGAGGGGCTCCTGTAGGCTCCCAGGAGCCAGGCCCTCCAGGGTACAAGAGGCCCTGGCCCACCCTGACCCAGGTCCAGCAGTGTGCAGAAGCCCTTCAGGAATGCTGTGAGCCTCGGCTGATGGCACTGGTGTCTGGAGGGGCCCAGCCACCCTCTCCGAGGAGCTTCGTGCCTGGGGACCAGTCCCGACCTGCACCCTGAGCACCCCCCTCGCCGAGGGAGGGGGCATGGCCCAGCTGCCCCAGGCCCTAGCCTGTCTCACCCACAGCTTTGGCACCTGCTTCATCTGCGCAGCTCCCGAGGTGTCAGTCCCTCCACACGGGCCAGGGGCAGGCAGGTCTGGTCCACTTTTGCTGGACCACGGGCATCACCCCGCTCTCCCCGCCTCAGTTCCCCATGACATGCTACATATATACACCCTTCCAAGAGGGAGAAGACGCCCAGTGCTTGGCACGTGGAGAGCAAAGAAGGAAGAGAGAGAAGGGGGCCTGCTGACCACTCGAGCCGCCCGTTGCACAGGAAAAGCCCGCGTGTTCTTTCATCTCCACTGCGCCAGGGCTCCTTTCTTGCTTCTGGAAGTCAGTGCGCTTCAAGCGTGTGCGGGGAGTCGGGGAGGTGCTGTGCACCTAACCCCAGAGAGGGGGCATGGCCGGCAGCAGCACAGAGAAGGCCTAGTGGGCAGGCTCCCCGTGCACCCTGAAGCGGTAGATGCAGGTGTACTCGGGGTGGCCCCAGTTAGTCAGGATGCGCAGCTCCACCACCTGGTATGTGGCCATTTTAGGATCCTGCAGAGAAAAGGAGGGGCTAAGAATTCAGACTGGAGGGGAGACGGCCACACCCAGGGCCAGATACCCCCTCCCTCAGGCCTCTGCAGAGAAACCAGACTTCAAAAATCCCGTCTTCAGGCCCTGGAAGAGTTTCCAGCTGGTGGGCCAAGAAGCCCCAGAGGCTTCCGAGGTCCTATAGGGGCTGGGAACACACGTGAAGGCTGCATGAGGCACCCACGGCCACAGAAATACGACGTTACAACTGAACACGAGCACAATGCATCCTGAACTGGGAAAAACTCCCAGGGGCTCCTTTTGACCATGAGCAGGACCACCTTTGAGGAAAGTCTGATACATGCTGATGTTGAAAAAGGATTCCTTCACCATGAATTAAGCAGAGTGTGTTTTTGTTTTTTTTTTTTGTCAAGTTCCCATCAAGCCTCTGTACGCTCGTTTTCGGCTGAGAGCTGAAATTCTCTGGCCTGGCAGCCAGGCCTGCCTCTCTTCCCGCCTTGGTCCCTCCTCCACCTCACCCAGTTTCCACACTTGGACTCCTCTGGGGTGGCTCTCAGGTCACCTGGGCTGGAGACTGGGAAGCTGTTTCTGACAAGGGCCTAGGAGACCGATGCCCACTCAGGTTGAGGCAAGAGGCCCCTCTCTGGGGCCCAGCCAGGCTGTGCCGTGTGACACCCTGCCAGGCCACAGCCTCACTCAAGACACCTGCCCTCACAGGTTCCCCAACACCATCCCTGGAAGGGCCCCGCCCCACGCCACTCGGACAGTTTTCTCTGTTTCGTATCTCAAGCTGTGGGTGGGCTGGGCTGTGGCTTCTCACTTGGGACCCCCAGTGCCTGGCACAGGGTAAGTACTCAGAAAACACCTGATGAATGGATGGGAAAGTAAGTATGCCACACCTCTGTGAGCAGACCCGGAGTTCCATACCTGAAAATAAAACGTCTGAATGGGCTCCCCGTCCTGGTCGTAGGTGAACTGGCCAAGGAGCGTCCCTTCCTGCTGCAGGTCCTCGTCGAACCCCTGAGGATGGAGGGAGGCCCCTGCCCTTAGCCACGGGCCCCCAGGGAGGAAGGCCTTCCCTCCTGGCTCCCCCTGGTCCCCTGCCATCTGGCAGGGCAGGGGCTGGCCTCCTTGGGGACTACAGGGGTCCTGCGCTCTGGACGCAGGGCTGCTGTGTGATCTGTGACAAGTCGCTTAACATCTTAGGCCTCCCGCTTTTTTCCTCTGTGGCCTGAGGCAGCTGACACCGAAGTGCCATTTCCCACCTTGGCACTGTCTTCCACATCTATGCCCTGCCCCCCAGCTGAAGAAGGACCCCAGCTATATCCTCAATAGAGACCCCCAGCTCCCAGGAGGGATACTCACAAAGATGGCAAAGTCCTTGGGGGCACTGGAGATGGTGCTGTTGGGCGACAAGGATTTGGGCACGTGCTCTAAGGTGACAGCACTGGGGCGGATGCGGGCAGAAAGGCGAACCACAGCAAAGCCCTGGGGCCCCTGGAAGGCCCAGCAGTTGCCCGGGTGCACATCTGGCTGGAGGGGAAAAAGACAGGTCAGCGTGCAGCAGGTGGCGAAGACAGCCTGCCCTGAGCGCAGCTCTTTATGACCCAGGGTGGGACAGCCACGGAGGTGACACGGGGTGCTCAGGGCCCCACCTGGAGAATGACTCGGGGAGACTGGGAGTGGTACCACAGGGGGATGCCGAAGAGGCTGAGGAGGGCCGTCTTGGTCTCGTAGGTCTCCGAACATCGAGTGCTGATGACACTGGCCCCTGAGACCAGAAAGAGAAGCAGGCTGGGTGCTGGGGGCCGGCGCCCGGGCGCCAAGGGTGGGCGCTGGGGGCGGGGTGCCGGGGGCTGGACACTAGCAGGGGAGAGAGACCCCGGCAGTGGGCTCCTTAGCTTGCCAGCCAAGGGAACCTGCCTGTTCCCTCAGGACAGGTCTTTCCATCTGACCCAGACCACAGAGCAGCAGTAAGCATCAGCCCGCCCTGGTGAAGGATTACCCTCAGTATATCCTGCCCTCTCCCACAGTTGCTCGCCTTTGTGATGAGTTCTGGGTTCTGATTTCTGCTGACTTCAAGCCCTGCTTGCTTAGCACCACGGCTGCCCCAGCACATGCCAGGGGGCCTGCAGTGTGGGGCAAGGGGGGCCCAGCTAAGGGAGGCAAGCTAGACACACCTCCCGACTCCAGAGCGTAGTCCACCATCCCGATGCGGTCCTCGCTGTAGCGCTTCAGAGCCTGGTTTACGATACGGTGCACCTGCTAAAACACAGGCGCCCAGAGCAGCTGAGATGGGGAAGCCAACTCGTCCACCTCTGTGCCCCACTCTGAGGGGCCAGGGACCCGCAGACAGCCCTCTGCTGCCTGCGCCACCCTGATGTCCAGACACGTGTGGTACTTCCCCAGGCGTACCCCTGCCCCCTCACACCAGCCCCAAAGCAAACATCGGAGGCTCCTGCATGTCACTTAGGTCCTGGAACCTGCCAGGGAGCTGGCGGGGTGGGACCGTGCAGTTCTATGGCTCCCAGGAGGAGAGCAGTGTGTGTGGGGGGTAGATCAGTCATTGTGGGGGGTCCAGGAACAGAGTCCTCACCTCCTCGGTCACCCCAATCACACCTTCCCTCTGCAGCGTCAGCCCCAGGCTGGCCACGGCCTCCCTCGCCGACTTGCCCTGCATCTCGGCCATGTGGGCGAGGATCTTGCTCTCCAGCTCCCGCAGCTGCGCTTCCATCTCCTCTCGCTGAATGAGCCCAGTGTGGGTTCCCCCACCTCGAAGAAGGAACTGACTGACCCAGGCAGGGAGCTGAGACTCCACCTAGGGACCAAAACGGTCTCACTCTGGGAGGCTCACTGGGAAGGTGGAAGCTTCCACCAGGGCCCAGCCGGACTGGAGTGGGGGGTTGGGGGCAGCGCCTGGCTTGGGTCAAGAGGCCAGGCAGTGAGTACAGGCCCCTCTGTACTCATTCCAGCGAGGGGAGGGCTGGCACGTGCCTGCCTGCTCAGGCCACAGCGGGGAAAGAGGAACAACCCTCCGTATTATCAGTGAGAAAACAGGAAGAACTTCCATCAAAGAAAGCCAGCATCTGTGCCCAGAGCAGGGGCAGGAGGCACTCTGCCTCGCAGGCTCCCAGGACCGGTGCAGAGGAGGGGTATTCCCGGGGAACCCAGAGGGTTCCAACTCACGTCATCCCGCACGGCCTGGAGCTGCTGGGGCAACAGCCCCACCTGGTCCTCCACCGAGCTCTGCTTCAGGGTCAGGGCTGCCAGCTCCTGCCGCAGCCCTGCCAGCTGACCCTCCAGCCGCCCCAGCTCCTTCATGGCGTTCTCCTTGAAGGACTCCTGGGTCATCCTACTCCCAAACAGAAGAATAAGCTGTGGGTCTCCAGTGAGGGGTAAGGCTATGCTGAGGCAAACGAGAGGATCCCCTAGTTGGCACCTGACATACATGAGTGCAAGGCCTGCTTTCGGAGGTTCTAAACTGAGGCTGTAGAACAGCTCTGGTGCCTACGCTTGGCCTGCATATCCCAAGGAGCTAGTTATTATTCTGCTTCGCTCCTAAGCCCAGATCCAGAATTCGCTGCCTCAGCTCTCACATCCTCCACCAGTACTGTCATCTGGGGCACAGAAAGGCAGCCAGCACAAGGCTGCACAGGAAAGATGGTGCATCTATAAATGAACCCAGGAATTCTGATTTTCCGGCAGTACCCACGATCCCCTACCCCAACCGCCACTGCCCCTCGAGGATAGGCTCTGAGCAGATGGTCCTGAGCCAGGTTTCTGCCATCTCCTTCTCAGCCTGGGACACAGAACTCTGCTCTGGGTTTCTGCCCCCTACTCCTGTCTGGAGGTGGGAATGGAGAGGCTGGAGATGAGCAAGCCTAGGACAGACAGCAGCGCCCATTACCTTTGCCACTCTGACTTCAGCTGCTGGAGTCGAGCCTCAGATTCCTATAAGCAGGAAGAAGACACCAATTCAAGGACTGTCAGGCTCACAGCAATCAGTCTCCCAGAGCAGGATCTGTTCCTTTTGGGGTCTCTGCTTAACCACATCCCCACCCCAGGGCCTCCTGGCTGGCTGTTCTAGCAAATGTCAAACTGGCCTCCCAGTTGATGTCCTGATGTGAGTCTCACCCCATAACTATTGCGCTCAGGCACTCAGCCATTCACTCATTCATTCAGCATGTTATACCGGGCACAACAGGCCACTTGAAAGTAGCCCTTCCTATCCTCTGGCACACTCCCAGGGCGTCTTCACAGAGTGTTCCACTCCAGGGGGATTCAGTTCAAGCAGAAGTCAGGAGACTACACATCCTTCTCCCCATTCTATGTCTAAGCAGACCCTCTGGGGTCAAGGTGTTCCAGCCCAAGAAGAGATGATGAACTGGATCAAGCCCCAAGCTCACAAACCTGGGAGGCCTGGACAATCTTCTTGAAAAGGTCTTCTGAGTCCTGCTGATGCTCTGCTCTCAGGGCGACCAGCTCTTCCTATCAGGTATAGGAGAGAGGCTGAGAACGCTACTGAGCCGTGCTCAGAGGGCCACTTAAAACCACTAAGTGGTGTAACTGGAATTCAAACCAGGCCTATTTGATTGCAAACTTCAGCCCTGGCCTTTCTGCTACAGTGCCTTCCTGGAAACATGCAAGACTCCTCTCATCTTAACTGCACACCTGCATGGTTTGTGGCACCCACACGGGCACCGTGTCATGTGCACCACAGCCTCTTGTTCTCAAGACCAGGGACGGGGCAGACAGGAGAGCCTCCATCGCAAAGAGGAGGAAAGTAAGGCTTAGAGAAGGTAACTGCCAAGTGGCACAGCTGTCTGACCCTGACACTGTGGGCTCCCTCATGTCAGGGAGTGCGGGGCCTCGCCCCCTCCACCCCACACACCCAGGGTGTCACCCACACAGAGGGTTGTACGGCCCCTCAGCTCCTGTCGCCCACCTGGATCCGAGCAGCAGTGTCCCTGCGGAGGTCTTCCTTCAGGGCAGCCTCGCGGCGGCTCACCAACCCCTCCAGGAGCACCAGAGTGTCCTCGTGGCTCAGGCCGCCGCCTCCGCCTCCCTGCCCGCCAGCCCCCTGCTGCAGCTCCAGGCGCTCCAGCCGCATGGCCTCCTTCTGCCAGCTGGATGAGAACTCAGCAGCAAGAGTGTCCAGGCGCCGCTCCAGCGAGTGTACCTGGGACAGAATGCGCTGCTCGGCCTGGAAGGGTGGGGAGGGGGGAAAGCCACAGAGGTGAGGGACTCGTGACAACAGAGCTTCCTAAAAAGAAATGGAAGGGAGTCCCAGGAACACACAGCCTGCCAGCTCGATTAAAAGGCAGGAGCCTACTGGGAACAGAGGTTGGGCTTCTAACTTTCAAAAATTCTATTTTTAAACTAGGCGGTATTTGCATGACTCAAAAAGCAAGTAGCAAAGTCAAGGTCCTAACCTCTGCTCCATTCACCCAGGGCCCTCACCACCAACCCTTCATAGGCAACTATTTTTTAAACGCAGATGAAAATAAATATAAAGATAGGTTCATCCTTTACTTCCCCCATTTTACAGAAAAGCTGGCCCTGAAACTGAATTGTCTTTACTAGTGATTAAAAAAAAGTTAAAGGTGCCACAACACATTATTTTGTGAAATAATAACATCACGGTCAGTAAAGTACTATCCACTAAAATAAATGGTTAAAAATGCGATGCCAAGTTAAATTCAGCAGGATGCAAGCAAAGTTCACATAACAGTAATTAGAGGACAAAGAGTTTTACATCTTCATCACAGAGCCCAGGACCTGTACACACACACTGCTGTTGTCTGTGCATGCATCACCCCTCCCACCCTTGACCCCAGGCCTCTTGAGGGCATGGTCTGGACCCGATCCATCTTTAGCCTCTGACAGGATCCAAAAAATGACCACTATCCTGCCCTCCTCCTCACACCTGTACCCTCTGCAATGTGGCTTCCCAGGTGCTCCCATGAGAGGTGGAGTCTCTTTCCCTCTCCTTGAATCTGGCCAACAGAATGTGGCAGAAGTGAATCTAGTCCTTGAAGTCTGGCCTGACTCCACCCTCCTGGAACCCTGTCCAGTTGCTGTGAGAGCAAGCCCAGGCTAGCTAGCCGGACATTGAAGGTACAGCCCGGCCAGGCCAGGCCTAGACCAGGTGCCCCTGCTGACCCACCAGTCCGCTGTGGATGCTCTAGTCGAGGGGGCCTAGCCAAGATCAGCTGTCCTTTCTCAGACCAGAAAAGCTACCCAGAGGACCTGCGGATTCACGAGCTAGTCCAATGCTGGCACTTTTCTTTTTGGCCACACTGTGCCGCTTGCGGGATCTTAATTCCCTGGCCAAGGATCAATACCATGTCCCTTGCAGTGGAAGAGCGGAGTCTTAACCACTGAACCGCTGCAGGTGACCCTCCAGTACTGGTAATCTTAAGGCCCTGATTTTGGTAGTAGTAGGTAACGGACCAGGATGTTACCTGACACCCAGAAGGTACTCAGTAAATATTTGTGATACTGTATTAAAAAGGAAGAAAGCAGACAATTTGTCTGATTTCTTTTCCTTTTGTTTTCTGTGCTTCTTAGGATGGAAACTAACTTTAGGACAGGTCTGAGTCACATTTAAGTGCAGGCAGAACTTCCTCCCCAGCCCCTGCACCACGAACAGTAGAGACAGGAAGGTGTCCTGGGAGACAGGCAGCATCTTTTCGGCTAGGAGTGTGTGAGGAGGGAGGGCAAGGAATGCAATGGCAAATGCAGGCCGACGGTGGGCGGTGGGGGGGGTGGGGGCGGTGCTGCGACCCTAAGACGCTCACCTGGAAGTGTGGGGATGAGTCTCTGGACTCCCACACCTCACGCTGCCCACTGCTCCCTTTCGAGGCCCACCAGGAGACCACAGTGGGGTGGAGCGTCTGCAGCCCGAAGGGGTAGAAGTACCAGGCTCCTGCACACAGAGGAGAGGGTAGTTACCGGGGTCGGGGCCCAGCGAGGAGGCACACGGCAGCTGTGCTCATCACTAGCCTGTCTCACTCATGGGAGCCTTGCTCCTGCCGAGGTAGGAGAGATGGAGGTTCCCCCACTGAGGCAGCAACCTGCACCTGATGATCACAGACTATAAGCATTTCACATCCCCTCAGGAATCCTAATCTTTCCATAGACGGCAAGGCTTGCAGGAAATCGCTGGAAGCTGAGGACTGTCCAGGGATGGAACCCAGAGGCCCTGAAGGTGCTTCTCAGGCTGTACGGCAGAATCACCCAGGGAGCTTCTCCAACAGCGTCTGGCCCCACCTGCCAGGGAGTGAGCTCGCTGGCCTGGGCAGATCCCTCTGCAATGAGTTTTAAAAGCTCCCCAAGTGACTCCAATGGGTGGCCATAGTTGCGCCATCACTGGAACAGAATCCACCCGCTCAGAGAGGCTGCCTGTGGCCCCAGAACAGAGCACTCAGCTGCCACACAAAGACGTATTGCTTTCGGGGCCACCTGTATTTACTCCTGAGCTACGCACGTGCATGTGTGGGCATGTACATGTGTGCGTGGCAGTGACAGCACCTGGAGAAGTCACACTGGCTGCGGGGTCTCCAGCCTGGTATGATGCCACACTTGCCACACGATTGTTGGCCTCGAGCAGGTGCAACGGGAAGTACGTGACCATCGGGCTTTAAGTCAGACCCTCCGGCCAGGCCTTCGCTCACTGCCCTCCCTGAGCTGGCCACTCCACCCCTCGGCCTTTCAGACTTTCTGTGTGCATCTCCTCGTGAGGCTGTGATGACCTTGTCTCCGCCAACCCCGTGTGGGGATGGTGAAACAGATAGCACGAGGGAATGTGCTTCCCAAACATAATGCTATAGGATCACAAAGTCATTGTTATTGTTTTAAGAGTGATACCCAGTTTCCACTGAATAGGAACACGCTGTTCTTATAACAGCAAGGGAATCAACACTTGGAAAGATGTCCTACTTTGGTATGAATTAAAGAAATACAACTTCAGTAGATGCTAAAAAACCAACTCTAAAAAAATAATAATAATAAAGCATGGTCTTTAGTTATAAACTGGTAACTTTGAGCCTGGGGGCCACAGGGGACGCTCATAAGAAAGTGTAACGATTATAACTGTAAAAAAATGTGAAAGTTCAATGATAGAGATCAGCACAAGGTGGAGCATCTTGCAAACGAAACGTAATTTAGTATCTTGGTGCAAAAAAGTGCTCTTACTTCTCTTTCCTACTTCATGGTTTTGATCTTAAAGACAGCTGAAGCCTTGATGGAGTAAGAATTCACTCACCCACACTACGTCCTGATTTGGAACGGAAGGAAAATGACTGCTAATAACAGTGTCAGAGTCCCTGTCTTTTACCCCAGCACTCCTGTAACAGGGCATCTTCTGGCCCCATGGCCTCCAAGCATGCTCTAGACATGCCAGGCCGTCCCACAGAGCCACCAAACCAACGACCAGATCGGCAGGCTGGGGCATTGCCCCTTCCACCTGCTGATCACCAGAGGGCCCAGGAGAGCCAGACAGGATGTTGCCCAGGCTTGATCCAACCCCGCCTTGTCTTTGCGCTTACTGTAGCTTTTCAGTATCCCTCCAGTTTTCAGATTTCTGCTCAGCGCCACCCTCGGTGCAGACTCTGCCTGCCCCTCTGGCTCACCAGCCCCGTCTCCACAAGGAGAGTCCTCCCTTCCCGGTGACAGTGGACAGCTCACCATAGGTCAGGCCAGTCAGAAGCAGCAGCAGCAAGAGGAACCACAGGAACGTCTTCAGGGATGAGAAGCGTCTGGACCACAGGAGGGGAGAGAGGGCAGGCGGAGGGGTCAAGAGGCCTCTAGGGCCTCTGGGTGCCCTTAGGGAGGCCCTAGAGTGCTGAGCTACAGTCGGTGGGGGGATACCCTCAAGCCTTGCATCTTGCCAGGGCCAGACTGGCTGCTGAGAGCTTTCCCTGCAGAGCTGGGAGTGATGGGGACAATTCTGACTCTGAATTATACTGATGTTATTAAAAATAAATCCTGGGGTCCTTAAATAACCTAAAACTCTTATACACAGAGATCTGCAAAGCAAGCAAATATAGAAGAAAAGAAAAGTTAACTCCTTAGACAGTATTTCTTTTAGAAAAATGAGGAGCCTTTTTTGGTGACATGAATTCACCCTTGCTCCTCTTTTCAGCATATTTGGCTGCCCACTCCAACCAGGTTTAGGGCCAGAGGGACCCCGCTAACCTCCTGGTTCAGTCTTCCTTCCTCTGCCCAAGGGCCAGCTCCCAAAATCTGGCTCTGCTGGGTAAGGGACTTGGGGAACAGACCCACAGCATCCTCAGGCCACACCCGTTCATGGCTTCTGAACACAACATGGAAACACTGGGGGCCAAGGACACCACGCCCTTGATGCTGGGAAATACCACTTGCCAGCTAGAGCCTAAGGCCTGGCCGTGGGAGTAAGGCCAAGCTTGTCTGAGACTCCGAAGTGGCTGGGCTGGTGTTCAGCAGGAAGCACCCGAGAAGAAACAAGAACCTGTGTTCCGGAATGCCCCCTGACGAGCTATTAATTCAAGGGGCAAAGCCTGACCCTGCGTCCCACCCTCTGTCAGGCAGAGCCGAGCTTTGGGCATCCATTCCATGCTCTCTAATACAAGCAGCAAATACTGGGGAAAACCCTTCAGAGAAACGATTGCGTACAGGTTTAGATGCTTTACTGGCCACCCCCCTGCCCAGGACCTTCTGATTCCTTGTCAATTTCGCTCACCTGGTTAAAACGAAGACGTCAAGGAGGGAGGCGGCTGTGGTCAGGCGGTACCAGGTGGTGCCGATCCACCAGTAGAGGAGCCCGAAGAGCCGGCCTGGAAAAGGGCCCGTGGAGCCCAAGTGCCACCCTGAACCATTGACTCGCGGGTCTTTACCTGAGGTCCTCCTGCCCCGACCCCAACCCTGATGGCCAGTGCACCTCTGTGCTGTCCCATGCCTCCCAGTCCCCATCGTCCCACCCGCCTGCCCCTGCTGCCAACGCCCTCCATCCCACTTCCAAGCAAGGGTGCTCCTGTGGCTCCCGGCTCCCAGCGATTATTCTGGAACAAGCTTTTCCCGGTGGCACTACAGTCTCCGTAACAGAGTTGGATGCCCAACCGCAGAAAGATGGGCGAAAGTAACTGCCGGAGAAAACAGAAACGATCGTGCACAGAGCAGTGTGCACCCACCTGGAGAGGTGACCACCATCCAGAGAAAAGAGCCCGCCCGGGAGACAGCATTCCGCAGCTGTGACCCTGAGCCCCTGTGGTCTGTCTCCGAGTAGCCTGTGGGGTGGCGGGGGTCAGGGGGGAGAGAGAACAGCTCAGTTGTCTTCATGCTTTCATTTTAACATTTTTACTTTTTTTTTTTTTTTTTGGCTGCACCACGCGGCCTGTGGGATCTTAACTTCCCCAACCAGGGGTGGAACCCACATCCACTGCAGTGGAAGCACAGAGTCCTAACCACTGTCCTCCCTCATAAGAGCCCTGGAATATGGAAGACCGCCACTGTCTGCTCCTCTAGCCTGTGAGCTGAGACGGTATGTCAGTCTCCTTCATGTCCCCAGTGACTCAGGCTGGCAGGAGACAGGTCAGGAAACGCCGTTGGAGTGACATGCTCGGTTCCCAACGTTTTATTTCCCTCGAACTTCTGTCTGCTTCCCTCTGCTTACCAGCAGTCCCTCAAACCACTCAGAACTGGACTAAGGAATCAGCACCTCCTGTGTGTGAAGGCTCACGCTTAACATTTGCTGGAAACATCAGAACAAGGGGACTGGTCACAGGCTGCTCAGGGCTTGGTGGGGCCTGGCCATCACAGCCCGGCATGTCCAGGACCACCCCTAGCCTGGCTCGGGTACCACGGTGGCCCAGCAGCAATGCCCAGCTGGACACGGGTGCTCTCCTAAGCTGTCAGGGCATCCTCCCCAGCTTCCCAGCAGCCCGGGAACCTGGCGGAGTGTCTTCCCGAGCCTGGGGAAAGGGGACGTTGCCTACCTACGTAGTCATCCTCAGAGGAGTAGCCCGAGGAGGACCCAAGGAAGTCCTCGGAGAGCTTGTTCTCCGGGAGCCCGTTGACCTTGCTGCTGTCGGTGCCACCCGTGCCTCTCCTTCTCCTCACCCGCAGGTCCTCACCTGGGGAGGGAAGAACTCAGGGTTCTCCTGGGGCAGATGCTCCAAGGAGGGAGGCGGTGTTCCTGGGGATACCCTGAGAAGCATCTCTGATGGGCAGATGGAATCTACTCTGAGCCCCTCCCAAGCTCCCTTGAGTCCAAGGAAGGGTGGACTAGGACCCGCCCCCTCTGTCTCCTAAGTCTGGAGCGGACACGTGGCTACTTCATCATCTAAAAGGACCTGGAAGTTCAGACACCTGGCTGCTCTTCCAAGGATTTCCAAAAGTGGGGCGCCTGTCTTCTGGCCCAGCAGTGGTTAGGAAACCTTCTGCGGGGGGTGGCGGATTTTGAACCATAAATCTCCAGAGGAAGCCAAGGCCTCGGAGGAGGGTTGCGGATACTCACTCCAGTAGGGGTCGTCGAGGAGGGCGTTCCTGGTGAGGGAGGCGGCGATGGACGCGGCCCGAGGGCTGCCGATGTAGGACTCCCTGACCACGGACTCGCTGTAGTAGGAGGTGTGCGTGTCCGAGGAGGGGCCCAGCTGCGGCGCTGGGGAGAGGCGCTTGGAGCTGCTGGATTTCCTCTTCACGGTCCTGTGGGAGGTCAGCCGGCAGGGGAGAGGCGGGAGCAGGCAGGTGAGCCGGCCTGGAACGCTCTGCCCTCCTACGGTGAGTGGCGTGGGGAGGTGGGGGGCGGGTGGGTAGCCGTGTTGCTAGGCAACTAACAACCCCCCTCTGCTGACTGTCTGCCAGGCAAAGCAGGTACTTTCTGTGCTCCCATTATCTCTAAATCTCACAAGCAGTTAGGTAAGATCAGTGAGGGAGTCGGGATTCAAATCCAGGTCTCGAACTTCAAAGCCCCAGTGTTCTTTCATGCTTCCTGATGGATTAGTCGTTTCTGCCACCCACTGAAAACCCAGACAAAGCCGACCTGGCCTCGGAGAGCTACTCAAAGCCTCCGGGGGCTGTTATCCCGGCCTTACGCCTGCCAGGGGGCAGGATGCGATGGGGGGATGCCTGCCTTAGCTCACATCCCTGGTGCGCTTGGACTTGTTCATGTCCTCAGCTGCTTTGCTGGCCTTGCTGAGGCCCTACAGACGGACAGACGGTGAGGCAGGCAGCTGTGGGTCTGGCACAGCCATCCACAGCAGAAGGGGTTCCTGTGAGCCCAGCACTCAGTTTTGGGGTTTCCGGCCTGGCTTATGCTTGAAACTGCCTCTCCCCACTTCCTGTTCTCTGAATATGAGACAGCCCAGCTTAGACAGAAGAAACAGCGCTGGGCTCTGGCATCCTCGGAGGTGTGGCTGTCCCCTTGACCGGACATGGGCAAGGTCTGGTCTCTGCCCACGGAAGTCACAACGGGAAGAGGCAGCACGGTGAACCACCCAAGACATTGGCTCGGTGGGTTGGGGGACCCACATGGGCTGGGGGTGGTGGGGAGCCCCTACCTGAGAGGACTGTCCTTAAACAGGGTGCTCTGACTCCCCATCACCGAGCTCCCTCCGCTGCTGCTGCTGCCGCCATCATCATCACCCTGGGAGGAGTAGCGCGTGAGGCGCTGGCTTCGTCGAGACATGATGAGGTGGGTGGGGGGACCCTTCCCCTGAAGGGAGTCTGGGGAGAGAAAGGAGGCCAGGTGAGGCTCGGGGCTGCTTTTAGCCCCTCCCCGAGGCCGGGGCGGGGGGCAGGGAGGAGAGACAAGACACAGCCTCCCAGTGAACACACACCCCTGTGCATTCAACCAAAGAGCCTGAGATGTGGGCAAGACCGGGCGTTGATTAAGCATCCCGGCCCCACCCACCTGCAGCCTTCTGCACTCGGCCAGCCTCTTTCAAAGCAGGTACACAGGATTTCCAGACTTCCAAATTATTGGATGCTGAGGTCCGAGACCCAGAACTGGGGCTTCTGCAACCTCTGACACCAGGCGGAGCCTGTGGCACCTGCTAAATAAACAGGCTACAGGCGCTAAACAAACGCCGCTCATCACTGCTGCCCTGCACAGACTTTCCAGTCCAGCTGTCTTACTGGGCTGCCCAGTCCCTAGAGCTGTGCCCATTCTTGTTCTAGCTTGCTTCCCTTAAGTGGGACGTGCATTCCTTTCTTTGTAGCTGTATTCATTGATTCAGAGCCCCAGTCAAACTCTGACTCCAGAAAACCTTTCCACAGTAACCCCCGCCTACATTCTGCTGGAGCCTGGGTGCCTAGCCCATTAGTGATTACTGGCCTGTAACATCAGTGCCTCTTGATATGATGCTGATGGTGGTGATAAAATACTTTGTTAAATGCCTCCTGGGTACGGGGGTCCTGACATATTCATTTCTGATCCTTATGATCAAGGGAGGTATCACCACTCCCACTGTACAGGGGGGAACCTGGGAATACTGAGAGGATCAGTAACCTGCCCATAGATCAATAACCCCGGCTGTAAGTGACAGTGGCAGAGTGTGCACTGCGCTGGGGCCTGGGTCTTTCAACTGCACCAAGAAGTTTTCAAGTTGTTTCAGAAAGGTGTTGTTGTGTCCCCAACTAGAGTCTTTTTTAGCCTCCGTTATGTTCAAAGGGCTTCCCTGATAGCTCAGTTGGTAAAGAATCCGCTTGCAGCGCAGAAGACCCCAGTTCAATTTCTGAGTCAGGAAGATCCGCTGGAGAAGGGATAGGCTACCCACTCCGGTATTCTTGGGCTTCCCCGCCTGCAATGCAGACCTGGGTTTGATCCCTGGGTTGGGAAGATCCCCTGGAGAAGGGAAAGGCTACCCACTCCAGTGTTCTGGCCTGGAGAATTCCATGGACTGTATAGTCCATGCGGTTGCAAAGAGTCCAACAGGACTAAGCGACTTAAAAAAAAAAATTATGTTCAGAACAGACTGTGGACAGAGTTGTTACATTACAAATATTGGTTAACAAACTAACAAAATAGGTAGGTGGAGCAGCTGTGTAAGATTACTGTCAGCCTCTACCAGCCAGACCAGCCACCACAGCGGGTGGAAACCAAGGCTCTGGGACAAGGCCAAGGTGAAAAGACCTGGCAAAAGGCCGCATTCTACAACACAGGGGGAGTAATAAACCTTTCAGCTCTAGAAACCCCAATTCAGAATCTCTGATAACCAGTGTGAGCACTCTAAACATGGTGCCTTTGTTACAAAGTGTTACAAAGTGTTACAAAGTCACTGATATACTTTGACCCTAGTAGTATTTGTGACTTGTTATCACTTCTAATATTCCTGGTTGATACTTTTTTTTAAGCTGTGCTCCATCTTTGTTGCTGTGGCTGCATGGGCTTCTCATTGCAGTCACTTCGCTTGTTGCAGAGCGCTGGGTCTATAGTGGTGCATGGGCTTAGCTGCCCTGTGGCATGTGGAATCTTCTGGATCAGGGATAGAACCCATGTCTCCTGCCTTGGCAGGTGGATGCTTCACCACTGAGCCACCATGGAAGGCCCTCCTGGTTGATACTTAAATTACTACTTCTCTGGGTTGCGCTGTGGCCATAGGCTCTAACACATCCCAGCTCACACCATGGAAACCAGGAGATCTGGCTGGTTTAGCTGGAGAATTCTACAAAGTTCTCTTTCAGAATATAAGCAGTCTCGTGTCTTGGGACTTACTGGTGTCCTCACGGGTAGGATGCTCACCTGGCATCGTCCCTGGTTTAAGCCGAGGTTGGTAAAGCGACCGACTGGTAGTAGCCACAGCAGGAAGTTGGCCTGGGTCCTGTTCTATATTCAACTCCTTATAAGGTAATTCTACCCCCACTACTACCCTCCCTACCTGGAAGCTCCAGAAGCCCACACAGGCACAGGCTCCTCCTCTTAACCCTGCCCTGATAAAGTTGATGAAGCTTTTGCCCTGGGGCAGGAACATAGCAAAGTGTTTACACAGAACTCAGGCTGCTGTTGGCAAGAATATAAAGAAATATGTAGATGGAGGGGTGTGTGTGTGTGTGTGTGTGTGTCTGTCTGTCTGTCTGTCTGTCTATCTGTCTGTCTGTCCGTCTGTTGGGGCTGGGGGAGGGGTTGCTGAAAACCAACAGCAGTGCACACCCTCCTAGAGGGGTGTCTTCCTCCTAGGGTTCTGCTATCACAAAACAGTTTATGATACCTGCCAACACAAAACTGAGTCTGGGTTTCACAAAAAAGGCCAAAGCTCTGTCCTCCAAAACAAAACAAGAGGTGAGCCTCTAGGAGCTCAAATCTTTTGCATATCAGAATCAACACCGCCCCCAGCAACACACACACAGTTAAGACACCCTCAAATAAAACATCCCGCCCCACTTTTGAGCTGACCACATCCTTTTTTCAACTCCACCTTTCCCTCCCTCCTCACAAACTTAGGGAATGCGGTGTGAAAATGTCAGGCGGAGGACCCGCCTGACATTTTCACACCGCATTCCCTCGTGGGACCAGCAAACCGCTCCAGGTGCTAACTCTTCTCTCTTCAGGCCCTACTGGCTGAAACTACAGGAGATTTTTCTTTCTCTCTCTCTCTTTTTTTTTTTTTACCAGCCACGCGCCTGTCCCTTCCTCTCTGCTCTAAGTAACACTCCCTCCCCCTATTTGTTTGCTTTTTTTTTTTTTTTTTTTTTAGAACTGAACAAAATGGGCCTCCTCCCTATTCCCAGAGTTCTGACAGGCGGCGGCAGAAGCAGAGAACTGCCAGTCCCTGGAAACTGCCGAACTGGCACGAAAACCCAGGCACCGGCCTGGGCCGGTTTGGACAGCCGGGTCTCCGCTCCCCTCCTCCCGGGGAGGTTCGGCCCGGGGAAGTCCCGCCCGGAGACAAGCGCCCTTTGGATGACCAGTGGGGCGGCCAGTCCCGGAGGCGGGGGCTCGGCGGCGGCGGCGATGAGTCAAGCCGGCCTTGGCGCTTGGCCCTTCTCGACTGGCCCAGGGGGGTGCTCCGGGCGGGGCTGGAGCCTGGCCCAGCTTGGCTGGAGAGGAAGAACCAGGCCTGGGCAGCTCGGTTCTGGCCGGTGCGGCCTGACGATGACCCCGGGGTCAGGTCGACCCGGGACCCGCAGGGAAGGGGGCGAGGCCGGCCCATCACCCTCTCCCGGCGCGCCCGCCCGCCAGAGGCCCACGGCCGGCTGTTACCTGCCTCCGCCGCTGCTCTGTACAAGGCCGGGGGCTTCCGAGGCCCGCCGCGCCGCCCGGGCGCGCCACCCCCCCTTACCGCGTCGGAATCCGGGGAGAGGCGGTCGGCGCGGGGACCCGGGGCGCGCGCGGAGAGGCGGCAGGCGGGCTGGCAGGCGGACAATGCGGCCCGCGCTGAACTGCGCTGCGCGAGTGGGGCCGAACGGCGCGCGCGTGGCCGAGTGTGTGTGTGTGCGCCTGTCAGTCAACGCTGACAGGCCGCAACCCATTGGCCAGGCTCCGCCCGCGTCACCGCCCACTGCCACCGCCCATTGGGCGGTATGAACACAAAGGCCCCCGGCTCGCCCCGCCCGCCGCGTGGGCCCAGTGGGCGGGGCAGGACCAGACCAGAATCCGCGCGTGGGAGGCGCGGGTGAGGGGGATGGGGTCCCTCCCTGCTGGGTACTCGGCTGAAGCCGGCCTGACTGCGCACTTGACTCTGGGTCTGGTGGCTGAAAACACCTGAGACCTCTCCTAGCGCCGCTTCGCACGCCTCACCCCACTCGCGATCTTCTGGGTCCCAGTGCTTCGCAAGCTGACTCGATAGGGCCGGGGTGCCAGCACCTTAAAGGCATTGAGGAGGGCACGAGGAAGTGGGGAGCAAGGGACACTGACGACCCCTGATGGCCTAGGGCCCACCTGGAGGGGTAGCACGTAGTTAGCCCTTAGGGGACCGCTCCCTCCCCTAAACAAAAAGATTGTTGGAGGCATATGCATAATTGTTCTCTTAGGTATCACACTTAAAAAAAAAAAACACCACATCTGGAAACAGGTTCTTAGAGTTTATAAATGATTTGCTTAAAGTTACACAGCTTGAAAAAGGCAAAATTGAGATTAGAAGATGCTCTGAAATTTCATGGCAGCTTTTTTTTTTTCCATTTTAAGGAGGACACTTGCCTCAGTTGGTGCTGAGAAGGCAAGACTGGCTATTTATTCCTATGCCTTACTCAGATCTGCTTGTGGAATAAGCACTTGATAGATACTGAGTGAATAATAAATACACTGCCTGACTCCAACGGTCCAGGGCCCTGGTTCCCCACGGGCCAGCCCTACAGGCACAGAAAAGGCCCCACTTGGGAAAAGTGCTTCCTGTGCTAAGAGAAGGTGAAATGGTGTTATTTCACTTTTAAAGTGCCAAGAGGAAGAGACTCAAAATGACGAAATCCAGACAGGAAGATGCTGGGGGCAGAGGACTGAGGAAGTGTGAAGCCCTTGTGCTCAGCTGGCTCCAGGTAAAGATGAGCACCCCCGGCCCATCCCTAGGTCTCCATTGCCCCACCTGGAAAAGTGTCACCTGCGCTAACAGCCCATTGAAGACCACAGTGCTTGCTTCTGGGGTTATGACTTTGAGCTTCCTGAAGACAAGGGCTGGCTCCGATCTGAGTATCTGGTGAACGTGGGATGAGTTGAGAATTCAAATCAGATTTAGAGTCAGCATCCAAGTACGAGAGGAGGCCCTCTCTAGACATTTTATCCTCCCCAAGGTGCTTAACTCCTCCATTCTATCCTAGCCAGTTCCAGTGGCGTTCCCATATCCTGCCGCCTCCATTGTACACCCTGCTTCACTTCTCTCCAGGGATCCTGGCAGAAGGACCCCCTTCCCAGGATATGCTGGTTTGTAAAGTGAGAGGCCATGTGCTTTCCACTGGCCACAGGAGAGGGCCATGCCCACAGGCTGGCTAGAAGCAGCCCTGACTAAACTATGTTGACTCTATGGGCCTGTAGTAGGTGAACCATGGGCCCCGAAGATATTAGGTTCTAATCTTTAGCTCCTGTGAATGTTACCGCACATGGATAGTCTTTGCAGATGCAATTAAATGGAAGGATTTTGAGATGGGGAGATTATCCTGGATTATCAAGGTGAATCCTAAATGTAATCACCAGTGTCCTTTGAAGAGAGAGGCAGAGGAGAAGAGGAGAGGGCGGTGCAGCCACAGAAGCAGAAATTGGAGTGTGTGGCTATAAGACAAGGAATGCTGGCAGACACCAGATGCTGGGAGAAGCCAGGGATGGAATCACTCCTTGAGCCTCCAATGGGAACAAGGCCCTACTGATCATGACTTTGGTCCTGTGATTTTTTTAAAAATTAATTTATTTATTTGGCTGAGCCAGGCCTTAGTTGCTGCACTCAGGATCTCGACCTTCATTGTGACAGGTGGATCTTTAGTTGCAGCGTGCAAACTGTTAGTTGCAGCATATGCGATCTATTAATATTTCCCTGACCACGGATCGAACCCAGGCCCGCTGCTTGGGGAGCACGAAGTCTTAGCCACTGTGGTCCAGTAATTTTGATTTTGGACTTCCGGTTTTCTCAACTATGAGAGGACAAGTCGCTATTGCTTTAAGTCACCGAATTTGTGGTCATTTGTTACGGCAGAAACAGGAACCTAATAAGGGCCCCTGGAAAACCCCTGGGCTTGTCACTCAAGGCTCCCATGGTTGTGCCAGGCTCCTCCCTCGGTCCTGACCGTTCTCTCTGATGGGATCTGTTCAGACTTGGGCAGTCACACACAGCCCTGTCTCCCCGTTTCTGCTGCCCCTCCCTCTCTGCCCTCTTCTCCCTCAGCAACGCTCGGCCCTTCCAGACTCCCCTCTCTGTCTGGCTGCCACTCATTTGTCCAGTCTTCTCCCAGCTCCCTTCTCTCTTTTTCACAGCTCTCTTCTTGTTCCTCCTTTCTCTATCATCATTTCACAAACAGTGGCACGGTGGAAGTGGCCAGCTTTGCCCCAGCTGGAACAGGTTCTTGGTAGCTGACAAATGTGGCTTCTGCCATGGGGCCACGTGGTGGCTTTCTCCATTGCCGGCCACTTCCCCTTCATTGGCCCCTTCCTTCATTAAAAAAAAAAAATTAAATTATATTTTACAGCCACATGGGTAGAAAGATGACTGTAATCTAGATTTGATGCATTAGTAAGTATTCATTATTATTATACTCGATTTTTCTTCTGATTTTAAAAGAAATGAAAACATTTCTGGGGGCCCCTAAAGGACCCTGTGTCCTGGGTGCTGAGCCCGCTCTGCTTCATGAGGAAGTTGGCTCTGTGCTGGAGAGAGAGGCTGAGGAATAGCGCAGTAAGAGGGGCCCAGACCCCCGCCTCTGCCTGCCAGAGGATCCCCTTCTCCAGGATCGAACCTGGGTCTCCTACATTGCAGGCGGATTCTTTACCATCTGAGCTACCAGGGAAACTCTGCATTGGACTGGGCTCTGGCCAAAGGCAGCCCTGGGTCTAGGCTGGGTGCACCGCTTGCCTGCTCTGTGTCTGCTCTGTGAGCCACTTCACCTCTTGTTTGTAAAATGCAAATAACTGTCCTGTCTGTCATGCAACTGGCTGTGTGACCCAGGACAAAACATCAAGGTTCCCTGGCCCCTGTTTCCTCAGGTGTGAGGTCAGGCGAGGAGAGGTGCTACTTCAGCATAAAGGGCTTTTGCCCTGATGGTCTTTGGGAGATGAAGGGAGAAGGGTTGGTCCTGGACTCAGAGTCAAATTGGGCTTCCCCGGTGACTCAGCGGTAAAGAATCCACCTGCAATGCAGGAGACGCAGGAGACTCGGGTTTAATCCCTGAGTCAAGAAGATCCCCTGGAGGAAGAAGTGGCAACCCACTTCAGTATTCTTGCCTGGAGAATCCCATGGACGGAGGGATGGGGTGGGCTTACAGCCCATAGGGTCACAAAGAGTCAGACGCAACTGAGCTTGCTTGCTTGCAAAGTCAAATCAGGTAGCTTTTCTGTGCTTCCAGAGGCCTGGCTTCCCCCTTACACCCCTGCATGACGGCTGGATGAACCCTCACCCTGCCTCTCACTGGACTCCTGACCCTTGTGCCAGGACGGGTCCTGGTAGGCGCTCACACGCTTGTGTCAGATTCACACACTTCAGCCACCTCCCTGCAGCCAAGGCTCCTCCATACCTTCCTCCCGGCCATCCGCGCCCATCAGCTGCCAAGGTGGTGGCGTCTGTCATTTAAGCATCACAGGCAGAGTAGCCTCAGTAGGGGCGGGGGCTGGGCAGGGGACTTTAATGTCAGGCTTGCTGACTGTAGGAACACGTTTGACAACCATCAAGAGATGGTAACCGCAGAGGATCTTGGTGCCCCCTCAGCCCCCCAGGGGCTGTTTCTCTGCCTCCTGGGGATCTGATGTGGGCTCCCTACTCCGCTCCACCCAGTCTGACAACCAGGTTCTGTATTTACAGGATCTTTTATCCAGGGAGCTCAAAGAGCTCCGTCACCAAGTGGCAGGTGCAGTTAAGCCTGTTTTATGGAAGGAGAAGTCCAGTCCAAGAGGGAAAGATAATGGATCCAGGTTACTGGAACCAGCCGGGGCGCCAGGGACAGACTGTTGGTCCCCCGCCGAGAGGGACTCTCCCAGGCATGTTCTAGTGGGTGACTGTGTCTTAGTCATCGCTGTTCCCCCATGCCTATTACAGTGCCCCGCTCCTCATGAATGCCCAATAAACGTGCACCAAGTACCTGCCTGACCGAACCTCCCCAATCTTCAAACAGCTCACTTCCCTGCATGGCCTTCGAAGGCAGCAGCTGCAAGCCCCCTGTGGCCTGGCTTGCAGTCAGAGCTGAACCCTCCACAACCTCGCCCCGGGGCCCCTCGCACTCCCACACCTTTGCTCAGACTGTGCCTGGGCCTGGAATGCCCTTGTTTCTCTGCCTGATGAAATTCTAATCTTTCACAGAGGGCCTCAGAGGTCTCTTGTCTCAAGAAGGCTTGCTTCTCTGCCTCCAAGTTCCCAAGGCAGAAGCATGGATCCCCCACATCCCTCTCTCAGCGTACTTCTCAGGCTGGGTTCTGGAACCAAGATAAGAGTCCCCTATGGTGCTTTATTTTTTTGGGCTCCAAAATCACTGCAGATAGTGATTGCAGCCATGAAAATTAAAAGACGCTTACTCCTTGAAAGGAAAGTTATGACCAACCTAGACAGCATATTAAAAAGCAGAGACTACTTTGTTAACAAAGGTCTGTCTAGTCAAGACTATGTATTTTCCAGTAGTCATGTATGGGTGTGAGAGCTGGACTATAAAGATAGCTGAACACAGAAGAATTGATGCTTTTGAACTGTGGTGTTGGAGAAGACTCTTGAGAGTCCCTTGGACTGCAAGGAGATCCAACCAGTCCATCCTAAAGGAGATCAGTCCTGGGTGTTCATTGGAAGGACAGATGTTGAAGCTGAAACTCCAATACTTTGGCCACCTGGTGCGAAGAGCTGACTCGTTTGAAAAGACCCTGATGTTGGGAAAGATTGAAGGCAGGAGGAGAAGGGGACGACAGAGGATGAGGTGGTTAGATGGCATCACTGACTCAATCCACATGAATTTGGGTAAACTCCAGGAGTTGGTGATGGACAGGGAGGCCTGGCATGCTGCAGTTCATGGGGTTGCAAAGAGTTGGATATGACTGAGCAATTGAACTGAACTGATGGTGCTCAGGGATGCCATGAAGATTGGATGAGCTGGTGCCTGGTGCTCAGTGACTATGAGTTACAGTCATCATTTATCATCCCCCGGTCCCCCTGGCACAGTACCTGGCTAGGGGCTGTGTGGTCTGGAGGAAGGTCAGGGCGGCACTGGGGCCTTCAAGAGCACTGGTCCATGGGTCAGGACTCACGGCTGACATCAGGGGCTTGCCTGATATCTATGTGAGATTGTCCCTCCTGGAAATGACACATCCACCAGCTGCTCCACCTCCCGTGGAACATGGCTGGGCCCATGGTGCAGGCTTGACACTCAGGCTCTCCTGGTGAACAGCTTGGGCCAGTCATGTAGCCTTTCCCAGCCTCCATGTCCTCATCTGTAAAATGGGCATGATAGTAATATGTCTGCCTCACAAATGCTGAGCACAGTGTCCGGCACAGGGCAAGTACTCAGTCAATGTAAACTTCTTTTCTGTTTACAAGCTTGTCTTTATTCACCCAGTGCCTACTGCGAGCCTGCTGGAGGAGGCAATTGATCGAGCATCCCTACAGTGAGGTCCTGGGAGGCACACGGGCCTCTAAGGGCCCCCCATGACCAGGGCCTCAGTACGATGTCATGGTCCACTTCTTCCAAAAAAAAAAAGGATTAAAAATTCTATTTCGTGATTGTGTTGCTATGAAGAAGAATAGAATCCAGGCTGAGTTCTATCCATTTCCCCCACTTCTTTTTTTCTTTAGTTCTTTTTTTTTTCCCCTTAAAATTTTAGTCCCCTGTTCTAATTGATCAAAATAAGCAAAGCATTTCCATGGCCTTGTAAGCATGGTGGGCCCTGACATCATGCCTGTTGTGTGTCAGTGTCTGCCTGTGACCCCTCACCCAGATTTGGGGAGTCAGAGAGGCTGCCAGATTACAGTGACCGGAAGGGCAGGAGGAGTAGCCAGGGGACAGATGGGACAGCAGAGAGGGCACCCAGCTCGTGGGGACATCGCAGGATCGTGTATGCCCACTGCCCGGTCCCTGGACCCTTCACTCTTGTCCCCCGGGCTAACCTGAGATGTCCTAAGCACAGCCCCAGCCAAACCCCCATCACTTGCCCAGCCCCCTCCTCCGCTCCCCAGCCTTAGCTTTCCCACGTGTGCTGAGGGAATGTCATTGCTACCCTTCCCCACTCTCCAAGGCCTGGGGACAAGGGGCTGCACGAGGACTCACGAGGCGGCCAGTCTTTGCCTCTGTTATTGTTGGTGTGGCCGGCATGCCTCTCCTACACAGGACCGACCTCAGAGGAGCCCTCGTCACTCTGCGGCCAGCCTTCAGCAATGCAGCCCACCTGGGGAGGAATGCTCCATCACGGGGCGCTCAGTGTGGTCCCAGAGAGGGTGCAGGGCTGGTGGGCCTGGGTCATGGCTGAGGGCGTTTCAGTCTGGGGGCCCCAGTTCATTCAGTCCTCCTGTGCCCACTACCTCCCGCACTGCCCATTTCCTGAAGGCTGTGCTTTCTGAGAGCCAGAGCCCTCCGCGTATGAGGAATCTTGGGTGACCGGCTTTGGTAGCACACAGACGGGGCGAGACCGGGCTGCAGAGTTTAAACGTGGTCACCCACCGGGCTCAGGCCTGCCATCTGGCAAGCTCCTCCACCAACACCTTTGAGGGCCCCAAACCCGTTCCTCTGAGCATCCTACCAGCATGGCTGCACCCGCCAGCCCGGGGCCTCCAGATGCTCACAGACTCACGTGCCATCCCTCGGGTTGTAGGACCTGGGGGTCAGGAGCCGTGGGCTCAAGAAGATTGTCCTCTTGATGCTGAAGAATGAGGTGGGAGGGGAGGACGGGATCAACGGGCGGTGCCCTGGGTCTGCCCCTCCACCCCACTGGTCCAAGACTGGACTTGCCTTTAGCAGCTGGGGTGTATGTGTGGCTGTGTGCACGCCTGTGTGTGTGCAAAACATGGACGGTAGACGTGGGCTCCCACTTGGGAGTGAGGTGACCTCGGGCAAGCCTCAGTCTGCCCACCCAGGGGTTGAACCAACTGCCTCTGGGGTCCTTTCAGAGCCCACCCAGGGCTCAGCCTTCCCACTGGCCGTAGCTGCCCCGTCTTTGCTCCGATCACCCTCCCAGACCCTTCCCAGCCCCCAGGACATGCAGAAGAGTGAGTTATCTGCCTCCACACCCAGTGCAGTGCCTGCTCAGTCAGGGTATTTATTTATTTTAAATTTTTTGGTCTTAGCTGCAAAGAGTCTTAGCTGCAGCACTTGGGATCTTTGGTGTTGAGTTTGGGCTCTGTAGTTGTGGCGTGTGGGATCTTTAGTTGGGGCATACAAACTCTTACTTGCAGCACGTGGGATCTAGTTCCCCTGACCAGGCATTGAACCCTGGGAATCTTGCACTGAGAGTGTGGAGTCTTAACCACTGGACCACCAGGGAAGTCCCCCTGTTCTGTTCTCTGTCTGAAGTGCTCCAAGCATTCATGTCTGGCCCCCTGCTTCTCTGGTACTCCATCCTCCTGTGTCTAGTCCTCAGGACCCAAGGAGGCTGAGGTTATTTGTAATTCAGGCAATTTCTCAGCCTTCCTCTTCTGGCCTGTCCCCAGCTCCCAGCCCAGATCCTCCAGAGCTGGGTCCCTACCAACCCTGTGCCCCGCCCCTAATGGCCAGCCTTCCTCCCAGGACAGATTCCTTGAAACCTGAGCCACCTTCTGCACCCCGCCCCCTACAACCCACTCCCACCCCAGCCTCTGCAAAGCTTCCAGAAGGATGTTCCCTAAGCCCAGGCTGGGGCCTTGTAACCTGCCTCCAGCTTATCACCTGTCAGTGGCTCCATCACCCCCCCAACTATCAAGTTCAGCCCGGCCTCGAAGGCCCTCTGTGATGTGGCCTCCACTGCCCCCTACCCAGCCCCTCCCTCCCTCCCCACCTCCACTCTAACCGCGCAGAAAAGAAGGAACACAGCAGGCCTGAGACAAAGGCCTGCTTGCAAGGCTGGACCTGGGCTGGCATCTGGACACTTGGATTTCAGGAAGTTCCCATCACTTCTTGATAAGAGTGACCACTGGGGGTGAACTGCTGGTGCAGCCAGCGTGGTTGATCCTGAACCCCTGCTTTCCTTCTGGGAGTCTGGATTTGGGTACATGCCAGGCAGAGGGTACCTCCATGACCAGCCCCCAGTGAAAGCCTTGAGCCTTGGGTCTCTAACGAGCTTCCCCAGTTAACGACTCTGCATATGTATGGTCATAGCTCGTTTCTGAAGACGTTAAGCATGTGTGACTCCACCAGGAGGGATTCTTGCAAGGCCTGAGCCTATCGAAATTCTGAACCTCCAGAAATGGCCCTTGATTTTTTTCTTTTTTTGCCATGTGACATATGGGATCTTAGTTCCCGGACTAGGGATCAAACCTGTGTCTCCTGCACTGGAAGTGCAGAGTCTTAACTACCGGACCACCAAGGAAGCCCCTCCCTTTGCTGGTTAAGCTCCATATCCTTTTGTGAAATAGCTGTGAGTACAACCCTGGGCTGGGCCCTGTGAGTCCTCCTAGCCAATCATGGGGTCTGGGGTGTCCTAGGGGCCCCAGCTCACTGATCCTTTCTCGAATACTCCGTGGGTGTTTGGCCTCCATGCCTTTGCTCCCGCTGCTCCTGGTTCGTAAGCTGATCTCCCCATTTCACTTGGAGGGCCCGTCTGCACCTGTATGTCCAGGACACAGGTGACCTCCTCCAAGGTCCCCTTGCCCTTTGCTGTACGTTTGTGACCCAGTGCTGTGGGCACTGCCCGGCCTCGTGCTGGCTGATCCGAGGACCCCTAAGAAGTCAGGGGGTGGTTATTCCTTTCTCAAGTGCTTCTTGGCTTGACCAGGGGAGGTGAAGGAGGATCCCTTCTTGAATGTTTTGTCACTAACAAGCCTGTTGCGTGCATTATCAATGAAAGACTGGTTATTTGCACATAGCTTTTGAGGTTATGGCTGGCTGTGAAGCGTGGTAAGCCTGAGGGTCAGGCTCGTGACAGTTGGCAGGACACTGAACTTGGTTCGTGTCTTGATAACAACACTCCTTGCAGAGTAGGAGCTCCGGCTCCCCCTCCTACCGTGGTCTGGAGCAGCTGGCGAAGATGCCTGGCTGGGGACTTCCCTGGCAGTTCGGGGGTTAAGACTCCGCTCTTTCGCTGCAGGAGGTGAGAGTTCAGTCCCTGGGGGGGGGGGGGGGGGGGGGACTAACATCTCTCACACTGCATGATACAGCCAAAAAAAAAACCAGACACCCTGGGCAGCAGGGAAAGAGCCCGAGAAGAAGAATCATCCCCAGCTTTGGCTGGCTCCGGGGCCCATCCTGGGGTCGTCACAGCTGTCCCAGCCGTAAGGAGGGAGGTCAGGTCACCAAGGGCCACGAGACTGTCTGAGTGGACCTACTCCGGCCGCAGGCCCAGGAGGGAGCCAGAAGGGGACTGTCAATGCAGCCCATTCAGCCACGGTCTCAGACGGGCTCCGGGGCAGGTGCGGGGTGGGGCGAGGCCATGATGAACCCACGATGAACCAGGAGCAGCTGTTTGGGGCAGCGGCCAGGAGCAGGGGCTGTCGAACCCTCGAAGCTGCCTCTCTGGGGACAGTAGTGCTTCATGGGGTTGTGGTGACGGTTACGTGAAATGATCTTTATCTCAAATGAATTTCTTCAAAAAATCATTTGAAATATTCTGACTGAACGAATGAATCTGTGTTACACATTTCAGGATAAAGAGGACATCCTCTGGGTCTCTCCCCGGGCCTGAAATGCAGTGTCCGTGTCTGACCCTCACCTGTGGTGGTTCAGGGATGTCTTCAGATCTTGGATAGCATCACCCCCTCGGGGCAGCCCTCCCTTGCTCTGTTAGCACTTAGAAACAGAGACGGGAATTTGTGGTCACTTCCAAACACATGCCAACACACATACACAGACACACAAATACAAAAATACAGACAGCACAGGAGACGCAAACAGGCACACATACATCAGGGACACAGATACACAGAGTCCTCCTACGACACACACACTCCCAAGGAGCCCCTGCTGGTCCTGGCCTAACCTCCGATTGTTGTCCAGGTGTAGCAGAAAGTTGTCATTGCCGATATTTCAGCATCTCTCGTAATAGTAGTGATGCAGGTAGTAGTGGTGCAGGTTCCCTCACGGGGGGATGTGGGGGGGGGGGTGCGGTAAGGCAGGGAGGGGAAAGAGAATCTAGCAAGGATTCCCCCTGGGGGCATTCCCAGGTAAAGGCAGGAGGGTCTGCAGGGTCACTGGGGTAACATTGAGGGGGTTGCCCATTAAAGACTTAGAGCAGGGACGTCCCTGGGGTCCGGTGGCTAAGACTCTGTGCTCCCAATGCAGGGGTCCCCAGTTCAATCCCCGGTCAGGGAACTAGATTCCACATGCCACAACTAAAGGTTTCACCTGCTGAACTAAGACCTGATGCAGCCAACACAGGAGACACACAGAGGCACACAGATACACAGAGACGTACTAAGAGATAAACGCATGCACACACACACTCCCAAGGAGCCCCCGGGAGACCCATGTATGTATATATCAGATACTGACTGTGTGTGTATATATATATATGACAGTAGCTATGTCACATATATATGACATATATATATATATATACATATGACAGCAGCTATGTGGTGTGGAATTTGCTCAATTGTGTCTGACTCTTTGCAACCCCATGGACTGTAGCCCACCAGGCTCCTTTGTCCATGGAATTCCCCAGGCAAGAATATTGGAGTGGGTTGCCATTCCCTTCTCAAGGGTATCTTCCCAGGGATGGAACCTGGGTCTCCTGCATTGCAGACAGACTCTTTACCATCTGAGCCACCAGGGAAGCCTGCAACAGTAGCTATAAGTCACATATATATGACATATATATATATATATAACTGTGTGTGTATATATATGATAGTAGCTATAAGTCATATATATATACGACTGTGTGTGTATATATATATATATATATGACAGTAGCTATGTCATATATATGACATATATATGTGACTGTATATGTGTGTATATATGCATATGACTTACAGCTACTGTCACCCTAGAAATGCTCAGGTCTGGAGGGCCACCTAAAGCTGGGTGAGGGGAGCCAGAGGGGCCACAGGGAGGCCGCTGGGACCCCAGGCGTGGGGAGGCTGCAGACTGCAGGGCCCACCCATTGAGCTGGGAGTCAGAAGCCAGCTCCCACCCAGCTCCAGAGGACAGGCCTGGTGGCAGTGGGCCCAAGCAGCCAGACTGAGCAGGTGCTCAGAGCGCAGACCTGAGCCCACTGGCCCATGGTGGGGGGGGATGAGCAGGTGGCCAAGACAGCAGCTCACCCAGTGTTGCCTCAGATGTGAGGGGACTCAGGGGGGCTCCTGGAAGCCAGGCTTTCCCCATCCCCTCAGCCAGAGTCATTCTGTACTGTCAGTTCCCCACACAGGGGCTCCCTGGGCAAAGTAGTTTGCAAAAAGAATTCTGCTGCCAGAAAACAAACCAAGCAAACGAAAAGGACAACTGGCCTGGCCGACTTCCCAGAGCCTGTGTCTCACTCGGGAGGAAGTCCAGGGTGGCCAGAGAGCAGGTGGGAGGCCCTGGGACCTGGCACAACAGTCCAGGTTCCCTCCCGCCTGAGAGGAAGGCACGGAAATGGGGGGCAGCTTGGCTCAGCAGCGCTGGGTAGCCCACGCTCATCCAGTGATGGGGAAATAGTCAGGCCAGGCTGGGTTAAAGGAGGGGGCCAGTGGCAGAGACAGCACAGGGTGTTGTGAGAAGGGCCTGGGGGATGTTGGCAGACGGGGCCCTAGTCCCACTTGTGCCCTTAGCTCGGGGAAGGACTTGGCTCAGATGCTATTCAGCTCTGGGTCCCGGTTTTCTCTAGTAAACGATGCATTTTACTAGATGATGAATTCATCTGACACATGCCAGGCCGGCAGGTCCTGGTGAGCCGGACCACGATGCCCGTCCTCCAGGGGCCTGATTCCTGGTGGGGAGAAGAGCCAGTGCCTGGACCACGCCAGGGGCTGCACCCACGTGACTCTCAATCCCACCTCAACTTTGCGGCTCCCCTGCCTGGAGCCCATTCTTGCGATGGCAGCTTGGCTCATTCTCCATCCTCCCAGTGAGGCCCTGTTCTTCTCAAACCACCCTGTTGAGAACTGTCCCACCACCTCCTCCCTCCAGTCCCCCTTCCCTGCTTCATCTTCCCACTAGATCACCATTGAACACACCCTACATTTTACTTAATCTGCGGTTGTTATTTATTGCCAGTACTTCGCCTCTTAAAAGTAAGCTCTTTGAGGGCAGGGATTTGACTCATTTTGTTCACTGCCATACCCTCGGTCCCTAATTGAACATCAGGAACATAGTAGGTGTTCAGTAAATATCTGTAGAATGAATGAATAACAACATCCCCGTTGTCTCCATTTTACAGATAAGAAAACTGAAGATCAGAGACGTGATTTATCCAAAGTCACACAGCCAGTTCCTAACACAGCCAGCACCTTCTGATTTCTAAAGCACATTTCTCTTTCCCTTTGGCCAGTGACTGCCTTAGACCTCAGAGGAGAAGCCGGGGAATGGCGCTAAGCAATGAGAAGGCCCATGGCCTTGACCGGAGCCGTTCTAGAGGAGAGGTTTGCCCTGACTCACTTGGCCTTCTTGCTCTTGCTGTGGGAGCGTCTATGTGGGTTGTGCCAGCCGTGGCATTTGGCCAGGGTGGCTTTGGGCAGAAAGGGGAGTTCGGGCCCTCCAACACGTGGGGCCATGGCATAGCGTGGGCTTCCTACAGCAGTAGGAGGTATACGCTGTTATTTGCTGCGGGAGGAGGGAGGCCGTATGGGCCACATCTGGGGCACATTGGCCTGGCTCCTGTCCCTCACCAGGCTCCCCCAGGCTCAGCCCAGGCAAGACCCTGGCTCCCCCCAAGCTGGGGGTGGGATGAGGGGACAGAAGGACCCCTGCCCCACATTCTGCCAGGAAGAGGTGACTCCCTTGGGCTCTGACTCTGCCCTGGTTGATGTGATCTCTGCCACTTTCCCCAGATCCCAGTAACACCTGTGTCTAGATTCTGACAACCGTGCCCTCTTATAGCCGGCCCAGAGTAGGAGAGAGAGCGCGGGCCTGGGAGCCGGGCTGATCCTCCAGCCGGAGATGCTCGATCAGGCACTCTACTTCTCTGAACCTCGGGCCCCAATCTGTTCCTTTCTTTCTTCAAATTCCAATAACAGGGACTTCCCTGGTGGTCCAGTGGCTAAGACGCCCTACTCCCAATACAGGGAGACCGGGTTTCATCCCTGGTCGGGAAACTGGATCCCACTTGTCGCAACTAAGATCTAGTGCGGCCAAATAAATATTTTAAAAATTCTAATAACAGCCTCGGCAATGCTTTCCTCACCTGTCACGCTGTTCCCAGGCTCCATGCCTCTGTTGGTACTGTGACCTCCACCTGGCAGCCCATCTCGCCTTTCCTCTCTCCCCTAACTCTCATCTAACTCACACACACACACACACACACACACACACACACACACCCCAATACTCATAAATCCTTCAAATCCTAGTGACAATAGCATCTCCTCCAGGAAGTCCCCCTGGACCCCAAGGTGGGCTAGGCATCCCTTCACTGTACCCTGTAAATTCTGCTGCCTTTTTCATTAGCACTGTCTCCCTGTTCCCTGCCAGACACAGGCCAGTGTATGAGCTCCATCTCTGGGGCTGGCCAGAAGTGTATAGACTGAGTGGTTGGAGTCCAGAGGACCGCCTTGGCGTCTACCCAGGATGCAAAGTGCCCAGGGAGAATCACTAGGGTGTGGCCAGTGTGGGGAAACAATACGGCGGGGGGGAAAAGGCCTCAGCAGGTGTCTCAGTGCAAGGAGGGCTCTCAATCCACTGCCTCCCCGGGCCTGGGACTCTGGAGAAGTGGGCCCCATCATCCGGAGACATGAGGAAGGTTTTGCAGGGCTCTCTTATCAGCAGTGACATCTCAGATCTCCTTGACATTATTCACCTTTCAGTTCATGACTGAGGGGACCCTCCTGAAATGCAGGATTCGGCCCCAGAATAAAGGGAAGGGAAAGGAAACTGCTCATACTTACTGCCTGTAAGTCAGGCTTCCCCAGTGGCCCAGACAGTAAAGAATCCGCCTGCAATGCAGGAGAACTGGGTTCTATCCCTGGGTTGGGAAGATTCCGTGGAGAAGGGCATGGCAACCCACTCCAGTGTTCTTGCCTGGAGAATCCCATGGACAGAGGAGCCTGGCGCCTACAGCCCATGGGATCGCAGAGTGGGACATGACTGAGTGACTAACACATTCTTTCACTTTCAGTCAGGCCTTTGGCACTTCATACCACCTAGTAGTTCACTAAAATCTTTGAAAGGTGAGATGTAGGGTGATCATCACCTTTACAGGAAGCTGGGCTTGGAGAAATTAAGGGACTTGTCCAAAGTGAGCATCTGGTGGATGGTGAGGCCAGAGGGTCAGACACACAGTGATGCCCTTTTTCACCCCCAGTTGGCCCCCAGGCATTGGGCTAAATGTCAGGGGAAGAATCTGTCCCCAGAGGGTGGAGGTGGGGCAGGGAACCGCAGGGCTGGGAGGAGCTGGAGGAAATAGGAAGACCTGTCTCTGCTCTCAAGGGATCTAGGGCTACTGGGAACCTGGCCAGCGGAGGTGCAAAGAGAAGAGTTCTGAATTATGTTGCTCAAAGTCGGACGCTGGCAGGGGTCTCCTGGTCTTGGGTCAGCTTTATGTTAGATGGAAAGGCCCCCTGACCACTCCCTACCTGGCCCTCCACCCCCGAGCCCAGTGGTCGGATTCCTCACTGGAGACCAGAGATCTCCCTGTCCTGGTGGAGGGGATGTCCCAGCATCCTGCCCACAGTGTTAGGGACCAAATCCAGTCTCTTTGAGAGAGCTGCGTGACTGTGGGAGTGGCCTTGCGTCCCTGGGCCTTGGTTTCCACATTTTGTCAAAAGTGGAACAGTGGGGCTTCTCTTGTGGTCCAGTGATTAAGAGTCTGCCTTGCAATGCAGAGGACACAGGTTCAATCCCTGGTCCGGGAAGATCCCACTTGCCACTGGGCAACTAAGACTGTGCTCCACAACTACTGAGCCCACGCTTGAGAGTTGGGGCTCTCCAACAAGAGAAGCCTCCACTCACAGCAACCAGAGAAAGTCTGTGTGCAGCCAGGAAGACCTATCACAGCCAAAAATAAAATTAATTAAATTTAAGAAAGAAAAAAGACAGTGGAATGGCACCATTATCTTGAGGGACCATGGTGAGGATGAAAGGAAGATTGATATGGAGCCTTGCACTTAACTCATTGGCTCCCTGGCTTCCTTCCCAAATTGGTCCACAGGCAGGCAAGGCAGGTCTATCTGAAGTTGAGCCGGAGGGTCCAGGAAAGCAGGCCTGGGGTCTCTGAAGAGCACTGCACTTGCAGCCTTCTCTGGATTCCCCCCTCTGCACAGTTCCCGTGGCTGTGTGACTCTGGGCAGGGTACTCAACCCCTCTGTGCTTCAGCGTCCTCACCAGGTAAATCACAGATGTATGAGTGGCTGGTTGTTTTTTTTTTTTCCTTTTTAGGGTGAAATGTGGAGGATGGTAAGAGTCCCTCCGCAGGGTGACTGTAGTCTTGGGGTGAGGGGCTCTGCACTGGAGGTGACACACCCAGGCACAGCATGAAGTGTCCAGGGTCTGCCTTCTTGCTTTCTGGGAGGACTCCCTGGCGGCTCAGAGGGACTGGCCCAGCCTGTGTTTTCCTCCAGGGCCTGGGGTGATAGCACCGAAGCCCACATGCTCTGGCCTGGCTTGGCCATTGGAGTGGGAAGCGGCTCAGTACTGCCTTGCTTGAAGTGAACCCACTGAACAGAAAATTCCCACGGGTCCTGAAAGGCAAATTTTAGAGTGCTCCCTCACTCTCCGAGAGGATCTTCATCGTTTTGAAAAGTTCCGCAATCAGATTCCATTAACAGGACCGACCCCTTCCCTGCACGGTTGGGGGGTGGGGGAAGTCTTGCAAGGTGGGGACTGTGGAGCTAAGTTACAGGAGCATGGGGTTCAGGATGTGAAGTGGAGGCACTGGGGCCTGGCTGGACCATAACTTCAGTGACGGTGGGGACCCACCTGCTCTTAGGTACCCACACTGGCAAGGCACACAATAGGTGCTCAGTAAATGTTTGGGAGTGAAGAGCCAAAGGAAGTCAGGTCCGAATAAGTCATGACTTTTCCCACTTGGGCTTGATGAACCTGAGGAAGTGGTTGTGACCCCTTACTCCAGGCCTGGGAGTAAGGGCAGGGTGTGGACAGAGCCGGGCGGGCCCCTCCAGCGCCGTCCTGGGGTCCCGGAGCGGGAAGTCGCCAGGGAGCCTTGTTGTGCGCACATGTGGCCACGAGAGGTCGCCCCGTACCGTCAGCCGCCGTGAATCCAGCCTCCCAGAGGACCCCTAGCGGTGGAGAAAGGAGCTCGCCTTGCAGAAAGCAGGATGCGTTCGTAGCAAGGTTGGAGAATGACCATCTGGAGAGTCAGCTGAGGGACACTGTGAAAGGGACCCTTGGGGCACAGAGGAAGAAGTGGGTCCAGAGGGGGGTGGCTTGTCCCGGGGACACACGGCTAGTCCACGGCCATGCCCAGAGGACCCCTCCCAGGTCCTCATCTCATGGATTTGAAAAGGGCCTCCTGTTGTTGGGCCACTTTGCCTGGGTTCCCCCAGACTTCTGGACTGCAAGGTGGAAATGGAGGTCAGGAAGGGCAGGGCTGGTGGGCAGGGAGGATGGGGGTGGCCATGGGGTGCACTTGGCTTACCCAAGGCCACTACCCTCTTGGTAGCCATCTCCTCCTTCAGGGCAGGCTCAGCCAGTCACGCTGCGGGCCCAACTCTTCTCCATTGATGTGGAAGCATCACCAAATGAGGCAGGTGCCCCAGGGGCTCTGGCTTGGCTCTTGCTGACCCTGGAAGCCCATGCCCGAGGGGCAGGCCTGGCCCTGGGCGCCCAGGCAGTGGGTCCTGCTGAGAGGCAGAGAGGCCAGGCCATGCTGGGCCTTGCAGGCCAGGTGAGGAGCTGGGTTTGTCCTGGGCCATTGGGAAATCTATCAGGTGGCGGTTAAACCAGGGAACACGTGGCCCTTCTAGTTAAGTTCAGTTGCTCAGTCATGTCCAACTCTTTGTGACCCCAAGGACTGCAGCACGCCAGGCTTCCCTGTCCATCACCAACACCTGGAGCCTACTCAAAGCCATGTCCATCGAGTCGGTGACGCCATCCAACCATCTCATCCTCTGTCGTCCCCTTCTCCTCCCGCCTTCAATCTTTCCCAGCATCAGAGTCTTTTCCAGTGAGTCCATTCTTCTCATCAGGTGGCCAAAGCCTTGGAGCTTCAGCATCAGTCCTTTCAATGAACACTCAGGACTGATCTCCTTTAGGATGGACTGATTGGATCTCCTTGCAGTCCAAGGAACTCTCAAGAGTCTTCTCCAACACCACAGTTCAAAAGCATCAATTCTTCTGTGCTCAGCTTTGTTTATAGTCCAACTCTCACATCCATACATGACCACTGGAAAAACCATAGCTTTGACTAGATGGACTTTTGTTGGCAAAGTAATGTCTCTATTTTTTAATATGCTGTCTAGGTTGGTCTGGGTTAGTAAGATGTGGGTGGGGAGCTGGGTTAAGAGGCTGTGGTCACCTGCACTTACGACACGGCTCACAGCCCAGCTCACACTGACTCCAGGGCAGGTGACTGGCCCTCTCTGGCTGTCTCCTCTCAGCCCTCCAGGCCGGGAGAAGAGGCCTTTCTCCTGGCTCTCTGGCATCACAATCCTGCCAGACACCCTCCCTGGCTCCCCACAGCTGGTCCAATGGCAGGCAGACATCTCCCCCAGCCTTGTCCTCAGCTCTGCCCACTCCCACCCACAGTGACTTCAGCTGCAGTGCTCTGACCCCTCCTCATCTCCCTGGGGCCTGCATAAATCCCTTCTGGGCCCAGTTCAAATATCACCTCCTCTGAGAGGAACTCCTGGCCAGTGAGGACATCGAGGCCTCACCCTGGCACCCCCATCCCATGGGAGTTCTGTGGGGTTGTCGGCCAAGGTCCAGGGGGTGGAGCCGCCTGAATGCAGGGACTAGCCCAGCAGCAGGTATATCATGCAGCGAGAGGGGTGTGGGGAGAGAGGACAGGGGGGTCCAGGGAGGCTGAGCCTCACTCTTGAGTCCCTGAACTCGAGTTAACATTCTCAGTTGTTGGTCAGTGAACTTCTAGGTGTGACACAGAAGAGCTTGTCCTGCCCCAGCGCTGACGTGGCCGTGTACACGGGCTGGGCAGAGGACTCGCCCCGTTTGCCCTGGCCCGGCTGCTGGGCTGTGGCCCCAGTCTCTGTAGGGCAGCACCCCTTTCTCCACGGATCCCTTGCCACCCTTGAAATCCTATGACTCCTGAAGCCCCCATGGCTTCTGGCCAAGCTGCGGGGGTTGGGGGGTGGGTCGGGCATGGGCTGCCCTGGCTGTGACAAGGCCACCTACAGGGGCCCGAGAGGAGGGGAAGCCAAGAGTAGGAGCAGGACCACCGAGAGGTGTCCCAGGAGCTGGAGGTGGTACCATGGCCGCTATTCAAACAGGTGCAAGGCCAGGGAGCTGGACCGCACAGGATAGTCAGAGGTGGCACCTCCTGGACCCAGCCATGGAGGGAGGGCATCTTCCGGAGGGCTGTCCAGAGATGGAGTCCAGAGAGTGCCCAAGGCCCCGGGGAAACCGTGGAGCCGGCCAAGGGAGGGAGCCCTGGCCGGTGGGGTGAGGCGGGGTTAGGGGCACTGACAAGAGAAGGGGCCAAGGGACCAAGGGGAGACAGGCTTGGGCTCTGGATTCCTCAGGAACAGAATGCTTACCCCGCCCCACTCCTGGCCCTTGGCAAACCTCCAAAGATGCGGGTCCATCATCAAGGTGGCGTTGCCCCTCCCAGCTCCTTGAGCTCCTTGAGGCTCCAGCCTCCCAGAGGCTCTGAGTCGGGGGTGCTGGGAGTGCAAGGACCACCCAGGCAAGAAAGGACTGAGCCACCGCTCCGCATGCATCCTTGAGGCCCTCCACCCAGCCCTGTGTTCCCAGCACTCAATGGATCACCATGCACTGTCGCCTCCCGGGATTCAACACCATCCTGGTGCAGGCCTCGCCCTGAAACCCCAGCCTGCCCCTGCCACGTGGATGCCGTCGCCTCCTTCACTGCCTCCCACGTCCATCCTTCCTGCCATGGAGGAGGCCCACAAAGGCCTGGCCCTGCCCGCCTCTCTGGGAGCCATTTCTTGGCTCATCTCCCCCACCTTCCCGCTCCATCCAATGGCCTTCTTTTCTGAAAAGTGTGTCCACACCCTGACTTCTGCCTCAATTCCTTCCCCTCCTGTTGAACTCCGTGTCCACTTCCGCTGTGTCCCTTCTCTGGTCTCTGCACCCCTCCCAGGCACACCCACCCCCCACGGTCGCACATTGCACATGGAGCTGTCCCACTGGCCCCTGTGTCTGCCTAACTGCAAGCTCCCACCGTCCTGTGTCCCTGGGCCCCAGCGGAAGCAGCACAAAGAATGTGCGGAAAGGTTTTGCGGACGAGGATGAGGACATTCACTTGATAAGCATTTATGGAGCACCGGTTGTGTACACAGTCTTGCGCTAAGCCCTGTAAGTGAAAGTGAAGTCGTTCAGTCGTGTCCGACTCTTTGCGACCCCATGGATTGTAGCCTACCAGGCTCCTCTGTCCAGATGGGATTTACCAGGCAAGAATACTGGAGTGGGTTGCCATTTCCTTCTCCAGGGGATCTTCCCGACCCAGGGATCGGACGCGGGTCTCCTGCATTGTAGGCAGACCCTTTACCGTCTGAGCCACCAGGGGAGCCCTGTGAGAGGTTACTTAATGCAAGGCCCTGTGGCTCTCAGAAGAGCCCTAGACAACACAGCATTCAAGGGGGCAGTTCTGTGCCTGCCCGGGGCAGCTGGGAGCTTTGGCGGGGGGCTCTGCCCGGAACACTCCTGAATAACCTGCCGGCCTACCTGCACTTGGCCTGCACAATGTTCTCCAGGAGCCCCTTTAGAGTTCATCTCCCCTAGACTGTGCTCCCGAGGGCAGGGACCAGAGTGGGGCCCTATTTCCTCTGCACAGGGTCTGGCATCTCCAGAGCTTATTAAATACTTGCTGAGTGATGTCTGGAAAGAGCATCAGGCCAGCAGGCAAAAGGCCAGCCTGGGGCACAGGGTCCTGGCTGATGGCTCACTAGCTAATGACGATGCTCTGGCAGAGGCTTTAATAGCAGATCAGCCCTGACCCCCTTCCTGGGGCTGCTCCATTTGCTCAATCCTCCCCGTAACCTCTGGGCTAGGAGGGCAAGGACTTCACTCCTTTTTACATCTGAAGAGAACAGGGCTTAGGAGAAGGGACTCACTCAAGGCCACCCAGCCAGCAAGTGGTGGAGCTGGTGTTGGAACTCAGGTCTGATGGCAACCCCGATGTTCTTCTTGGTGTTCTTTAGCAAGCTCTTCCAGCCTTGGGAATCAACTTGTGCTACTTCTGAGTCTTCGTATTTTCTTATTAATCAGATCAAAGCAGAGTGACTTTCTGAGTCCCAAATAAACTTTAGGTCTCCTGTGAGGGGCCTGGAAATTTGGCTGAGGGCATCAGAAATAAAGGGATGCCCCTGGTCCAGCCATCACTGGTTTTTTTGCTCATGTTCTCTGTTGCTCTGAGCTTCCTGGAGAATTTTCTACTAATTTATCACCCATCCATCCATCCATCCATCCATCCATCTGTCCATCCATCTAACCATCCCTTATCCATCCATCCACCTTCCATCCATCCAACTATCCATCATCCATCCATTCAACTATCCATAATCCATCCATCCAACCATCCCTCATCCATTCATCCATCCATCTTCCATCAATCCAACCATCCATCATCCATCCATCTCTTCATCCCTCTAACCAGCCTTATTTATTTGCTCACTAGTCACAATGCACCTCTGATACATAGCAGGTCCTATGCTAGAGAGATAAGACATAGTCTCCACCAAGTCAATAAAACATAGCTGGTGTAGATACGATGATGAGGCACAGTGGGGACACAAAGTGACCTGGAGTGTCCAGGGGCTGCAGTGGGGGGAGGCGTCCCAGAGGAGCTGGCAGCACCCTTCCCACGTGTCTGAGACTACTGGTGTGTAGAGGAAAAACCTCTGCCCCAGGCCAGCCCCCATCCCAGCACATCCCAAGTTCTCTATGCCGCCATCTCCTCACTGTTGGGGCAGAGACCGTAATAGAATCTGCCTGGCTCACTTCCCTGGGCCATTATGAAGCTCGAAGGACAGACACGGCTTGGAGAGTGCTCGGCAACAGCAGAGTCCTCACAAGTTCCTGCTATTGGGACAGTCCTTCCCAGCTCAGGGTGGAAGGACAGCATCTGGTCCCGCCTGTTCGGGATCCTCAGTCACTGGACGCATGTATGGTCACCCTGTGTCTCACGCTGTGACCCTGCGGAGCCCAGATGACAACAGGGCCTTGGAGGCAACTACCTACCTGGCCCGCTGAGCCCCCTGGCTTCCAGAGTCCATCTCCTAGGGGTCGCAGGGGCTCCCCAGACTGGTCCTGACCCCAATTCCTGATCAGCACTTCCCACCTTCAGGCATTTCCACTTTCATGACCACTATCTCCGTGGTGCCCCACCAAGGAGAAGAGGCAGGGCAGGAGCAGGAAACCCTATTTTGCAGGTGAGAAAACCCTATTTTGCAGCCGAGAAGCCAAGTGGCTGTCCCGTGGCGTGCAGACCTTGGAGAGCTGGGCTCTGGTGCCCTGTGGGCCTGCGGTGAATTCTGGTCCCGTGACCTGGAGCTTAACCTCTCTGGGCCTTGATGCCTCATCTGTAAAAGGAGCGATGACAGTATCTCCTCACAGGGTGGATGTTCGAACTACAGGAGACAGTTTGGAAAATGCTTCCCAGGTGGCGCTAATGGTAAAGAACCTGCTTGCCAATGCAGGAGACATAAGGGACACAGGTTTGATCCCTGGGTCGGGAAGATACCCTGGAGGAGGAATTGGCAACCCACTCTGGTATTCGTGCCCAGAGAATTCCATGGACAGAGGAGCCTGGCGGGTTACAGTCCATAGGGTTGCAAAGAGTTGGACACTAGAAAGCAACTTAGCACGTACACGATAGTATCTCTTCACAGGATGGACGTACCAACTAAATGGGACAGTTTGGAAAATGCTTAGGGCAGTGCCTGGCACGCTTCAGACCCAGAATAGTTTGGAAATATTATGAGTACTAATTCAGATCCTCTACCTCCTAAGCTTGCTCCCTTTCTACCCCGCCCCCGCCCCGCCTTCCTAAGGATTGAAGACAGCAGCTGGCAGTGGGAGGCGGTTACTTTAAATATGAGATGGGGAGAACAAAAGGAAAATAGAACAGGGTGGTGGCTTGTGGCTAAAATTGAACAATTCCCCTCCCAGACTTGGGGGAGGATCTGAAGGACATTATTGATGTTCCCTGCTCCTTCTTCTCAGGGAACTAACAAGCCCTGCTCCTGCAGCTGTGTCAGACCTGCTGGGGGTGGGTGAGATGCTGGCTGGGGACCCCCACCACCCAGGGGACACCGCCTGCCTGCCCCAAAGGCTCTGTTCTTGGGAGAAGCAGGAAGTAGGTTAAGCGGGACCCTGGAGCCTCTCTGCACCACTTCCGAGACAGCATTAAATATTCACCAGAAGATTTCTCCACGGGCGTCTTGATTGCCGTGGGGCCCTGCTACCCAGCCCCTGCCCTTCATCTGCTCACACTGACTGCCTCGGTGCCCCTTGCCCCGCTCCCACCCCCAATCTTGGGGAGGCCCGTGCTTCTAGGCTCTGTGCAAGTCCTGGCGGAGAGGACCAGTGTTCGGTTCTCTCATCTGGCCAGCACTCGCTGCCCTCCCAGGCAGAAGGCCGGGGCCCCGAGGGTGGGGGGCCTATGATGTGGCCCCCTAGATGTGTCCAGAAAATGCTGCCCGACTTCCCCTACGCTGAGCCAGCAGAGGGGACTGAGGTGTCTGGCGAGTCCCCACTGCCCACACATGGATGGCACCAGAGGGGCCTGGGCAGACGGTGGCGGCAGGGCTGTGGTCACTGAGTGTCTGGGGCTGTGGCAGTCTGAACAGAGGGAGGTGGGGGTTGATGGCCGGCGGGAGAGAGCGGCTGGATGGAGGTGTCAACATGCTGTGGGACCTCAGCCCTCTACGGGGCAGGAGGTAAAGAAAGTGGGCCTGGGAACTCAGCTGGTGCCCCGATGAGCAGGGCTGGTGAGGCCAGCAGGCGGCAGTCTGGGTCCCAGCTGGAGCTGCTTCCTAGCTGGACCCAAGCAAGATCTCTCACCCACCCAGCCTCAGTTTCTTCATCTGTAAATGGGGACAGTGATGACCATCTTGGAGGTCTGTTGAGGATACAGGACACCACGTCATAAGGGAGCAAGCCTAAGCACCTCCCAAGTCGGGGACACTGAGCGGCTAGAGTCTCCTTGTCCTCAACCTCTTCCTCCCTCCGCCCTCTTGGGAACTCCACTCGCACATCCGCCACCACTCTCAACATCCATCTCGGCGGCTCCCTCGGACACGGCTGTTCTGCACATGCTGGCCCCCCTCACCTGAGGCTGCCCTCCCCAGGTATCTCCCCCTCCCCATCTCATCCCTCCCCTGGGGAAGCCACAGCCTAGTTCAATGCCACCTCCTCTGTGACACCTTCCCCAGCGCCCCGGGGGCAGTGACAGCGCCTCCTTCCCTGAACCCTACATTCCCCTGAACCCCACCCTCCCTCTCCCTCTAGCAGATGACGGATGGATAAGTGCGTCCTGCTTTTCCATCCCTGGGTCTGCCTTCCTCAATGGACTGCCAGCCGCCTGCTGCCAAGGCTGGGGTGTCCCGGTGTGTCGCTCAATGGTCACGACCCTCTCCTTTTCAGTACCTGTCAGTAAATGCTTATTGAATCTCTGGCCATGATCGGGGTGGGGCCTGGGAGGATGGTCAGGGTGACCACGGCTGGCATTGGTCCCAGCGGGGAGAGAAGGAAAGCCACCAAGGTCAGCAGCATCGTGCTGACTTTCCACCCTGCCTTGCGGCAGCTGGGTGTCAGACGGGTTCCCATCTCCAAGGTGGGGAGACAGCAGCGCCCCCAAGGACACAGTGTGCATGGGGGGGCACCATCTGCTCCGGGGGCAGGCCTGAGGCTCGCAGCAACCTCAGGAGCTGCTGCGTTTCATCCCCATTTTACAGACAAAGCCACTGAGGCTAGCGAGGTTAGGAAGAGCAGGGCTGGGCCGGAGTCAGGCCTGTGGGCCTCAGAGCCCTCACTCCCCGGATGCCACCCTACCACTTGGGATTCGGGCTGAGCCTGGCTTACTTCGTGGCACCTACGTGTGGCAGATTAGAGGTGAGAACAGCTGCCAAGGCAGCACTTAATAAACTGTAGCTATTCCAGGCCTCAGCGCCCACCTCCTTGTATTCCCATCTGCACGCCCTGCCAACCGCCCCCCACAGCACCTGGTGTGGCCCAGGGCTCGGATCAGCGCAGGTCCAAGGTAAGGGAGTTGCCCCCACCCCTCAACCCCCATCCCACAAGTCCCAGAGGGTCAGATGACCTGTTAGGTCTAGATGACCACAGTGAGGTCTAGATAACCAGCCTTGGGGCAGTGACCCTGACCACCTCCTCTTTCTCAGGACCCCACGTGGCAGCAGCAACTTGGCGAACACTTGTGAAATTCACCAGTGGTCCGCTGTGCTCCCCTCCCTACTCAGCCGCCAGGGTCTCTGGGTAGAACTTAGAGGAAGGAGGGGATGCCGTCCAGCAGAGCAGTCGACAGATTCTGTGACAAAATGGGACTCGAAGCCATAGGAGGCCCTGACCGGGCCAGCGCCCAGGGCTGCCAGGCCTGGACGTTCTGGTGAGCCATCTCAGGAAGGGAGGGTAGGCTGGGGGCAGGGCAGGCTGGCCCAGGTCTGCCCAGACTCGGCATTTCTAGGGGTGAGACTCAGATTGGGGGGAGGGGGCTTCTCAGGTCTGCAGGGCAGCCCCTCACGCCACGTATCTACTCCTAGCGTCACTTGGCCCGGAACACCTCCTCCCTGGGGAAAAGCCCTCTCTCCCTTGAGAGCTGGCTTTCAGGGCCCACCCGCCAGGGGCTCCCCGACACTCCCTAGGCTGGGCGTGGAGGCCTTCCATCCACCCCCACCATGCCACGTCCTCTCTTTTTCAAAAACTTATTTTTGGTGGCCCCGGGTCCTCTTCGCCGCGCACGGGCTTTCTCTGGCTGCGGCGAGCGGGGGCTGCTCTCTAGCCATGGAGCTGGCTCCTCTCCTTGCGGACCACGGGCTTCACAGAGCGCAGGCTCAGCAGCTGTGTTGCACAGGCTTAGCTGCCCCGCGGGATGTGCGATCTTCCTAGGCCAGGGATTGAATCCACGTCCCCTGCACTGGCACGTGGATTCTTAACTGCTGGGCCAGCAGGGAAGACCCTTCTTTTATTTCATCACTTTTCACGTCCAGTTGAAATAACTGGGTTCCTGCGTTCCTCCTCCACAGACCGCGAACTCACTGAGGGGGGTCTGTGGCTTCTCTGTCTTGGTGTCCCCACTCCTGGGGGACCTGGCCCTCATCGCTGCTTGAAGAAACATCTCTGAACGGAACGACACGATGTGAGACTGAAAGCATCTTTACAGTGGCCCAGTCTGGCCACGAGGGTGCCCGAGTCAGTGTCCCCGGGGCCCGCAACGTGAGGGAACGGGGAGGGGCACGGCCTGGGCACTGAGACGCCAGCAGCCTCACCAGGTTCCTGGGACCCCCGCACAGCCTGGCAATACTGAGCCTGGCTCCCCCCCTCCAGGAGACTATAAGATCAAGGTCAGTTTTTGGTTATTTTAATTGTAAAATCCAAGACATTTATATATAAATAAGACCGCTGTGTAAAATAGGATTCACCCTTCTACTAAAACCCTTCTCCCCACACTCAAAAAGAATATAGAAAACCCAGCAGAGATAAGAAGTACAAATCAGCATGCGGTCCCTGATGAGAAGTAAGTGGCAGGCCAGGTTTCCCTGCTAAAGCAGGCCTCGCGGCGAGGGCGCTCCTGGCCCAGGCGTCTCACCGGAGGTCAGTGACACTTCCAGAAACCGCGCAGGCGTGGTTCCCGCACCCTCAGCCACTGGTTACCAACTGCACACGTGGAGGCAAGGTGGGGGGAGGGCCGGGACGGAGCGGGCGTGGGGACGGGCTGCTTGGTCCTCGTGCCAAAACCAGGGGGCCGTGGAGCTGTGGGCCCGGCGAGACGTGGCGGCTTATTCAGCCCAGGGCCAGGCGGGGAAAGGGGCTTCTGGGGGTGGGAGTGGGGTCACTGCTTCTCCAGAAGTCGAGAAGCCCTAAGTGACCCCCTAAGAGAAGAGGCTCCCTCGAGGCCATCTGCACACACCCCGTCAAGACAAGGACGGGCAGACGCCTGCCCACAGTGCTGGGTGTGGGCAGGCGTGGGGGGCTGGCAGGTCCCTGTGAGAAAAAAATGCCACCCCCCGCCCCTCCTTCGACCCTGTCACACCCCCTAGCCCCCCCTGCTGCCCCTGGGGACTCAGCGTGAGATGGTTGCGGATGCACACGCGGGGTGCGGCTCAGGACATGGAACACAGGACAAGGAAGGAAAGACCCTAGCTTTCCTCTGGAAGGTCAGGACCTGCCCGTGGCTGCTCCCCCCTCCCAGGGGAACAGCGGGGTGGGGTGGCGGGGCGGGGAAGGGCGGGGGGACAGCGTGTCAGGAGCACTTCCAGACACACACAGCCAGGGTCCCCCCGAAGTACAGGTAGAGGAGGTTCTTCACCTCGTGTGTGATCTCAAAGCCGAAGCCTTCGCCGATCACCACGTGCCAGGAGGAGCCGAACTTCTTGTCCATGGTCTCTTTGATCATCTTGGCAGCGCTCTGCAACGAGACCAGGCTCGTCGGGGGCAGGCGGGTGGGGGGCAGCTTGGGGGAGAGAGGGGGCTTGAGTCAGCGCCCTCGCGCGGGGGAAGCAGATGTCTCGTCAGGAGAGAGGCCTTGTAGCCTCGGGACTGCTGTTCGGCTCTGGAACCTTCAGACAGGGTTTCCACCCCTCCTAACCAGGGGTTGTGACAGAGCTACTGCGAACAGGACATTCTACCTCAGCTGTCGGAAGACACGGGTGAGGCGGCAGGGCGGGGCGTCGGGCCTGAAACGGGGCCCTCGGCTGGAGCTCGGGCTGTGCCCCCGGTGCCCGCACCCACAAGGCTGCTGTCAGCCCTCAATGAGCCAGCGCCCCTGAGTGCGCGCTGTGGATGCAGCGATCGCCATAGTCATGGTGCGGGCTCAGGGCTAACTTCAGAGCGCACAGAGGCCTTCCCGGGCGCGTCTGGTGGGCTCTGGGAGAAAAGCCGGCCCTGTCTCCTGTCTTTCTCAGCTGCGGCAGCGGCGTCCCCCACCCCCAGGCTCTGGCACTTGCTGGCGCCTCACCCACATCACTTCAGGACGTCTGTCCTCAGGACCACCCAGCGAGGAGGCAGCATCCTTGCCTCCGGCACAGACCGGGAAACTGGGGCCGGGCGGTGAGAACTGGCCTGTCCAAGGTTAAAGAGCTAGGAAGGGGCTGGAGACTGAGATCTGAGCTTGGGCCTGCCTGGCCTCAAGCCGGGATGCACAGTGGCCAGGGTCGGCCTCCCCCACCGGCTGCCACCACACTGACTTTCAAATTCTTGCTCACCAGCAGACTGATGAATGACTTTTCCTGGGTCGATGCCTACCTGTTGTATTGCCAGCACCTAGGACAGTGCCTGGCACAGGGATGGTGTTTAACATCTTTTCTGAATGGATGAATGGATACATGAATGAATGCCTGGGCGGGCCTCTGTTCTCCACTGGGATGGAGCCAAGGGGAAAGGTAACCTATTTTGCAGCCCACCTGAGACGGGGCACATGAACAGGGGCGTCACAGAAAGCCCCCCGGCTCTTCTCCCTCTAGCACTGGGTCAGTGCCTGAGATAGCAGCAGCTTCTGCCCTCACCAGCCTTCCCCACGCTCTGAATGCTTCCCAGGAAGGATTTAGCCTGGCCCCAGCAGTACTCTCTGTAGCTGGCTGCGGGGACTGGGGCCACAGGGGTCACCCAAGGCATGAGGGGCCGCACTGATGGCAATACCTCATTGTTGTTGGAGAACTTCTCACAGGCCGTGACGCACAGCTCCATGGTCTCCACTCGCATCTCCTCCGGCATGTCCGAGTGCTGGAGGCGGGGCGGGGACAGACAGACAGAGCCTCAGCCTGTGACCCGTCTTCTGGGCTGGCCTCTCGTCCCAAGCTTAAGGCACGGGCAGAGCCCAGAGAGATGACCCGTCTGCTGACGGAACCGAGCGAGACCTCATGGGCTCTTACGCCCGGGGCCCCTGTGTAACCAATGCATCCCAGCGACAGACAGGGGAAGGCGGCTGGCCCAGGCAGGAGCACGCCGGCCACGGAGACGCTTTACCAGCAGCCTCAGGGCACAGCTGACTCGCTCAGATCCTGAAGAGATGGTGTGGCCACGCTGAGGGCCCCCTGCTGTTCTTCCTGGCCCTCTCTGGGTGCCCTCCTCCCTGGGCTCCGTCTCCACCCTCGCCCCTTCTCCAGCTCCTGCTCTCCAGGGGCCCTGCCCTGCTCTGTGGATGCAGACACCTTCTGTGCGGGCAGGGTTCCCACACGTTCACCCTTACTTTAACTTCTTTTTTGGGGCTCCAGATTCCTATGTCCAACTGCCTACTTGCCGGCTTCAGAGGTCTGAAAGATAACGCTTGATGTTCCCCCACAGATCTAGTCCTCCGTCTTCCTCCTTTTGGTAACCGACACTGTTTTCTCTCCCACACTCAAGACAAAACCAACCCTGGCAGTCACCCTTGGCCTGCTTTCCCTCACACCCAGCATCCAGTGCACTGCTGAATTCTACTGCTCTACCTTCAACATCTGTCGAGAACCCTACCGTGTCTTGCCATCTCTGCTCTGTGACCTGGACCCGGCCACCCTCTCTCTCCCTGGGCCTCTGCAGTAGCATCCTGGTTGGTCTCCCTCCCCACTCGGGTTCCCTAAAATCCACTCTCCATCCAACAGCTGGAGGGCTCTTTCAGAAACATTAAAATCACTGGACTCCTACTCCTCTGCTGAAGGCTCTTTACTGTTTCCCTTTGAAGTCAGGATGGGATCCCCATTGCTTGCTGTGGCCCCCAGGCCTGGCAGGCTGACACTCACATCCTGTGCCCCCTCCCTTGGCGCTCATTCCAGCCACACTGGCCTTCCTCCGGCGCCTCCCAGACGCTGAGCCTGCTCGGGCTTTCCATACCTGCTGCTCCCCCTGCCTGGAGAATCTTCTCCAGACTCTCACAAGGCGTGCTCCCTAACTTTATTCAGGTCTCTGATCAGAGAACCCTTTCCAGAAGCCAATCTTTACTCTCCAGCTCCTTACTTTTGCTTTCTTTTTCTTCAGGGCACTTGTGACCTGAAATTATGTTCTTTAAACCTTTTTTTCACGTGGGCCAGGCCTCTGTCTTGTTCACTCCCATATCCACAGTGCCCAGAACAGCGCCCGATATGTAGTAGGTGGCCTAAATAATTGTTGGATGAATGAATGGATGAATGAAAGAATGAATCACTGTGGGCGCCCTCTTGGTCTCTACACTGGCCAGCAGAGCCCGTCATAACCTCCTCCCAGTGCTATCCTGCAGCGGACAAGCTCCCCCTCGCCTCTTTCTCTAAGGCTCTTGGGCCCTGCTGGCCACCTGCCTCCCTCCCCTGGGCCTTACCCTGACCAGAGGGAAGGTCTGCAGTCGTTTATAATCAGCCTCATCTTTCTTCCCTTCTGTTTCTCCCATGATACTTCCACTGTGACCAGGAGGAGAGAGGGATGTTTTCAGGAGGTGCTGGGACTGGTAATTAAGACACACCCAGGAGATTCAGGAAGCAGGCCCTGCCAGCTTGGTGGAAGCAGAAAATGTCTTTCCCCAAGGGGTGCTGCAGAAAACAGGAAAAACCAGGAGAAACGAGTTGGCTTAAAAACTATACATCACAAATTAGAAATGTCTCAGTAACAATCTGACACCTCCCCGTCTCAACTCCTCCACATCCTTTTCCAAATGGCCAGCAAGTCTGGAGACGGGAGGATGAGTCAACACGAGATGCTGGGACCCAGTTAAGAACACGCTGATACGCTGCTGCAAGCCCACACTGTCATTATCAAGACAAATACTGACTGCGGGCCAGGCCGAGGGTAGAGCCTTCAGCTTGCAATTAACGAACTTGGCTTCTCTGCTAGGCCACTATGTACATCATCCTTGCTTCCTGGCAGATGTGGTCAGGAAGTGAAATGTCAGGTCCTGTTCAATAGTCCTGGGCTTATGGGCAAGCAAGTGCTTCCTTGCACAGGTCCTGGCCCTAGAGGAGAAATGTGACCAGCGATGCTCTGCGCTCTCCGTGGTGTGCCAGGCAGCCCGGCTCTCCTAGTCCACTCCCGCAGGCCGCCCTGTCCTGTCGTGCTGGCCCAGGAGCTGGGAGGCTCAGGCCTTAGTTCCTGGTCCTTCCGCTCACTAGTTATGTGGTCTTGGGCCTCAGATTCCTCATCAGTAACATGAAGGTGGTCATGTCTACCTCGTGGGGCTGTTACAAGAATCAAATGAGATGGCGTATGCCAGGCACGTAGTTGGCACTCAGCAAATACCCAGCAGACTGTCTTTCCCTCCCTCTGGCTCCCTGTAGATTTACACAAGGATATGATGGAAAAGTTATAAAGCCTAATACACATGCGGAGATTTCTTTTTTCTTTCCAAATCTTATGGAAAAACAGATGGGGCTTTTCCTTAAAAGATGGGCCTGGATCCTAGATGACTGGAAGCAGTGCTTGAAACTCAGTGTTTCTCTCTATCCTACAAGTCAATTTATCCTATAACTAAAAGAACTTTTAATCTCAGAAGTACAACTAATATAAATGAAAATGAACCACATCATTAAACCCCTTTTAACTGTCCTTATTGGACAAATGGGTGTCCCTGATGGCTCAGTAGTAGAGAATCTGCCTTCAATGCAGGAGCTACAGGTTTGATCCCTGACTTGAGATGATTCCCTGGAGGAGGAAATGGCAACCCACTCCAGTGTTCTTACCTGGAGAGTCCCACAGACAAGAGGAGCCTGGCGGGCTACAGTCCATGGGGTTGAAAAGAGTTGGATAGGACTGAGCTGGTATGCAAATACAGCCAAATAATGTTATAATATTCCAGCATTGCTCACATTTCCAAATTAATTTTCACTGCACAGCCCCCAAACCCTGAAGATGCCCAGCTTAGTAACCAACGGGTAGGTAATGATGGGTGACATCAGTTGGGTTTCCTGCAGGCCAGACACTGTTCCAAGTACTCCATGTGCATTTACTTGGCCCTGTGCCACCAACCACCCCATGAGTTAGGTCCTGCATGTAAGGGAGGCATCACTACTCCGAAGGTCGCTCAGCTACTGAACGGCAGAGCTGGGGCTGACCCGGGATGGTCTCCAGCACAGGTGATCCTAACACCCTCCTCACAGCACAGGGCCTGCACACAGCAAGCACACGAGGTGGGTGCCCACAAACCTTCCCCCCGAGGCATGACCACTAGCACGGCTCCCGTGATCCCAGAAGTGAGAGGAACATTAGAGCTTCCCTTTCGGTGTCTCCCCGTCCAGTGCTAACTTGGTACTTGTTTGGTCAAGCCTTAAGCTTTCTGGGCACATTTTTTCCGGGCGGTGCTCTCAGGTTTATCCCCCTCTCTGGTGCTGCAGAAATCCTCAGCACTACTCAATGTGGTCGGCTCCCTCAAGGGAAGCTGGGAGCCTGGCATCACCCTCTGCCTCCCCTCCCCCCCATCGCCTGGGTATGCTCTGGTTTCCCAGCGGACAGACGGCTCCTCTTATCTCACCATTCTGGGCTTTTGTACCACCCGGATATTAGCCGTGTCTGTTTGTCTCTACATATAAGCTGGCAAACGACCAAGTACGATCTCATTGTACTTTCTGCTTAAGTTTCTTTATTTCACAAAAGGCAGTGAATCATCTTGTCCTTTCTTGTTCCTATTAAGGCCCCATTCCCCCCGTCCTCCTTGCAGTCTTTGGTAAAGGCCACTTTGTTGCCTCCTCCCCAACATCATCAAGGGGTGAGAGAAGGTGGGGGCTACACTTATGTAGAAGGATTACATCCTTTGTAAGCTTTGCTGTCTCCCGAGACTTTCAAGTGGGAACAACTTATGACACTGAAGCAGCTGCTTTAGGCCCCTTCCACCTGAATATTTCAATCCGATTCAATCCGGCCTCTGGGCGAACAAGTGCCAGTGTGGAGGGGAGCTCAGAGGCCACTGTGTACACGTCTGCCCTCCGGGACCTCACGGTCCGTGACCACTGCTTGGGCTCTGCTTCAGCACGTGGAATCCTGGATGAAACCACACTTCAGAGGTGTTATCAAAGCCCATTCTTCAGGAACAAAGTGGGCAAGCCACTGGGACAGTTTTTTTTTTTTTTCGGGGGGTGGGACATCACCTGATAGAGAAGAGAAGGTACAAGACTGTGAGGTAGGGCATTAAGGCTAGAGCACCAGCTCTGAAACCGAAAGCAGTTCTGCCCTCTTCCCTGCTTTGCAGCCTGAGGCAAGTAATTTAACCTCCTGAGCCTTGGTGTCCTCCTTTGCGAAATGGGATGAGCCCACTTTCTCTTTCTCAGGGAGCTGTCGTGAGCACCAAGTATATATGCATGTGAGTGTTTGGAAACCACAGGGCCCTCTGCACCCAGCATCACGCTGCTCTAACAACCACCATGTTATCAGCCGGGACTTCGTCCACATCATCCGGCCACGTTTATCAAGGATCATGACTGCAATGGCTTTTCCTAACCTCTACACACACTTCCGGGGATCCAAAAGGGATGAGACTCAGAATGAAAAGGAACAGTTATAGACAAGGCGTCTCCAAATGTAAAAAGGTAGAATTTTTTATGACACTGTATCATTATAGTACAGCTACAGTCATTCAGCTCGGATTTTAAAACCCTGCTGAAAGAATGTTACCCAAAATAGCACAACTCAAGTTTTAATAACCTTATCAATCTCCCATGCAAACGAGTGTGTGCCTGACAGGTCCAGACCAGGAAGCAGTTGCGTCAGGTCTAAAAGAGAGCCCTTTAATAATTTAAGTGTGCTCCCGGCCAGGGCACGCGAATCTTCTGGGTAGCAGAGCTTGACTCTCCCCGGGGCCCGTCTGGGTACACAGAGCCAGCATCAGCCTTGCTCCCTCTCTGCCCTTTATTCTCCTTCTCACCCAAGGGCCCTTCTGGAGCCTTACGCAGCCTTGCCCGTGTTTGACGCGAGGCTTCTCCTCGGCAACGAGCTGGGCTCCTCATCTCATCATCTTGTCAAAGCCTGTGTCCTTTGTTCTTTTGTGGGCACTGACCTCAGTCACCATTTATTCTTTTACTTCTGAAATGTTTGGAAACAATCCTTAAGTGGGTTAGGGGATATGGGAAGGACGAAGGAAAAATGAATGAATTCTGGGAAACAAGGCCAAAAGGGTTTGCCAGCAGGCCCCTCACCACCCCCTCCAGCCAGGTTTATCCCCCTCTCTGGTGCTGCAGAAACAAGCCTGGAACAAGCTTGGTCCGTAGACCACGGCTTGCTGCCTTGACCTCTTTCCAGCATCGGAGAGATGGGAGGACATGTGTGGAGCATAGCTTTATGGTTGTGAGTACAGCCTCCACAGGAATGTCTGGCTTCACACCTCAGACTGTCTCGGATAAGTGTTTACCTCTCCAGGCCTCAGTTTTCTTATCTGGAAACTGGGTCTAAGAACAGACTCTACTTCACAGTCAGTGTCAGCTTTTCTTACTGGCGTGGGAGGAAGCGTCCTTCTTTGAATCCCAACCAACTAATCAGCGAAATGCTCAGGCAAACAGACCAACACCCATTGAGCTCCCGCTCTGTGCTGTTGGTACTGAGCCAGGAAGGAGTCATAAGGGAATTCTGCAAACACAGCTGGGCCGGGGGGCTGGGGTGGAGTGACACGGTGCTTTCACACCTGCTGTCTCATTTCATCCCAGAACAACCTGTGCGGGCAGCACCCGCTCACAGTTCTCAGACAAGGCACCTCAGAGAGGTCTGGGGGCTGGCCTGGGGGGACACAGCCAGCAATGACACAGCCAAGATCGGAATCCTTATCTATTCTTCTCTACCTTTTGCGCTTTCTCTCCTGTCCCAAGTAAGAAGGAAACAAGACAGTAACACAAACAATGTCCATCCTTGGCAGCCGGCGGTTCAGACTCCTGCCCACACAGGCCTGCTGGTTCCAGCCGTAGTGAAGCTACACACACCCTCCAGACCCCGAACATCCCCCTGCCCTCCCCTGACAAGTCCACCCTCCGCCTTCTGGCAAACAAAAGGTGAGGCTCATAAGGTGAGGAGAAAGGAATCTGAGGACTTGAAGGCATTCATCTAAGATATCAGGGAGGTCAGGAAACAACACGGACCATCTAGGTTTCACCATCAGTTTGAAATGCATCATCTACTATAAAAGAAAGTTTCAAGAGTAAGAAAGAGATGATTTCAGGATAAAGTACAGTCCTCGAAAAGACAGTTACCTTTCATGTACACAAAGGGTTTTTGTTTTTGTTTTTCACATCCCCCTTATTTTTTTTAATTTCACTGAGGTCTGGTGAAAACTGATGTGCCTTAAACCTGGGAGAGGGAAGGAAAGAAAGATGGAGAGATGGAGAGATAGAGATCAAGACATTTTCTTTATGTGTAAGATGATGTAATAAACCATACTGACTCACATGGTACTCCCTCACGGACATACCCAAGTTTGGATACAATCCAAACACTTTAGTCAAGATACAAAGTACAACAAATAGCATCGAACTATCACAGTCATCACAAGGGAACAGCTGCTTACTACAGACAGTGGATTACTAAGTCTCTTACCCGCCCCTTTCCCACCCTCCCTCCCTTTCACACCTACTACCCCCATTCCCACTCAAGAGAACAGATTTGAACGTAAGTGACTAAGAATGATGTTATCACAAAAATAAACTGGAATTAGCACTGAGTTACTTTTTAAAAAAATCATTCATAATCACTAATTACCAGTGATGTCTCATAGCCAGTCACGACTCAACAGTGCGTCGTGAGTCCAGACAATCTCCCGGGGATGAAGGACTTGCTTTGCTCTCCTGTAGATGCCCCCAGAGCAGTTTCTAGTGTCTGGCACATGGCAGAAGCCCAATAAATATATAAACTCTAATTAAACTGTATTTTATTTGTCCCCTGGGAAGGGGGGCCCTATCAAATCCCTTCAATAACATCTATTGAGCACTGACCTTAAGCAAGGCAACAGGACGGGCGTTTTATGTAGAGGATCTCATTTACTCCCCCTAAGAACTCCATCAGACAAACACTATTATCCCTACTTACCTGATGATCATTCAGGCTGAGCAAAGCAAAGTGACTTCCCACCCAGCTAATAAATGAATGAGCCAGGAGGCATTCAGCCATATATGACTTTAGGACTAAGCTTTTTCAACTGCTCTGCTATAAGCAAGAGAGAGTCTCTGCTTTCAAGGAGCATACAATCTAATATGAGGGAACAACATACACAAGGAACTAACTATGGTTCATGGCAGAGAACAGGAATGCCACCAGACAGACACAGAACTAGAGGAAAGAGGAGAATTCTGGAGGACAGGGAAGAGGACAGTGAGAGTTTGGTGGCAGAGGCAGCATTTGAGTCAGACCTTAAAAGGTGAGTGGGAATCCTGACTGATGGGCAACGTGAGGAAGACATTCCAGGTAGAGTGATGAACACACACAGTGAGGTGGAAGCAGAAAGCTCAAAGTGTTTTATGGGAAAGTCCAACAGTCCAATTTGGCCAGAGGACAGAACCTGGCAAATGAGAAGAGAGGAGGCATGCCGGGCAAGAGGATGGGATGGGTTGTGGATGTGGAGAAGAGCCCTGAGACCCAGGCTTAAGAAATATGGATATTTTTAGTGGAGAAAGAGAAGTCCTTTGGAGGTCTCCTGGGAGCTGGTGACATGGCTGTGTTTTGACAGCTACTCTGGTGGACTGGGTTAACAGGAGGAGATACTGGGGGTAGGAACACCAGTTAGGAAGCTATAGCAACGGCCTGGGTGACAGGCATTAAAAACTTGAACCGGGATGATGGCTTCAGGCATAGAGAGACTATGAGATCCTTGCAGAGGCAGAACCAAAGACGTAATCCTGCCTAAGTGGGATGAGCAGGGCAGAGGGGCAGATGATACCCCAGAAGGATGGTGATCTAACTGAGAGAGACAGGAGAATTCAGGTAGAACAGATGGACAGACAGAGATGTGGGACGCTTTGATGTTTGAATTACTGAGTTTAATTTGTTGGCGAGATATGCAGATGGAGGTGTCTCCTCAGGAGCAGGGGATCACAGAATCATGGATTACCAGGGGCAGGAGGGGAGCCGTCAAGTCCAATCACTACATTAATAAAGCAATCTCTATTCCAACCCCACCCCCAAAGTCTCACTAACCATGGAAGCCCAGGATAAATACCTGAGCTGGAGATGTGAATTAGAGGGTGAAATGGAGAAACAGAGTGATTCTCAGGGGGAGGGAAATGCGCGGAAATATGAGACAAAGGAAGGAGGTTCATATTATTCTCAGAATCCACCGAGGAGATGTGCTATGGTATCCTAATTCTGTATATACTCAAGCTGGACTCCAGGGAGATTAGAGAACTTGCTAGGGTCCTGTAGCTGGGAATCCAAATTAGGTTTGCCAAGTCCTTTTCTGCAGGAGACGTGAAGGACAGGGAAGCCTGGTTGCTGCATTCTATGGGGTCGCAAAGAGTCGGAGGACACGACTGAGCGACTGAACAACAACAAAGTCCTTTTCACTACACTTCAAACTTCCCATGAGGATCACGTCCTCGGGGAAGTCTACAGTTGGGTTAAAGAATCACATCCTGGAACGTCAGAATCAAAGAGACCTTAGGGATCATTCAACCTAACTTCTCATTTACAAATAGGGAAACTGAGGCCCAAAGAGGGAAACGACCAGCCTCGACTCCCAGACAGTCGTCAACTGTCCAACTCAAGCGGTCTGGGAGGAGGCGATGGCGACCACCCGCCCAGCCGCGGGAGGAGGGGGTTACTCTGCGAACGATGGGGGATCAAGGTGCAGGGGGAGTCGGGTTAGAGAGGACGGGGGAACGTGACGCTGAAGGGCCTGCAGAGTAGCGACGGCGAAACTCTCTCGACAGAGCTCGCAGGTCCCCGAACTGGTTGTGGGGGGTGGAGGGTGGGGGTTGGGAGGATCTGGAACTGGGGACCAACAGCCAGGAGGCTGAGGTGGGGCCTCCGCGGTGGGCGAGGCCCCGCCCGCCCCGCAATGTCTCCCGACCCCCTCTCGGGCCGGCCCTCCCCGCCCGGTTGCCCGCCGCACCCCGTGGCCTCACCTGCTCCCGAGGGGGCCGGAGCTAAGGCCTCAGCGAGCGCACCCCCGCCAGGGTTGTCAAGGAGCGAAACAAGAGTGTCTTAGCAACAGCGAGGAAGTCCTGCCCCCTCACCGGACGTTATGGGACTTTTACTTCCTATTGGTGAACCAAGATGTCAATCAACACTGAAGGGCCCTACAACGGAGATTGTACGGAAAGAAGCGTGGTTTACAGATTGAGGAGGCGTGGCTTCACTTATAGTTGTCTTAAGTGGGCCTGAGGAGTCGGGCATAAACAGAAGTTCTCATTTTGGAGAAATTTAGAAGAGCGGTATTATCTGGAGAGTTTCTTTTAGTCATTTGAAACAGCAAATGCAACTTGTTGGTGTCCTGACACTAATAGGCCACACTTACTGCAGAAAGCGAAGAACTGAAGAGCCTCTTGATGAAAGTGAAGGAGGAGAGTGAAAAAGTTGGCTTAAAACTAAACATTCAAAAACAAGCAGACAAACAAACAAAAAAAACCTAAACATTCAGAAAACTAAGATCATGGCATCTGGTCCCATAACTTCATAGCAAATAGATGGGGAAACAATGAAAACAGTGACAGACTTTATTTTCTTGGGCTCCAAAATCACTGCAGATGGTGACCGCAGTCATGAAATTAAAAGATGCTTGCTCCTTGGAAGAAAAGCTATGACAAACCTAGACAGCATATTAAAAAGCAGAGACATTACTTTGCCAGCAAAGGTCCGTCTAGTCAACACTATGTTTTTTCCAGTAGTCATGTATGGATGTGAGAGTTGGACTATAACAAAAACTGAGCGCCAAAGAATTGATGCTTTTGAACTGTGGTGTTGGAGAAGACTCTCGAGAGTCCCTTGGACAGCAAGGAGATCCACCCAGTCCATCCTAAAGGAAATCAGTCCTGAACATTCATTGGAAGGACTGATGCTAAAGCTGAAACTCCAATATTTTGGCCACCTGATACGAAGAACTGACTCATTTGAAAAGACCCTGATGCTGGGAAAGATTGAAGGCAGGAGGAGAAGGGTATGACAGAGGATGAGATGGTTGGATGGCATCACTGACTTGGTGGACATGAGTTTGAGTAAGCTCCAGGAGTTGGTGATGGACAAGGAAGCCTGGCGTGCTGCAGTCCATGGGGTTTCAAAGAGTTGGACACGACTGAGCGACTGAACTGAACTGAACAAAAGTCTAATATAAAGTGGCATCATGTAGGGCTTTTGCATGAGTATTGCACCTGGTTCTCTCCACAGTTCTTTTAAGTAATAGTATTCGTAACCACATCCATCTGAACTAAGGTTCAGAGAGGTTACATAGTTTGTAAAAGAAAAAATCAAGATTAAGTTCCTGGAGAAGGAACCCAGGGCTCTTGCACTGTGGCACACCCTCATAGAGCTGCCTCAACCTGGTCCGTAGGAGACACTGTAGCATCTGACTTAAAGATATAGTTGCCCAGAGCCTGCCTTTTCTTTCCCTTAGGAGAAATTAATCTGAATGTATTAGTACAATTAGGGAGAACGGAAAGGGGGGAAGAGAGAGAACCCTGCAGATTCAAGGTTTTGATTGGTGGATCAAAGGGTCAGTGAAGTACTTCATATTTTAAACATTTACCCTCCCATGATGGGTACTCTGGGTGGAACTCCACTTCACATTTATTGGCACTTGCTGGGAACTCAGCCCTAGCCAGGTTGATGATTCGCCCTCTCTGATGATTCAGAGAGGAATAAGATGCGGACTTTGGTCCCAGAGAAAGCATGGTCCAGTGTGGGGAAAGCCATGTCAACAAATAGACACAGAGTAATTCATTCTACCCGAGCTCTGATGGAGGTGTGGTCAAGGTCCTGGTTCTCTCCAGGAAGGGAGTAACTAACTCAAAGGAGGTGGTGTTTGTGTTGACTGAGTCTAAGGTGACTAGTAGGCTAATGAAGGTGGGAGAGCAGAGTTCACCGGGAACTTCTGGTGGCTCCAGGAGGCCTGGGTAGAGGATGGGGGGTAGTGAAGACTGTGGATGTGAAGATGCAGAGGGAAGTAGAGTTTTTTGTTTGTTTGTTTTTGGCTGCTCTGCACAGCTTGTGAGATCTTTGTTCCTCGACCGGGGATTGAACTCAGACCACAGTAGCAAAAGTGCTGAGTCCTAACTACTGCACTGCCAGGGAACTCTGGGAAGTAGGGTTTTGAATGCCGGTTCAGGGAGGTGAGGTGAGAGTGGGGGAAGTAGCTGCTGGAGGGTTGTAGGTAAGGCATAAACATGGGCAGATTTGGGTTTTGGACGATTCCTTGGATGGAGAAGATGGCAGACTGGATTTGGAATAGGTAGATGAAGATAGGTGCAGCAGGTTTAGTTTTGAGACTTGCAAGTTTGAGGTTCCCTAGGCCTTTGGTGACTCCCAGCTTGCCTCCCTGGTGTGTTCTGGGGTCCACAGAACATCTGACTCAGCCTCCAGATTCTCCCAATCCTCTTTGCCAAGTTCCTCCAGGAGATGGAAGGTGGCTTTGAGGGGGATGAAGCTCTTGCTTCCGCCTCTCATCCAAACTTCTCCCCAAAGGGGTCCACATTTTCTGTCTTCTCTTTCTCACCTCCCATTCATTCTTCAGCCCACTGCAATCTGGCTTCCACTCCCACTCTGCCACCAAAATTCTTTCTTCCATGGTTACCAGTGACCTCCTGAAGAGCAGAATACAATAGACCCTTGTAGTCTTTATCTTACGGGACCCATCCCCTCTGCAGGAGTAAAACTCTCAACTAAACTCATCTTCAGAGAAGGCTGCAGAGCCACCCAACTGATAATGATTCCATTGTCAATGTCCCTGTAGATTCTGATGGCTCCTGTGTTTCTCTCTCCAGATTAGGCTTGGAGTTATAGGCCTAAATATCCACCTCCCCCTTGGCTGTCTCCACCAGAATGTCCCACAAACCCCTCTATACTCAGTGTAAACTGAATCCATCACCTTCCTCCAAACTCCTCTCCTGCATCCCCACCTTGGTCAATGGCATCACCCCATCCCCAGTTGCCTTCATCAGAAATCAGGGCATCTGGGACTTCCCTGGTGGTCCAGTTGTCAAGAATTGTACGCCTACCAGTGCAGGGGACACAGGTTCAATCTCTGATGGGGGAACTAAGATCCTACATGCCTTGTGAGGCAACCAAGCCTGCCGGCCACAATTACTGAACTCACATGCTCTGGAGCGCCTGAGCTGCAACTGAGACCTGACATGGCCAAAAATAAATAAATATTAAAAAAAATAGAATAAAAAATAAATCAGGGAATCTTGTCCTTCTCCCTTCCCACGACCGTCACCCACCTGAAATCAATCACGAGCCTTCTGATTCCAACTCCTATGTCTTGCTTACAGCCCCTTCTAGGTGGCACTCCTCATAGACACAGCACCACCATCCCACCTGTATTTTTGCAACAACCTCTTAATAGGAATACCTGACGGCAGTCTTGCCCTTCTCTGATCCACCCTCCATAACACAGTCAGCATGATACTTCTAATGCCCAAATTTCACCACTGCATTTCTCTCTTTTTTTAAAAAAATTTATATTTATTAATTTTGGCTTCACCAGGTCTTAGTTGCAGCATGTAGACTCTAGTTCCCCGACGAGGGCTCAAACCCAGGTCCTCTGCACTGGGAGCTCAGAGTCTTAGCCACTGGACCACCAGGGAAGTCCCTTCCTTCCTCTCTTTAACAACTGTTTCCCTCCCTCCACAGTTGCCCATTGCCTACCAAATGACATCCAGATGCATGGCCTGGCATTTGAGGCTGGCCCTCACCATGGTGTGGGCACCTCCATCACCTTATGCTCAACCACCCTAGCTCTCATGGCTCTCCACACACTCCATGCCGTTCCTCACCTCCCTGCATCCTCTCTGCCCACATTCTGCCTCTACCCATTCCTCCTTTTGACTCTATTAGCCCATACACTTTTGGTCTTCTCTTGCACACATTGGGATCCTGTCACTTGCAACCAGAAGAGTCCTCTGTACTCCCATCTCGTCCAGGGCACGTGCCTATCACTGCTCTTCTCCACTGTTTTCTACTTGACTTTAATTCTCCGTCCTTCCCCGTGAGTTTCCCGAGAGCAAGGGCTTTGTCTTGTTCATCTCCGCATTGCTGTGTTTCACACAGGACCTAGCAGAGAGTAGGTGCTTAGTAAATGTTTCATAAATAGATGAGGTAGATAGGATCCTACCCTACTTCTTCAGACTCAGCTCACATCGATCCCCAAGATCCAGCCTATGTTCTAGCTGTACCCTTTCATGCACTGCCCCTGTTGTTTAGGATGGTTGATCGTGGACACCCTGGAATCAGTTAGCAATTGCATTGGCTGCAAGTCATAGTTAATGGAAAAATCATGATTTAAGATGACATATATTGTTATTTTTACAGTTCTGGAGTCAGGAGTCTGAAATGGGTCTCAATAGGCTAAAATCCAGGAGTCCCCAGGGTTGTTTTCCTTCCTGAGTCTCTGCAGAAGGCTATTTCTTTCCCTTTTCCAGTTTCTAGAGACTTCCTGCCTGCTGACAGAGACTCCTCAGCCTCTTTCATTTCTGAGGACCCCTATGATTACCTTGCACTCAACCAGATAATCCTCATTAATCTCTATCTCAAGGTCATCTGATTAGCAACATTAATTCTATCCACAGACTTATTTCTCTCTTCCACATGAGAACATAGTCACAGGTCCTAGGGGATCAGGATGTGGACATCTTTGGGGGAGGGGCATTATTTTACTTCCTATAGTCAGTATGGGTAAAATTTTCACACGTAATTGAAAAGAAAGTCTATTCTGTAGTTGCGCTGTTAGGTCAAGTCTGTTTACCATTTTGTTCATATGTTTTATCAGTTCAGTCTCTCAGTTGTGTCTGACTCTTTGCGACCCCATGGACTGTAGCATGCCAGGCCTCCCTGTCCATCAACAACTCTCAGAGCTTGTTCAAACTCCTGTCCATCGAGTCAATGATGCCATCCAACCATCTCATCCTGTCGTCTCCTTCTCCTCCTTTCCCAGCATCAGGGTCTTTTCAAATGAGTCAGTTCTTCGAATCAGGGGGCAAAAGTATTGGAGTTTCAGCCTCAGCATCAGCTTCAGCATCAGGACTGATTTTCTTTAGGATTGACTGGTTGGATCTCCTTGCTGTCCAAGGGACTCTCGGGAATCTTCTCCAATACCACAGTTCAAAAACGTCAATTTTTAAGCACTCAGCTTTCTTTATAGTCCAACTCTCACATCCTTACATGACTATTGGAAAAAACCATAGCTTTAACTAGACAGACCTTTGTTGGCAAAGTAATGTCTCTGCTTTTTAATATGCTGTCTAGGTTGGTAATAGCTTTTCTTCCAAGGAGCAAGCATCTTTTAATTTCATGACTGCGGTCACCATCTGCAGTGATTTTGGAGCCCAAGAAAATAAAGTCTGTCACTGTTTTCATTGTTTCCCCATCTATTTGCCATGAAGTTATGGGACCAGATGCCATGATCTTAGTTTTTTGAATGTTGAGCTTTAAGCCAACTTTTTCACTCTCCTCTTTCACTTTCATCAAGAGGCTTTTTAGTTCCTCTTCACTTTCTGCCATAAGGGTGGTGTCATCTGCATATCTGAGGTTATTTATATTTTTCCCAGCAATCTTGATTCCAGCTTGGACTTCATACTTACACTGAAATTTTTTTCTTCTGCTGGCCTTATAAATCATTTAGATATGTATGTTAAAATATCTCACTACAATTATGGATTTGTCAACTTTTCCTTTTATTTCTATCAGTTTTTACTTTATATAAATAACTATAAAGCTGTGTTGACACACACATGCAGTCTCTTCCTAAGAGACTGACTCTTTATCATCATGAAATGGACCTTCTATCTCTAGCTGTGCTTCTTGGCATTAAGTCTACTTTGAAGTAAGTATAGCCATGTCAGCGTTCTTTGTTCATTTATTTGTTTTTGGCTGAGCTCTGTGGCATGTGGGACTGAAGTTCCCTGACAAGGGCTGTAACCCAGACAGTCTGCATTGAAGCCCGGAGTCTTAAACACTGGACCTCCAGGAAAGTCCCTACACTACATTTCTTTGAATTAGTGTTTGCGTGGTACATATTTTTCTATCCTTTTAATTTCAACCTTTCATAGACTTACTTTAAAGTCCAATTTGACAATATTAATATTTTCATTGGAATATTTATCTTTTCACATTTAATATAATTAACCACTGACGTTAAATTTAGGTTTAAATCAATAACTTGACCATTTTCTACTTATCCCTCCCTTTCTGTGTTCCTTTTTCTTTCTTTCCTTTTCTGGTCTTCTTTGGATTTTTATTATTCTGTTTTTTTTTTCCTATAGTTAACTTGTTAGTTGCATATTTTTTTTACAATCTTTTTACTGATTACCCTAGGAGAATTCAATATTGATACTATGCTTGTTAAAGTCAAACATAAAATTAATACTATTTTCAGGACTGTGCAAGGATATTAGGATATTTTAGTTGCACTTACCCACTTTTTAATTCTGTTGCTACCATGTATTTTAAAGCTCACAGGACATAATTTTTTCCCAATCAATATTAGCTTAGATTTATCCACATGTTCCCCCTCTCGTTTGTTCTTCATTGGAATTTCCGTATTTCCTTTTCCTTTCCATTTTCCCCTTCTCCCTAAAGCGTTCTGTCCTTTAAGAGAAACTCTGTTGACAACAAAAAGCCTTGGTGATAAATATTCTGTTTTTTTGTGCATGTGTCTGAAAACATCTTTTTATCATCTTTCTTGTGGGATCTTAGTTCCTTGGCCAGTGATTGAACCCAAGCCCCAGCAGTGACAGCGCAGAGTCCTAACCACTGGACTGCCGGGGAATTCCCAATGTCATCTTCATTTTTGAAGGGTCTTCAATGAATGTGAAATTCTAGGGTGGCAATTACTTCCTTTCAGCATTTTATTGCCTTCCTTTGTTCATCCTTTCTCTTGAGAAGTTAGCTGTTGCTCTGGTCACTGCTCCTTGGAACATCATGTATGTTTTTTCTCTGGGACCTTTTAAGAATTTGTCTTTGATTTACAGCTGTTTCACTATCAAAGTCCCAGTTCCGGTTTTCTTTGTGTTTCTCACCCTCTAAGTTCCCTGAGATTCTATTTATTTATTTTGGCTGTGCCGGCTTTCTCTAGTTACGGTGAGTGGGAGGCCGTCTCTAGTTGCTGCGCAGGTTTGTCGTTGCAGCGGCTTCTCTTGTTGCAGAGGACGGGCTCTAGGGTGCGTGGCCTTGAGTAACTGGCGCAAAGGCTTAGCTGCCCCATGGCGTGTGGAATGTTCCTGCACTAGGGATGGAAACTGCGTACCTTGGAAACATTGTCTATTCAAATTTGATTTCTGCCCTATTTGCTCCCTCCCTTTCTGGAGCTCCTCATATTAGAGATTTTCATTATGTTCCCTATGAATCTTATGCTTTCCCCCCCTGTACTTTCTGTTCTTCCCCCTCAGTCTTCATTAAGGACTATTTCTTTTGAGATCTCTGATGGAGTGCACAATTCCTTCTTCAGCTGTGTTTGATCTGCTGTTAGACCTGTGTATTAAGCTCATAAGATCAGTTAATGTATCTTTCAGTTCTGGAGTTTTCATTTGATTATTTTTTAGTTTACAATTCTCTTTTGAAATTCTATTTGTTATCTGAATTCTTAGATATATTAACCATGATTATTTTCAAAGCCTGGGTCTCATAACTCCACTATATGAATCTCCTATAGAGATTTTTAAAAATTAGACTTTTAATTTTGAGACAATTATAGATTCACATTAAATTGTAAGAAATAATAGAGAGAGCTTATGTTCCCTTTCTAGTTACCATTAGTGGTAACATCTTGCAAAGCTATAATACAGTTTTATTACCAAGATACATTGATACAATATTATTTCAATTTCTTCAGCTTTCCTTGTACTCATGTGGATGTGTGTGGATGTGTGCATACGTGTCTGTCTTGAATATAGCCTATTTATTTACTTCCATGCAATTTTATCACATGTGTAGGGCTATTAGCCCTTAAAAATTTTTTTTTCACTCTTGATTTCCAGTCATTCAGTTTTGTCCCTAGGTATGTCTGATCATTTCTTATGGACTGCCAAACCTCGTGTGGCAAAAATACATGAGTTTGGATGATGCTATCTTCCTCCAGAGAGAATTTACTAGCTGGAAAGGAAGAAACGCCCCTTGGAGACCTCTGACCATGAATGTAAAATGAGAGTCAGCACACATCAGAACCCTGTGCTTTTCCACATCAGCATTCAGATGTGCAGGTGCTGGCAGGAAGCAGGTAGACAGCGGGATTTAACCGTGGTTGGATGGTGCCAGCTGAGTGGGACAGAGGGAAAGAGGGTGTGGTAAGTAAATTGGTGGAAGAGAGGATAAACAAAGCAAATCTGCCTGCAGCTTCATTTTGCTCAGCACTAAGTAATGAAAAGCAATGTTTTAAAACAAATCTGGATTCGTTCTGGAGTAGAATGCAGAAAGCACAGGAGTTTTTCAGGTTACTCAGTGGACTTCAAACATGGTTTTCCTGTTTGAAGTGCTGCTTCCAGCTATACCCGTTGCTTCATGGGGGTGAACTCCTCTTATTGGAAGTTTGGGAAACTTTGGAAAAGCCTGAGAAGGCTGTTCTGCTGGTGTGACTTCCTGTAACTCCAGACTGGCCCCCTGGCATTTCCCAGGGGCCATCTGAGGACAAGGTCTAACTAGGAGCAGTGACAATAGTGATGGGGCAGGAGGGTGGAGGCTGCGCCCCTGCACTGGTCTGCACAGAGAGGGCTGGGGCCCAGGTCAGGACCTCTTGGGGTGGGCTGAGCCCTGGAGGGGTGGCTGGGGGTAGCAGACCTTGACGCTGAGAGTCAGTCTAGTCTCTGATGCGAGTCACAGGAGTCCAGGTAGACCGTGAGGAGGGGACAGGTTGAAATACAACAGGGCTCCTCCCACTCCACCACCCCATCTCCCCAGGAGCCCCAAGGGATGCTCTGGGGACCCAGGAAAGTAATTCAGGCAGATTGGGTCTCAGGGAACAAGTCAGGAACCTGGGATCCCATAACTGGGGCACGAGGTGGGGATGAGGTGTTAGGAATGAGGCCAAAGCCCAGTTATCAGAACTGGGACACTTTCCATGTGGGACCCGTGTTCTTTACATTCTTCCTGCAGAAATCCTGGAAACAGGGGTGTGTCTCCCCTGGGACCTGGCAGAGCCTGTCAGGTTAGGGGGGCACAGGTGGGGCTGGGTGAGGCTTTGGCATAGTGAGGTGGCACCCCCTCTGTCTTTGCCTACTGCCCTGCTCCAAGTAGTAGCCACTTCATTCCTGCCCAGCACCCCCAGGGTAGCCCCACCTTTGCAAGAAGAGCCTCAGAGTAAACATCACGTTTATTTTGGACATTCAAATTTACAAAAACAAAAAGTAACAAAAACCATAACATAGCATACACACACGCGCGCGCGCACACACACATACACACACATGTTGCATCTCATGTCACTTTATGTACAAAATCAGGCGGGGTGGGGGAGGCAGGTTGCCAGTAGGATGCACTAATTTCACAGTGTCTGACAGCTTGACATGCTCATTCATTGCTCAGCCTGGGCCCACATGAGCCCCTCCCCAACCCAGCAGGGTCAGGGGCCACGGGGTGGGGTTTGGAGTGGCAGGCAGTTGGGACAAAGATGGTGAAGAGAATGATTCCATCTTTTGGGGAGGGGGGAGCAGTGTCCCTTCCCCAGTTTGCTCAGAGCAAGGATGCTGGGAAACATAGTAAAGAGGGGATCCATTTCAGGGGGGCTAGGACCACTGCATCATGGAGTGAGCACTGAATACAGAATCAGAAAGCTGGGCTCAGGTCTCCCAGTGTCCCAGCTGGGCGGCCACAAAGACTGCTCATCCTCCCTGGGCCCTGGCATCTTCATCTGTAAAAAGAGGGCTTCAGAGCCCTTCCTGTCCACACCTGTGGTCCCAGGTCTTGCACAGATGTGGCAAGGTGATCGGCCTCTTGGGATGTTGGTTAAGGGGTGCCATGTGCCACAAGGTGGGAAAATCTGGCAGATAAGAGCTCTGAAGCACCTGGTGCAGGGCTGGGCCCAAAGCAGGGGTTTGGGAAGGGGCAGCTCTCTCCCCTTTGCAGCCTGGGACTCTTGGGAGACACCCAGCTTCCTCTCCCTTTTCAGCTCTCCTGGAAACTCCAGCCAATGAGAGAAGGGCTAGGCTGTGAGCACCCCGCACAGGGACAAGCTCCCTGAAGGGGCTGAGAACCCTCCCTTGGCCTCACCCAAGGGGACCCTGGCCCAGGGGCCAGTCCACCCCTCACCTTTGTGTTCCTCTGGGTCAGGGTGAACAGGCTCAGGAGCAGTGGATGGCCAAATCCCACTCCACAGGCAATGGCAGCACCTGTCCCCTCAGGCTGAAGGGTGGGCCTTGGATGTCACCAACTTTGAACTCTGGGTTCCATCACTTGTGGGCTGATTGACAATGGGCAGGTTACTTAACTTCTCTGGGTCTCCATTTCTCTACTTGTACAATGGGGCTGAGAACAGTCCTACTTAGAACTGTTGTGAGGGTGAATGAGTTGATCCCTGTGAGGTGCCCAGCATGGCAAGTTTACAAGGGTGTAACAGACATGGTTCCAGCCTCATTTTCAGCTGGGAGTAGCTCGAGGACATAGCTGAGCACCTCTGCTCCTCCCCATCTTTTTGGCATGCCCGGGAGTAGCTGAAGATCAAAGCTGGAGTCCAAACAACAGGCATTCAGCAAAGAAGGATAATCAGTAGACGGAGGAGTGGGGACTTGGGACATTCATCATTCTGGAATGGGAATAGGGACCCAGGCCACTCACCAATGGCCCAGACTCAGAGCCTACACGACAACATCTCTGGTTTTGTTCCTGTTCCCTCTGGAGGGCTGACCAGGGTGATTCAACACAGGTCAGAAGTTTCACGATCACCATGACAAAGCATAAAGGACTTGGGATGATGTTTCTGGGTGGGCTCGAGTGACCAAACAAGTTCTATCACCTCCTTCCTAAGATTCTTTCTTTCCCTCCAAGGCCTCCACAAAAGCTGCTCCCTCAAAGACAATAACAGAAACCCAATAAAGCCCAGTGTTCCTGAAATCTAAGTACCAAATTTCACCATCACCCCAGCAACAGCGTATGTCATTATGAGATGCTTGACCCAGCACTGGGGCCGATGTCATTGGCTGTTACCAGGGCAACTAGATCTCGGCAGGTTCTGGCTAAAGCGCGCCATCCCTCCTTCTAGGGGGAGTTGGGCTGGAAGTGCTGAATGGTCTATTTGCACTCTTGAAATGGAAACGAGGATCCGGGGGCTGGAAGCAACAAGTCTAGGAAAAGCCTCCATGGCCCTGCGCCCCACAGTCTGTAGCTCAGGCATCATGCCTCAGGCTAAGTGGATGTGGGGAGCAGAGACAGGGAACCAAAGGAACAAAAAGCCACCAGTGCCCATCTGACTTAAGTAACCAACAGCTGTCCAGACACCCGGTAGGTGAGTGGGGAGGGACCCCAGTGTTCTCAGCTCTCCATTCCTGCCAGAGTGCCTGGAGATCACACCTCTCCCACCCTACCTTCCAGGGATCAGGGGTGGGAATGCCAAGATGTCTGTATGTTTCATACAGGAAAGTGGCCCAGGGTTGGAAAGCATTGTTGGAATGTTGGAAAGCATTCTGACCCCTCAAATGTCAATCCTCTTAGGTTTAGGCTGGACTCAAAAGACTCTCACGGGCAAGAAGTATGGTGTGGGGGAAAGAGCACTGGGTTCTAGTCCTGGCTCGGCTCCATTGAGCTGTGTGACCCTGTGCAAGTCACTTGCCCTCTCTGAGCTCCTCCTCATATGAGCAATAAGAGGTCAGACTGGGCGGCTTTTCTCAGATTTTGATATTCTTCCATTGTCTTGGGGGAGCCAGTGGGGACTCAAGGGTAGGGCCCAGGTAAGCCACCAGCCCTTTGAAACACTCAGATGGGCAAGGGTGCCAGGCTGGGGGTGATCCAGAAGAGCTGACCTTAACAATCTGTGTATGAGGTTGGTCTGCTTTGACCCTTGCCCCTTGCCCTTGACTCTCTGGAGCCAGCTGCTGACCCTGACCTGTGCCTAGCCAGATCCCATCTGCTGCCCAGCCCCAGGGCCTGCCCCTGCTATGCTCCTTGACCCCTAGGTAAGTTCTCAGGCTTGTCCCACCCTATCCACCTGGAATCATAGACCATCCCACTTTTGATCTGGAGAGCTCTCAGAAATGACCAAAGCTCGCAAATGAGGACAGCCAGCCAGGAGAGGACAGGGACTGACAGCAGACTACACAGTAGGCTGGCAGCAGAGAAGACCAGGAACCAGGGGCGCCTTCTCATCCAGAGCCCTGCACACCGCTCCATGCTTCTCCCTGCCCTCTCCGCTTCTTTCTTCCCCAAAGGCTGCAGGGACATGCAGAGCGGGTCGGTACTGTGGCTCTGCCAGAGCCTGGGTCTCCTGGGGCACATGCCTCTGTCCCACGCTGTCCCCTCTGTCCCACGCTGTCCCCTCTGTCCCACGCTGTCCCCTCTGTCCCACGCTGTCCCCAGCCCAGGCTGAAGTGGTCCAGGCCTTGTTCTGGTCACAGAAGGGGCAAGATGACCATACCAGTGGACGCAGCCATGGGTGGGCCTCCTGCGATCTTGGTCCCCAACCCTTCAGGCTGGAGCTGGGAAGGGAATGTCCTGGAAATTGAGGTGGGGCTGGGCCAGGCATGGAACCAACATTCAAAGCAACCATTCAGCACACAAAGAAACAAGGAAAGAGGAGGAAGAAAGGGTGCAGGTGGGGGCGGGGATTGGGGGGGAGAAGCTACATCAAGATTTCCCCTGCCCGTGACTGGCAGCTGGTAGAAAGATGGAAGCGGGTGAGTCTGAGTCTCCTGTGTGGTTCTGTCATTTCCTCTCAGCTGGGGGACAGCTCCACAGCCTGTGATGGCCTTGAAGAGGAAGGGGGCACACCTGCCTCATGGAAGAAAGGGGACAGATAACCACCTCTGCCACTGAGACAGTGAGCCCTTTGCCCATACACAGCCCCATGGATGGTGCTATGAGATCAGTGGAATCAACTGTGGTTGATGGGTGAGGGGACACAGGATGAGACGGCTCCACTCTAACGCCAGTGGTGGCGGAAGAGCCATGGGCACTGCGATGCACTCCCTGCCAGGCCCTGGACTCACCCCAGGCTTGACCTCTTGACTCAAGCTGCTTGTCCCCATTCAAGTGGGATCAGAGGACAGACATCAAGGGCAGGGCGTTCTGGAGGTGTGGGTACAGGTGGGGGAAATGGGAGGCATGGCAAAACAGGAGGAGTGGGGTGAAAAAGGAGACCACTGCGTGTGTGAGTAGGCTAAGGAGGGAATGCTCTCCTGCCCCGGAAGTTCCCCGAATTGGCAGGCAAGGGAGGGGCTCCCCCACGAGGTGGCCCCTCATGCCTTGGCCCTGCCCTTGCAGACATCAAAGGCGGCCTTCGTTGCACCCCCAAAGGCCTCCACTAGCTTGTCCTCCCATGGGAGAATGTTGCCCAGCAGTGGCCCCGTACAGTTGGCAATGCCCAGGACTTGGGCTGGTGTCAGGGCGTGGTCCCAGAGGTTAAACTGGGCAATGTCACCCACGAAGGCCTGGGTGGCATCAAACCGGCCGCCTAGGGTATCCTGGACCAAAAGAGCAGAAAGAAACAAGAAAGACATGGAGTGAGGGAGCAGAAAAGATAAGTAGGTGCTCAGAAAGTCAAAACTCTGTCCCTGCTGAAGCCCCGCCCCCTCCAGGTTCTAGCCCCGCCCCAAGGTTCACTCAGTCTGCCTATCTGCAGAATGGCTGGGTCAGACTGAGCGCTCACTTCTGTGCTCTCAGGGACACTCCGCCTACCCCTCCTCCTGAGGCGCCCTTGGTGGGTGGGATATCTAGCTGCATCCCACCCTGATCCTTACCTGCTCCTGGCCCAGGATAAGGATCCCATGAGGCTTGATGGGGTGCCAGGCAGCCAGGTTCTCACCAGAGCCCCGCAGGTCCCCATCCTGGTAGGCAGACCACAGGCCATCCCTGGTGGTCCAGGCGATGCAGATGTGGTGCCAGCCATTGTCCTTCAGGCTCAGGGGTAGCTGGGCCACCTGGAAACAGGTCCCCCAGCCCTGGGTCAGAGGTGCCACAAGCCCCAAGGCTGGAGCAGTGGGATGAGGGATGGGGAGACCAGTGTCCCTCCTTCCAGGGGCTGACCCAAGATCTGACCCTCCCTATCCTCCCAGCCCAGTGTCTTTCCACAATGTAGCAATATCATCAGGCACTTCACTCAGATCACAAGGGATTACTCAGTATTGGTTTTCGGTTGTTTCTAGGTAGTTTATTCACTCTGACAGGCCTGTAAGGTCATGCAGGGTGGGAGTTGTATCTCACAAGCCTCCCTTCCCTGAATAGCTCACATAGTGCCCGGCACACAGCTGGGATCAAGAAGTGCTGGAATGATGGAACAAGCCTTGGACTCAGAGGCCAAGCGCTGCCAATCAACACCCTGTGGGACCCTGGGGAGGTTGCTCTTTCCCCCCTGGGCCTCAGTCTCATCCATAAAGTCAGGGGCTTGGGCAAAGGATGGCAAATATGCAGCCACCTCTGCCTCCTACTCCACCCAAGGCAGACATGGCTAATCAATCATGAGCCTAGACTCAACCTCGGAATCTTTCTCATCACAGTGCTCTTGGAAGGCACTGCTGATTGATTGGAGTTGGCCTGTGAGATGAAAGGTACTTGCTGCTTGTGGATTTGGGGCTCTCAAAGGGCTCTTTCATCTCCTAGTTCTCTGAGATCACAATTTATTACAATATTCTCTGAGGCCTACTTGATGCCAGGCCTTGTTCTGGACACCGGGGGATATGGATCCAGTCCTAAAATGAGCTGAGTCTGCACAGGAGGGGAGGACTTCAGGGACAATATCACAAGACAGAGTAACGTAGGGGCCATGTGGGAGACGCAGAGGCCGTGAAGGCCCAGAGGCAGAGAGGAGTGTGGGAACAGAAGATGTGAAATCCAAACACATCTGGAAGTATAATGAACTCTGGAAATTCCACTGTAAGGCCCCCCAACCAAGGTGGGGGGCGGGTGGTCGGTTTGCACAGCAGGGGCAAAGGATTAGAGACTGGAATAAAAGGAGAACTGTGAGTAGCTTGTGAGGCTGGTACTCAAAAGGCACCAGAATTTCAGGAAATTGGGTTGCCTTGTGCCCTGTCCAGGGTGCTGAATTCCTTCTATTATACTAGAACCGACTGCTACCATGGGCAGAGCCAAGGATGGCAGCCAGGGGGGTTATGATGGGGAACTGGGTAGCACGATCTAGATGTCACCCAGCTACCCTCTGATGGACTTAGAGGGTAAGTGTGTACTGGGCCACAAGGGAAATTCACTGTCCTGTGAGCTTATCTCTTTCCTCCTCCTCCAGGACACCCATGAAAGGCACCCCCTGCTGAGCAGGGTTCTGCTGGGTGTCAGCCACTCCCAGCAGCTCTATGTGGCTGTGGGCTGGTCACAAGTGGGTGCAGTATATGTTCTCTGCATTTCCCAGGGCATCTCAAAAGACAAGCATGCCATCAAGACCCAAAGCAATATGTCAGGCTGGGGAAGATATCTGCGGGGAATGGCATGATAAGATGCTCACCTTGCTTCCCCCTTAACCACCATGCCCCTGCTACATCACTCCCCCTGTCTCCCCAGCTTGTCCTGCCCTGTCCACTCCTGGGAGAGTGGTGATGGGGTGGGAGTCCTGGGCATGGGGAAGATCAGTGACCCAAGAGCAGAACAGTGGAACCCAAGACCCCCAAATCACATCATCACCCTTTCACCAGCTTTGTGGTCAGGATGCATTATTTGCCTTCACTGAATCTCAGCTTTTCCATCTGAAAAATGGTGATAATAGGGTGTCTACTTCCTGGGGCTGTTGGGTCAAGGATGATAATATGGGTAAAATACTAGCACGGGACTTGGAATAATAAAAATGGGGCACATTTATCAAAGTTTGTTAAATGCCAGGTTCTGCTCAAAGCCCTTTACATGTATTTAAGCCATTTAATTCTTACCATAACTATGTACAGTTGAGGTTATTATTATTCTTGCTTTACAGATGAGCAAACTGAGGCACAGGGAGGGTAAGTGACTAGTCGAAGGTCACACAGTGGGTTAGTGGCAGAACGAGGATTCAAATCCAGCATTCAGGCCAGAGCTTGACCATGGCACAAGCCTACTCGCCACGTGAGGGGAGGGGCATGGGGCTGACTGCAGGGGGGAGGGGGACAAGGAGTCCACGAGCACTTCTGCCCTTCCTTCCACCTCCCTCCCCAGAGAGGTCCTAGGACCTCATTTGCTTCTCTCTTCATTTAGGAGAATGAGCAGGGCCCTGGGGGCCCTATAGGTACCCTGCTGTAGGAAGCACTTCCAGTCCTGCGCCCACAGTCAGGTTGCTGGGGAAGTCTCTTAATCTCTGTGATCCTCACATGCTCCTCTGTAAACGGCACACCACTGACAGCCTCTCTTGGATAGGAGCTCTTATCCTATCAGCCCCAGGTCTGGCTTATCTTGAATTCCCAGAACCCAGCCTGGCATGGGTTCGTCCATCTTGGAGGCATTTCACGCGTGCTGATTCTGCTGAGCAGGAGGATGGAAACGGCCTGCCCGTCTGGGACTAGCGCAGTGCAAATGCTCCCGGAAGGGTCCCCCCTGCCTCATCCCGATCCCTCCGGCTCAGCCCCGCCCGCGCTCACCTTGTCATTGATCAGCAGCTCCATGGGGTCGTGGCCCGCCTCCAGCAGCACAACCTCGTTGGCCTGCCCGGGAACCGAATAGGAGAAGGGGGTGCCCTGGCCAATGCCGCCAGACCTGGAGCGCAGCCACATGCAGACGGTGAAGGCGTAGAGCTCGGGCAGTGCCTTCCGCACGCGGGCGTACATGTAGTTGTTGCGGACGGGAATGCTGATCTTGAAGGCATCTGGGGGACTGTAGGCTGAGGACCCTGAGCGGGGTGAGCAAGGTGAATACGGTGGGGGTCAGCGGACACGGATGGGGGTGGTGGGCAGGTCATACTCCAGGATGAGGGCGACTAGCCCCCTGGTAACCTCACCTTGTCTATAAGCCTCAAGGGCGGTTCTCACCAAGTTTAAAAGATGAAAGCTCCCTGAGAGTTCATGAGTTCTAAACTCCTATTTTTCAGATGAGGAAAATGAGGCCTGGGGAGAGGAAGTGAACTTTCAAGGTCACGGAGCAAGCCGGTGACAGCTGTGGACTGAGGAGCCAGGTGTCCTCATGCTCACACCTATACAATGTCCAACATGTCATGATTTTTTGACCCTTGTGGTGCCAGGCCCAGGTGTTAAACAAATGACAAAATTCTGATGGCAAAGGTACTCTTGAGGGTGGTTAAGAGCATGGACTTTAGAGTCAGACCTGATTTAAGGTCTAGATTCACCACTTACTGGCTGTGTGACCTTGGGCAAGTCACTTGAGCTCTCTGAGCCTTATTTCCCTTATTTATTTATTTATAAATATTTTATACTCTTATTTATAAATATAATAATTTTAATAATTATAATAAAACAAATATGAATATATATATTTATAAATTTTATTTATTTATTTATAGCATTATTTATTATTAGGGAATAATACACAGAACCACCCCTGTATGGTCTGTGAAGAGTAAACCAGCTGACATATCAATTAGTTAGCCCACTCCCAGAATATAGTGGGTGAAAATGTGCCAGAAAATGCTAACTGGTAATGGTAACGAAACACCCCAATCATTCTTTTTGTTTCACAGCCTCTTCCCCACCACCCTATTTAGCTTTAACCTCTGGGAAACTTTTTCTGAGTGAATCTGCCACCTTGAGGACCATCCAAGGACCAAGGATGCCCTCACCCACCATGCCTTCTGTGGGGCCTAGGACCCACCATGCTCCAGTTCGGCTACACGGTCCTGCAGGGCATCCAGCTCCTTCTCCACCTCCTGTCGCTGCTGCTGGCTGCTGTGACCGAGGGCCACACGTTCCTTCTCCAGCGCCAGCACCTTGGCCAGCAACTGCCCCTCCAGCTCGTCCATCTTGGAGTGCAGGGTGGTGGGCATCACAGGCGCAGGGGCTGGGGCGGCCGAGAGGTTCACCCGGGCTGGGAGCTCTTGCTGCTCATGGACAGAGAAAGGGACCTTCGAAGTCAGTCAGGAGGAGGATGGAAGGAGACAAAGTCCCAGAGATGCCCACTGCCCCTGCTTGAGTGACCCCCGTTGAGCCTCAGCTTCCCCATATGTATAATGGGATGGCAATGCCTGCTTCAGGCAGTGAATGTGCACTGGGGGTCCAACAGCAGGCTGGCTCCTGTCCTCAGGACATCTCAGCCTCTGGGGGCCAGCAGTGGAGAGCTGCAAAAGTCCCCCAGAGGGCCCGATGTGCAGTTGGGGTTGAAAGCCACTGCTGAGCCCTTCATCACGGGAAGGCTTCACCCTGATGGGTCCGTGAAGAGGTGGGCTGTCCTGATCATCACTTATTTACATGCCAAACTTTTCCCAGATGGTGCAAGACTCTGTGTGGGTGCCGGGCAGACCCAGGGGCACAAACCAGGGGCACTGGGATAGGGCTCCAGTGCTGCTGTGATGGGTGGTTAAGATAGCAGACTCCAGAGGCAGGCAGCCCAGGACTCAAATCCAGCTTGAGAACCAATCTGCTGTGAGGCTTGAGGCAAATGCACCCATCTCTCTGAACCCTTGCTTCCTCTCTGGCAATAGCACAACTGTAACTATTTAAAGGGTTGTGGGGATGATTAGGTGGTAAATGCCTGTGAACAGCGCCTGTCTACTCTGCTGTCTAGAGCAGGGTGTTCGAAGGTGGTCTCAGACACCCCCTCCCACCCAGGATGAGGATAAAGTGTCTTAGAGTCCTCCTTTGGTCTGTCTTAAGACCCCCACGGGAAGGAGAATTGGGACAGAAGGCAGGGGGTCTTTCCTTTCCCCTCCCCTGCTGGAGGAAACCCCTTCTAGGGTAGAGGAAGGCAGCTGAGGCCACAAGTCCTGATTCTGGGAGGGGACAGTCTCTGGTAGACACGTCATGGGAAGATGAGTAGGAAATGAATAATTCATTGAGCTTCTAGGAGCCAAATTAGACCAGTTCTGCCTGCTCTCCCCTTCTCCATGCTCCCTACTGACAGCCTGATGCTTCCTCACTGTCCCGGGGCTCTGCTGGTTCCCATTTCACCTGCCCTGGGCCCCGAACACAGGCTGAGCCCCAGATCTGAGCTCATTGAATTCTCACGATTCCTTCACCGAGCAAATATTCACTGAGCACCTACTGTGGGCCAAACAGAAAACCAAGAGCACAACCACGCATTCCTGAGCACCCTGTGCCTACAGGGATGGCCCACAGCTTAGGGGCAAGCACACGGGACCCCTCTCAGCTTCACTGGCCCAGCCCTGACCTCGTCAGTCATTTGCTGTGTGACACTGGGCAAGTCCCTTAACCTCTCTGAGCTCTTTTTTTTTTTTCTCGCTGTGATGAGAGGATAAATGTGTCCCCTGCTTCAAAGTGCTGGGGGTGGAGAGGGCAGTGCAGGCAACGGGTCACTGCCACACTCAGCAGCAGAGAGAAGGGAGCTGCCACTGCAGACAGTGACGGGACCAGGCTCTGGGTTCCGCCGCTGCACCCTGAGAGCGGGGGCAGGTGGGTTCATCTCTCTGGGGTCATTTCTCCTCCTCTATAAAGTGGGGGCTTGGAACGTTGGACTTGCAGGCCTGTGGTCAGGATCAAAAGATGGTGCATAGCGGGAGCTCCAGCTTGAGCCGGTGTGGCCACCTGTATCCCCCACGGTGTCCCACGTGCGAGGGCACAGCCATCCACCTATGCAGACATCTGCTTGGTCCACCAGGTGGGGAGCCCAGGGGCATGGATGGATGAACTGCTCAGTACACATGGCCCTACCTTATTACACGAATCTTCACTGTCCACTATCTGGAGGGCTCCTTGGAATTCCCCAGGTGCCCACGAATCCTGACTCTGGTGCTGACTAAACACAAAGCTTCAGTTTCCCCTTCTGTAAAATAGGGACAACCGGCCCCACTCTGCCCATCCGCAAGACAGATGTGGGAATGAAACAGTGGAAGTAACAAGTCCTTGTGGACCGTAAAAGCAGAAGGCATGGGACTTCCCTGGCAGTCCAGTGGTCTAAGACCCCATGCTTCCACTTCAGGGGGCCTGGGCTTGATCCCTGGTCAGGGAATGAAGAGCCTGTACACTGTGCGGTGTGGCCAAAGAGAAAGCAATGCAAACTGTGAGGCCTGAATACATCAAGTGACGGCGAGCTTGCTACCTCCAGAATCTTTCCTTGACCACAGACAGCTCATGGAGCGACAGGGCCAGCCACCCACTGCATCTGAGGCAGTGGGACTTCCAGGAAACCTTAGGCTGAGGCAATTACCTCACGAAGTGCCATCTACATCAGCACTGGAAGGGCCGGGGCCAGGTCTCCTAGAATGGGCCCCCTTCTAGCCTCACTGACCCTCTATCCACTGGGCCTACCTGGGCATTTCTGAAGGAGAGTGCGCCAGGCCCCCCCCTTGGCACTTTCCAGGTATTTATTCATGAATCCTCATAGCCACTCATTTTGGTTGGCACTCTTAGTGCCCCCATTTCACAGATGGGGAAACCGAGGCAGAAGTCCTTTTGAGGGGCTGAGCAAAGCTGACTCCTCTGGAGCCGAAGCCTTCTCTCTCCTGCAAAGTGTCCTCCTCCCTCAGAGGGAGAAAGACCCGCCAGGAAGGAACAAGGACGTCAAGTGCTATTTACACAGACGCCGTTGCGAGGAGGCACGGCACAGGCGGAGGGAGGTGGGCACACAAGCTGTCCTTTTGTCAGAGCCGCCAGCTCTGCCACCAGCAGGAAGGCCAGGGAGGAGGTGGGCTCACCAGATCCCGGGTGCCCCCTCCCCACCCCGATGTCTGCATCAGAAGAACATGACTCCCCCCACTTACCCATCTGTTGCAGGCACAGGCTGTGATGCGTGGGCTCTGGGCCTGACGCCAAGTGGGCCCCCAGCCCAAGATGGTGGGGAGACGACGCCATCACCCCACGCGGGTCCTGATGGGGGCTTGAAACCCACACTTGTCGTGCTTGGAGTCCGGGGTGGGGTTTGGTGGAAGTATGTGGGGCCTGGAGCCAGAGCCCCGGGTTCCGGTCCAACTCAGCTAACGTGCTGGGCTCATTAGCACTCGGTAACAAGATGCTAACAGAGGCAGCTGTCCTCACTGCCGCGCACAGCCTGCCAAGTCCTGCACTCCGGAAGTACTGTGCAAACATTCCGCAAGCCCTCTCAACTATCTGGGGAATTAAGGAGCTCTGCTTTTCAGATGAGAGAGCAGAGGCTCAGAGAGGTGAAGTCATCTGCCTGAGGTCACACACTGCCCAGTCGCAGAGCCAGGACCCCAGTTTAGCCCCTTCTGACTCCAGAACCTCTTCTTCTTTGGTCTTGCCCTGACAGTCTGGGTCTCAGTTTGTCGATCTGCCAAATGGGTACAGTGCCAGCTGTCCTGCCTGCCTCAAGGGCCGGCAGAAGAGGTTTCAGGGGCCGTGAGAAGGCTGGGACGATCTGGCAGGTGGTGTCAGACCCTGGGGTGGGGCAGCTTCGCAGAGGGGGTCGGACAGAGGGACCTGCCTAAGTGGGGGAGCTCTGGGGCTGGGAGGGTGGGGGGAGACCTTGCCACCTTGTCCCCATGTGGGGTCTGCTCCTTCCCTATGAGGGCAGAGGGAAGGCGCTGGTTTTCACAGTCAAGGCTCCACCCTCTGCACAGTTCCCCTCCGCGCATACAGCACAGGGCCCAGCTCCAGGGGCAGTAGGGCAGAGAGCAGGCTTGGTGGCTGTGGTGTGGGTCAGGCCACCTGCCTCCCACATGGGCTTATCCCCTAAGTCCTGTGTGAGTCTGCCCCAGCTCACACCTAGGCTCCATCAGCCCAGTGACCTTGTTATGGAAAGCCTCCCTGCCTCAGTTTCCTCATCAGCAAAAAGGGTACAAAAATAACAGCTCATAGCCTGCAGTGAGAAATGTTAACAGATATAATGCCCTTCAAGTTGGCAAATGACGGGCTATGTGTCAGCTGTCATGATTATTACTAACACTCCTTAAACATCTTTGAAGGAGCCCATCCTCCTCCATCTCCAACCATAAATGTTTTTGTTTAATCATTATATTGAGAAAACAAGCAAGTTACAGAAGAACAGTTGGATATCATTTATACAAAAGTGCAAAGATTCAAAGCTAGATCGTGTATTTTATAAAAAGCATACAGAAATGCATGGAGTGATAAATACAAGTTCAGGACAGCGGTGACCCTCTCTTGGGGCTGGGACAGGGGAGGCCCTCAGGGACATCAGGCGGTTGCAACTGTTCTGGGTCTTGAGCATCAGTGGGGACTTGGATGGTAGTCTTTACACTTTTGCCTATGTCTTGTTTTAAAAAGTTGTTTTGGCTGTGCTGTGTATGGTGTGGTTGTATCTTAATTCCCCAACCAGGGATTGAAGCCACACCCCCTGCCTTGGAAGGCAGATTCTCAACCACTGGACTGGCCAGAGAAGTCCCCAGTAATTTTCTTTTAAAAAATGGGGGGAAAGCTCCAAAAGCAGAGTCTTGAGGGTAGAATCTAGCTCTGGATCTTAACCCCAGCCCAGACCACCATCCCGAGGCTCCTACTCTGGCCTTTCTCCACACAGCAGCCAGAGAGGCAGGCAGCTCAATACAGATCCAACCACGCTGCTTACACCCTTCAGTAGCCCTCCTCTCCCACCATCAGTACCCTGCCCCTCTACTCTCAGCCCTTACTACACACCGCGAGAGGCTACCCTTCATTCCAACTAAAAGGCCCAGCTGTCCCCAACTCCCTCTCACTGCTGGGCCTCCACACATGCTGTTCCTTCTGCCAAGAACACTCTTCCCACCCCCATTCCACCTCCTCTGGCCAGTACCTCCTCACCCTCACCAGATGGCAGCTTCCCTGACGCCTCAGCCAAGATGCTCCAAAGGGAGAGGGAACAAGGGTATCTCTGGAGGGACTGCAAGTCCTCACTCCATCCCTTCATTCATTCATTTGTCACCATGTGCTGGGGCAACATGATGCATAGGTACCAGCATGACTCTCAGGTCAGACAAGGCTTCAGTCATTCCCAGGCTCCCCACTTACTAGATGTGTGGCCCTGGGCAAGCTATTCAACTCCTCTGACCCTCAGTTTCCTCAACTGTAAAATGGGAATAATAATATCTACATCTTAGGATATATGTAATGACAAAAATGAAAAAATACATAAAGCCTGGCATATAAAAATGGCTGATAGGGAGTCATAACCATTATTATTACTTACTATTATTGAGAGGCAGGAGAGCATGAAAGTGAAAAAAGTGTTAGCTGTTCAGTCATGTCCGACTCTATGCGATCACATGGACTAAGGCTGGCGGGCTCCTCTGTCCATGGGATGCTCCAGGCAAGAATACTGGAGTGGGTTGCCACTTCCTTCTCCAAGGGATCTTCCCAACCCAGGGATCGAACCCAAATCTCCCACATTGCAGGCAGATTCTTTACCATCTGAGCCACCAAGGAGAGCATAGTGAGTAGTAACTGGGTGGGATGTGGGCCAGGGAGCCAGACTGCTTAGGACTGAAATCCCAGCTGAGTGACCTGGCCAAGGTTCTTAACCTCTCTGAGCCTCGGTTTCATCACCTGTGAAATGGGGAGAGTAATAGTCCCATGGTTCTTGTGCGACTAAATTGTAAGGCTCTCAGAACAGGCTGGCAGAGAGGGTAGGGTGAGTCGAGGGAAGCTCTTTCAGAGGGGCTGTCCTGCTCCCCCTTCCTCCCCAGGAGCCAGCCTGGCAGGCTTCTCTGTCTCCACCTCACCCCAGCAGGGGAGGGGCAGGAGAGCAGGTGACAGAGGCCAGACTGATCTTTGTCTTGGTCCCCACTGCCACTTTGCAGTTGGAATGGAAAACAGACAAATGGACCTCTGTACACTGAGGGTGCCGAGAGACGGCAGTCGGCAGGCAGGAGGGGAGGTCGGGAGAAGGGGGATCAGCTCCATGAGGGTCTGTCCATATACTCTCCCGGGCTCCGAGGCCTCAGAGCAAGAGACTAGACATGCCATCCCCAGGCCCCCTTTCCTCTCCCTTCACATACTCCCCATCAAGCTGCCACAAAATCCCTTCCTGGCCCTGCCTGCCCACATACCTTCTGGGCCCTGGCCCAAAATCTGCAGCAGAGACTGAGGACCCCACCCTCAGCCCATTTTCATAGAAAATCCTGGCTGTCATCTTGGCTCAGCATTCCACATGCTGTGTGGCCTTGGGCAAGTCACTCAGGCTCTCTGAGCCTCAGCTTCCCCTGGAGTCAAATGCGAGGTGGGCGGGGGCACCTAAGAGCTTCCACTTCAGGTTGGCTGCCTCTATCCCTGTCTCAAGTTCTGCAGGGTTTAAGTGTCTGACTGTCCTGGGGAAGCCCAATGGCCTTATCACTCTGGGGATGGGGTGCACCAGCCCCTGACCTCAGTCCACCTCCCACAGGCAAGGACTTTACAAAATGGCCAATAAACATAAGAAAAGGTGCTCAACATTATGAGTCATCAGAGAAACACAAATTGAAACCACGATGAGTCCACTACACACCCACCAGAATGGGGAGTGTCTTTAAAATGACCACAGCAAGGTTGACAAGTTTCACACCAGGTGGGTGTGCGAACGCTTGCTGCCACTTTGGAAAAGCGTTTGGCAGAGCCTCCTAGCACTAAATATATGCCTCTCCTGGAACCCAAGCATACCACTCATGGGGATACATCCAGGAGAAATGAGGACTTTTAGCCAACCAGGGATATCACAAGGACATTCACGGCAGCTTGATTTGTAATAATCCCAAGCCAGAAACAACCCAAACGTCCGTCCATTGGAGAATGGGTAAATAAGGTGTTTCCCCACACTGAAACACTACACAGCGGTGAAAAGTAAACCTCTAACACACATACACCATGATTGAAGGTCAATGTGCAATGAGGACTCCAGACATGAAGGGGTGCAGCTCGTCTGAGTTGACCTGAGGGAAGTTCAAACACAGAGAAAACTGACCTGCAGCGATGAAAACTGGAATAGTGGTACCTCTGGGGAAGCAGGGATTTTGGGGTCACAAAAGAGCCTTCTGTGGTGCTGGAAAAGTCCTGATTCTTATTTTGATGGTGCTTTCATGAGTGTGCCCATATATTTTCATGCAGCTGCACACTTAAGATCTGTCTTTTTCACAGACATAGAGAACTGACTTGTGGACACTGTGGGGGAAGGAGAGGGTGGGACGAACTGAGAGAGGAGCATGGAAATACATACGTCACCATATGTAAAATGGGCAGTCCGTGCGGATTTAGTGTATGACTCAGGAGCTCAAGCTGATGCTCTGTGACAACCTAGAGGGGTGGGGTGGGGTGGAAGGTGGGAGGGAAGTTCAAGAGGGAGGGGACATACGTACACCTATGGCTGATTCATGTTGATGTACAGCAGAGACCAACACAATATGGTAAAGCAATTATCCTCCAATTTAAAATAAATCCCTTAAAAAAGATTTGTGTCTTTTTAAAGTATGATATGTGAGCTCTTAAATATCTTGAATGTAAGATACACCTTTAAAAAAAGGGTCACACGTAAGCCCCTCCCTGTCTTCTGTCCAAGTGGCTCCTGCCAGGCTTGGAACAGGCAGGAGGGGTCTTCTTTCCCAGGGGGAGTCCTGCCAGGGCGGAGAGGCCTCCAGGGCACAGATGACAATTCCTAATCAGGAAACATCTGCCCAAGAATCAGAATCTGAAGCCCAAAGGGCCCGAACCACACCCAGCCCCTCCTTCTACCCATTTTACAGATGAGAAGACTGAGGCCCAGAGAAAGCAATTAAAGTCACAAGCAAGAAGAACTCAACTTTATGCCATACAGTCTTCCCATTTCAGAGATATTTAGAGCTGCAAGGTGGTTAGGGAGCCTCTACCCACTGTATCATTTTATGGAGGGGAAACAGAAGCTGGGGGTAAGGAGGGCAGGTGGTGATTTAGCTGGCTCTGGTTTCTCCAGAGTCTATGAGCCTCCATTTCTTTATCTGTAAGATGGGGATGTGTACAGGCTGCTTCATAGGGCTGAAGACTGAATTAGCTAATATGCACTAAGTGCCTAATACATCTTACTTGTTATTATTTATTGCTTTCAGCCTCCTGACTACCTTGCCAGCCAGCAGGACAAACCTTTGAGGACTGGTCCTCATCACTCTTGCTGTAGATGCTCTGATTCAGAAATGGTCCAGGCTACTACACAAGAGGCACTTTCCTCACCTGTCTTCCTCACTCTCTTAAAGGAAGGTGAGGCCTGATCCTTCAGATGAACCTAGAGTTAATGATGAAGAACAAGGACTCTGGAGCCACACACTGAGAGAGGCAAATCCAGGCTCCCATGCTGTGCCCCCTTGTGCCAGTTTCTTAACCTCTCTGAACCTTGGTTTCTTCATTTGTTAAAGGGGGATAGAATCGCACCTCCCTCATAGAAATTTTATCAGGATTAAATGAGATAATGCACAGTACCTGACACGTGGTAAGCTCTCCGTAAATGTGAGCTATAATCGTTATAATAGTCCAGGAACCTCTGTTCCTTTTCATCACTTCCACCCCAAGATGAGGAGAGGCCACTAGTTTGCCACGTGGGATTAAGAATGTGGTTTTTGTCAAAGAATTGCTACTTAAATCAATTTAGAAATTCTGTTTTACACATAAATTAGTGCAAAAACAGAACACTGCAACATGCATACATGGCTGGCTGCCACATAAATGGTCTTTTTGGAAAGTGGTTTTTGGCCACAGCCATAAAAGTCAATATCATCTGACCCAGTAATACCACTCCTGGGAATTCAGCCTAAAGAAATAACTCAATTGACTTAAAAAGAAAAAAACAAAAAACAACTATCTGCATGAAATCGATCCTGCAATGAGCATCCAGAAGAAAAAATAATTAGAAACAACCTACATCTCCAGCAACAGGAGACAGCCAAAGGACTGATGGATGGGGAAGGCTGAGATGGATCCAGGATCTTATAACCATCATTAAGATGGTAATTACTAGCAACACCAGCAACTCGGGAACAATGTCCACATTCTGATAAAGGACCAAAAGGGGAAGGGCTTCATAAACAAATAAAATGGTGGAACTAAATGTAATTCCCCTCCCCAATCTTTTGACATTTTTTCAATTAACAACAACAAAGATAAAAACATAAGACAAGCGATTTTTCCTAAGCCCTCAAATGTGACTCCAACTTGAGCTCTGCAGGGAGAGAGTGGGCCAGAGAGACCTTTCCTCCCTTTTAGTAGTCAGTCCAGCGGGGCGGGGAAGGGGGTGATGCAGAGAGGTGGGGAGGAGCAGGGGTGTGCTGAGATGTGCAGGGGTGGGGACAGGAAAGGGACCGAGTGTAATCAGGGAGGACCTCTGGGAGGAGGTGTCCTCAGAGCAGATTTAAACGATGAGTATAGATAAGCTGGGGGTAATCTAGGCAGAAGAAGGAGGAACTGGGAAACATGCTGGAAATGAAATGGCAGCCTTGGAGCAGGCTGGAGTCGGCTATCACAGGGGAGCCTAATGGTGAGCTTAAGGAAGATTCCTGGGGTGGCCTGGAGGAGGATGGATGGAGGGGTGTGCCTGATCAGGTGGGAAACCAGCAAGGGGGCTGCTGCAAGCACCCACAGAGAAATGAGGCTGACAGGAAGGAGGAGGGAGAGACAGGAGCCGAGCAGGGCTTCCCAGGGTACACCTGAGAAGCAGGTTGGCAGAGGACCTGAGTTCAGGTTGGGACATGATGAAGGCAGGGGGCTGGTGGGATGCCCGGGGGAGGTGCTCAAGAAGCAGTGGGTCTGTTGGTCTGAAGCTTGGAGAGAAACCTGGGCTGGGGACGAAGCTGGTTTGGGGGCAGTATGGTGGAATGGTGTTGGAAGCTTCAGGGTGTGGTTGAGTTCTGCCAGGGAGAGCGAGAGGAGGGCCAGGAAGGGTGCACATGTTAAAGGAGGAGGACCCAAGAGGGGACAGAGAAGCAGGGAGGGAGGACGGGCGGGTGAGAGGTACCTAGAAGCCCAGGGCATGGAGATTTGTAGGAGGAAATGATCTCTGGGGTCAGATGTCAGAGAGGGGTCCAGCAAGAGAAGGACTGAAATGTTCCTGTTCAATTTATCAACTCAACACCATGAGTACTTCTGGTGAATCAAGGTAGGAGAGAGATTAGTGGTGATAAAGTAGATCCTGAAGGGTATCCTTTTGAAGTTTTTGGAGAAGGGAAGGTTTTTGAGACAGGAAGAGGGAAGCTAGTCAGTGGCTGAAAGGTGCATGAGCTGAGACCAGTAGTCTGATCCCGAGTCCACTGGGTTCCAAGTCCCAGCCACTGTCAAACACCCCAAAGAGATTGTCTCTGGCTGCTGTCAGGCTCAGAAGGCAGTCCTGGTGGGCAGGCAGCCCCTCCATGTCCCCTGCACTCAGAAAGCAGGACTGTGTACAGGGAAGCAGGACTTCTTCCACCCAGGAAGCTGACCTGGTGCTGAATCCCAGCCGCTAGGATCCCCCCAATCTCAGCGGGCTAACTGGAGGGGAGCCCACCCTGTCAAATGCACAGATGCTGGGGGAACAGGTCCAGAGCAAGCCAAGCCCTGCCAGCCCCAGAAGTGGGAGGAACCACGGGAGCCATCTGGGTGTGGGGGCAGGGGCTAGGGCGGGCAAGAGGAAATTGATTGAAGACCAGATTTTTTTTTTTTTTTACATTAATAAAATCTATTTTCTAAATGGAGGATTTGTTCTCATTTTAAATTTTGGCTATTTAAAAAAAACTAGTAATATTAGAACTTAATGATAAAAACAGCACTCAGATTGAGACCTCTGTGAGAGGCCTGTTAGAGGGGGTCTTGTGTGTGAGGAGGTCTCTGAACCCCAGGTTTGGGGTTGGCTGTGATAACTGCCTGGCTGTGCTGCGACACCCTGCGGGGTGGGTGCAGGCAGCAACACAGACTTTCTGGAGGGCCACTGGGCCACAGGTAAGGCCAGGCTTCCACACAGCATCTCCTGTGCTGCTCCGCCAGGGATTTAACTGAGAGCCATGGAGAGGGAAGAGTCCCTGCCTTTCCTTTATTCCAGCCACTCTCCCCCCTTCACCAGCTCGGTTTAGGGGGAGGTAATAAAGGGGGCAGCCGGTGCTTGGGCCTCATTCTGCCCCCTCCTTCCATGGATCCCATTCTGCTGTGAACCCCCTTCTCAGCAGTCTGGAAATCATGGATGCTGGAAGTGGTCAGGGTCTCCTGGATGTCTGTCCTGACTAATTTGTCCAGCTCCCCCTCCAGGTGGTTCCAAATAGGTTCTCAGAGGGAGGCAGGGGTCTGGCAGCTTCAAAGGAGAAATGGCTGGTCCAGGATCACAGGACAGCCAAGAGCGGACTGCCCCTATTGGGCCCCTCGTGTCTGACTCCAAGCCTGAGACAGGAACATCTGAAAAAGGTGACTGGAGGGGGAGAAACCCAGATGGGACCTACTCTCCACTCAGCCCTCAACCCAGAGCTGCCGGCTTCCAGGCATCTTGGCAGGTCTATCGTCATCTGAGCTTCTGCTGTCCATGTCCATGGTCCAAGCCCAGTTGGGGGACTTAGGGGTACAGAAGGTAAGGAGCATCCCGGTTTGGTTTATGAGACACTGTTCCCTGCCATTCCGCAGGAGAGGAGGGCCCCGAGTCCCTCAGACAGCCCTCCTATCTCCTGAGCCAGGGGACTGAGTGTGTGGCTGGTGCTGCTTTGGGGATGTCAGAAAGAAGGAAATGAAACGGACATTTAAAGAGGTCCTTGTACGTGCCGAGCATTTCCACGTATCTACATTTTAATCAATCCACACTACAAGTGGGCACCGTTATACCCATTTTACAGACTCAGAAACTGAGGCTTACAGGGGTGCCTGGAGGGAAAAGGATCAGGAGCGAGCTTTTCCCGCGCGCTCCCTGCGCCGCAGTCAGGGTGAATTTCCGGCCTGTGTGCCCTCCCTGACTCCTCCCTTCTTCCCTGGGAGGAAGGGCCAGCCATCCCCTTTGCACAGACGGAAACCCAAGACTCAGAGACTCGAGGGCGACCCCCGCCACAAGGTACCTGAGCCGGCGGTGGCCGCAGGACCCGGGGAGGCCCTCGACTCCCGGGGATGCCCTCGACTCCAGCGCGCGGCCCCTCCCACCCCCGGCCGGGTCCCCGACGGCGCGCGGCGCGGCGCTCACCTCGATGCGGTCGATGCGGTCCCGGAGGGCGCGCACCGCGTCTTCTAGCTCGAGGATGAGCGCGGGCGAGTCCCAGGGCCCGTCGGCCATGGTGTCGCGGCGGGGCCCGGCTTCCTGGAGGCCGCGCGGCAGGCCGCTCTCGCAGCGGCCCAGCTTGCCGGTGAGCTCGCGGATGGTGTCCTGGTCGGCGCGGATGCGCGCCTCCTGCTGCAGCGCCGTCTGGCGCAGCTGCTCCGCGGTGCTCTGCAGCAGCAGCAGCTCCTCGCGCTCGCCCGGAGCCGCGTCCCCCGGCTCGGCCCCCGACGGGCAGGCGGCCGCCAGCGGCGTGCACAGGAAGCGGCTGAAGAGCGGTACGGGCGGCAGCGGGTGCGCGCTGGCCGCCGGCGCCCCGGGCAGCGCGGGGGGCCCGGCCGAACCGCCCGCGCCGTGCAGCGCACTCAGGCTGCGCTGCGGGCCCGGGGACGCGGCGGCGGCCGAGGCGTTGTCGGCGCCGCCGGGCAGCGCCCGCGCGGGGCTGGCCGCCAGGGGCACGCTGGCGATGATGCAGATGACGGCACCGAGGAACGCCAGCATGCCCGCGGCCAGCAGCACGGCCAGGAACTTCAGCGTGAGGCGGGCGGCGGGGGCGCCCGAGGCCCCCCGGCAGGCGCGGCGGCGGGGTCGGGGCGCGGGGCCCGGGCGCGCGGGGCCGAGCGGGGCCCGAGCGCAGGAGGAGCCGGAGCCGGAGCTGTAGCCGCGGCCGCTGCTGCCGCCGTTCTGAGCCCCGGCGGCGCGAGGAGGAGAAGGCGGCGGGCGGCGGGGAGGGGGAGCGGGGCGCGGCGGCCCCGCCCCGCCGGCTCCCCCGGGCCGGCCCTGGCCCAGCCCCGCACCCCTTCCGTGCCGGGCGCCGAGTGGGGGCGCCGCCCGGGATGCAGCGAGGGGCGGGGGCGGCGCCGGGAGCCTCAGCCAGCCGCCGTCGCCTCGCAGAGGGCGGCGACCCGGTGGCCGGGCGGCGGGACTCCTGGGCGACCCCCGCCCCACCCCACCACGGCTTTCTGGCCCCCTCCCCGAACCCACCAGGCCGTCTGCTAGCTTGCGGGGAGCTTTTCTCCACGTCGGGCTCTGCGCTGAGGGAGCCAGGGGCTTGATCACAATTAAGCCTCACCGTGGACACGTTCCCAGTACAAATGAGAATGAGACCCACAGGGGTCAGGTCGCTGTCCAAGGTCACACGGCTAGTATGCGCTGCAGCAGCATTTGAGCTCGGAGGCATCTGAGTGGACCCAGACTATGCAGTGGAGCTGGGGTGGGCCTAGGGAGAGCTAGGAAAGAGGCCAGTGTTAGGGGGAGGGGACCGGAGATTTTGACCCAACCTCTAGTTATACTATGGCCACCCAACCGTCCTTTCCCATCCCAACCCCTTGAAAGAGCAGAGGTGACTCCTCTTAGCCCCATATAAAAAAAAAAATTTTTTTTTTTCCCTGTGATTTCAGAAGGTAGCAGAAGTCCCCCCCTCTGAATCTTCAGGAGCACAGAACATCAAGGGTCGCTGAGAAGACCCTCTCCCACTGCAGTCTACAGTAGCATGGCAAAAGCCGGGTGGGCAGGCGGACCCGGCATTGGAAAGAGCAAGTGGGCATGGGAGCGGGCTGTGCTGGGGTGATGCAGGAAACTTACTTTCTCCTGTTGAAAATGTCTATATACATTTTGTTGCAAATTAACTCGCAATGAAAAATGTTTTAAAAAATTCTACCATCCTTCAGAATCCAGCTCCATCTCCAATTCTCCATGAGGCATTTCCTGGCCAGCGTGGGTTTCCAGGACTTGGAGAATGTTCAGAAGGCTGGGATAGAGGAGAGGGGCTGTGGTTCATGGGAGGACGTGCCAAGGCCACACCCAGTTCAGTCCTGAGCCAAGGCCGCACCCAGGCCTGTCTCCCTGCCAAGCCTGCATTCTTGACTTGAAGGGAAGGCCCACGGTGGGGCTCTGGACCACCAGGGATGCAGTGTGGTCTCAGCAAAGTGGTGGGGAGAGACCAGAACATTTCTCAGGATCAACAGCCCTGGGAGGCCCTGTGTGGCCGCTGAGATCCTGCCCAGGGGTCCTCTGGGTACATCTCACACACTCCACCCCACCCCCAGCCTCAGGATCATTCCTGCCCTGCTTACTTGATCTCTGGGAGTTGAGGGTTACCTGACTCGTAAAGTAGGAGCAAATCAAATGCCAGCTCTGTACAGGATGAACCCCCAGAGCTATATGTGCATGGATGTGAGTTAATACTCACTGGAGCAGTGACCTGGAAACCCGCCAAGCAGCACAGCTTGAGGAAGCATCTCCCCAACAGAGAGGTGGGCCAGGCTCTCTGAAGGTGAAGGTAGGCAGGCAGTAGGGGGCCACAAAGTCCTGCAGGCACGTGAGGTGTTGGGACTCCTGGTACATCTACCTGTGTTCTACGAAGACAGAAGCACTCACATTCTATCTTGGAAGGGCAGAGAAGGCCAAGAGAGGGGCCTACTGCCCAGAGCAGCAGGCCTTTGTGACTTGGGCATCAAATGGTGCCCCCTTTATGTAAGCTGCTCCATGAGCGATGAAATAGTTGGATACATGGGTCCAGAGGCTGGAGTAAAATTTTGCTCAAAGTGATCTGTTTATCCCCTAGAATGACTTTTTAAACCTCTGATATGAACATGTCACTCTCCTGCTTACAAACCTATTAGTGGCTCCCCGTTGCCACCCCTTTGGGGCTTCCCTGGTGGCTCAGCGGTAAAGAATCTGCCTGCAATGCAGGAGATGCAGGCTCGATCCCTGGGTCAAGATGATCCCCCGGAGAAGAAAGGCAATGGCAACCCACTCCAGTGTTTTTACCTGGAGAATCCCAGGGACAGGGGAGCCTGGAGGGCTATAGTCTACTGGGTCGTAAAGTGTCAGACACAACTGAAATGACTGAGCATGCATGCATCCCCATCCCTTTATGGAAGAAAGTTCAAATTCCTTAAGAGGCACTAGTACCTAGTGGTTAAGGACAGGGATTTTGAAGCCAGAAGGCCTAGTTCAAACCTGCCTCTACCTGTTACCAGTTGTGTAACCTAGTTTGCAAAGAGGGTAAAGTATCAGGTCTTTGACAGCGCCTGACACCACCCTCTCTGTGCCTCAGTTCTACAATCTGTAAAATGGGAGAATAGTAGTAGTACATGGAAAGCCTTAATAAATGTTGGGCCTTATGATGTTAGCTTTTCTTGGTTTACAAGACTTGGCAGGGCTCCCCCTTCTAGCCCCATTTTCCATCTTTACTACTTGGAGCAGCATTAAGCTGCGCCTGACTTCCCCCACACACCAGACTGTCTCCTGTCTCTCTGTTTGCTCATGTTGTCCCCTGCCTGGAATGCCACCCCTCCTTCTTCCTTGATTCATCTCTATCCCCAGCATCCAGCATGAGGCCACACCCAGGGTAGCTTCTTGGTGAATGTTTGCAGTACTTGTCCCCCCAACAGATAGCACTGGCTGCTGCTGGAGGCAGAGGGGAGAAGTTAGGACAGAAAGGACTTGAAACCCATATCCCTGGAGCTCTGGGGAGAGGCCCTCCTGATCCCAATACAGAATTCCTCAAGAGATGGCCAGAATAGGATTCTCAGGGGAACTTTCATAAGACTGCAACAGTCCTCACATTTTCCTTCTAAAGCTCACATCTCTGAGGTTCTTTATTCCTTCTCTTTCTTTTTTTTAATTCCTTCACTTTCATTCCATCCTTAGGGAAAGGGAATTCTGCCCTAAATAAACAAATATAGTCATTAATTCAAAATATATGTTTTGAGACTGACTTTGGATGCTGTTAAAGTGCTGCACTCAATATACCAGCAAATTTGGAAAACTCAGCAGTGGCCACAGGACTGGAAAAGGTCAGTTTTCATTCCAGTCCCAAAGAAAGGTAGTGCCAAAGAATGTTCAAACTATCGCACAATTGCACTCATCCCACACGCTAGCAAAGTAATGCTCAAAATTCTCCAAGCTGGGCTCCAACAGTTCGTGAACTGAGGACTTCCAGATGTTCAAGCTGGATTTAGAAAAGGCAGAGGAACAAGAGATCAAATTGTCAATATCTGTTGGATCATCAAAAAAGCAAGAGAGTTCCAGGAAAACATCTACTTCTGCTTTATTGACTACACCAAAGCCTTTGACTGTGTGGATCACAACAAACTGGAAAATTCTTCAAAAGATGGAAATACCAGGCCACCTGACCTGCCTCCTGAGAAATCTGTATTCAGGTCAAGAAGCAACAGTTAGAACTGGACATGGAACAAAGGACTGGTTCCACTTTGGGAAAGGAGTGCGTCAAGGCTGTATATTGTCACCTTGCTTATTTAACTTATATGCAGAGTACATCATGTGAAATGCCAGGTTGGATGAAGCTCAAGCTGGAATCAAGATTTCTGGGAGAAATATCAATAACCTCAGATATGCAGATAACACCACCCTTATGATGCTTTTGAACTGTGGTGTTGGAGAAGACTCTTGAGAATCCCTTGGTCTGCAAGGAGATCCAACCAGTCCATCCTAAAGGAAATCAGTCCTGAATATTTATTGGAAGGACTGATGCTGAAGTTGAAACTCCAGTACTTTGGCCAGCTGATACAAAGAACTGACTCATTTATTTGAAAAGACCTTGATGCTGGGAAGGATTGAAGACAGGAGGAGAAGGGGACGACAGAGGATGAGATGGTGGGATGGCATCACCGACTCAATGGGCATGAATTTGAGCAAGCTCTGGGAGTTGGTGGTGGACAGGGAAGCCTGGTATCTTCAGTCCATGGGGTCGCAAAGAGTTGAACACTGCTGAGAGACTGAACTGAACTGAACTTGGACCAGGCATAGTGCCAGGCACGAGGGAGAGCTAGAAATAGGATAAAATTACAGTTTTATATTCCAGTGGGGAGGCAAGCAGTAAATAAATGAATAATTAAGTAAGCAAGTTAATTTATAACAGTAATGAGAACTATAAGGAACTTTTTAAAGTAACATGATAGAAAGTTATAGGAGGTGTGTGAGGAGTGTGGGAGGGGTGTTGGGATATGGGCATTACTTATAAGGTTGTCAGAAAAGGCCTGCATTTAACTGAGACTTGAATGACCTGAGAAACCAGCCATGGAGAAACTTCGGGAAGGACTGAGTGTTCTAGGCAGAGGGAACAGCTAGTGCAAAGGCCCTGAGGCAGAAATGAGTTTGATAGATTTCAGGAACAGAAAGAAGGCCAGTGGGGCTGGAGCAGAGTGAACACTGGGGAGAGAGGAAACTGGAGGGGAAGGCAGGGCAAGGTCATGTGGGCCTTTACAGGCCAAGGGGAGGGAATGGGTTTGATTTTAAGCTCCATTGGTGGGCTTTAAGCAAGGAAGTAACACCATGTGGTTTGTGTTTGTAAAAGATCAATGGTGGCTGTGTGGGGGCTGGGCCACTAAGGGATAGGAGAGGAAACACGGAGACCAGGTAGGGGCCATGCCGCCGTCCAGGTGAGAGGACTGAGCGGTTTGGAGGTCATGATAATGGAGAGAATTGGATGGACCATGGGTTGATTTTAGAGGTAGAGTCTCTTAGTTGGGTCCTTCAGGAAGCAGACACTAAGATAGCATTAGATATGCAAGTGGTTGATAGGAGACTAAGGCCGGTGAAAGAGAAAGAGGAGAAAGAAGAATTGGGCAGGTTGAACCTCAGACCTCCGTGCAGATCTGACAAAGCCTTGGCCTTCTTAACAGGGTGTTCTGGAGCCAATGGGCTTCCCCGGTGGCTCAACAGTAAAAGAATCCACCTGCTGGTGCAGAGACAATGGTTCGATCCCTGGGTTGGGATGATCCCCTGGAGGAGGAAATGGCAACCCACTCCAGCATTCTTGCCTGGAGAATCCCATGGACAGAGGAGCCTGTTGGGCTACAGTCCATGCGGTCACAGGAGTCAGACATGACTGAGCACGCATGCACTCTGGGCCAGCAGTGCCTATCAGGGAAGTTTGGCATTGGGCAGAAATGCCCAGTTCCCAGTATACTTTTCATGCCCAGTCATTAATTGAGTACTTTTCCAGAAGAGGGTGGCTTCGGCTCAAAAAGTGGGGTGACGTCCACACAGAAACCTGCACGTGGACATTTACAGCAGCTCTGTTCATGGTCGCTAAGACGTGAAAGCAACCAAGATGCCTTTCAGTAAGTGAATGAATAACTAAACAGATATATCCAGACGATGGAATATTATTCAGCAATAAAAAGACAGGAGCTGTCAAATCATGAGAAAACAAGGAGGTACCCTAAATGCATATTACTAAGTGAAAGAAGTCAGTCTGACAAGGCAGCATACTGTATGACTCCACCGTATGATGTTTTGGAAGAGGCAAAACTATGGAGATGGTGAAAAGATCAGGGGTTGCCAGGGGTTATGGGGGAGGGGAGGATGAATAGGAGGAGCACAGAGGATTTTTAGGGCAGTGAAACTACTCTCTATGATGCTATAATGGTATCATTTATCGAAACCCACAGAATATACAACACCAAAGAGGGAACCCTAATGTAAACTATGGACACTGGGTGTAATGATGTAGAATCAGTCATAAAAATCAATTCATCAGTCATAAAAAATGTCCCACTCTGGTGTAGGATGTGGATAATGGGGGAGGCTATGCATACGTAGGGGTGGGAGGGGATATGGGAAACCTCTATACCTTCTGCTCAATATACTGTGAACTGAAAACTGCTCTAACCAACCAGCCAACAAAAACCGCACCTAAAGGTGCTGTCCATGGCTGCCACGTTCCCACCCCTTGCTCCTTGAGCATTCACTTCTCCATACACAGCCCGGGAGCAGCCCCTCTGAGGTTCCCTGGGCCCCTCTTCCTGAGGGTATGTTTAGAAGTAGGGGTTGTGGAGAAGGAAATGGCAACCCACTCCAGTATTCTTGCCTGGAAAAGTCCATGGACAGAGGAGCCTGGAGGGCTGCAGTCCATGGAGTTACATGACTGAGCATGTGTGCACAAGGGTGGAAGGAGATGGGTTGGTAGCAATAAAGTGGTAGAACTAAAAAAAAAAAGTAGGGGTTGGTGGGATGAACCCCAGTCCCCATCACAGTTGGTCTCAGGGCCCCAAGAAGAATTCACTGCCTCCTACCTCCGCCACCCAGTCTAAATTCCCCCTGCCTTCTGTTAGTACCTCTTGCTGAGTAAACAGTGGTGAGGAGGGGCTGCAGATATTCTTTCCTCCCCCAGCCTAGTAAAGTCCACACACAACATATCTGCAGGCGGGGAGGGAGGAGGTAGGATTGTGGAGGGAGAACTTCAGACTATAAGTCATTTCTAAAAGAACAGGGGCGTGGGCGCTAGTCAGGCAGCTAGTTTCTGTTACAGGCCTGTGGCAGAACCAGACTTTGAAATCAGGGCTTAAGGTGACCTGATTCACCCAGTTTCAGCACTGCAGGTCCTGTGTCCCAGGAAACCTCTCAGTCCTGGGTGGATCCAGCAGGCTGGTCAATCGAACTATCCCCAAAGTACACTCCCTCAGTGCTGGTACCGTGGACACCGAATAACACACGACTCTCTCCCCCTGCCTTCTTCAACCCCTGGGCTGCCCTCCACTATGGCCTCTCCCCCTTTACCTGTCTATCGAAAGACTGTGAACCCCTTGAAGGCAGGAACCGGCTGTGTCACCCTCATCTCTGGGTCTCCAGGGCCAGCCCCTGTGGATACTCAAACTCACGGGGGCTGGAGACAACGCCACCTGGGCTGTGCTTGTGAACCAAAGCACCTCCTTTCCCCGGAGGGTGGAGAGGTGGGGACTGGGGTCAAACAGAGCTGCCTGCACCCATTCTGGACATTCCCATCCCAGGGGCCTTGTCTCCACTCACGGATGGGCTGTCCCTGGACCAGAGCTGCCCCAGTCTCCCCATCTATAAAATGGGGCCGTGGATTATAACAAGAATTAGAAGACCAGATGAAGTGTTGCAGGTGAAACCTCCCAGGGACTCGGAGGCAGGGATTGGTTCTTATTATGCTACTTTGTATTCCCAGGGCACTCAGTATGCCTGGCACTCAGTAGATGCCCGATACCCGCTGTATGCATACTCAGTTGTGTCTGACTCTGTGACCCCATAGACTGTAGTCCGCCAGCCTTCTCTGTCCATGGAATTTCCCAGGCAAGAATACTGGAGTGGATTGCCATTTCCTTCTTCAGGGGATCTCCCCGAATCAAAGATCAACCCACATCTCCTGCCTTGGCAGGTGGATCATTTTACCACTGAGCCACCTGGGAAGCCCCTCCAATACATGCTACCCTCTTCCTTATTTATTCCTAGCATATATTAGATGCTCATTAAATGTTAATTTCCCTTTTTACTTCTTTTCCTTGACTCCCCAGTATCCTACAGTGCCTTCCTCCATAGTTGCTCTGTCCTTTCTTCATTCCGCTCTCACTGTCTTTCCAAGCAGGGTTGGGGAACACTTCAGACTGAGGTTCATGTATGTGTTTCATCAACACACCCCAGTACAGGGCTTTCCAGGGAGAAGCAGGGCTCAGGTAAGGCCCGAAAGGCTTAGGTCTGAGCATCAGGTGCTGGGATAAGGAGCCAGCCAGAGAGGAGGGGCAGCAGCCAGGGAAGAGGGAGCTTTCTTCTCTGGGGAAGCCCAGAGATTTCCATCCAGGGTGTTTACTTCCTTGGAAGTGGGAAAAGGAGCCAACCCACCTCTCAGGCTCAAGCAGGAAGCGAGGACATCTGTTCTCAGCTTGGGAGGAGCTGAGAATCAAGGAGGAAACGGGTGTCCTCCTTGTGGGGGGCCTGGGAGTTGGCTGGAGCGTGTGAGCTTGAGTCCAGGTCCAGTCAAGAAGGACCAGAAGGAGTGGCTGCCTGATAAGGCTACGTCCTCTTTCTGAGGCCATAAGGGCCGGGGGTCTCACTGTTTCATCAGCATCCCAAATGCCCCCAGTTCCTCCTCCCCTGCACTTTTTATTCTGCCTAATCCTCACCGGTGGCAACCTTGGAGCGCCATACTGTAACCGTCCCCATTTAACAATAAGAAAGTTGAAATCAGAGAGATTCATTCATTTCCTCAGGGTCCCCTGATTAGTGGGTGTCCATCTAGGAGTTGAACCATCACATGTTCTCACTGGGTTGATCAGCCACACCCAGTGAGGAAGCAGTATGTCCTGGGAGCTTCCTTCCGCCCTCGGCTTAGTCCTATCCCCTTCTACCCTCTTCTCCAGGCAGTTCCCAGGCAGAGCCCAGGAGCCCACCTAAATCCATCAGCCACTGCAGCACCCCTCCTGCCCTCACCAGTGGTCCTAGCACCAGTTTTCATTGCATTCACCTGTAACTTGCATTCCCAAGTTCAAGAACTTCTTGAGGTCTGTTACCACGTCTGCTTCGTATCTGGGTCACTGGCTCCCTGCCTGTGTTCAGGGTGTATTTCCATCCAAGTACGATGCAACCTCAGGGCTGGTGGCTGTTACTCCAGCTCTTCTGGAAAAGGCTGTTTTCCTTTTTGCTTTTGGTGGCACCGCAAGGCATGTGCGTGGGATCTTAGTTTCCCTGACCAGGGATCAAACCCTCGCCCTCTGCATTGGAAGTGTGGAATCTTAACCACTGGACTGCCAGCGAAGTTCCAAAAGGGCACTTTTCTGATGATCCCCGACTCTGTAGATATAGCTCATGGAAGCTGAGTTTTAGAGAGCATTCTTTCCTTAGTCTGTAAAATGGGCAGGAGCAGTTCTGTGCTGCCTACAGAGATGGTAAAAGGCAAAAGGCCTGCTGCTGAAGGAGGGGCAGGGGCAGGTGGATACTGCAGGGCCAGATGGAGGTGTGTGATGGGGCTCAAGACCAAGGGGGTGAGTACCTGGGACCTCACCTGGATGGCTGTTCACTTGTATCCAGTGAGGAGCCAAGGGTGCCTGGCAGCTACTCCTCAAATGCCATCTGTTTCCTGATCTAGCCCAGGGTACCCAAGGTGATCCCTAGGGGAAGATGGGGGCAGGTTGGGGAGACTCTCCCAGAGGCTAGGAGAAGGCAAAAGGCATGAGACCAGGGTAGGGTGGGCAGTCCTGCTGGATCCTGTCTGCAGAGCCGGCTGGCTCTCTCCTCGGCCCACCGTGGGGTGGGTCCAGGCTTGGATCTCTCTCCTCACTGAAGTTTGTCGGCCACCAGCAGTAGCTGCAGCCACAAGCAGATGGTGCTCACACATAGTTCATTTTTCAGAAACTGAGAAACAGGGAGAAAAGGGGCTTTGCCAAGGTTGCATAGCAAGGAGGAAGCATTTGAGAGCAATGTTGATCTCTAACACTGGAATCCTTCTTACAATGTTTCTCGGGCCTTTATAAGTAATCATTAGAAGCCTCACGAAGCCTCGGTGGAACAGGCGTGTGGCTATCATGATCCCCCGTGGCAGACAGTGATACTGCACAGAGAGGTTAGGCAGCTTATTTCAGATCACACAGCTGCCAAGTCAAGGAGCTAGGATCCTAACTCAGACATCCAAGCTCATGATCACGAGGATATACTGTCTCCCTGGATGAGCAGGGAAGGCCTGGTAGACTGGGATGGGGTCAGGGTGTGGTAGGATTATATTGTATTGTGTTGTTTAGACGAGTTATGTCTGACTCTTTTGCTACCCCATGGACTGTAGTCTGCCAGGCTCCTCTGTCCATGGAATTTCCCAGGCAAGAATACTGGAGTGGGTGGCCATTTCCTTCTCCAGGGGAAATTCCCAATCCAGGGACTGAACCCACATCTCCTGCATTGGCAGGAGTATTCTTTGCCACTGAGTATTCTTACCACTGATAAGATCATCTGGGAAGCCCAAGGTAGGAACAGGAGATGAAAGTAAAAGGGCCTGTTAAGAGGCTGAGGCAGTGAAGGGACACACAGAATGAGTTGTGCTTGGAGGGAAGCAGGCAGAAAGAATTTTACTCTCAGTGGCTGCCCTGTTAACCTGTTCTGTTGACCTGCGGGGAGCCAGCCTGACTGCTCAGGCTCCTTCTTGGCTCTGAGAGAGATCAAGAGGTCCCTCTCTGTCCCGCCACCCCTGATTTATTAAAGCACAGGTTGGCCTTTCTCACCTCCCTCAAGGAAATTGCTGTAGCGATCTTTCACCTGTTTTCCTGGTGCTGATAAACTCGTCATGATTGAAGCCTGTTTTCTATCTAGTTAATGTTCTATTGATCTTAATCATGTTGGGTGCTAGGGTAATACTTTACTGACCTTAAGTGGAGGAATTTAAAACATCTGTGCCTGTAGCTCTGCACATATGCAAACCTTTAATCTATTAGTAACTCCTGTTAGCATATATATAGGTGTGGTATTCTTCAATAAAGTTGGCAGAGTCAGACGCAAGCTGACTCTGTCCCTCTCAACCCCATCTTTCTAAGTCTGTCTAAGTCTTTCTAAGTCTGTCTAAGTCTTATATTTCTCAGGTACTCTGGTAATTGCGTTCTCGACCAGTTCGTTTGCCGGCAGGCTCCGGCATTGACCCAAACTTCCCTACCTCTGGATGAGGTCCCGGGCATATCTCATAGCTTGTTCAGTCACTTTGGGGCTTTATCCTACTTTTAGATATTGAAACAGTCGAGTCTAATGGCAAAGCTCTAAGCTCTAGCCAAAGCTTCTCCTCTTCCCCAGCTCAAGTCTGCCTTAAACTCAAAGGGGAAGGAGGCACGGTGGGACTCTGCTCTAAGACCCCAATTTGGTCTGCTCTCCCCTTGCCTGCCTCACGGAAACAGGGGACTCAGCCAGCCTCTCAGCTTTGTCCCCAGTCACCCACCTCCCAAAACGCAGTGGACACCTGCCACTATGCTCTCCCATTCTCTGAAGCCCCCTCACCTGGCTTGAAGTTGGTGAGTGATGTCAACTGTCTCTAAAGACAACTCTCTTTCCCAGCTGTCTCTAAACCCCACCTGCACGTGGCTTCGTAGCCCCACAGCCTGGGCGAGCTGAGGGACCAAGAGCATTTTGGTCCAGCTCCGTTGCAAGTCTACATTCTAGAATGGGCATCCTTGGTATCCATCATCCTCACCTTTGGGGTCTGGACTGAGCTGGGCAGCAGAACTGAGCAGGAAGGGAGGGATTGGAATGGTTTTTTCCATTCAGGGGTCAATTAGTCACGATGCTGAGGACTAGCTGGGAAGGGATGAGTCAAAGAGGAGGTGCAGGGTTCAGGCCCCCATCAAGGAGGGTGGTGAGTCAGGCAGACTGTGGGGGGCTGCCAATTTGCAGTCTGGAATTTGGTTTTGAACGTGGAGTCTGAGGGCCTCATCGGAGGTGGAGCAGGGCCGTTAATAGCACAGACTTTGAAGCTGGGGCTTTGGGATTTGAAGTCCAGCTCCACAAGTTTGCACCATTTGGAGCAAGTGACTCAACCTCTCTCTCCAGCTGCCTTGGCTGGGAGGGTTAAGGCTGGACTGAAACCCGAGTGTGTAGCTCAGAGCCTGGCCCCTGGAGCCCTCAGCAGAGTTCCCTGCAGTCCCAGGTGGAAGGATTACTCTCACCCCCCACCCCCATTTTATAGATGGGGAGACAGAGGCACGGAAGAGATAAGCCATGTGCTCAGGGTCCCACTCAGACAGGCAGTCCAGCCCCAGTGACTGAGCCCTCACCAGGCTATGCAGGGAGGATGCTGGCCTGGTGGGTAAGTATGACTGCATGGGTTCACACCCCAGCTTTACCACGTAGGAATTTTTGAGCAAGTTACTTTGCCTTTCTGAGTCCTCAGTTCCTCCCTCATCTGTGTGTTGTTTGCACTGTGCTCTCTGGAAGCTGAGGATTTAATGAGTCAGTCCTTGAAAAGTCCACTCTGTACTCGTTAGTTACCCTTAGAGTCATTCTGAGTTGGAAAAGATAATGAGAGGAAGCTCTCCCCTCGACTTTACAGAAGAGGTTACAGGGGCTCAGAGAGGGTGACTGATCAGCCTGAGATCACACAGCTGGCAGAGCTCAGACTCCTCCACTGTTCTTCCACCACTGACAAGCTGTTCCATGGGAGGAAGGCATCAAGAATTGTTGAGGAGGAGGCTGGAAGGCCGGGATGGGAGGTCAAAGGAGTGGTCAATCCTGGCCGCACAGGTCAGGAAGATCTGTGTCCCTTCTTACCCATGCGGTGCTTGAACAGATGCTTTTCACATTCATTCCATTCAGTCCTCCCAAGGAACCCTGCCAAGCAAGGAGTCCTGGCCTCTGCTCCTCTGCTGAGGAGCTTCGAGGCCTTGAGAGGGGAGTGACCTAGCCACCTGAACCTGGACAAGGGTCTCTTTACAGTGCCCGAGTTGTCAAAGGCAGGCTGGCAGATGAGCACGGGAGGGAGCCAGGGATGGTGAGAACAGCAAGCCTCCATTAGATGCCACTGCGTGGAAACAGCTGTGAGCACCCACACGGATGGCCCAGGGAGCCAGTGAGATGACGATCACTATAATGAGTCCCCGTGGGGGACAGAGGCCACGTGTGCCTCTTCCAAAGCGTGTCCTATTTCCTTGCTCGCAGATGGGAGTATCCAAGCCTTTACAGAGAACCCCTGGGGACCTCCAAATCCACCCCAAAAGAGCATGGGGCTTGTTGGCAGGGGGGCTCATCTTTATGACACAGCACCGAGAACCCCTGCCACCTGCTCTGTCCCATTCCTAGCAGCCCACCCTGGCTGGCTCTGCAAGAGTTTCCCAGACGCTCTGACTCATAAAGGCTGATGGCTGATATCTGTCTTTTAAATGCAGGCTCATGTCTTTGTCACCCGCTGAGCCCATTTTTTGGAAAAGACAGAGAGGACTTTGGTCTTTGGCTCTAATGATCACATCCTGTCTAGAGATCAGAGGGGGACCAGTTCCCACACCCAGCTTCAACTCAGACTGGCTGTGACCCTCTTGTGTGCCTGCCATCTGACCAACACTTTCACATCCATCCTGGAATCTCACTGTTCTAAAGAGACTTCAGAAGTTTGGGGAGGGAGAAAAATGCACAGGAATGAGAGATCTGGGCTACTGTCTAAATACATGAGGTTTTGTCTTTAATTAACAGTTAAGTTTTTGCTATTGATTTTTAAATTAAACATGATCTGTGATACCAATTTCTTGAAATTTATTGGGACTTGTTTCATGTCCTACTACAGGATATTCACGATCATTTTTGGAAACCTTTGGTGTGTGCTTGAAAATAACACATCAGATGCAGGATTCTATATATGCTGTTTGTTGTTCTGTGGTTTGTGGCTTGCTTCTTTGTACATTTTGTAATTTGGAATTGAGAGCTCGTGTTAGCAAGGCTTTTATCTGTGAGTAGCCCACGTGGCCTTTACTGTGGGAATGTCTCTCCAGAGAGGCTTGCCTTTGCTACTGCCACCTGCTCTGTGGGTGTAAACCACCCCGTGTTTGCTTTTTATATTAATTTCCAGACTTAGGAGTTCTGGGACCGTGTGGGCAATGCAAATTCAAACCTCAAATTTTGTGTGAGGGAACGCCTAGAGTTAGAATTTCTCAAGAGAGACTCAATTTTTATTTTTCCAACAGAGCCAAAAATGAGCCAACTTCTTTGACAACTTCTTTTGCTTTTTTTGCAAAAGGATTATTTCTTTTCCGTTTGCTCTTTCACTGAGGATATGGGTCCAGCTTTACTCAGGTGTCTTAGTTCCAAAACTCTCTCAGCAGGGGCCCAAGGCCTTGTCTCCCCAAGCTCCTCAGTTGCCAAGATCAGTAAAGGTCAACAACCTCTCCACCCTTGTCCCCAAGCCACCCACAGATCCCCGCTAAAGGATTGGCAACTGCTTGTCACCCCGATTTTGGCTTCCTCTTTGTTTGTTTTTAGTCCCTGAGGATTTCTTTACTCTCTTGGAAGCTCAGTTGGGTATTTAAAAGAATGTTCTAGTTTCTTTAGTGACTCCAGTACTATGCAGCAGTTGGCTCTTCAAAAGCTTCCATCCATCATACCCAAGATCCGGCTTCCATTCTTCTGCTTCTGAGTGACCCTGGGAAGTCCCTTGCCCCACGTCCTCACCTATCTGATGGGGTTCATCTTCCCCCAGCCACCTACTTCACAACCTCACTCAGATGAAAGGCATAAAGTAGGGGTGGCAGGCAGGGGCTGTATATCCCAATGGCTTCAGCAGCTAAGCACCTAAGTCCCCGGGGGTCCTTCCAGGATGTCTGGTGATCAGTCATCTCAGAGCTGAGGGGCACCTGGGGGCAAAGGCTCTTCAGCAAAGGGACCAATTTCTCCAGCAGCACCAGGGAGGTGCCTGCTCAGTCCCTAAGTTGTGTCCAACTCTTTTTGACACTATGGACTGTAGTCCACTGCTCTTCTCTCCATGAGAATTCCCAGGCAAGAATACTGGAGTGAGTTGTCATTTCCTCCTCCAGGAGGTCTTCCCCAACCCGCATCAGGAATTGAACCCGCGTCTCCTGCATTGCAGGCAGATTTTTAACCTGCCGGAGCCACTGGGGGAGCCTGAGAAAGAACTCGCTCCACGTCTCAAACCTCTGGGTGAAAATTCCTCCTGGTTCCTCTGCCTGATTCACATCCAAGGTGTCCCGAACTGCACTCACCTCCCTCCCAGGCTGACTCCTCTGCCGGCTCCCCAGCCCGTGATGACAACACCCACTCCTTTACCTGCACCAGATGCCCAGGAGGTTTTTCAGAGGGTCCCTCTCACAGCACTCAAAGTGAAAGTGAGGTCGTGTCTGACTCTTTGCAACCCCATGGACTGTCACCTACCAGGCTCCTCCATCCATGGGATTTTCCAGGCAAGAGTACTGGAGTGGGTTGCCATTTCCTTCTCCAGGGGATCTTCCTAACCCAGGGATCGAACCTGGGTCTCCCACATTGTAGGCAGACGCTTTACCATCTGAGCCACCAGGGAAGTCCATACTCAAAGCCAGTCACCAAATCCTCAATATTCTAAATCTCTGTGCCCACTTCCTGTCACCCCCCTCCCACTGCCTGGGCCTCATTAGAGCTCACGCAGTGGTTTCAAGTCCTGGCCTCTGTCCCTCCTCTGACTCTCAGAGGCTCAGAGCCCACGGATGCCCAGAGGCCAGGATCCCCGCTCACTTCTGCTCCCTGCGGGGCCCCGCCCTATGGGCGAGCTGTGCCTGCTTGGCCTCTCCCAGCGGAGGCCTTAAGTGTGAGTGCTCAGAGGACAGCAGCCTGCACAAAGGGGCAGACAGTCACACAGGCTTGGGCTCTGGCTTGGGGGGCGCTCGGCATTTAGATGCTGCCACTCTGACCCCCCTTCACCTCAGGTACAGCGTAACAAGGACAGAAAAAGCAGCACACTTTCAGCTTCTATGAAATGACAATAAGTTTGCAAAATTGTCATTCTCACTGCATCTCAACCCCTCCGCCTTACCTGGCTCCTAAACTTCAGCCCACAGCTGACCTTCACTCCAGTGATGTCCAGGAATACGGTGGCGTGAGGGGAGGGGGCTAGTTAGGAGCACCAGCTTGGCGGGACGCCAGGGCGCCGACCCACCTCAGGCGGGGCTCGCTGAGCTCCCTGAGCCCAGCTGTGTGGTCTTGCCCAAGCTTTGGCACAAACCCTCCCATCCTCTGTAAGAAGCTGCCAAGGTCACACTCATTTATCAGCAGCTAATAGTCGGACGTAGCTGCTGAGACAGGGCACCCAGGACATGTGACAAGGGGCAGTTGAGATGCTAAACCCTGAACATGATGCTTGCAACGAGATGCTCGCCCCTCACAAGGGCAGCCCCCATGGTCTCAATCCCAGAGAGAAACGGGTGGGGGTGGGGGAAGCCCCGCTCCGCTGTGCCACCGGGGGCCAAGGAATTTCTTCCACTCCTTGGCTCTCTTCTGTGATGCTGGACTCATCACCCGGGGCACTGGGGAGGGTGGGCAGGGCGCGAGGGGGGAAGGGAGAGAGCTCACAGAGGCCTGACAGGCAGCCGGTGTGCTGACTACTCAGGTTATTGTTTAAGTACAGAATGGGGGTTTTCGGAGAATGGAACCCTGAACTGGGCGAGACGATGAAGTGGGAGCGGGTCCCGGAGGAGGCCAGCCCTGACTCAACACGGAGTCCCACCACCCTCCCCACCCGACTTCCGTTTCTAGACCATTCTCAGACAGAAACACACTCCTGTTGGATCTTGGCCCGCTGGACGAGTGGCACTGGGGCCCCACGTCGACCGTTCAGCCATTCTCAAGCCTCGCTGACGGTGCTAACGAGGGAGGACCGAGCTTGGTGACAGTCAGAGGAAAAGGTGGACAGGGGTCTCCAGGGGTCAGGCATGGACTCTTGGGGGGCGTGGTGAGGCTGGAGATGAAGACCCAGCCCGCCGTGACGGATGGGAGGGCCAAGACCTCAGACCCGGACAGGGATGGGGGCTCAGGCGGGGCGCTCTCCCTGGGTAGAATGTCTGTGTGTGGCGGGGGGGACACACTTGGGGCACAACCCTGAGTAGAGTGTGTGTGTCACAGGGGAACACTTGTGTGTGTGTGTCGGGGGGACATGTGTGTGTGTGTGTGTGGCCGGGGGGGTGGGGGACACTTGGGACGCGATCCTGAGGGCAGTGGGCTTCCCGAAGACTCAGCAGGGCTGCCAGGCCCCTGAGGTGAGGTCGGGAAGGCACAGCAGATCATGCAGCTTTTGTCAGAGGAGCCGGGGTCGGGACAGGTGGGGTTGGGGGCGCAGGGTGGAGACACCTTGGAGAGGCCAGCCTTGGGGCTTACACAAGGGGGCGGGGGCCGTGGGGAAGCGGAGGGCCGGAAGGTGACATCTGTTTCAGGCCTGACAGATGAGTGGCTATGGATGGACGGAGGTGCCGCTCACAGCAGAACCGTGAGGGGGGCTCTGGCGTCTGCAGAGGGTTGATGCTTTCGGACCCCTGTGGGCGTCCAACACGCTCCTCAGTCCATTCTTCTCATTAGAGAAGGCGCACAAGCACCCACGAAACAGGCTTCTCTGAACTGAAGCAGCTTCTTGTTAACATGGGCTATTATGGGCAAGGGAAGTATACGAGTCTGGGCAAGCTCTGGGAGATGGAGAAGGACAAGGAAGCCTGGCGTCCTGCAGTCCATGGGGTCGCAGACTCGGGTACAACTTAGTGACTGAACCCCCACCGCTGGCAGGGGTACAGCCTGTGCCCCCCACCCCAGCCTGCTCCCCCCAGGCTCTGTGGTGACCCGCTGACTAGGGACCCAGCCCCCGGGGGCCCCCTCTCTGCAGGTGCTGTGACTCCAGCTGGGGACTGGGCAGTGGTGGGACCCTCAACCCTCCCACGTGCCCGCCAACCAGGCAGGCTCAGGTTCCAAGAAGCGGCACACACGCCACTTTACCTGTGGGGGGGGGGACTCCCTTCAAGTTTAGCTTACGAGGTGGAGGCGGGGTAGGACAGGGGAAGCTTGGAAATGGGCTGGAGCACTGGCCCCCCACTGCTGAGGGCCAGGGCCCCCCTTTCCTCGCTGCAATGGGGGAGGCATGGCCTGAGCTTTCTGGACCACAGTCCCAGCCAGAAGAAATGAGACAGACCAGGGGCTAGACCTTAGCTTCGGAATGTGACAATTTATTTGGGGGGGGCCAAAGAGGCTTTTCACGCCCCCTTCCTGGCATTGATACAATATTGAAGAGCAGCAGAACAAAACATACAAGACAAGAGTAATCAGCACAGACCCCCCTCCCCCGGCCCAGAAACAACCGATTCCAGAACAGAACCAAAATCCACACCCAACACAAGGCGTTTCTCCACCCGCGACCTCTGGGAGAGGAGCAGGTGGCCTGGCGGCCCAGCCCCATGCTGGGGTAGCGCCCCCCTCCCCACATCTCCGGTCTCCCGCTTACCCTACTAGTTTCCTGTCTTGAACCACTGGAGGCAAAGTTTAGCCAGCTGGGAGCTGGATGGTTGAACCACAGACAAAGGCAACAACACTTCATTTTTAAAATGAGAGAAAAAAGAGACAGCGCCCCTCCCCAAATATAGAGTTATATATGTATATTTTATATATATAGAATTCATTCGTGCACAATTCATTAAATGAGCTTTTCAAAAATTAAAAAAAATTATAAGATACATTTCTTTAGGCTTTTGTGTTTTTAAATTAAAACCAACAAGAAGTCTCCATCTCTACTCCGCCCAATAGCAGGGGGAGGCCCCAGGACCCTTGGTTCCTTCTACTGTGGCCTCGTGCAAAGGGTCCCTCACTAGACCACCAGCCCTCCTTTGCCTAGCTGAAGCTCTGCATAAAATAGGCACTCACCCACTGCTGAAGTGGGGTGCTGACTCCTTCAAGGTGGGATAGGGTGACGCCACAGGCCTGGGAGGTGGGTACCTCAGTCTCCACCCAGCCTGTCCCCCCCATCTTGGTATCTTGGCAACTATCAATAAGACAGGGCCAGGCTGGGGACACCCTCTCTCTGTCCTGGAGTGGTAGCCCCTAATTCTGGGCTTTCTCAATCTGAGAGGAGATGCAGACAGAAAAAAAACAAAAACCTTTAAACACTTTCCTTTTTTTTTCTTTTTTTCAAAAGTGATTCCTTAAACCATACAAGCCCCCAAGAGGCTGCCTTGGGCTAGTGCATGGGAGCCTGAAAGTGGAACTGACCAGGTGGGTCCCACCGTCCGGCATGGGCTAAGTGCAAAAAAAAAAACCCCAAAAAAACAGAAAAGAAAAAACCTCCCAAAACACAAAACCAACAACCACCAACAAAACCCCTAAAGACACAAAAGGCAGTGTGTCCACTTGGGTCCACCCAGAGGCTAGAAAGGCTGGTGGTGTCCCAGCTCCCCGAGCCAACAGCTTCCTCCTTTGGGCTGACCTCTCACTCAAGACTGCCTGGCTCAGGGGAAGCCCCTGGCTTTGTGGTAGCTCCAGGACCCGGTCCCCACCTTTCAAAGGTTGTCCCTGAAAGGCCAGAGCAGCTGGGCTCTTCACTTCAATGAAGCAGCTTTGCCTCTCAGAGGCCAAGTTTCCTGGCCTTGGTAGTGGGGTGACCCCTCCCACTCTGCCTGCCTCACTGGGCTCAGTTGGAGCCCATTTTGATCCTGACCCCTTTGCAGGATGAGAATGAAAAGCAGCTGTGGGAGAGTAGAGGCCCCAGTGCCAGCGACCTCCACCACCCCCTAATCCTCAGCAGCTGCCGGGACACCAGCAGGTGAAAAGGCCATGCCGCCCAATACACCCATTTCACAGACGGGCAAACTGAGTATCTGGGAGGGGAATGAGACAGAGCCGGGTTCCAAGTTCCCACCTCAAACCAGACACCAGACCTCATCTGTTTCCTATGACATGGGGGTGAGGACAGGGTGGCATTAAGGGGAGATGACCCCAGCCAATATTGAACAAAGAAGGAGGTTGGGTCTTGAGGGGTCTTTCACATACAAAAAATAAAGCCAACCAAACTGCAACTTTTGCTTGGTAATTAGGCAAACGGAAAAGCAGCAGCAGGGGAGGAAGGACCCACAGGAGGCTGATCTGTGCAAGTGTGGCAGGGGCTGCAGGGCCCAGCTCAGAGCCACCTGGGGGAGAGGTAAGGACGGCTCCGCTTGCTTTTGACCTGGTGCCCACTTGGGCCCCCAGGGGAGCTGCCCGCCTGGGAGCCAGCCGTGCGCATGCGTGCCCCTGCTGGGGAGGGCTGCACAGCTGGGGGTCAAGGGCAGCAACTCGCCTATGGAAAGAGACGGAGCGGACACACCCTCTCCCTAGGGCTACCCCCAACCCACCATGATCACCACCAAAGGCTCTCCCAGAGTCTACAGTGCCTATCTTCCTGACACCTGCAGCAGCGCCCACCTGGCCATGGAAGCTTGGGGGTGTCATGGTCACTGGGGCAATGGGGAGGAAGATGCCCCCATGGGGTGGCGGTGGAGGAACCAGATGGAGCAACAGGCTGGCAAAGGAATGAAGGGGGCGAGGAACCCAATTGTACCCACTCACCAGACTTCCTGCAGAGTCACAAACGCTGGGTCCCGGAGACAGTGGGACCCCTGCTGACCGCTATCTCCCCCAATCTCAGCTCTACCTGCTTCGCCCCTGCAGCTTCTGGTAAGTTCCTTTGGGAACAGAGGTCATCCTTCCATCTGAGCTGGGACAAGAGCGGAGCCTGGGCTGAGCACAGGAGGGAGGGCTTACCTTGCCGCGGGCCAAGGAAGGGGGGCTGTCGCCATGCCCGGGGTCGGGGTGCCCTCCCAGCTGGGCCTGGGCCTCTGTCCACGTTCCTAACATTGCCGCCTCAGCTGTGCAATCGCTGCGTTACTAGTTTTTCTTTAAATAGCTTTCTCCCCACCCTCCCCAACCCCATAGGAATCCCACAATATTTTTTTCTATTTCTTCCCCCCCCTTTTTTTATTTATTTTTTTCTGTTTTTTGCAAAACTAATTCTTTCACTTTCCTGTCATAAAATCACCTCTGAAAACACAACTTCTTTACAAAAAAGGTCACGAATGACACGGACTCTCAGGAAAACACATTTCTATGGTCTCTGGAAACACCTGTAACTGGCACCCAGGTGGACACGCACCTGGGGTGGGGGTTGGTGGGGGGGGGGGAATCCCCTCTAACGACAAGAGGAGAAATACCAGCCCTTATTTGGGGCGAAGCCAATTGGCACTTGGACGGCCACGGAGCCAACAGAAGGGCGGGATGGGGAGGGTCAGAGGACCCTGCCACAGTCTCTGGCAGGGACAGTCGGAAGACAGAGTCCTCCCCATGCTCAGGACCAAGGCATTTGTTACCCACCCGGAATTCCCTTTCTGCGTCCTGACATCACAGATTCTAAGCTGACACACCAAGAAGCCACCTCGAGCCACCATTAAGGACTCCCACTCATGCCAAACAGACCAGGCAGTGCCCCAGGGCTGGCCAGCGGGGTTTTGTTCCCTGTGCCCCAGACCCCAGGTCCTGCACAGGCCCGCTTTCCGGAAGGACACCGGGCCCCCTCTTCCATCCCCAGCTTGGGCCAGCCTGCCCTCCCAGCACCAGGCCTAAAACTGGGGTCTTGGTCTTTGCCACTGGCATGGACAACTCATGTTCCCAGGCCGCAGCAGAAAACGAAGCTGCCTAGAGCAGTGGAGGCCTCCTGCTGCTTGGAGAAGGCTGGGCTGTGACAAAGCCTGGGCGATCACAAGCAAGAGAGAAGGGGCGGGGGGCTGGGGGCGAAGCCGGAGACCCTAAGAACCATGTCCAGGCTTCTTCCTCCCCGCAAACTGCCAGGAGGAAGCAGCAGCTTGGGACGGTGGTCTGTCTCCCCTCGGCCTCAGTCCCATCATGTCATGTCCGACCACCCCACAGGAGAAGGGCGGGGATCGGGCGTCCAGCCCCTGCACACGCGTGCCGGGAAGCTCGGCCTCCGCAGCAAACTCCTGGGACCTAGATCAGGTCCCAGGCCCGGCTGATGGCCAGGGAGGGTCCGGGGCCCCACGCAGATACGGATACACGCGGACGCGCCTGGGGCGGCAGGCGCATGCGCAGCAGGAAGTCCGCGCCGCAGGTTCTTGTAGCACCTTTGGTTGAAAACTGAGGGACCTTTAGATGCCGGGAGGCCATGGCAGGCGAGGTTCGTGCCAGCCCCTCCCACGTTCAAGACAGAAATTAGGAAAAAGATGGGTGGGTGGGAGCCACGGGGGCCCAGCTCCTGCCGCCCTCACAAGGGGAGGAGAGGGGCCATGGCCGCCTTCATCTCCACCTCTGTCCTGGCTTCCCCATCCCTGCCCCTCCTTCCCGGGTTATCTGGAGGAAGGAAAGGGACGGTGCCCATGCTGGGATGGGGGTCCCCTAAGGGGCCCCGCAGCTGCCGGGGGTTAGCACCGAGAAATCAGATGCTGTGCGCGAGAGCTGGAAGCAAGCTGGATAGAGACAGGACGGGATGTGGGGAGGGCAGCTGAACCCCAGGTTCTGGGGCTCCCTAGGAGCCACCCAGCAGGCCCCACTGTGCGTGGGCAAGGAGGGTGCCAAGAGACTAGAGGGAGGACTTCCCGGTGCCCTCGCCCCCCACCCCAGCCCCACCCCGTTCCGGGCCTGCCCCTCCCACTGGGCTTCAGGGGGTCTCCAACTACCCAGCCCCATCCCGGGGTCAACACCGAGCCTTTTGAAACAAGCAAAGCACAGGCGGGGTTGTCTGAGGGCGGGGGGGTGCGGGGGCGGGAGCAAGAGTATGACTTTGGGCAGGAGGGCGCCCCCCAGCCCCCCTCTTGGTGGAGCCCCCCTTACTTGCTCGCCCCGATGCTGCCACCCCCTGCTGCGGCGCCTGCTACCCCAGCAGCCACCTTCTCGAAATCCTCTGGGTTGCAGAATTCCTTGATAGTGACCGTGAGGAGGTTGCTGGTGACGTCGGTGACGACCACGTTGGAGCAGGGTGACATCTCAGGGCGCCAGTCCCCCGCCTCGGGCTCGGAGGCGGCGCCGGCCGGCTCAGGGGCGGCGGGAAGGGCCTGGCTGGCAGCTGCTGGGACCTCGGGAGGCGCCCGCTTGCTGGGGGCCGCCGCCTCGGGCGGGAGGGACAGGTCAAGCACCTCGGGCTCCCGCCAGTCGGGGGCCGATGGGCTCGTGGTCTCCGGGAGCAGCTTGGGGGGCGCGTCCTCCAGCTCGGAGGAGTGCGGGGCGGGCGAAGGGCAGCCGGAGGAGCTGGAGCTGCGGGCGTCGTAGGGAGCACTGGGGGGCGCCAGGAGCAGCCCCTGGCCGGGGGAGGCGGCGATGTCGGTCTTGCCGGCAGGCGGCGGCTGCAGAGGGCCGGGCGGGGGCTTGTTGTACAGCGCGAACGTGCCGAACTTCATGTGGCGGACCTGCGTGCGCAGGATGCTCTCGCTGAACTTCTTGCTCTTGCCGATAACGCGGTTCCGGGACGGGACTTTGGGGCGGGCCAGGGCCCCGGCCCCTTGCCCGGCGCCACCTGCGCCCGGGCCTTTGTCGATCACCTTCAGGTTGAGGATAATGCGGTTCCGCTTGGGCTCCCGCGGCTTGACCTTGCGATTGATGATGCGCACGGTCTCGGAGAAGGGGGAGATGGGCGGGCGCAGGCCGGGGCTGCCCCCCTGGGGGTCTGGGCGGGGTAGGGGGCGGCGGGACATGCGGTGGCAGCGGCGGATGTCCTTCTTGAGCCGGTGCACCGCAGCGCTGGAATGCAGCTTGGGCGAGGAGGCGCTGGCGCTCGGCTTGACGGAGAAATGCACATCGCTGATGCGGAGGGCCTCGGCCTGGGCCCGCGCCTGCGAGACAGAGGGAGGCAGGTGGCTGAGGGCTCGGGCTGCCCGCTGACCTCTGGACACCCCCTGCCTCGGCCACCCACCAGTACTGGCTCAAGAAACCATCCTGAGGGCACTTAAGAAAATCAGCAGGTGCTCCTACCCCTGCCTGAGCGATAAAAAGAAACAGGTTCAGACAGGTGGTGCAAAGTGCAGAAGGCTGCGGGGCAAGGCAGACTCTTATCCAGGCCCAACTTGCAAGGCTTGACTTTCCCAGCTCAGCTGTGGGCCCGAGGGACAGACTAGTCACTGTCGTTGCTGACACACAGAAGTGGAACTGCCAGGATGTTGCATGGAAAGAAGCCCCGGGCCACTTCTGACCAGGGAAGATCGCAGCCCAGCCTGGCACTCCTCCATAGACAAATTCTTAGTGACCAAAAGCAGAGGGTGATCTCTCCCTGCCCCACCCTTCTGGGCCTATCTGTAGACGCCCTGAGCTCTTTCTCTGCCTCTGAACAAGCTGCACCTCCAGCTCAGTCTCACCTCAACTCTGGGGGCAGACCTTTGGCCTCTCTTCGTTCCCAGCCCCTGGCACTTCCCCTCCTGGGTCTGATTCATCTGTCTGCCCAGGGTCTGGCTCAGGGCCTGGGTCTGAGCAAACTGGTGCCAATGGATTTCACAGCCGGCACCTAGAACCTCCTTGGCATTGGTTTGGTGGGGATGGGCTAAGAGGTGGGATGGACCTCACCACAGTCTCTGTGCCAAGATGGCCTGGGGGCAGGATGGCTGGACAGAAGTCTGTGAGGAGCGAGTGATATTTACTGTCCCAGGCTCCTGAGCCCAGCTGCACACAGTCCCAGGTGTGAAATGTGTACAGCCCCAGGACTCTGCAGCAGCTCACCTGCTACCTCAGGGAAGGTGCAGGATGTGTGTGGCAGGGCCCTCAGAGACCCCAGGTCCAGGGCAAGAGACTCACAAAGTTAGGTAAGCCATCCTCGGGGGCCAGTCCTTCCCTCACTAAGCAAGTACTAATAAGTCACCTGTCAGCTGCCTGGGGCTACAGCTACGACCACACACAGCTTCTACGTCCAGGGGGCCGCACTCCAAGGAAAAGACAGGTAACAGGCAATTAGGGTGCAGGATGCTTCAATGCAAGGAAGCAAGTACAGGCTCCAGAGGAGCACGGATTAGGTCCCCGTCTTGGAGGATGAACCATCAGTAGAAAAACAAACAAAAAACACCCTTGACTTCCCTGAGCTATGCCCCAAGGGGCTGTGGAGGCTCAGGTGGCCTGCTGAAGGGGTACTGCTAAGACCAATGGTGGAGGCAGAGAGAGCCCAGGGAACTGAAAGCAATGGCTGGACAGAGGGTAGATATGGGTGACCAGTCTGGGTTCTGTACAGATACCCTGGCGCCTGGTGGGGGAGATCGTTAGGCAGTGACTGTCTCCAGCCAGGGGAGCTCGGGTGGCTGAGAGGAAGGGCACATTTCCATAGGTCAGTCTCTGGGCTCCCCAAGAGTGCAATCTGTGGTTGGGGGTCTCTCCACCTCCCATCCCCACGGTGCTGGATGCTTTATCAGTACCCCGGAGGCAGGCTGGTAGACAAGACTAGAGTGTATTTGACCACAAGCCCCAGATGATGTTATCTGTGGACTTAGATGCTGAATAAGTGAGGATGTCATTTAGAACGTGGGAGAGGCACATGTCCTACAAGTTCTGTCTCAAGTCTCCTCCAGGGGTGGCTTAGTTAACAATCCCTCCAGCCACTAGGTGGCAGCAGATGAGCCCCACCCCCCACCCCCCACCCCACCTCCCTGTGCCAGGGCTGCCAGCTCCTCCAGCTCAGAGCCAGTGGAGCCAGGGGCTGGTTCCCTCATACCCCTTCCCAGACAAAGGCAGGGGAAAGCCAGCCTTCCTTGGCATGGCAACAAGGGCTTTTTGCAGCTTCATCCCCAAGGGAGCTTAGGGGATTCCCCACTCTTTCCAGTACCCCAGGGGTTAGTGTTTATTCCCTCTGCACGCTGCTGGGGCTCCAAGACCTCTGTAATTACGGTTCTGCCAGAGTCCAGCAGTGACGCATGGTCCCTGGGGACTGGTGAAGTGTGTAGGCAAGGCAAACGTCAGATCCGGGATGAAACCCCGGCTTGGTGGGACTCCTGGGACCATGAGATAGTGTATGTTACCTGCTTAGCAAAACGCCTGGCACACAGCAAGCACTCGAGAAATGTTAAGACTTATCTATCCAAGGGGTGGTGCTTTTGAGAGCAACCTTTTTCTAATGTATGCCTTCCAACCATTCTACAAAAAATTTCTTACTTTGTAATTTCTAAATGTTTTTTCAAAGGGGGTTAGTTTACCCTCCTCCTCCTCTCCCCTCCCCAGGTGGAGAATTCTTTGAAGGTGAGACCTGGGTCTGCCTGTGAATTAAAAATGGTAACCACAGCCAATGCATTTATTGCATTCTGACTGGGTGACGGGCACAGCTCCAAGGGCTTGGCATAGATAACGTGGAAGATAAAGCCCTGGACTCTACCACTGCCTCTCTGTGATCACGGCCAAGTTATTTAACCTCTCTGGTCTCAAGTTTTTCTATGTATAAAATGGGGATAATGCAACCCATCTCATGGGCTCCTGTTCTCTTCAGAGGAGTTCCCTGCAGAAAGTGTGATTTGTTTACTATACACACTGCCTCTTGGGTTCAGACCAAGCTGATCTCCATCACCCCTTGCAAATCTCTCATGCTCCCTGAATATCTATTTCATCTCATCTCCAAATCAAGGTCCTCTCATCTGCCTCTCCGCCCCCCTGCACCACCAACTCTGCAGCCTTCAGTTTCCCGTGTGTGTCCATCTTTTTCCCTTAACCTGATGTGTACTTCCCTGAGGGACAGGGTTAAGAAAAGGAGACATGATAAAGCCAGGAAGCTAGGTGATGGGAGCTCAGGTAAAATCACCTCCCTTCCCTGGGCCTTGATTTTCTCATCTTCAAAAGAGGGAATACCATTCCCTACTTCGTAGGGGGTTTTTGAGCAATAGAAAGGAGATAATCCATGTGGGGGCTCAACACTATGAGGCCCACAGCCGGCGCTACAGCTATTAAAAAAAAGAAAAGTATTCTGAATCAATTGTCATGGCCATTGCTCACTTCCCCGCTAGAGGGCACTCCAGCTGCACTGTGAGAGGCTGTCACACAGCCCACGGGCCTCCAGCTGCTCTGCCCCATCCCTCCGGAGAAACATCAAGGGTTAAGATTGCTCCACGGATCTCCTAAAATGTGTGTAATTTGGAGACAAGGGTCACAGAAGGATGTAATTCTGGAAACCATTATTTCTTTCACTTCTGCTTTAAGTCCGAGGCAAACTTTATACACATGTACAGTCCTTTTGAGGGAGGTGGGAGGCTGGAAAGTCCACCAACTGGGCTTTGAGCCTTTCGAACAGATTGGAGATTCTGAGGCCCTGCCATTCTGCACAGCCTTTTTTCTGCAGAGTCCCGTCTGCCCTGCCCATGCCAGCTGCCACAAAGTCACAGGTTGTCGGGGTGGGACGGGGCCTTGAGAAAATCTTAGCACTAGTGGGGAAGACAGTGCTTGCCCATGGAGACCGCCTGCAGCTTTGCCTGCCACCTTGGGTCATCTCGACTTCCCTTTCCCAGACTCTGTTCTTTCTCATTAAAAAAAAAATAAACACCAAAAGCCTCTAAGATGGCTTCCTCTGGAGCTAGGTCTCCCTCCCTTGCCAAGGCCAGTGTGCCATGCTTTCATTCTCTCTCCCTCCATCCTCATTAGAACCTCCAGACACAGCCTGAAGTGGGGCTAACAGAACCAGTGGCCCAGCCTGGGTGATAAAACTCAAAGCGAAGTGACTTAAGGTCAAATTTAAGTTCGATCCTCCTCTCCGAAGGGAAGGCATGCAGAACAAATCCTGAGAGAGGCAAACTGGAGACAGGGAGGCAGGCCCCCACCCTAAAAGCCTCTCCCTGTTCCGATGAGGGAGATCACATCCACTCCTCTGGACGTGAATTCCAGGTAGAGCCCCACCACTCAAGGCTGGGGGAGAGCAGGACTCTCACGTGCAGAGGCCACCTCCCTGCCACCCCCGCAGGTGGACCGCTCCCACCTGCCTCATTCACTTTCTTTCTGCTGGCCTCCCCAGACCCTGGTTTTGTGAACAAGGATCATCCTCCCTCCTCGCCCCCATTCCCAGGCCCCTCTTGCAGAGAAGCTGGAGCTGGCCAGGGCCGCCTGCCAGGGGCTCGTCGAGGGCTCACAACCACCCCCTGCCCAGCTGGGGCCCCCTCTAGAAAGGCCCGCCCGCCAGGGCGGCCGCGGATCTGTCCCTCCCCTGCAGGCCCCGTGTTGCGCCCGGGCTAGGGGCCCGAGAGGGGGCTGCTGGGGCTGGGCCAGGTTACCTTCAGGAGGAAAGTTTTGGGTTTGGGTCCCCTCTTCTTGGGCCCATACAGCTCACGCTCCCGCTCCCTGCGGCCGAGAAACACCCGAGGTTAAAAATGATCCCCTTCCCGGGCCTCACTCCGCGCTGCCCTCCCCGGCCCTCCCGCTTCCCGGCGCGGCGCCCCAGCCGAGCCTCGGCCCCGCCGCCCCTGCCAGCTTCCCAAACTCACTTCTGTTCGAAGGCTGCAATGAGTCGCGAGTCCAGGATGTTCTCTTCGGGCTCCCAAGTGCTGTACCTGCCGAGTTACACATGCACAAAATAAAAAACAAAACCAGAGAGGCAGAGGCACATGCGAGGGAGCAAATGTGCGCACCCCCCCAAGGTAAAAAAAAAAAAGGCCCTGATGTCCGCTGCCTCCCTTCCCCCCTCGCTCCTGGATCCCGTGACACTCACTTGATGGCCCACCCCTTCCATTTCACCAGGTACTCGATGCGTCCCTGAAAAAGAGAAGGAAAAAAAGGGGAGAGTGGGGGTGGGGAAGATGCGGGGACGCGAGGAGGCGACGGCGCGGGGGTGGGCGAGAGAGCCCGGGTTAGCGGGACCGCTTCGCCTAGCTGGCCCACGGACTCGGGCCTCGGCTGCGGGGCGAGGCGTCCCGCCCTGGGAGGCGGCTCACCTTTCGGATCCGCCGTTTGATGATAGATTCGGCCGCGAAGACCCGCTCGCCCACTGCAGACAGCTCCATCTTGCTCAGCGGCACCCACAGCCCATAATACTCCCTGCTCCCGCGGCCGGTGCTGCACCGCTCGCGCACGCGCCGCAGCGCTCAGGCTCGGCGGGCGGGCGCGCGGCAGGGCGCGCGCTCGCGTTCCAGCTGCGGGCCGTCACGTGACCCTCCGGGCTGGTGCGCCGTTGCCAGGACCTCCTCCTCCCCCGGGGCGGTTGCTAGGGAAAGTGAGCGCACGCGGGGCCGGGGCGCGCGCTGGCTCTTAAAGGGGCCTATCCTGGCTCGGGGAGCCGCGGCCCCGAAGTCCGGGAAGGAGATGCTTGGCCTGCGGGAAGCCGGGTTGCGGACAGTGCAGTCTTACAAACACTTTCTCATTCTCCCCTCCATCTTCCTGCCCCCCGACCGCTGACTACCTCTCCCTCTTAACCCTTCCTTACATGTCACTCCTGGGCCCAGGGCGGGGAAGCGGGGTGGAATTTCTACCGTCGCTGCTCAACCTCCCAGCAGAAGTTTGCAAACAGTTAAATATGATACAGCAGAAATGCATTTGCTGTTGCCTTGCCAGGCCCTGCGGGAATTTCTTTAAAACACTGCTCCCCCCCCCCCCACTCCATTATTTATGTATTCGTGGGAGTATGGTTTTGTAACCAGTTCAGATGAATTAAAACAAAAACGCCACCGCAGGAAAGGGTGGGGGGAGGCGGTGAATGGGGCCAAGGAAGGTCGGGGTGATCCCTTGGATTTGTTTTCGGCTGGGGTCTTGGGCGGGCACCTGCCTTCACCGGGAGGGAGGTCGGGTGAAGACGCAGTGAGCAAGATGTGGCGGTGGTTGGGGGGCGGGGGGGTGGGGGGGTGGCGGCGGTCCAGGGAGGAGAGGCCGCGGGGTGACTACAGGCTTCCCACGTACCAGATTGGGCCCGAAGCGGGTCATCCTTGGGTCACTCGGCAAAAGCCGCCATCGCGGTCAGGTCTGTCTGTTTTCTGATTCCCAGGCCCCCTGGCCGCGTCACCCTCTTGCCGCCTACAGTTCCTCTAATGGTCCCGCCATTGCTAACGGGGAGACCACAGCCCAGCTTCCTATTTGGGGAGGGAATGGGAGACTTCGGCTGTCCTGGAAGGGGCACAACGTAGTCCTGCCGCACAAGCCGCGCCATTTCTTTTATTTTGAATTATCTAAACTTTATTTTTAGAAAAACACCAACAGCCCTGTTCTTTGCATTTTTTTTTTTTTAAGTAAGAAAGAAAAAAAAAAAAAAAGGAACTGTCTATAATCTCCATCCAACCGTTAACCTCTTCATGGATCTTCTTCCCGCCTCTGTCCTATGCCTAATAAACACACGTACCTGTGCTTCTTTGTACGTTATATGCATGTAGTATAGATGTGTATTTAAATACTTTCTTTTCAGCAGAATGGGCCGCATTGTTCACGCTAGCTGGAATCCACTTTTCTCCCTTAATGATATAAAGCAGACCTTTTTTGGTGTCATTGAGTACACATTTCCCAATCGTTTGTTTGTGGTGGCACCGAGTCGGAGGTGGAGAGGGCTGGGGATGTGGTTCCAATCAGGGCTGTCTCTTGCTCTCATTATTTATTTGTTGGAAAAGAAGATTTTTACATGTCCTGTGGTGCAACCCCAATTCTTATGGTTTCAAGTCAACCACGTCAAAATTTCTGTTTCTCATCCCTACCAGCCTGCTAATTTGTCCGGTTATTACCTTGGGCGAAATCCCCCTCCTCTGTTAAAGTCCACATGCTCATGAGACATAGATATTTGCTGTCCAGCCCAAAGTGGGCTTCTGTCTAAGTATAGAAGTGCCCTCCTGGGGGCGGTGGAGGTGGTTGGACAGGTGAGCTATGTGGATGTGAATGTGTGTGTGTTCTCAGGCTGCAGAACACAGACAGCTGGATGAAGCCGGTAAGCATTAACCCATTTTTTGGTTCTCTCAGCAGCTCTTGTGAGTCCTTTTTATGGCTTTGTGTTCAGCTGTCAGAAACAGAGGTGCCCAGGCTTGAGAAGCTCTGAGGTGAGAAAGGCATCTGCTATGCAATGTGACCAGTGCTGGAATAAAGATATATTCATTTCTTATGGCTGCTGTCACATTACCACAGGCCAGTGGTTTGAAATAACACAAATGTCTTATCTTACAGTTCTGCAGGTCAGAAGGCCCAGATTGGTGTCTTTGGGCTCTAGGGAGAGAATCCATCCTTGCTTCTTCCAGCTTCTAGAAGCTGCTGGCATTCCTTGGCTCACTCTAATATTTACTTTTGCCTTCCCTTGTCTGACTAACCACCTCCTTCTGATAAAGATCTTTGTGATGACATTGGGCCCACCCAAATAATCAAGGACAATTTCCCATCTTGACATATCTTACCTTAATTGTATCTGCTGAGTCCTTTTCACCATAGAGTTACATATTATGTAAAGTATATAAGGTATCATATTCATAGGTTCTGGAGATTAGAATGTGGACATATTTGGTGGGTGGGGCCTTATTCAACTTACTACAAAAGGTATGTTTAAGATGCCCTGGGAGTCTAGATATATTAGTCAAGGCTCACCAGAGAAACAGAACCAATAGCATGTATATAGAGATACATAAGAAGACTTCCCTGGCGGCTCAGAAGGTAAAGCGTCTGCCTACATGGGGTCGCAAAGAGTTGGACATGACTGAGAGACTTCACACTCATTCAGAGATACCTAAGAGGAGATTTCTTATAGGAATTAGCTTTATGATTATGGAACCCCAAGAAGTCTGCTGTCTGCAAACAGGAGAACCAGGAAAGCCAGTAGTGAAAGGCCTGAGAACCAGGGGGCTGCTGGGATAAGTCCCCAAGTCTGAGGGTCTGAGAGTTAGGAACTCTAATGTCTGAGGGCAGGAGAAGATCCATGTCCCGGCTCAAAAAGAAAGGGAATTTGCCATTCCTCCATCTTTTGGTTTTATTTGGGTCCTCCATGGATACTGTTATCACTTTGCCAACAAAGGTTCATATAATCAAAGCTGTGGTTTTTCCAGTAGTCATGTACAGATGTGAGAGTTGGACCATAAAGAAGGCTGAGCACTGAGGACTTGATACTTTTGAACTGTGGTGTTGGAGAAGACTCTTGAGAGTCCCTTGGACTGCAGGAGATCAAACCAGTCCATCCTAAAGGTAATCAACACTGAATATTTATTGAAAGGCCAGAACTGAAGCTCCAATACTTTGGCCACCTGATGCGAAGAGCTGACTCGTTGGAAGAGACCCTGATGCTAGGAAAGATTGAGGGCAGGAGGAGAAAGGGATGACAGAGGATGAGATGGTTGGATGGCATCATGGACTCAATGGGCATGAGTTTGAGCAAGCTCTGGGAGATGGTGAAGGACAGGGGAGCCTGGCATGCTTCGGTTCATGCATGGGGTTGCACAGTCGGACACAACTGAGTTACTGAACAACAACCGTGAATACCATAGTGCCCTTCTACATCGCTAAGAGTGGACTTCTTTACTTGGCGTACTGAATCTAATGCAGACAAGTGAATGATAGTGTTTACCAGCTATTTGGGCATCCTGTAGCCCAGGCAGGCTGACCTATAAAATGAAACATCCTGCTAGATAAGGGAGCATCCCACTCCCTGGAGGAAGTCTTCTCAGGGGTGGGGACATTTAGTGTGGGACCTGAAAGATGAAGAGGCATTGCCTGCTAGTGAAGAATGAGAAAGGCATCTCAGGTCAGTGGAGCAGGAGCTTCTGTGAGAGAAGGTCCCTCCCACCTCTTCCACAGTCTGACACCTCAGTTCAGTTCAGTTGAGTTCAGTTGCTCAGTTGTGTCCAACTCTTTGTGACCCCATGAACCAGAGCACGCCAGGCCTCCCTGTCCATCACCAACTCCCGGAGTCCACCCAAACCCATGTCCTTTGAATCGGTGATGCCACCCAACCATCTCATCCTCTGTCGTCCCCTTCTCCTCCCACCCTCAATCTTTCCCAGCATCAGGGTCTTTTCAAATGAGTCAGCTCTTTGCATCAGGTGGCCAAAGTATTGGAGTTTCAGCTTCAACATCTGTCCTTCCAATGAAAACCCAGGACTGATCTCCTTTAGGATGAACTGGTTGGATCTCCTTGCAGTCCAAGGGACTCTCAAGAGTCTTCTCAAACACCACAGTTCAAAATCATCAATTCTTCGGTGCTCAGCTTTCTTTATAGTCCAACTCTCACAATCATACTTGACCACTGGAAAAACCATAGCCTTGACTAGATGGACCTTTGTTGACAAAGTGATGTCTCTGCTTTTTAATACGCTGTCCAGGTTGGTCATAACTTTCGTTCCGAGGAGTAAGCGTCTTTTAATTTTAGGGCTGCAATCATCATCTATAGTGATCTTGGAGCCCAGAAAAATAAAGTCAGCCACTGTTTCCACTGTTTCCCCATCTATTTGCCATGAAGTGGTGGGACCGGATGCCATGATCTTAGTTTTCTGAATGTTGACCTTTAAGCCAACTTTGTCACTCTCCTCTTTCACTTTCATCAAGAGGCTCTTTAGTTCTTCTTCACTTTCTGCCATAAGGGTGGTGTCATCTGCATATCTGAGGTTATTGATATTTCTCCCGGCAATCTGGATTCCAGCTTGTGCTTCCTCCAGCCCAGCGTTTCTCATGATGTACTCTGCATATAAGGTGTTCAATAAATATTTCTTGGACACATGAGTGGGCCATTGAAGGAATTTTTGAGAGTAAGTTTGACCCTATAACATATGTGTGAATTCAGACCCAGCAAACACTCTCTGGGTGTTCCCTTCCCTCCCCATGTTGAACTTAGGGAACACAAACATGGAAGAGGTGGGATTTCTACCCTCCAGGAACCGAGGTGCATGGAGGGATGAAGGTGTAAACAGATGTGATGTGATCTGTGCCAACTTTTAGTTGTCAACTTCTCTGAGCTTCAGTTTTCTTCATGCCTATCTTGTAGGGCTTCCCAAGTGGCTCAGTGGTGAAGAAGCCACATGCAGTGCAGGAGACACAGAAGACATGGGTTTGATCCCTGGGCCGGGAAGATCCCCTGGAGGAGGAAATGCCAACCCACTCCAGTATTCTTGCCTGGAAAATCCCATGGACAGAGGAGCCTGGTGGGCTACAGTCCATGGGGTCGCAAAGAGTCGGCCACCACTGAGCGACTGAGAACACATTGAGTGATAATAAACACATCCTATAGTTTTATTGTGAGGATAATGAGATAACACAAATATGACACCTGGAACTCTGTTGGGCACATAATATGTGTGTGACAGTGGAGGTGTATGTATGTGTATGCTCCAGTCTGAAGACACACACACACACACAATGTATGTACTTACAAGCCTTTCTTCCACTTAAACTCAGGTCTAGAAACTAAAACTGTATTGGTCAAAGAGGACACCAAACACTTTGTACAGCATTCGTCATGTTTCAAGGACTCTTCCAAGTGCTTTACATACGATATTAACTAATTTACTCCTCAAAATAATCCTATAAGGTGGATACTATCATTCTATTTCACCGTTGAGAATAACACGTTAAGTTCTACATTCATTAGATGCCCCTCCTCTCCTCCTGGTACCAGATGAGATCCATCATGTGATGTAATTTGACTTAACAAAACTACAGACAAAGAAGCTGAGGATCTGCAGTCAGGTGTCAATACAAGTCTCAAAGAATGGAAGCACATGTATTGCCTTCCAAAATATTGTGCTGTGAAATTATGTGCCCCTAGAGAATGGCTAACTATTTTTAGAAAGAGACCAGTAGAGACTTTTGGAAATATGCCTGAATACAGTCATAATTGGGCAAGGGATACAGGGAACGCCAATTTTGGCAGAGGGATCTTTTGGAAAAGCAGCTCTGACCCAGTCGTTCCTCCCTTTAAGACTTTTCAACACTGGCAGAAGCTAAAATATCAACAGGAAGAAACCCCTCCAGTGGCTCATCACTGTCTCTAGAAGGCAACAAGAGTTCTTCCTCATGGCGAAGGGGCCCCTCCCGGGGGTCTTCACTCCCTGTCCTCACCCTGCGCGACCCCCTCCTTCGGCCTCATTGAACCACCGCTGTCTTCTGAATGGCCCCTGCTTTTTCACACTTCCGTATCTTCAGTTCATCTGGGATGCATCTACATATCTTTCAAAACAGAGTCCTGATTTATCCTCCTGTGTGAAACTGTCTCTGTTCCCCCGGGTAGAACTGGCTAGACATCCTTGGCCCCATTTGAGTGTCTGCAGAGTTCTCATAGCACAGAAGAGTTCCGTTTGGTCACTTGCTATCACTCCCCAAGGGCCAAATTGCATATACCCCCTCACTTCCCTGACACTGGGCAGCCAACCAACTAACATTACTGAGTGCCACCCATGTACCCAGCACTATTCTAGGTGTTGGAGGTTCGACAGAGAAAAGACAGATGGATCCCCACCCTCCAGAAGATTGTTAAGAAGGCAGCTGCAGACATGGAACACACAAGACAAGGGCATGATTTTCAGGCATGCGAAGTGCCAGGCTGACTGAAGCACAAGCTGGAATCCAGATTGCTGGGAGAAATATTAATAACTTCAGATATGCAGATGACATCACCCTAATGGCAGAAAGCAGAAGAGGAATTAAAGAGCCTCTTGATGAAGGTTAAGGAGGAGAGTGGAAAAGTTGTTTTAAAATTCAACATTCAGAAAACTAAGATCATGGCACCCAGTCCCATCACTTCATGGCAAAAAGATGGGGAAACAATGGAAACAGTGACAGACTTTATTTTCTTGGGCTCCAAAATCACTGCAGATGGTAACTGTTGCCATGAAATTAATAGACATTTCCTCCTTGGAAGAAAAGCTATGACAAATCTAGACAGCATATTAAAAAGCAGAGATCACTTTGCTGACAAAGGTCTGTATAGTCAAAGCTATGGTTTTTCTAGTACTCATGTACAGATGTGAGAGCTGGACCATAAAGAAGGTTGAGCATCAAAGAATTGATGCTTTCAAACTGGGGTGCTGGAGAAGCTTCTTGAGAGTCCCTTAGACTGCAAGGATATCAAATCAGTCAATCCTACAGGAATTCAAACCTAAATATTCATTGGAAGGACTGATGCTGAAGCTGCAGCTCTAATACTTTGGCCACCTGATATGAAGAGCCTGCTCATTGGAAAAGACTCTGATGCTGGGAAAGATTGAAGGAAGGAGGAGGAGAAGGGGATGACAGAGGATGTGATGGTTGGATGGCATCACCAACTCAATGGACATGAGTTTGAGTAAACTCCAGGAGACAGTGAAGGACAGGGAAGCCTGGTGTGCCGCAGTCCCTGGGGTTGCAAAGAGCTGGACACGACTGAGTGACTGAACAAAAACTACAATGCAAGACTAAGATCGTGTGGTAGGGAAGAACAAAGTAGGTGGACGGGGTGCTCAGCTAGGGCGGTTAGGGCAGGCCTTTTGAGGGGCTGGATCTGAGATGAGTCCTGCACAAGGAAAAGGAGGCAGCTACATAGACCTGGGAGAAGAGTTTTCCAAGCAGAAGGAAGAGCAGGTGCAAAGGCCCTGAGGCAAGGACATGCTTGGTGTATCTGAGGGACCAAAGGAAGTCTGTGATCCTGAAGTGGAGACTGAGGTCTTCCAGGAAGGCAGAGGCCCCATGTGCAGAGTCTTATGGGCCCCAAAGGAGAGCTTGGGCATTGTTCTCAGATCTGTAAGGAAACTCCAGGAGAGAGCTCATGGCGAGAGGAGATGGGTGGGTCATGGTGTTAGGGGAAGCACACTGATTGAAGCCACCCACCCCAGCCAGGCACCATAGTAACCATTCCCATGAGTTGTTTTATGACAGGAGATCCTGGTAAGGAATACAGAACTAATAAGCCACCACCAAGCGGAAGAGTTTGGGAAAGGTCGAAAGGAGACACTGCGTGTCCGTCCACTTTCCAGTATCCCTCTCGCTAGCATCCATCTTGGCTGAGCGTGCACCACCGGGAAAGACTCTGGATTAGAATGATTGGCCAAAGACCACCCGGAAACTAATCGCATCACCATAAAACCCAAAACTGCGAGCCACGTGGCAGAGCAGTTCTCCTGGGTTTCCTTACCCTATGGCTCTCTGCCCGGGCGCCCTTTCCCAATAAAATCTCTTGCTTTGTCACCACATGTGTCTCCTCAGACAATTCACTTCCGAGTGTTAGACAAGAGCCCAATTTCGGGCCCTGGAAGGGGTCCCCCTTCCTGCACCAATGGCACAGCGAGGTTGAGGCTGATGTAGGGCAGAGCCTTGGGTGGTCGGAGAGGTTCTGAGAACTGAGCAATGACTGCTTCTCCACTCAACCCCAGTCCAGCCTCCTGGATGCAAGTCCAGCCTCCTGGATGCAAGTCCAGAAAGGCAGAGTGTGCGTTAGTCGCTCAGTCATGTCCAACTCTTTGTAATCCCATGGACTGTAGCCTGTTAGGCTCCTCTGTCCATGGGATTCTCCAGGCACGAATATTGGAGTGGGGTGCCATCGCCTTCTCCAGGGGATCTTCCTGACCCAGGGATCAAACCCGGGTCTCCTGTATTGCAGGCAGATTCTTTACCATCTGAGCCACCAGGGAAGCCCAGGGAGGCAGTAGACTGTGGTTAAGAAGGGAGAGCTGTGTCAAGACTCTCCAAGCTTGGGCACCCTCTAACAGAGAGATGAGCAAGGGTGAACCTTGTCTGCTGGTTCATTAAGCTTCTCTGCAAAGACATCCCAAATTAGAAGGATTTGTTTCTCTCCTCAACAGCTATCTGGTTTGTTGATTGCTGGTGGTCCCCAGCAAAATCAGCAGGACTGAATGGGGGAGAGACAGTCCAGGCTAAAATAGGATGAAGCTGACTCCTGAACCATGACAGATAGGATCCATGGATGATTCCTGCTCCTGTGGGCCCCCTGGCCCTGGTGAACCCCGCCTCTTCTAGCGAATGCAAAACAGATGAGAAGAAATGCAAAGTTCCCAGCAGTTCCCTTTCCTCTCCCAGCAGAATGGAGCCAGCTCTGTGCAAACTTGCCCTCTTCCTGCTCTTCCTGTTTTGCTGGGAAACTTTTTTCTCTTTTCAAATACTTTTCAGTTGTTTGGGAGGAGATGTTAATTTCTCCAAGTTCTTTTTCACTACAAGGAAGGGTGAGGGCAACCTGACAGGTGGTGCTGGGAGGATGCACCTGGGAGGAAGAGAAGCAAGAGGCGAGTGCTTCCTTGGGTTTCATCCTGAGAGATCTGCCAAGTCGCTTGGCCTTCCCACACCCCCCGCCCCCCCCCAGCAGTGGGCCAGCGAGAGACCCAGAAGAGGCTGGCTGCTGCTGGCCACCTGCACTCCCCACCATCCTGGCTTCATCCCCATTTCTGCTCACAGTGGGGACCAGTGTCACCCTAGAGCTGGCTCACCTGGTCGGAGAAGGAGAACTTCTCACTGTGTTCCATCACCTTTGCCTTTCCTCCTCCGTCCTTACCCGGGGGTCTTGACAGTAAAAGAAGTGTTAGTTGCTCAGTCATGTCCAACTCTGCAACCCCATGGACTGTATAGCTCACTAGGCTCCTCTGTCCATGGGATTCTCCAGGCAAGAATACTGGAGTGGGTTGCCATTTCCTTCTCCAGGGGACATCTTCCCAACCCAGGAATCGAATCCTGCATTGCAGGCAGATTCTTTAGTCTGAGCCACCAGGGAAACCCTGGGTGGCTGCTAATAAAAACTAAAATCAGGGTGGGTGCTAATAAAAACTAAAATCAGGGACTTCTCTGGCAGTCCAGTGGTTAAGACTTTGCCTTCCAATGCAGGGGATGTGGGTTCCATCCCTGGTTGGGGAACTAAGATCCCACATGTCTCATGGCCAAAAAAACAAAACTTAAAACTGATGTAATATTGTAACAAATTCAATTAATACTTTAAAAATTGTCCACACACACACCAATCTTAAAAAAAAAAAAAGACCAAAACCTTACTGTGACACAGCAGTTCTGGGGCCTGTTTTAAAAGATAAACTTCTTGGGGTTAAATTAGAAAGAATTCCTCTGATGGATTCACTGAACTCTGCCTCTAAGTTGCATGCCTGGCAGAGAAAGCTACTGTACCCAGCTCTGCAGCTCAGATAAGGTGGGAGGGAAAGGGGATTTCCAGCACTTGGGGACACACCTAGGCCTCCCAGCCATGGCTGGGAGGGATTTCCCAGGTGCGTGATTTCTCAGGTGAGCAGGTAAACCACAACCAGAGGACAAAAGAATGTGTCGGCCTGATTTTGTCGTTTAGAAGCAGTCATGCTGGTGGAGATCCCCGGCTGGAGGAGGCTGTCCCTGACTTGTCACCAGCCAAGTTCATCAGTGTTCCTCCAGGGCTGAGAGAGCATTCTAGTATTGTGTGCATACCCTGACTTGTAAGGTCAGCTCTCCCACTGGGCAATCTTGCTGTCAGGCAGGGGCCTTCACCTGGAGGGGGTGGCCCATGAGGACTTTGCTAAAGAGAATTTGTACCTGATCTTCCTGTTCTGAGCCCTGGAGGGAACAGGAGGCCTGGGGCACCTCGGGTTAGGTCTTCACGCCACCATCTCTCAGAGGTGGGACATCCCTCTGGGAGACACTGTGAACCACAACCTTAGTCTCATGGGGGCTGGGAACAATTTTGTCCTCTGTGTCCTAGGGGACCCATAACAGGTGCTGGGTGTTTGCAGCAGGCAGAGTCGGCACCCATGCGCAATTTCTGTGTGAATTGTAGGGGGCCAGGTGGTCAGCTGAGGGGCCTGCTGGCATGGGTCCTATTGTTGGCCCCACAAAGATAGAGAAGTAAGAGGTGATGCATGCATGCATGCATGCTCAGTTGTGTCCAACTCTTTGCGATCGCATGGACTGTAGCCCACCAGGCTCCTCTCTGCATAGGATTTTCCAGGCCATACTGGAATGGGTTGCCATTTCCTCCTCCAGGGGATCTTCCTGACCCAAGGGCTGAACACGTGTCTCCTGCATTGGCAGGTGGCTTCTTTATCGCTGAGCCACCAGGGACGCCCCAAGAGGTGATGAGACTGTCTCAAACAACTCAAACCCATACACACATATACACATTAATATGAGTTTTTGGATGACCTTAAAAGGATTTTTTGTGTGCCGAAAAGATTATTTAGGGGTTTGTTCAGTTTTTTAAAAATGAATATTCAATTTATTAAAGTTATACACAAAAGGAAAAACCCTAATTCATCCTTAAGCTCTTAATTTTGGCTTACATATTAATAATTTATTATTTTAATTAGAGGTCTAGCAAAGTTTAGCTGTCACTTTTAAGAAGGTTTTGTTAATTTTGGTCTCGTTTACAAACTTAACTCCTTTAAACATTTCATATTGCATTATCCAGCATACATGTTTGCTTAACTTCTTAAGTAGAATAGGCTGATAAATCTTATCAAGTAATTAAGCAATTATTATAAACTCAACACATTTAGCTTAAAACTATGGCGACTTTAAAGTTCAATGAGCCATCTAGTCCTGTGTATGAAAGAGTAAAATCTTAAGTGCAGATCAATTACCAGATTACATATTTTAAATTGGAATCACAAGGCAATCTATTCTAATAAGCTAAGTTCTCTTTAACATTGTAAGGATATAAAACAGCAAAACTGCCTTCACATGAAATTATTAACATTTCAGTTTTTGTTCTTTTTACATTTCTGTACTTAAGTCTTCCTGAGAGTAAAAAGTACTTAAGCAATTTCTGAGGATACCTACTCAACCATTCAAAATCACATAAAGATCCAAAACGTTTAGCCAAGATTCTCACCTGTGATCCTCCCGTGCCATTTAAGCATCTATAAACGTGGTTATGTCTCGAGATCTCCCTTGTGGGGTGATCTCAGAGCTCTTGGTCCATTTCCTTGGGCTTGAATCATACCATTACCTAATTCTTCCCTCTGTTCATAGAAATTTGTAATTCCGACCTTAGTTTCTACATCATTGATTGGATTTTGTATGATTCTGCCTCTTAAAATGTATAAAAATGTCTAAAGTCCTTCGAGTTTGATGAGATTAGTAGCTAACGTTTATGGGAGGCCAACTCTGCCCCAGGAATAGTTCCACGTGCTTTTCACTATTAATTCATTGCATTCAAACATCTCTTGAAGTAGGTGCTATTAACTCTCCCATTTTACAGATAAAGAAACTGAAACACAGTGAGATTAGGTCATTTGTCCAGTGTTACATGGGCAGTTGGGCTTCCCAGGTGGCACAGTGGCAAAGAATTCACCGGTCAAGGCAGGAGATGTGAAAGACATGGGTTTGATCCCTGGTTCGGGAAGATCCCCTGGAGTAGGCAATGGCAACCCACTCCAGTATTCTTGCCTGGAAAATTCTATGGACAGAGGAGCCTGGTGGGCTACAGTCCATGGAATCACAAAGAGTCTGACATGACTGAGCAAACACATGGGCAGTTAAAAGATGATTCTGGTCTCAGAGCCTAAAATCCCATTACTACTTAGGCACAGTCACGTCCCATGGGTTTGATGTCTGCTATTCAGACATATCTATTCTGTTAGCCTTGATAAACCGAACTTTACATTTTGGGAAATGGCCCTTGCTTCTCATTCTGATGAGATGGGAAATGTTTTAGCAAAACATAAAGCAATGGAGATGTATCCGTAAGTCTTTGCATCAAATAAAGCATCCCAAGACTCAGTGGTTTAAAACAATACTCATTTATTCTTTTTAAAAACAGCTTTATTGGAGCTTCCTTGTTGATCCAGAGGATAAGATCTGGCATTCTCAATGCAGGGGGCCTGGGTTTGATCCCTGGTCAGGGAACTAGATCTCCTATGCCGCAAGGAGGACCCAGTGCAGCCAAAATAAATAGATATTTTAAAAAATAAAATCAGCTTAATGATATATAATTAATCTATAATAAACTTACATATTTAAAGTATGCAGTGAGTTTTGCATAAGCCTGTGAAACCATCGCCCCAATCAAGAGACCTAAGAGAGAACCTACCCAGTAAGAACAGTCCGTTTCTAAAATCCACTGGTAAATCATTTAAAACAGTATTTTCAAGCTCTTATCATATTCCAGACACTGTCCCAGTTCTAGGGACCATATTTTGTTATCATGGCAACTGGAGCTTGTATCATCATTGGAATAGGTTGATGATGATGTCAGCCTTCCTCTGGCACGATCAATGCACTGGCCATCTGGAAAGGCAGGACACTTGGATGCCCTTGGTCCTGGGCAAGGTGGGGCCTCAAGCTTAGAGAGGCCCAGATCAATTATCCCCCAAATATCCTTTATAGCTGGTTTTCTAAATTAAGACCCAGGGCCCAATCTACTTACATCTGTAAATCTTTATAAATTTAGAACAGTTCCTATTTTCCTAACATGAATCGGGGGGACTAAGCTGTTGTCCTGTAGAATGTTCTACCTTCTGGATTGTCTGATTGGTTCCTGGTCGTGTTGTGAATTCAGCTGGTCTTTTTGTCTTCTCTTCTCACCAGTCCCCCCTCACTCTGTCTGACATACCTCACTTGGATGGAGCAAGCAGCCCTTCATCCCCCAAAATTGGTGAGGCTAGAGAAGATGGGAATTATGGAATTACAAGTGTCACTTCATGGCAATTTCTAGAACATTTCACCAAGTAACTGGTGATGTGACATTCTTTTCAAGCACACCTGGAACATTTATGAAAATTGACCATTTAGCTCATCAAAAAGGAATATTTGGTTAACGATAAAAAGTTGGATTGAACAAATAACATTTTCTGACCACCACATAATTCAGGACAAAGTTAGTAACAAAAAATATGGAAATAAAAAACCCTCTTTAAGTAATTCATGGATAAAAAGAGAGCATAATAAAATTTTGAATATGCTTAGAAGTGAATGATAAGGAAAATTACACACATTAGAACAGGTGGGAGGCCTCTATGAGATAAAAAGGCCGAAAATCAATAAGCCAAACATTCAACACAAGAAGTTAGCAAGAGAACAGCTGAATAAACTCAAAGGAATTATGAAGAAGGAAATGTAAAAGATAAGAATAGACATAAATGAAACAGAAAACATCCATAAGGTACATGTGACTAATGACACCAAATTCTGGTTCTTTGAAAAGAGTAAGAAAACAGGCAAACCTCTGGCCAGTCTAAATAGGAAACAGAGAGGTGGCACCCAAAAACTATAGAGAGGAATTGAAAGGAAACATGGCCCCAGACAAAGAAAACATTTAAAATACATCAAGAGACTATTAAGAGCATTTTTTGGCCAATCATTTGGAAAATTTAAATCAAATTAAATTTTAAAAACTTTGAGTGTGCACACCTTTTTACCAGTAATAAACTTTGGCTCCAGAGAAATTTCAAATGTGAACAATGTTATAACCATTTAAAAAACTGAATTGGTGACCAAACGTCTTTATATCAGAGTATCAGAAGGCTTCCTTCATGGTCCAGTGGTTAAGAATCCTCCTTGCAATGCAAGGGACACCGGTTTGATCTCTGGTCTGGGAAGATCCCACATGCTGTGGAGCAACAAAGCCCAAGTGCAGCAACTTCTGAGGCCTGGACGCCCAGAGCCTACACTCTGCGACGGGAAAAGCCAATGCAATGAAAAGCCTGCACACTGCAACGAAACGCAGACCCCACTCTCCACAACTAGAGAAAGCCTGTGTGCAGCAACAAAGACCCACTGCCACCAAAAAAATAAAATCAAGTGAATACATAAATGGGTCTTATAAAAAAAAAGAGTGTCAGAACTGAACTTAAAAAAAATCAGGAGTTTTACCGAACATTTAAAGACTTAATAATTTCAGTCTAACACAAACTCTTCCAGAGAACAGAAAAAAAAAAAAAAATCCCCAATACTCCCTAACTCATTCTTTATGAAGTTGGCTGAATCTTGGTATCCAAACCAAAGATGGCTGGAGAAAGGGAAATACAGGCTAATCTTTTTCTTAAACAAAATGTCAGCAAATCAAATCCAACAATACATACAAAAGATAATGCATCATGATCAAGCTGGGTTTGTGCCAGGAATGCTTTGGAAAATCAAGCAGTATAATTCATCCCATTAATAGATAAAAGGAGAAAAACCACATGAGCATCTCCACAAATGCAGAAAAGATGTCTGATAAAATTCAACTTCCATTTATGATTTTTTAAAAATTCCAAGCAAACTAGGAACAGAAAGAAATTCTCTTAAATCAAAGATTTTTTTAAAAAATCTAATTAAACATGTTAGTAAATGATAAAATGTTAAGATCAGGAAAAAGGCAAAGATGCCTGCTTCTACCATTTTTATTTGGCATTAAAATACAGTAGAGCCAGGAAAAATGAATAAAAAGCATAAAATTGGAATACAAAGACCAAAACTGCTGTTATTTACAAAGGACTTGATCATTCTCTTCTAATTAGGAGTTGCTAAGAATTGTGCCTGGCACACAGTAGTAACTCAAAATATTATTTGTTGAGTGAATTAATTCATGATTGATGGAGAAAACTGTGTAAAAATGATTCATTCTGACAGTGATTTGTCAATTTCTATTTGTGATTTTTTTTCATTTTTTTGTTTATATACTTTGAAGCTATGTTGGAAATGAAGATTAGAATTTTTCTATCTTTCTTATGAAAATGATGTCACTTGCATCAAAGATAAAGTGACTCACTTTGTCATTAGCTATTTTTGCCCTGAAGTCTCTTTTCCTCTCTGAATATTAAAATATGTACACCTGCTTTCTTTGGGTATTTTCCCAGTATATATTTTTCATTTGTTTATTTTCCAACTTGGATGTTGTTTTGATATTAAACCTGACTAACCCTCACCTTTTTTATTGCCATGAAATTTACATACATAAAAGTAATCATTTATTTATTTTTTCTCACTTGCATCTTTTTTCTTCCAGTTTATCGAGATATAATTGACAATACAGCAATGTATGAGTAAAAGGTATCTTGAAAAAGTGTCTATTCAGGTCTTCTGTCCTTTTTAAAATCAAGTTATTTCAAGTTAATCATTGAAAATGAACAATTCAGTTGCACTGAGTACATTCACTAAGTGTTCAGTCCTCACCTCTGTGTGCGTGCTAAATTGCTTCAGTCGTGTCCGACCCTGTGACCTTATGGACTGTCGCCCACCATTCTCCTCACCAGTCCATGGGATTCTCTAGGCAAGAATACTGGAGTGAGTTGCTATGCCCTCCTCCAGGGGATCTTCCCAACCCAGGGATCAAACCCAAGTCTCTTATGTCTCCTGCATGGGCAGATGGATTCTCTACCATGAGTGGGACCTGGGAAGCCCAGCCTCTACCTCTATCTAGTTTCAAAAAATTTTCATCACTTCAAAGGGAGACCCCATATCCATTAAGCAGTTTATCCCCATTCTCTCTTCCCAACCCCTGGTAACCACCAATCTGCTTTCTGCTTCCATGGATTTACCCATTCTGAATATTTTACATAAATGTAATCACACAGCATGTGACTTTTTGTGTTTAGCTTGTTTCTCTTAGGATAATGTTTTTAGATTCATCCATGTTGTAGCATGTATCAATATTTCATTCTATCTTATGACCGAACATTGATAATATTCCATTGTATGCATATACTACAATTTACCCATGGATATTTGAGTTATTTCCATTTTTTGGCTATTGTGAATAGTGCTACTATAACATGAGTTCATATTTGTTTGACTACATTTGTCAAACATGTATTTGTTTGAATACCTATTTTCAGTTCTTTGGGGTATATGCCTTGGAGTAGAATTGCTGAGTCATGTGGTAATTCTATATTTAATTTTTTGAGGCGCTAACTGCAAAGCCATCTTCCACAATGCCTGAACCATTTTACACACCCACCAAAAATATACAAGAATTTCCATTTCTCTGTATGCTCCCTGACACTTGCTATTGTCTGTCTTGGCTTATAGACATCTCAGTGGGTGTGAAATAATATCTTATTGTGATTTGATTTGGTGGCTCCAGAGAAAGAATCCGCCTACCAATATAGGAGACATGGATTCAATCCCTGGGTCAGGATGATCCCCTGGAGAAGGAAATGGCAACCCACCCCAATATTCTTGCCTGGGAAATCCCACGAACAGAGAGGAAACTGGCAGACTACAGTCCAGAGGGGTCACAAAATAGTTGGACATGACTTAGCGACTAAACAATAGCGACAATGACTAATGACATTGAGCATCTTTTCCAGTGCTTATTGACCATTTGGGAAAATGTCTTTTCAACTTCTTTGGTTATTTAAAAAATTGTATTACTTGTCTTTCTGTTGTTGAGTTGTAAGAACTCTACACATTCTTGATACTGGACAAATCACAGTATAGAATGGTGATTTCAGAGCTGAGAGACAATAGCTTCAGATAAATGATTTGCAAATATTTTCTCCTGTTCTGTGGGTTGTCTTTTGACTTTCTTGATAGTGTCCTTTGAAATACAAAAATTTTAAATTTAGATAAAGCCCAATGTGTCTATTTTTCATTGGTTTGGAACATTAGTGAAAATTAACCATATGTTATACTAAAAAACAAGGCTCAGCAAACATCAAAGATTAAAATTATGCAGATCACTTTTTATGATTATAGTGGACAAGTTATAAATCAACAAAAAGATAATAGATTATTAATGTAGTTGGAAGTTAAGATGCTCACATCTTATAAATCCTCATATAAAGGATTTATATAATCCTTTAGTCAAAGATGAAGTATAATATTAAACTGAAAGATAACATGAAAATATCACATATTAAAAATTGTGGCATTCAATTAAAATAGTATTTAGAAGGTAATTTAAAGCCTTAATTTCATACAATAGAAAATAGGTACATGTGTGTGTGCTCAGTCGTGTCCAGCTCTTTGCAACCTCATGGCCCATAGCCCACCAGGCTCCTCTGTCCATGGGATTCTCCAGGCAAGAATACTGGAGTGGGCTGCCATTTCCTACTCTAGGGGATCTTCCCTGTGTCTCTTGCTTTAGAAGGAGCATTCTTTTACCACTGAGCCCCCCACAAGCCCCTTCACTACAACAAAGTTGTGATCCATGAAGGGGACCTGGAAAAGCCCACAATAGAAAATAAGAAAGACTAAAAACTTTTCATTTACACATCCATATTCAGAAGTATTTTTTTTAATGTAGCAAAACAAATCCCCAAAACAGAGAAAGAAAAAAAAATAATAAAGGATAGAAACTGATGAAAGAGAAAATATATAGTAGAGCAGCAAAGAGAATATGTTTTAAAAATGTGTGTGTGCTCAGTTGTGTCCAACTCTTTGCAACCTTATGGACCATAGCCTGCCAGGTACCTGAACTTGGTAACCTTCTACTAGGATTGATCAAGAGAAAGCAGTAAGGTATGAATAATATAATAATATCCAGAATGAAATAAGGAGGACATAATTCCATACATTGCAGATATCCATAAGATAATAGTGGGATATTATACCAATATATTTGGAACTTTATATTGGACAAATGCCTAGAAAAATATAACTTACTAATATTGACTCAAGAGGATGTAGAGAACACGAATAGTCCTATAACCATTAAACATATTGAGTGAATAGTATAACATTCAGGATCTACTCAGGAAATAAAACAAACAAACAAACTGGTTATTTGAGCGGAGAGAATTTCATGGAAAGAATTGTTAACTAGTTACAAAGGCATTAACTGGGTAACTGAAAGGATAAAAAGATAATTCTGAGATTTGCAGCTATCAATTTTAGAATGCATTTACCACTCCTAGGATTGGGGAAACAAAAGGACAGTGTTGGATTTATTAAAATTTAGTGACTTTGAGGAGGGGGTCCATAAAGATGAAACTCAGACCTCTAATGGAAGGGATAAGGTCAAGCTGATCCAGGTGTCCCTTCAGCTTGGAGGAGGCACCTCACCGGTTTGAAAATCCAACTTGTAAGGAGGGGCATAAGCTGGCTAGTGTCTCTGGGGTGTGCGTGTGGGGTGTGATCAGGCTGGTTCTGCAGGTGTTGGAAAGACTTCAAACTGGAATCAGTTGCTGTTGCAGGGTGAATTGCTAGGCGATTCTCACGGGAATCAAGTAGGAAGCAGATGGAAAATAGGCAGACATAGCTTCCTCCCTTGGATTCCTATTATTCCTCTAGCGTCCCCTACTGGCGGTCTAACACGGCACCAGCTGGCCAAGCTGAAAAGAGGTTTGGACTGGCAGCTACAGCATCACAACTCAGAATATAGAAGCGGATCTGGGCTTCCCTGATAGCTCAGTTGGTAAAGAATCTGCCTGCAGTGCAGGAGACCCCCGTTTGATTACTGGGTCCGGAAGATCCCCTGGAGAAGGGAAAGGCTACCCACTCCAGTATTCTGGCCTGGAAAAATTACATGGACTGGATAGTCCATGGGGTCACAACTTTCACTTTCGAGCTGAGAGGCAATAGCTTCAGAAGGGGCAAGTCCATCTCATGGGCTTTTCAGCATTCATAGTCACCATTATATATGTGTTTTGACTTTCACACAACAAAACAACTCTAGGTTTCCATTTAACTTGATGCCACAATCCTTCATGCAAATAAAGACATTCCCAGGCTCTCTCCCAAATGAGAAGATGCAAAGTACTAACAGGCATGTATCTGTCTCTGGGCAATGTTAATAACTCCTAAATCCAGTCACAGTCACACCTGAATATTCTGTGACCTAAATACAAAATCGGAAAGTTAACCCCCAGCAAAACTTATATAAAATAATAATAGGAAAGGGGGAAGGAGAAGAAACACACACAAACACACACACACAGACCCCATAAAGCAATTGAGGAAGAAAATAATCTTAGCTGACACAGTCTTTGTTTCTATAACAGGCCACGAGGCTGTAGCTGACATTTATCATTTCTTCTTCTACTCCTCATTCTGCATGTCCTTTGCTTTCAACTGGCTAGGGTTTTTTAGCTGACGGAGTGACCTAAGTTTTCATTCCCAAAGTCTTTGAATTCTTAGTGGTCCTGACTTTTTGATTGCTATAGTTTTCCATTAAGTTTTATGATTTGACATGAAGAATTGAGATGGCCAAAAAGTTCATTCAGGTTTTTTTTGCATGATAGTGTCAAAAACCTGAATGAACTTTTTGGCCAACCCAATACTAAGGGGAGTCCCAGAACGTCCTCTCAGTTCAGTTCAGTAGCTCAGTCATGTCTGACTCTTTGCGATCCCATGGACTGCTGCACAGCCAGGCTTCCCTGTCTATCAACTCCCGGAGCCTACTCAAACTCATGTCCATTGAGTCGGTGATGCCATCCAACCATCTCATCCTCTGTTGACTCCTGCCCTCAATCTTTCCAAGCATCAGGGTCTTTTCCTATGAGTCAGTTCTTCGCATCAGGTGGCCAAAGCATTGGAGCTCCAGCTTCAACATCCTCTAGGTGTCAGATACTGCTCTCCCTGCCTCCACTGTGTAGCAGCAAATCAGTTTCTCTTCAGAAACAAAATCAATCACCCCAGGCAGTAATCCCTTTCTTGGCTTAGTGGCAGGGAGACCCAAAATGGCTGGTAGCAATCCCAACTCTTGGAAACCACCACCTCCAAATCCATTGTACTCAGAGTCGTGGGAATGGGCAGAAAAAGTTCTGTAAGCAAGTTATTAGGTATAATAGCGAGAGGTGTGGGTGTATGCCAAGTTGCTAGTCAGTCCGTAGTTGACCCTATGGACTGTAGCCTGCCTGGATCCTCTGTCCATGGGATTCTCCAGGCAAGAATACTGGAGTGGGTTGCCCTGCTCTCCTCCAGGGGATCTTCCCAACCCAAGGATGAAGCTCATGTCTCTTACGTCTCCCTCATTGGCAGGTGGATTCTTTACCACTAGCACCACCTGAGAAGCCCCAATAGTGAGAGGACCTTCTCTTATTTCTATCTCTTAATTCCTGGACTCGAATATTCTGGTGATGAGAGAGAAAGCACCATATATCAATTTCTAACCCAGAGAATAAACCACGTCCCATAAGCTAGAACTCCATCCTTTTAAGTTGTTCTTTCTGCCTGGTAGCCTAGAAGATTTTCTTTTTATCTTCTAAGATCACGCATTTTACCAAGATGTGCCATCCTGTGTAACTTTCTCATCAACCCAGGAAGAATTCAGTGAGCCTTTAAATCAGTTGGTAGGCGTATTTTCCCTAGCTCAGGAAAAATTTTCTTCTAATATTTGATTATGACTTCTCCCCCATCTGTTAGCATTTATCTCCATCTGGAACAGCTATTATTTGTCCATTACATCCATTGATTTTGTCCACCAATTTTTCCTTCCCTCATAAATTACATTTTGTGGGGGATTATCTTTCTTCTCCCTATTTTTGAGATATTTCCTGCATGCCACCTTCAGAGTTGCTAACTGGATATGAATAATCTTCAATTTACCTGATGATTTTTTTTTAGTTGAAAACCATGTTTTATGCCCCAAGAAATTTTGTGTGTGTGTAAACAAAAAAAAATGAAATCCACTTGGATTCTATTTCATCAGGTATATTAGTTCCCTATTGTTATGGTAATAAATGACTACAAGTTCAGTGGATTATAATAACATGAATTTGTTACCTTACTGTTGTTAATTCTGGAGGTCAGAAGTCCAAAATCAGTCTAAACGAGGTGTCAGCAAGGCTGGCTCCTTCTGGAGACGCTAAGGGGAGAATCTACTTCTTTGCTTTTTTCCAGCTTCTTAAAGGCCACCCTTGGCTCACAGCCACTTCTTCCATCTTCAAACCACACCATTCTAACCCCTGGTGATGTTGCCATATCTTTTTCTGACTCTGACCTCTTACCTCCTGCTTATAAGGACCCTTGTTATTTTATTGGGCCCACTAGATAATCCAGGGTACTCTCCCATCTTAAAATCCTTAGCTTTATAATGTCTGCAAAGTCCCTTTTGCTATATAAGGTAACATGTTCGTAGGTTCTGAGATTACAACATGGACATGTTTCAGAGGCACATCATTCAGCCTACCCCACTAGACCTGTGTTCTAATTTTTCACCTTGATCTTCCTTCCTCTGGTTGCAGGGGTGCCTCAGTTACCTTCCTTGAGAACGTTTTGGGATATTCTCAAAGGCAAGAACTTGGCAAGTGATGAACAGCAGGGAAGTTGTACACTGTGTGTGCCAGTTCAAGGGTGGCTTCTGTCAGTGACATCACCTCCCAGAAACCCCAAAGAAAGCTTCTCTGCAGTGTCTCCCAACCTTGAGCCAGAGCAGGCATCTAGGTCTCTGAATCCTCTTCATGTACTTCTTTAAAGCCACTGTCATATTATTCTATGAGATTACTTAATCAGTCAAGGAGTTTATAAGGACCAACATCATCAGAGGTTAGCAACGTCGGTCAAGGAGTTTTGCTATGAGAGGCATTGCTCTAAAAGTGGAGTCTCAAGGAAAGAAAGATCACCTTGCACGTGGTGACTTCATGTGTTGATTTTGTTGAGTTTCTTTTTCAGCATTAGTTTTCTTTCTAGGTTTTGGGAATTTTGGTTTGCAGACTTCTTTTGAGAGGAAACATTGGTTTTTGTTTCTCTTTCCTTCTCCTCCCTTTCTCTTAATCATCCTCCCTGTCAGCATCTTTCAGTTGCTAGATCCTTGAGGCCCCAACCTTGATCCCACTTCACAATGGTAGCTCAAGTGGTTACTGTTCTGCTATGATATTGGGTGATGACTGGTCCCATTACAGAACAGTGGGAGGTTAGCACAGCCCCTGGCCAGAAAGTTTCTATCTCCCTCCCTCCCTTCCTCTAGATCTTCTTTTCACAAGCAGGGAACAATCCACCCAAGATCCAAGGTTTCAAACAGTGAGCCTGGGCTCTGCCCTCCATTTGGTGAGCAGTCCTTGGAGGCAAATCTCATTCATTGATTGAGTTTCTGTCCATGCATACCCAAACATCATCAGTTTTTTCTTCTCCATCTATTTTCAGTCTTTCAGATTATTTTCTCTTCTGGGACTACCCTTTTATTCTCTTCTTAATTTGGGATTTATTCCTTTTTTATTCTTTATAATCATCTTGGAAGGATCTCCAAGGGTGAATAGGCTAACTGTGTGTGGTCACCTCCTCAGTTTCAACTGGCAATCTGTAAAATAATTAAAAGTCTTCATACAAAAATTTTGGATGAATGGTTGATTTAGAGACTTTTAAAGAAAGGATAAAAGTTTTCACTAGCAGATATAACAAAGGAAGAGGGAGAGGAAGAATCAAAGGTGATTCCATGTTGCTAGCCTCAGGGACGAGAGTTTAGCATCTAGGATGGTGAAGCAGATTTTGTAGGCAAAGACAGGGAGGTGAGACCTGAGGCTTGAGACACAAGGAAAGGAGGACAGTGAGAGAGTAAACAGACAGTAGATGAAGTAAACAGACTTCATGTTCTCCAAGGCATTCAGTGAGGGATTGGAGGAGGAAGCAACATTGATCAAGGAGTTTTGCTACGACAGGCATTGCTCTAAAAGTGGAGTCTCGAGGAGGGAAAGATGTGCACCATCTTCCATGTGTAACAGACAAGACCAGCAGAAAAGGCTCCGCCCTCCTTTGGGCTTGGTCCTTGCTGGGACACTCCTCCATGGACTCTTGTAGCTGAAAGTCATTGACTAACTTGAACAGGAGGCTTACAGCAGAAAAGCACTCTGACTTGGCTTAGGAATAGCTCTTAGGCAAATCCACAGATGCCTCATCCCTTTACATCTGCTTACCCCCAAAGCTGGCTTGGAGCTCCCCTTTCTCCATTCATGGGTCCAAATGGAAAGTGTTCCTGGTATTTTGATTTTCAGAGCCATCTTCCAGCCCCAAGAGGAGGGCTGTCATCCTAATTCACAGCATGAGCCCTGATGTAGATCCAGTGACTCCGGCAGCAGGAGCCAAACCTATGAGAGGCAGCCATTCTGTCATCCTGTATGCAGGGAGGCCCTGGGCTAGGAGGACTCACCTGTCTGGACCAGGAGGAGTCCATCTGGCGCTGTTCATGGTCCTGAACCACAGCTACTGGTCTTCCTTGCACTGTTCCACTTTCCGCTGGAGCAGTGATGACTCATGTTCAACTCTTCCCAGGGGCTGGGAACCAAGTGATCAAGGATGTAAGAGGTAGAGAGAAGGGAAAAAACCAGACTGATTTCTTTTGGAGAATCCTGCTGCTGAGACATTCCTGGAGAGAAGAAACTGGGACTATTTCTTCTGAGTGTCATTTACAAAGTTTTATTGTCACCAAGACCTCTGGGAGGTTGGGAAGTACATGACCCCATGATTTCCCACTGATGGTAAATTTATAGGTGAGGATAGAGATATAGAGATGTGATTTCCTGGAGTTCAGGGTTCATGCTAGCTTCTCTTATTACCTTGTCAATGTATATAGCAGATGTTCAATAAGTGTTGGTGGGATTGATCAGCTTTTGGGTGGAAGAGAAGCAGTGTGGAGTAGATACTTAAAATAGGTTTTGCTTTCATCCTTTCCCCAAGGGAGGACAAAAGGCCTAACATTTGAGACTCAAGTGTTTCAGCCATTTGATATTAAGTTCTTTAGTTTAATCCTCATGAAAGTTTTATCACAAATTTCCCGGTCAAGAATTAGGCTTATAGAGACAAGCCTCCTGAATGGGATCCCATTGCTCCCGTGTGGGTCAAGGGCTCAAATCCAGGTCTTACTTACCCCAAAAGCCATGTTTTCCTCATCATCACTTCTACTTCCTTCTTATGCAAGGAGAGAGAGATAAAATTCCACAAGGGAAAAAAAACGGGCTTGTAGTCTGTAAAAGGACCTTGTTTTATTTTATGTCAAGGAATCCAAGGTTCCTGGCTTTTATTTTTATTTGTTTATTTACTTTTGGCTGTGCTGGGTCTTCAGTGCTGTGCGGGCGAGTCTCTAGTTTTCGTGAGTGGAGGCTCCTCTCTAGCTGTGATGCGCAGGCTTCTCACTGCTGTGGCTTCTCTCGCCGCAGAGCACAGGCTCGAGATGAATGGACTTCAGGACTTGCAGCTCCTGGGCTGTAGGACACAGGCTCAGGAGTTATGGCACACAGGCTTAGCTGCCCTGCAGCATGTGGGATCTTCCCAGATCAGGGATCGAACCCGTGTCTCCTGCATGACAGGCAGATTCTTTACCACTGAGCCGCAAGGGAAGTCCAAGGATCTTGTTTAATGTCTGGAGATCACATTAAAAGGTTAGAGAGATGGTTTGGGATGGCAACTATTGCCAGTAAGGGTTTTGGGTCAGGAGCTTACATCCAGGGTAGGGGATGGAGTGGGAGTTGGGGTTCAACCCTCAGCAGGGCTCAGGGGTTTTTTCCTGCTTCAGCGCCTCATGCATGTTCTAGTTTTGCACAGCCAAAGTAATGAGTAACTTTCAATGACAGAAGAAGTCATCAGGGGAGCCAATAAAGACACAACAGATCTGGCAGGGGAACAAGACACGAGTCAGGTGATGTGGTATGAGGCTTGGTCCAAGCTACAAGCTGGCGGTTTTCTCCAGCTCCTGGATGAATCAGCTTGGCAATCACCCAGACTTCAATCAGATGCAGGGGTGCAGCCAACTCTGGATCCATGTCAGGCCAGCTCTCTCTTCATGTCAGCACGAAATGGAGGTTTTTCTAGCCTACAGGGAGCTTACCCTGATTCCACTTGGTTCACTGGAGTACTGTTCTCCACTCACAGGGCAGCGAAGACCATGCCGTCCTATGAACTGTCTTTGAAAGGTGGTAGCAAAGACCATGCCGTCCTATGAACTGTCTTTGAAAGGTGGTAGCAAAGACCATGCCGTCCTATGAACTGTCTTCGAAAGGTACACTTAGAGGAGGATGTCAGGATGTCGTGTAAAGGATCTATAGACACACTTTGAAGTACTTATGGAGCCAATGTCCTCTTTGTTGTGATCTTCCCTCTTCCCCCACATCAGTGGGACCCACAGGCTTCCACAGCTAATGGGACCAGATGTGGACACCTGATGCAAGCAGAACAACGTCTCTCTTCTGGAGACTTAGACTTAAGAGGCAGTGGTTCTCCTAGGTGAGTTTTGGCTGCTGGACCGGGAAGGTCAGGGAGCCCTGGGGCTGAGCAGGTCATCTGGGGACAGGCATGGCAGTCCTTGTGCAGGAAGAGAGACAAGACTGATGAGGGATGGAATGTAGGAACTGTAGAAGGAGAAGCAGAAAGAGAGAGGATGAGGCGGGGAGAGGCGCTGCCTTGGTGAGGACAACTGACAGGGGACACTGACGCCGCGGAGCTGGTGCCAGGTGGGCAGAGTTGGGAGCGGTGGCACAGCAGAAAGTCAGCCCTGACGCTTCCAGCTCTCTCCCTGCCGCTTGGTGCCTCCATCCCCTGTGACAGCAACGGATGAAGGAGGCTTATCAGGAGGCGTGACTTTGTAATAGTTGTTTAAGTATTTGCTACTAAGGGAAACGTGGATTTGCAAGGGATGGTCATTAGGTATTAGATCCTTGAAGCATCCTCTTAAAGCACGCTCATGCGTGTTCAGCTGCTAAGTGCTATCCGACTCTTTGTGACCCCATGGACTCTAACCCATCAGGTTCCTCTATGGGATTTCCCAGGCAAGCATACTGGAATGCCATTTCTGTCTCCAGGGGAGCTTCCCCACCCAGGGATCCGACCCACATCTCTCGCGTCTCCTGCATTCTTTACCACTAAGCATAGTTCTTCGAAGGTTTCACACCAAGCATCACCAATCTGTAGCAAAAAAAAAAAAAAAAAAAACCAAACAACCAGAGTTTCAACAATTATTTTAAATTACAAGATAAAACAGTATTTTAAGCAAGAAGAAGAACTTGTATCTGTAAGATCGCCCTCCCACTCCATCCCCTGTTCTTTTCTGGCTTTGCCTCTTCATTTACTGCAAGGGATGGAGCAATCAGAGGGCTCCACGCCCTCACCAGCCACACTGTGATTGGTTCAGAAGTGGACATATGACCTAAACCCATCCAATCAGTGTGAACCTCGGGGTATTTATGGGGATTCGGCAGGCCGCCGTTCTTTTGGTCCGGAGTGTGTGGCCTGAACGTGTGGGGTTTTGCGCTGCTGTAACCGTTTTCTACCACAGGGGAAGCTGAGACGAAGCCAATACAAGGAGGAGGACAGAGCCAAACCTGCAGTGAAACGGAGCCAGAGCCCGGACATCACAACGATCTAATTAGTTCCATTTATTGTTTAATCCACTTGGAATTGGGTTTCTGTTGTCCCTAACTAAAAGCATACTGACCTATATACTACCTGTTCCCCCTCCCCACATATGCTGAAATGATGTGCATTTCAGTCTACCAGAATTAGATGATAGTTTGTTGTGTGTGTGTGTGTGTGTTTTTTAACTTCCTCTAACACGGAATCAAGGTCCAGCTGCATTTTGCTGACCATTAACGCTTTTCTGTGAATAAAGCAGCATGTAAAGGGGCAACCTCTTTTATCCACAGTGCAGAGCTCTGCTTATGGCAGCCATGGCCGCTTCAACTCTGGCACCCATCCTAAAGTACCATTTCCAGCACATGACTCACAAAGTAAATAATCTGTAATTGAGGCGTCTCTTATCATACTTTGGCACGACAAACAAAATGACAAGCCAGGCAACATTTTCCTTCATGTTGGAACCCCATATATGCCAAGGGTTTGCTTCATACCCCCCACGTGAGCAGTTTTGGCTTGTTGAAAAGCAAAACTATCCGATAGCATGTGTAGGCACTAATTGCTTTTCTACTTTTGTGTATTCTTAATGTTATGCAATGTCTAACCGTGTTATCTGATAAAGGAATTTTGTCAATAGTCTCTTTGGCTCTCTCTCCAAGAATAGTCGTTATCATTGTTTTTGCAGCTGGTTTACAGCCTTTTTGGTAGTTTGTGTGACTTTTATGTGCGTTTGTTAAAGAGGGCAGCAGCTTAAAACGATGCCTAGAGTGATGCTTTGGTCTCCTTTGCACTTTTAGTAACAAGGATATTAATTATGTTTAGAAAGTATTTCATGTTTGTTCCCGGAAAACTGGATTGGTTGCTTTTCTGAAAGACAATGGAGTCTTTTTTTTTTTTTTTTAATGACTTTAGACTACTATTTATCAAAGTTTTAATGTTAATGGTGGGAGCTTCCCTTGTAGCTCAGTCGGTAAAGACTCTCCCTGCAGTGCAGGAGTCCCGGCTTCGATCCCTGGGTTGGGAAGATCCCCTGGAGAAGGAAATGGCAACCCACTCCAGTATCTTTGCCTGGAAAATCTCATGGACAGAGGAGCCTGGTGAGCTGCAGTCCATGGGGTCGCAAAGAGTCAGGCATGATTGAGCAGCTAACAGTTTTAATGGTAACATGTTGAGGACAAGGGGCAATGGATTGCTGGCCCAATAAATAAAATTTTCAAATATTTTTCACTGAACTTATACTCAGAATTTTCATTTATGTCTACATGTGTAAAAATCATTACCCAAGAATTCATCTATGTTAGAATATGCAGTTTTGTATTTCATAGATACACTGGAGAACTATTTATTCATTATGCTTACTGTGTTCTTCTGATGATTCATGATGTCATTTTCATCATTCCTTTACATTTTGAAGAACCTCTTTTGAGCCATTGATCCATTTTTGTGAACTGGGTGGAAAAATGCAACATAACAGTAGCCACAGTAATTCAAAAATAGCAAACATAAAAAAAATAGCAAATATAAACAGCAACTTGCAAGTGAAAGGCCTCTGCCAGGGCTGTCTGATTCTTATTCCTTTCTAGGCAGTGTATCTCATCTATCTGGTAGCTTTGAAGATTTTATTTTTATTCCTGATGTTCTGAAGCTTCATAGTGGCATTTTTTGGTGTGTGTGTGAGAGAGAGAGCAATAGAAATGGGGTTGGGGGTGGAAGGAGATGGGTGAGAGCAGGCAAGTCTTTGAACAAATATATCAAAATTGTGAGACCATTAATAGTTTGTCTTTGGTCTCTTTCCCTCTGTTCTGACCTTTCTATAGAAGTTTTTTGCTTTTTCATTGGTCAGGAGGTGGTTGGTAGCTAAGTGTGTAGGGAACACACCAGGCATGTGCATTCTCTGTATCTAAGCCAACTCATACTTGTGCTGAGCTGGGACAGTGATGCCAACTTCTGCCAGGCTGTGGCCTCTGTCCTTTTAAGGGGAGCTACAATAGAAAAACAGTGACAAGTGTAACCTCTTTCCTATTATCTTACCTCTTTCCCTTTCTTGGACTTATTTATTAATCAGACCTTCCCAAAGAAGTTAGATGAACTACTGTGTGTATATGTTCTCAGTCACTCAGTTGTGTTCAACTCTTTGAGACCTCATGGGACTGTAGACTGCCAGCTCTTCTGTTCATGGAATGTTCCAGGCAAGAATACTGAAGTGGATTGCCATTTCCCACTCTGGGGGATTTCTTCCTGACCCAGGGATCAAACCAGTGTCTCTTGCATCCTCTGCATTGGCAGGCAGAATACCTGGGAAGCCCCAGATAAATTGTTAGAGAAATGCAAATCAAAACTGCAATGAAGTGCCACCTCCCACGGGTCAGAATGGCCATCATCAAAAAGTCTACAAGTAAGAAATGCTGGAGGGGGGTGTGGAGAAAAGGGAACCCTCCTACACTGTTGGTGGGAATATAAATTGGTGCAGCCACTATGGGAAACAGTGTGAAGTTTCCTTAAAAAACTAAAAATAGAGTTACCATATGATCCAGCAATCCCACTCCAGGGCACAGATCCAGACAAAACTATAACTCAAAAAGATACATGCACCCCTATGTTCATAGCAGCACTAATTTCAATAGCTGAGACATGGAAACAACCTAAATGTCTATCGACAGATGAACATTTGCAGCAACATGGATGGACTGAGAGAGTATTCTACTAAGTGAAATAAGAAAGACAAATACCATATGATATCAGTTATATGTGGAATCTAAAATATGATGCAAATGAATTTATCTATGAAACTGAAACAGACTTACAGAGAGAACAGACTTGTGGTTGCCAAGAGGGCAGGGAGATGAGGGAGGCATGGATTGTGAGTTTGGGATTAGTAGATAGAAGCTATTAAATATAGAATGGATAAAGAACAACCTGCTGGATATAGAGCACAGGGAACTAGATTCACTATTCTGTGATAAACCATAATGGAAAAGAATATGAAAAAGAATGCATATATACATGAATAACTGGATGACTTTGCTCTACAGCAAGAATGAACACATTGTAAATCATTAAGTATTGAAATACTTCAGTAAAATAAATTGAAAAAACAAAGAAGTTGGCTCAGCACAGTGATTGGATGATGTGATGGCCATCAGGGCTACTTTAGAACACTCCCATTATGCTTGTTCCTGCCCCTGCTGAAGTTTTATTTTCCCATACCTTTGGGGAAGCATGTGATTTGCTTTGGCCAATGAAAATGGGAGCAAAAGTGACACACCACTTTCTGGCAATAGTTTTAAGAGCTGGAGAGTTATGTCCAGTGTCCCTGCCGGGTTGCTGAGTGGTCGGGTGGAGCCTCGGTGGCTTCAGCCTGCATCCAGGAGGCTGGCGAGCACCGCCGGATAGAGGGGTCCCCTAACCCCTGCGGTGCACCCTGAACACAAGCAAGAAAAAGACGCCACTGATGTAAGCCATTGAGATTTCAAGGACTGATTGTTACTGCGGCATAACTAGCCTTCTTCTGACCCAAACCGGTGGGGGCACATAAAAATAAAGAGCACGGATCCCTTTGCCAGATTCGCTTTCTGAGAGCTTAACCTGATCGGCGACCCGAAGAATCCCATGAGCGGGGCCTGCCCCCCAACCCCTTCTTCCGACTCCCCAAGGTTTTCTTTTTTTAGAGAAGTGCATTCGTATATTCTCAACCTCTTATTATTCTTCTCGCCATTCTTTCATTTTTAATTTGCCAATCACACACCCCAAATCAGGAATACTCTGAGTACATCATTTTATCAGTATGGATTTTCAAAAGCAAACATAATCCCAAAAGCTTTTTTTTTTTTTAAACAAAACCAAAGCTTGATGTTGAGTCAATCATCTCGCGTACCAAGGAAGGATCTATGCAATATTCAGAGATTTCCGGCGCGCGGCGCTGCTGCGCAGTCGGCCGAGTCCCTGGCATCGCCGCGCCTGACGCTGAGCCTTGTTCTACCCTGGCACGGATGTCCCTGGGCATGAGGGGGGCCGGGTGCGGGGCCAGCTGCGACCCAGGCTAGCTGGATGGCGGCGGGCGCCCAGCCCGGCCCCAGCGCACCCCAGGGACGCGCCTGGCCGCCCTCCGCGCGCGCCACCTGCGCCCCCGACTCGCTATCGCCCCCGCTCGGGCTGCGGCCGGAACGGCAGCGAGCGGGGGACGTGTCCCCGCAGCCACGCAGGAGACCCAGCGGAGGGGAAGGAGGGTTGGGGCCGCCGCGAGAACCTGGCCGTGCAGTGGGAAGGCAGGTTTACGAAGAGGTTGGCATCGAAGGAAAATGAGGGAGACGCTTGGCAGAGGTGACCTGTAACAAGACGCCGAGTTGTTAACCTTTTTAAAGAATACGATGGCCGCTACAAGTCCACTGCTGTTACTACCGGGGACATCGGGGCCACGGTTTTGAACACGAGATCTTGTGCCATAAATGCGGCGCAGGACACGTGTTTATGTCCTGTCACTGAAATATTAGACGACTGGAGAAATTCTGCGAATATGGCGAGAGAATGATTCTACGTGGAAGAGGCAATCACGGTTCTCGAAAATCTGCCAAGCGAGAGCTGTTTTCGAGCGATGTAGATGCCACGCCCCTTTCCTGCAGACCACTTGTTTGTGACTCTGCATAGTCCTCGGGGTTCCACCGAGCGTCAGGGAGGAAGAAGGACCGGACACCGCCAACAGTCGGCCTTATTATCCTTGGCAAACATCTGAAGGACGCTTGCAAACTGAATTTGCCACGGCAGGGTTTTTGAAACAACTTGCCTGTTTCCCACATGCTTGAAATCCTCTTTAAAAAAAAATAGTGTAAAATATTGTAAAAGGCCAAAGTCACTTGGATTAAAAAAATTTTTTTAAGTGCCTTAACTCTGCCCCCGCCCCCCTTGTTTTTTGGGGAGTCCGCTGGACATCAGTCTGTGGTTTGTTTTCTCATGGTGGCTTCTCCAAATCAGAGTCACTTCCTGTGGGTACAGGTTCGAATTTGCTTTCTCACAGTATTTACATTTTCAGCCAGCCACTCCTTTGGCGGGGGGGTGGGAGACTGGTGAACATGCCCCTTCTGGCACCTCGAGAAATTTTCCATCAATTCCAAAACTTGCTTGATAGGATCACCATCCTAATTTACACATTTCAGGTTTGGACCGGTGTTTTATTGTCCAGCATTTATTCTGACAAATGATGTCACTTGGCTTTTCTCAGGAATTTGTCAACTCATTTGCTTCGGTTTTCACGAGTGTTTTGCCACTAGTTACTTTCTATGAGTATTTCCTCTAATAACTTAAGGGTTGATTATGTGTTTTAATGATTTAATTTCTTTATTTTAATTGTATTTTTGGTTGTGCTGGGTCTTCGTTGCTGAGCATGGGCTTGTCTTTGCAGTGGCTCTCTTGAAGCTCAGGCTTCAGTCGTCATGGCACCCAGCTTAGTTACCCCGTGGCATGTGGAATCATCCCAGGATCAAACCTGTGTCCCTTGTATTGGTAGGTGGATTTTTAACCACTGGACCACCAGGGAAGTCCTGAAGAGTGATTTAACACAAAGCGTAACTAGGTAGAGCTGGGGAGTTCTCAGAAGGTATTGTTAACAAAAGGTTTCATCAGTTTGCATCAGAAGGTGTATTTATTACTTGCTGTCAGTTCTGTTTGCATGACTAGTTGACTAGTTGACTAAGGTGACTTTCTTGCTAATCTACTGTTGCAGATGTATCAGATTACACAGAGAGGGACTTTCGATGGCCCCATCCTCTCAAGATTCTCGACAGATAACTACTTCTCATATCTAATTTTGGGGACACTGTAAAACTAAGGATTTTTTGTCTTCTTTCTGCCTTTGGGGCTCCCCTGGTGGCTCAAATGGTAAAGAATCTGCCTGCAGTGCAGGAGACCTGGGTTTGATCCCTGGGTCAGGAAGATCCCCTGGAGAAGGGAATGGCCACTCACTCCAGTGTTCTTGCCTGAAGAAGTCCATGGACAGAGGAGCCTGGTGGGTTACAGTCCATGGGGTTGCAAAGAGTCAGACATCACTGAGTGATTAACACACTACCTTTATACTCAGAATTCTATCCAAAATACACAGGTACCTCTTCTGAAATTCCTGCACTTGCACCAACCAAGCTAGAAATGAGGAAGGAGGAAGGAAAATCCTTTGAATAAGATGTGGGATGGGAGCGTAAGAAAGACCATCTTGTAGGTAGATTACTCTTGCTGCAAATAGTGTAACTGATAAATAGTGAATAAAAAGGTAGAAAATAAATATGGCTAGAATATTTTTGTCCTATAAGTTGTTAACCTTTAAAAAATATAATTGCTACTAAAAATTGAGCGCTGTTACACTTAAGGAAAATTAGTGTCACTGATTTGGAAACAAGATCTTGTGCCATAAATGTAGCTGAACTAAAGATGAACTTTAGTTCACAAATTGATGCTATTTAAGGAATGAGTACAGCAGAAAATAGCTTTTAACCATAGACATGATTTCATTCTAAATCATTGGTTCCCAACCTCTTTTTGGCACCAGGGACTGGTTTTGCGGAAGACAGTTTTTCCACGCACCGGGGTAGGGTGGGGTGGTGGTGGTGGTTTCGGGATGATTCAAGTGCGTTACATTTATTCTGCTGCACTGATCTGACAGGAGGCAGAGCTCAGGTGGTAATATGAGTAATGGGGAGTGGCTGTAAATATGCAGATGAAACTGCTCACTTGCCCAGCCGCTCACCTCCTGCTGTAATGCCCAGTTCATAAAAGACTGTACTGGAACCAGTCTGTGACCCCAGTTGGAGACCCCTGTTCTAAATCATGTAGTGTGATCGGATATGGTCATCCAGAAGTCTGCTATTTTTCTCTGTATGGAAAGTGATGTGTTCTGAATTTTTTTCTTAAGCAAGCATTTAAAATCCCACAAACTGACTTTTCCTATCAATCTTTAATGGACCAAGATTTTTTTTTTTCTCTCAGTCATCCCTCAAGTTTAAGATATAGACTGTTTTTGCATAAGACTGTTTCCACCTGAAACACTGTCATGAGCACTTGGGTTTATCTTGTGCATAATGTCCTTAGGGGTAGTAATTGTTCTTTAGTCACTAACTCGTGTCTGTGTCTGACTCTTTTGCTACCCCATGGACTGTAGCCCGCCAGTATGGAGGCTCTTCAAATAACTAAAAATAGAATTACCATTTGACCTAAGAATTCTACCCCTGGGCATATACCCAGAGAAAACCATAATTCAAAAAGATACATACACCCCAATGTTTATTGCAGCACTATTTACAATAGCCAGGCCATGGAAGCAACCTAAATGTCCATCAATGGGGGAATTTATAAAGAAGATATGGTACCTATATACAATGGAATATTACTCAGCCATAAAAGGAAGGAAATTGTGCCATTTGCAGAGATGTGAATGGACCTAGAGACTGTCATACAAAGTAAAGTAAGCCAAAAAGAGAAAAACAAATATAATATCACTTATATGTGAAATCTAGAAAAATGATACAGATGAACTTATTTGCAAAAATGAAATAGAGATACAGGTGCAGAGAACAAACATATGGATATCAAAGGGGGAAAGGGGATAGGATGAATTGGGAGATTGGGGTTGATGTATATACACTACTATGTGTAAAATAGGTAAGCAATTAATATATACAGAATCTAGAAAAATGGTGCTGAAGAATTTATTTGCATGGCAGCAATGGAGAGACACAGAGAATAGACTTATGGACAAGGGGAGAGGGGAGGAAAGGGTGAGATGTATGGCGAGAGTAATATGGAAACTTACATTAACATATATAAAATAGATAGCCAACGGGAATTTGCTGTATGTCTCAGGAAACTCAAACAGGGACTCCGTATCAACCTAGAGGGGTGGGATGGGGAGGGAGATGGGAGGGAGGTTCAGAAGGGAGGGGATATATGGATACCTATGACTGATTCATGTTGAGATTTGACAGAAAACAACAGAATTCTGTAAAGCAATTATCCTTCAGTTAAAAAATAAATAAAGCAAACAAACAAAAATGTCAGTAATGAAAAGCTACTGCATAGCTTAGGGAACTCTACGCAGTGCTCTGTGGTGAGCTAAATGGGAAGGAAATCCAGAAAAGAGGGGGTATATGTATACGTACAGCTGATCCGCTTTGCTATACAGCAGAAACTAACACAACATTGTAAAGCAACTACACTCCAAACAAAAAAATTAATTAAAAAAGGATATATACATCCCTATGTTCATAGCAACACTATTTACAATAACCAAGATATGGAAACAACTTGACTGTCCATTGACAGATGAATGGATAAAGATGTGGCATACACACACACACACACATATATACAATGGAATATTAATCATAAGAAGAATGAAATAATGCCATTTGTAACAACATGGATGGATCTAGGTATTATCATACTAAGTGAAGCAAGTCATAAAGAGAAAGACAAATACCATATGATGTCACATATATGTGGAATCTAAAATATAACACAAATGAGCTTACTTATGAAACAGAAACAGATTCAAAGACATAGAGAACAAACTGGTGGTTAACCAAGTGGTTGGGAGTTTGGGGTTAGCAGATGCAAACTATTGTATATAAGATAGATAAACAACAAAGTCCTCTATAGCACAGAAAGCTACATTCAATATCTTGTAATAAACCATTGTGAAAAAGAATATCTGAATATATATATGCATTACTGAATCACTTTGCTGTATATAAGAAACTAACACAACGTTGTAAAAAAAAAAAACCCACAAAAACAACTGTCTTTATGCAGTTTGCAAAATTCCTAAGTTTTCTGTCTGTATACGTAACAGATTGACTTTAAAGTTGTCATATTTTGAATTTGTGTTTCTTGTTCACTATGCTTCTGGAGCCCAGTCTTGCAAAGTTTGACCTGACACAGACTGGTTTTTATTAAGAGAATAAGCCAAAAGTCTTGGGTGAAACAAGTCACAACTACTCTAGTCAAATAACTGCAATCCTTTCAAAATTCACAGTATTGGGACTGTTGTGTCTGTTTTCTGTGTGGTGGCTGAATGAAATTGGGCAGCTAATTTTGCAATCCTAAGAGACTTCTTAAAAAAAAAATCAGAAAAGAATTTGTCGTTGTGAATTAACACTTTATTAAAGTAAAACTTTAACACTTTATTAAAGTGAAATAACACTTTATTTATTTAAGGGGGATTTTTGCAGAAACTAACGCCTGTGACATTAATGTGTCTCCGGTCAATAATGAGTGAAGACTTGCAGACGTGAAGTAGAAACTGTCTGACTCGTTTTGAAAACAGCTGACATTTTTGCCACTGGAAGGGAAAGGGGAATGGAGAGGTAATGTTTAATGAGTACAGAGTTTCAGTTTGGGAAAGTGATAACATTCTAAGACGTGGTTGGTGGTGACGGCTGCACAAAAGTGTTTATTTAATGCCGCTGAACTGTCCACTTAAAAATGGTTAAGTTAAAAAAAAAAAGGTTAAGTTTGTGGGAATTCCCTGGTGGTCCAGTGGTTAGGATTTGTCACTTTCACTGCCATGGTCAGGTTCAATCCCTGGTTGGGGAACTGAGATCCCTGCAAGCCACGTGGAACAGCCAAAAAGCAAACAAACAAAAAAGGTCAAACAGTTTTTAAAAAAGGCCTTCTGTGTCCTGGCTTCGCTACCAGCTCAGCCCCTGTTGGCCCTCAGGTCATGTCGCAGGGCTAGCAGCGTGCTGTATTCTGACCTCCCCCTCAACAGCCCTGCCTCTCCTGGCTTCTACAGCTTTGCTCTACTCGGCTCCTTGTCTGGAGGGCCTTCCTCTTCCTCTTCACCTGGTCCATTCCCCGCCCTTCCCCGCTTCCCCCATCATTCTGAATTAGGAAGAAGACAGTTGGGAATCATAGCCTTACGAAAATCAGCTTTGGGAATCCATTCACGATCTGAATCCTCCACATTCTGTCCTTTCTATCTGCAGTGAAGTAACCAGTGAGTCAACATACCTGGGCAGGTTCTGGGGCACTTGAAATCCTTGACATTTACCTTCGCCTGTGTGGCCACAGCAGCTGTAATGCAAACTTCCCCTTGGTTCTAAAGCCTCATATCCTACCTAGCCACTCCTCTCCCCAGCACTCCCAGTGGGAAAGGGGTGAGGTTCAAGTCTGTCCAGGTGTCAGGGTCCTGGGAAGTCCTGGAGGATGCTATGAATTGAATGTGTTTTCCTAAAACTGAATACTGCCCCCCCCCCCCGGCACCCCCCACCCTGCTGGCCATGAGATGGTATTAGGTGGAGCCTTTGGAAGGTAAATAATATTAGCTGAGGTCATAAGGGTTAGTGCCCTTATAAGAGTCCCCACAGAGCTTGCCTCCTCTCTGCCCTCTGCCATGGGAGGATACGAGGAGTCAGCCGTCTGCTGCCTAGTAGAGGGTCTCACCAGAACCCAGCCATGCTGGCACTGTGATCTCAGCCTCCAGAACTGTGAGAAATAAACGTATATTGTGTTTAAACCATCCAGTCTATGGGACTTTATTATAGCAGCCCAAACAGATTAAAGGAACAGAAAACCATGCCGTCTCAGGATATGGAGTTTAAAGAATTTAAAATCATGAAACGTGACATTTGGGGCTAAGCAGGTCCATCTCTTGTCCTAGATTCTGGAAAAATTGGACTCCGTTGATCTCTGGTTTTGAAGGGACCAGTGTCCAGTAAGATTGGGCTGTCATTACCTGTCAGTTGCTGTAGCCAGAGGCACAGTCTGAAAACACACTGCCCTTAGGCTTTAAGGTATTAAGGGCATTAGCAAAACTCATCTTGATCAGAAGGGTCCGAGGAGGTAGAAAAAAGCAGCACACTCTTTCTAGGTGAACATGGCTTCCATTCTTCAGCTTCTGACTCCTACAGCCCACACATGTCCTGTCTCTTCCTGGCCCCTGGGAGGCACTCTGCGGAGGGTCAGCCCTGCTCGCCCTGCTGGGTTCGTTGTAGACTGAAATGGTGGCTCCCATGGTAGGGGCCTTATCAGACTGTGCCTGGGGTGAGATCCACCCTTGGAGAAATGATGGCTTCGAGACTTCTTTCTTAATAACATCTGTAGCTATTATGAAGAACACTCACTGTAGAAATTTGAAAAGCAGAGATAAGTTGTGACAGAAAACGATTCATATTACCACCCTAGAGATATTGAGCATTTTAATTTTACTTTTTATTTGTTTAAACTTCTTATTTTAGTTCAGACTTACAGAAAATTACATATAAAGAACATCCATATACCCTGTACCCAAATTCACCTGTTGTCAATCTTTTCCCCATTTGCTTCAACATTCAAGTGCTCTTTTCCTACCAAACAATCATCTGTCATCTATTTTCCATCTACCTGTCTTTGTCTTTATCATCTATCTATCGTCTATCTTCCAACTGTCTACTTGTCTACCTGTTTATCTATCTTTTTGGGGGGGAGGAGCCATACCACACTGCATGTGGGATCTTAGTTCCTTGACCAGGGATCAGACCCTGGCCCGTGCAGTGAATGCTCAGAGTCCTAACCACTGAACTGCCAGGGAGTTCCCTCTATCTGTCTATCATCTCCATCATTTAACTATCTATCTATCTATCTATCTATCTATCTATCTATCTATCTATCTTTGTCTATCTACCTCTCGGTCACTTCTCATTTAATCATGAAATTGACATTTTTCTGTCTTCAGGTGGGCCTGCCACCCGTTTGTACAGAATTCATCACTGTGGTTGTGTGAAAGAAGGGGCCTGGCCATCATGTCACTGCTGTACCCCAGGCCTCAGACTGGTAGCCGACATGGGTCGGCTCAATTCATCATGTGGCATGTGATAGTTGGCAGCTCTGGGCACCATTCCCACAGCCAAGGTAGGTTCCAACGGGCCAGCTGGCACAGGCCCAGGTGTCTGCAGAAATGCCAGCTCTGTCTCTACGGCAGGGTGCACACCACAGCCTCACTGTGTCACTGCCTTTGCCCCGTAACCTTGTAAGGTAAGTGCGTTGGGCCGTGAAAGTACTGATGCGGGTGAGAGGAAACTCAGGAGCCGTGCGTGAAATGCAGTGTAGACAGATCTGGGGATCACGGAGCAGGACGGAAGGTACAGCTCTGGTCTCCCCAGAGGCTGGGAAGGTGTGTTTTCACTGTTGAAGGAAACAAAGTTTTAAAACCTGTATCACATGCTGAAACCAAATGGCCACCAGTTGTGTCTAAAAGGCAAGCTATCCTGGGAGATTTTGAGAAATATTGGAATGGAATCCTGCAGTTGTGGACCTATACAGTTCCTTTCACAAGTTCTTCCATTTCTGAAAGAGCTTTTTTTTTTTAAGACTGTAAGCTGCTTGGTAACAACCTAGAGCAGTGGGATGGGGAGGGAGGTGGGAAGGATGTTCAAGTGGGAGTGGACATGGGTAAACCTATGGCTGATTCATGTTGATGTTTGGTAGAAACCAATACAATACGGTAAAGCAATTATCCTTCAATTAAAACTAAATAAATTAAAAAAAAGAAAAAAGGAATGTAAGCTGCTAATTGGTATCTTTCATTTGTTTATTTTTGGCTGCGCTAGGTCTTCGTTGCTGTGTGAGGGCTTTCTCTAGTTGTGGCGAGTGGGGGCTGCTCTCTAGTTGCGGTGCGGGGGCTTCTCATAGCAGTGGCTTTTCTTGTTGCGGAGCGTGGGCTCTAGAGCTCTTTGGCTTCAGTTGTTGGGACATGTGGGCTTATCTGCTCCACGGTATGTGCAATCTTCCCAGACCGGGGACTGAACCGGCGTCCCCTGCCTTGGCAGGCAGATTCTTAACCACTGGACCACCAGGGAAGGCGCCCTGCAATGACTTCTTGAGTACAATTTTCTCTTCTCGTTCTTTTTATTTGGCTCGTTTTCTATTTTATCAGATATTGAATGTGTTGTTTTAAAGTTATATTTTAAGCATTGCTCACATAGGCTGCAGTTATAATACAAATAATTAGTAAGCAGGACTTAAGAGTGAAGAAGATGCTCTTACAATTGACAGTGTCCACACAGGTACCAGTGTAACCTTGCCTGGCTACCTGACTTTTGGGTCATAAGACCCGAAACAAGGATATTCTCTCTGCACATGTTGTGAACTTCTAAATCCATCTTGACATAGTTTCAGCTCCACCTCAGTCAATGCTCTGAGAGGCCCAAGACTTTCTTCAAGCCCTGCAATCTGGTTACAGAGTTAGAAGGTGAGCACACATCTGTCCAATAGTCACTGAGATACCGGAGGCCCCAGAACCTTTGCAAAAGCAGGAATGACAGGGTTTGGCACCAAAGGCAGAAAAAGATCCAGACCAGGAGCCTGGAGGGAGTTGGGCTGGAGGAGCCGGTTTGGGGGCCTCAGCAGAGCTGGCCCCTAGGGGACAGAGCCCATTCCTGGGCGGGGGGGGGGGGGGGGGAACCCAGAGGGAGGACAGGTGGCCGTGGCTGTTTAGGAAGATCCAGGGAGAGGCCAGGAGAAGAGGAGCCCTCCAGGGAAGGAGACAGATTCATCACCTGGGAAATCCCCAGGAAGCAGAGAAAAGATGACTGCCAGGAGAGGGCCCAGGTCGGGGTGGGGGAGTCCTGCCCTTCATCGCGGACTCATCCTTGGTCGCATCCTTCCACACAGCTCCTATTTTCCTTTCTTTGCAGCTTCCTGCTCCCTGCCTCTCCTTGCCCAGGGGATCAGCCATGACGGGAGTGGGGTGGGGAGTGTGGACTTGCTGATGTGGGAACACTCTCCAGAGCCCAGACTGAAATCTGGGTTTTACTGAAAACCCTTTGCTGGGACGGCTAACATACCCTGACTCGTCATCATTGGGGTTTAGTTTTCAGGGACTCATTTTCAACTGCCTTGTCTCCTTTCACTGTGGGGTGGTGTGTTTTTCTTTTTAATTAATTTTTTTTAATTGGAGGACAATTACTTTACAGTATTGTGATGGTTTTTGCCATACATGAATATGAATTGGCCATAGGCATTCATGTGTCCTCTCCTCCACCCCCCGACCTCCCACCCCACCCCATCCGTCCAGGTTGTCACAGAGCACCGGCTTTGGATTCCCTGTGTCATTCATCAAACTCCCACTGGCGATCTATTTTACGCATGGCAATGTACGTGTAATATGCTAACCTGGGTATAGGAGCGAGGTTTATTCTATCACAGCCGTGAAGCTCTGCTGTCCTGTTTCCCCTGTGGGCACTGCCAGTTGGCTCTGAACCAGAATTCCTCCTCCCGGCCATGTAATTACAGGTAGCATTTGATGTTTGGGTGGACTTTGGCTCTGGCAGCCTGAACCTGGCTCTCCCTATCTTTGTCAGCCTGCAAACCTCTTCTTCCGTAGTGACTTTATTAGCACTTAATGATTCACAAGGTGCTAGATTAATGAAACAAGTCAAATGATACAGAGATAGCTCACGGGAAAGTTTAGAGTCTCTCATCATTAACCCTCCTCCTCTCTAATCTCCCTCTTCCACAGAGGAAGAAAAACTTGTGTTTCGTTTCGGCATCATTTTATTTATTCATTTGTTTTCTTTTGTGTCTGTTCTTTTGACTAATACTGACTGAGCGTCTACTGGGGGGAGGGTAGGCTTGGTCCAAGGTGTTGGGTACAAACTTGAGTAAGGTGGAGGGAACTCCATACCTCAGCGGATGATGTCATGGTGAAAGGAGACCCAAAGGAAATAAAAAAAAATGGGAATGGGTAAGATAATTCCAGATCGAGGCAATTGTCGGAAGGGATAAACAGGATGCTGTAATAGAGACTAATGGCTGGTGGTTCGGTTCAGTTCGGTTCAGTTCATTTCAGTTGCTCAGTCATGTCCGACTCTTTGCGATCCCATGAACCACAGCACGCCAGGCCTCCCTGTCCATCACCAACTCCTGGAGTCTACCCAAACTCATGTCCATTGATTTGGTGATGTCATCCAACCATCTCATCCTCGGTCATCCCCTTCTCCTCCTGCCCTCAATCTTTCCCAACATCAAGGTCTTTTCAAATGAGTCAGCTCTTCGCATCAAGTGGCCAAAATATTGGAGTTTCAGCTTCAACATCTGTCCTTCCAATGAAAACCCAGGACTGATCTCCTTTAGGATGAACAGGTTGGATCTCATTGCAGTCCAAGGGACTCTCAAGAGTCTTCTCAAACACCACAGTTCAAAAGCATCAATTCTTCGGCACTCAGCTTTCTTTGTAGTCCAACTCTCACATCCATACTTGACCACTGGAAAAACCATAGCCTTGACTAGATGGACCTTTGTTGACAAAGTGATATCTCTGCTTTTTAATATGCCATCTAGGTTGGTCATAACTTTCCTTCCAAGGCAAGCATCTTTTAATTTTATGGCTGTAATCACCATCTACAGTGATTTTGGAGCCCCAAAAAATAAAGTCAGCCACTGTTTTCACTGTTTCCCCATCTATTTGCCATGAAGTGATGGGACTGGAAGCCATGATCTTACTTTTCTGAATGTTGAGCTTTAAGCCAACTTTTTCACTCTCCTCTTTTACTTTCTTTAAGAGGCTCTTTAGTTCTTCTTCACTTTCTGCCATAAGGGTGGTGTCATCTGCATATCTGAGGTTATTGATATTTCTCCCGGCAATCTTGATCCCAGCTTGTGCTTCCTCCAGCCCAGCATTTCTCATGATGCAACTGAACTGAACTGAACTCTTCGTATAAGTTAAATAAGCAGGGTGACAATATACAACCTTGACATACTCCTTTCCCTATTTGGAACCAATCTGTTGTTCCATGTTCAGTTCTAACTGTTGCTTCTTGACCTGCATACAGATTTCTCAGGAGGCAGGTAAGATGGTCTAGTATTCCCATTTCTTTAAGAATTTCCCACAGTTTGTTGTGATCCACACAGTCAAAGACATAGTCAATAAAGCAGAAGTAGATGTTTTTCTGGAACTCTCTTGCTTTTTTGATGATCCAACAAATGTTGACAATTTGATCTTTGGTTCCTCTGCCTTTTCTAAAACCAGCTTGAACATCTGGAAGTTCACAGTTCACATATTGCTAAAGCCTGGCTTGGAGAATTTTGAGCATTGCTTCACTAGTGTGTGAGATGAGTGCAATTGTGCAGTAGTTTGAGCATTCTTTGGCATTGCCTTTCTCTGGGATTAGAATGAAAACTGACCTTTTCCAGTCCTGTGGCCACTGCTGAGTTTTCCAAATTTGCTGGCATATTGAGTGCAGCACTTTCACATTGTCATCTTTCAGGATTTGAAATTGCTCAACTGGAATTCCATCACCTCCACTAGCTTTGTTCATAGTGATGCTTTCTAAGGCCCACTTGACTTCACATTCCAGGATGTCTGACTCTAGGTGAGTGATCACACCATCGTGATTATCTGGGTCGTGAAGATCTTTTTTGTACAGTTCTTCTGTGTATTCTTGCCACCTCTTCTTAATATCTTCTGCTTCTGTTAGGTCCCTACCATTTCTGTCATTTATTGAGCCCATCTTTGCATGAAATGTTCCCTTGGTATCTCTAATTTTCTTGAAGAGATCTCTAGTTTTTCCTATTCTGTTGTTTTCCTCTATTTCTTTGCATTGATTGCTGAGGAAGGCTTTCTTATCTTTCCTTGCTATTCTTTGAAACTCTGCATTCAAATGGGTATATCTTTCCTTTTCTCCTTTGCTTTTCGCTTCCCTTCTTTTCACAGCTATTTGTAAGGCCTCCTCAGACAGCCATTTTGCTTTTTTGAATTTCTTTTTCTTGGGGATGGTCTTGATCCCTGTCTCCTGTACAGTGTCACGAACCTCTGTCCATTGTTCATCAGGCACTCTGTCTATCAGATCTAGTCCCTTAAATCTGTTTCTCACTTCCACTGTATAATCACAAGAGATTTGATTTAGGTCATACCTGAATGGTCTGGTGGTTTCCCCCACTTTCTTCAATTTAAGTCTGAATTTGGCAATAGGGAGTTCATGATCTGAGCCACAGTCTGATCCTGGTCTTGTTTTTGCTGACTGTATAGAGCTTCTCCATCTTTGGCTGCAAAGAATATAATCAATCTGATTTCGGTGTTGACCATCTGGTGATGTCCATGTGTAGAGTCTTCTCTTGTGTGGTTGGAAGAGAGTGTTTGCTATGACCAGTGCGTTCTCTTGGCAAAACTCTATTAACCTTTGCTCTACTTCATTCTGTACTCCAAGGCCAAATTTGCCTGTTACTCCAGGTATTTCTTGACTTCCTACTTTTGCATTCCAGTCCCCTATAATGAAAAGGACATCTTTTTTGGGTGTTAGTTCTAAAAGATCTTATAGGTCTTCATAGAACTGTCCAACTTCAGCTTCTTCACTGTTACTGGTCAGGGCATAGACTTGGATTACCATGATATTGAATGGTTTGCCTTGGAAACGAACAGAGATCATTCTGTTGTTTTTGAGATTGCATCCAAGTACTGCATTTTGGACTCTTTTGTTGACTATTATGGCTACTCCATTTCTTCTAAGGGATTCCTGCCCACAGTAGTAGATATAGTGGTCATCTGAGTTAAATTCACCCATTCCAGTCCCTCTTAGTTCACTGATTCCTAGAATGTCAACGTTCACTCTTGCCATCTCCTGTTTGACCACTTTCAATTTGCCTTGATTCATGGACCTAACATTCCAGGTTCTTATACAATATTGCTCTTTACAGCATCGGACCTTGCTTCTATCACCAGTCCCAACCACAACGGGGTGTTGTTTTTGCTTTGGCTCCATCCCTTCATTCTTCCTGGAGTTATTTCTCCACTGATCTCCAGTAGCATATTGGGCACCTACCAACCTGGGGAGTTCATCTTTCAGTGTCCTATCCTTTTGCCTGTTCATACTGTTCATGGGGTTCTCAAGGCAAGAATACTGAAGTGGGTTGCCATTCCCTTCTCCAGTGGAGAAGTGGAGGTCTGTCAGACCTCTCCACCATGACCCGCCCATCCTGGGTGGCCCCATGCGGCATGGGTTAGTTTCATTGCGTTAGACAAGCTGTGGTGGGAAGCTGTTTAAATAGCTGGTACCTGCTGTACCGAGAGAGAAAGGAGGAGTAAAAGGTAGCCCTGGGAGGACTTTGGGGGAAGGGCTTTCCAGGCAAAGATAAGTCAAGTGCAAAAGCCCTGAGGCAGGACGAGAAAAGAGAATTGTGTCTGAGGAGCAAAGAGTTGGGGCAGGGAGGTGGTGGGAGCTGGTCGTAAGCAGAAGTTTAGATGGTATACTAAGTACAAGACTGTGGGATTTGGTGGTCCAGCGGTTAAGACTCCACGCTTCCACTGCAGGGGGCATGAGTTCGATCCCTGGTCTAAGATCCCATACGCTGTGCAGTGTCGCAAAAAAAAAATAAAAAGACCGTGTGTGTTTGTGTGTGTGTGTGTTGAAGGGGTGAGGAGCTGAATCAAGGTGACTTGCCTCCTGTTTAAAGCCTCCCTCCAAAGGTTCTGAGGATGCTGATAGAGGGAGGAAGAGTGGAAGCCAGAGGTTGTCCAGTCAGCCCAGAGAGAGGTGACATTGGAGACCACGGGGGTGGAGATTGACAGGGTGAGTTTAGAGGTAACATGGATTAACAGGACTTGGTTATGGATTGGGCTTCCCAGGTGGCTCAGTGGGAAAGAATCTGCCTACCAATTCAGGAGATGAGGGTTCCATCCTTGGACTGGGAAGATCCCGTGAAGAGGGAAATGGCAACCCACTCCAGTATTTTTGCCTGGGAAATCCCATGGACAGAGGAGCCTGGAAGACTACAGTCCATGGGGTCACAGAGTCAGACACGACTGAGGAACTGAGCATATATGGCTATGGGTTAGATGTTAGGGAAAAGAGGACTGAAGACAGGCCTTTGGGTTTTGGCGCAGTCTCACTGCTTGCTGGGTTAAGTGGTGACATCCTGTACAGAGCTGGGGAAATCTGAGAAAAGTGAGCTTTAGGGCGAAATACCCCACACAGAGTTCTACTGGGCAGGTTAAGTGTTCAGTGCCCATCAGATGTCCGAGGGCAGATATCCGGTAAGAGGCTGGTACCTGAGTGTCCAACTCGGGGGAGCAGCAGGACTGGAGATGTGGGCCATGTGCCCGAGTGCAGGCTGTATCTCCCAGAAAGACAGCGGGATGCATGGAGGACGGAGGGAGGGAACCCAGAAGAGGGGAACTGGGAAGTAGAAGGAGGAGGATCACCGTGGGACAGGATTGTCACTATAACGGGTGAGGAGAGAGTTTCAAGAAGGCAGTGTGTTCAGCTGTGTCACTTGCTGCTAGGTGGAGGGGCAAGAAGGGCAGTGAAAAATACCCCCTTTCTTCCTCTTTTTCTCTTTGGGCCGTGCCGTGCGATACGTGGGATCTTAGTTCCCTGACCAGGGATCAAACCTGCGCCCCCTGCAGTGGAAGCGCAGAGTCTTAGCCACTGGGCCACCGAGAAAGTCCTGAAATCTCCCTTTTGCCGGGGTCCAGCCCCGGCAGGATCCAGGGGGTACCCTCAGGATGAACGGCGTCAGCGAGAGAGAGAGAGAAGACACGTGAGATCAGCCTTGATAGGGCCAAATCTGTGTTTTACTTTTTGACAACCCGTTTTATACCCTTTCACAGAACGTTTTCAAGGTACAAGATGCTTACTCATGATTACACAGGATTAGCATTACATCATTTTGAATTTTAGGAAGAGCAGGATTTTTTTTGCTTTCTAATTCTATAATAATTTTTAGCACATGATCTCCTGGCCTTGAGGCTATTAACATTTCATGCAGGTCAGGTGATTGTAAACCTATTTTCCATTTTTATGGTGACCTTAACTGAAAGGTAACAGGGTCATAGGGAAATAGTACAGAGTAGAATTATATTCTTGTTAATATAAAAATTAATCTTTCTGCAAAAGTTGTCAGTTGCATTTATCTAAGAAGTTTACCCCATACAGACTCTGTGGCTTCAGTGAGGCAGCCTCTGCCTAGCACTCCTGGCTGACAATTAAAAACCATCTCATTGTTACCACACTAGGGCTAAGTCCTTATATCTCTAGATCTTAAACTATATTAACAATGGTTTCTATAACACTTCCTTAGCACATTAAAAGCAAAAACATAGCAAGCAAAACACAGCAAGCAAAACTCAACCCAATAACCACCTATAGAATAATTTTTCTTATGTTTTCTAATAGGACTCCTTTACCCCTTAAAAGGGCTCTATATCTATTAGGGCTTTTATATAATCAGGTTCTTTATGCTATTTTATGATTAGGATATTATAAGCAATCATGCATATTAGTACCAAGCACATAAATGCATTTGGCTAACAAACTACCAGCAAAGGAGTTTGAATTAAAACACTCCTTTCACCCTGAATAATCTCATAAAATACCACCAACTGGGAAACTTATTGATTAAAGTTCTAAATTGATTCTTATTTGGGAAGAGATCAGGGAAGGCCTTCCTGCCTGTGTCAGAGTCCATTGAGGCAGGCATCAAAAAGACAGATATCATCTTTAAGGTGAGAGCTGGGGGCAGCTTTTCGAAACCCCTGAAAACCTGATCTGCCTTGCCTGTGAGGCTTTCTCCTCGTGACCTTGTCATGGGTGGGATCTTGTGAGCTGGCCTTTTCGAAAACCCCTGAAAACCTGATTCGCCTTGCCCATCAGGTTTTCTCCCCTATGGCCTTTTTAGGGTCAGGGTAGGGTCTCCGTGTGTCGGCTCCCGGCACCCTTTCTTCTGGCAACATGGGGCTCATGGGTGACCTTGTCGAGAGCAAGCTCCCTGAAATGATGGGGGACAGGGACCGTCATCGGAGGAAAGCAGACAGGTGGCGGGAAGCAGAGCATACCGAACAGAACATGCAGAACACTCTTGGACAGACATGTGTTTATTTACAGCTATTTTTCTCCATGAAGCAATGAAGAGAATGCAGGGAGACGTGACTCAAAGGAGATGTTTTGTTTTTCAAGGTGGGAGATATCTGAGCATGCAGTTTGCTGATGGGAATAATCCAGCAGTGCAGGGCACGATGCCAAAAACCACGGAAGAGAAATCCACTGGAAAAGGGAAGGCGTGAGCCCCAGAGACCAGATGGAAGGTTGGACTTTGAACGGGGAGAAAGACTCTGGCCGACCACGGAGCCAGGATTCCTGTCTCTTTTTCTCAATGAACGCCCAGCCCCTAGAATAGCACATGGCGCTGGAAGGTGCTCAATAAAATTGGTGTTGGCTGAATGAATGAGGGTACCGAGGGAGGCAGGTGGGGAAGAGGGGAGGCGGCTTTCTGCTTCTGTTGGCTCAGGGAAGGTTGGAATGGGGAGGGGAGGGGGCTGACAGAGTCGAAGCGGAGCAATGGCGTGGCAGAGGGGTCAGTCTCGCGTCACAGTGAAGGCGCCATAAGAATTCATCTCCCATCCAGTTGACAGTGTCAAATGAATGATGCCCACCTTGCCCTTGGTGAATCGCCACTCCACTTTTGTCAACAACTAGGTTCCCAAACATCCTCCTTTGTGGTATTTTCCTGCTCTCCATTTCTGGTCCTGGCTCACATCACATGCTTTTGATTACAGAGGCTTTATAGCTTTTCTGTTTTTTAGGATAGTGTAAGGATTACCTCATACCACTTCCCCATTTGTCCCTCACTTCTTCATTTTCAACCACATTTAGTCTGTCTTTTGGAAATAAATAGCTCCCCTGCCTTCTTTTCTCATTAAAAACAAAACAAAACAAAACCCTAAGAACTATCACGGTGATTCCGTTTGAAGTTGTTTTGCATTCCTGTCTATCAGTTTATTTGGGACATTGTATTTGAGTTTTTTAGTAAAACTTTTTCCTTGTTAAAAATGTAGGCTTTGTGAATTTTTTCCTTTTTTAAAAAATCGGTGTATAATTTACAGTTAAGTGCAAAATCTTAGGTTTCTAGGCAGTGTAACCACCAACCAGACTGAGGTGGGGCTGTTCCCAGAATCCCAAATGGGGGATCCCTCGAGTCCTCCACCCAGCTGAGCCTTGTCCAGAGGAAACCCATATTGGGACTATCTATGATCATAGATTGACTTTGCCTGGTTTTGAACTTCATATAGATGGCATCAGTATGAACGCCTTTATATGTGACATCTTTCATTCCATATTAAATTTGGGGGCTCATCTGATGCTCCCTGAAGGCTGGTGCTGCTGTGAGAAGTGAGGAAACCACCTTCCACAACCTGTTCCCCCTCCGGCAGCCATCCATCCACCCACGAGGACCACAGCCCCCAGCTCTGGGCCGCCTCTCACCCACATCAGCCAGGGATCCCCGCTCCCTTCAGTTTGGCCCATTCTCATATGAAGAGGTTTCCGCCTCCCTGTTCTGACAAAAGCCCTACCTGGATGCCCCCAGGCTGACCACGGACCAGTGAGGTCTGGGACAGCGCGGTCACTGGGGCAGCAGGGACCAGCCAGACAGGCAGTGAGGGGACAGGCCAAAGGACAGGGTCTGTCTCCCAGAGGACAAGCTCCATGACAACCCATTGCTGAGCCTCCTGCAGCAGCCAGCATGGGCCATGGCCCGGCCCAGGCTCCCCAGGGCCCACGGGGCTGGTGGACCTGGGGGATGCACGGTGGGGAGGAGAGAAGCTGGTCCTATAGGCAGGCAGCCGACTTCATCCTTGGGGAAGAGAGGAGAAAGGACATCCATGGGCTGAGCTCTCCTTAGGAGCGCCCCTATGCAAGGTCAGCAGCTAGGACACGGAGATTTCCACCCCCCCAACCAATACACAGAGGAGAGGAGAAAGGCCCCCAAAGGGACTGGGCTTGGCGGGGATGGCACAAGGACAGCTGGCTGTGGGACATATATCTGCCTCAGAGGCCCAGCCAACTATGCTCTTCCCGCCCCCTCCAGGCTTGAGGAATGTGGGGACTGTGTATTCCAGCCCCTAACTGGCCCTGTTCGTCCCCAAGGGGCTGCCCCTTTGTCCCATTGACTCCCCATCCTGCTCTTCTCAGACCCCCAGGTCCTGGCCCTGTGCTCCCTCCAAGGGAGCTGGTTGCGCCCCAAATCCCAGCCTGGCCACCCGCACTGAGAACCACGCTGCTCACCCACATCCTCGGGGTGGACACTCAGCACAGCGTCACCTTCCTCCTTGGGTGGGTGCTCCTCCTCCAGGAGGGTGCCCTCCACCCCCACCCCCACCCCTGGGCTGAGGCCCCTCTGTCCACTCTGTCCGCTAGACCTGGGCCCCTGGAGAACAGATTGTGGTCCTCCGGGTGGTGGCTCAGCCCCCACTTTTGTGGCAGGTGGTTTCTGGGTGAGAACGGACCTGGGGAGTGGGGTGTCCTGAGCAGCACCCACACTTGCCGGGTCACAGTCTGCACGTTGAGCAGACCCTGCGCACCCCACGCCTCCAGTCCTTCTGAGCAGGAGATGGCATCTCTATGAGGACCTGGGTTGCAGAACCCAGGCTGGGTCCCTGAGAACAAGGTGGTCTAACAGGTTCTGAGAGCAGGACCTGGGAGGACTGGACCCTGGGAACGGGGACCCTGGGGAGATGCAGACAGGTCTGCCTGGGACCTGTGCTCTCACAGCCCAGGGTGGGGGCCCTTCTCCTAGTGTAAGCCCACCTAGTCTCCATCTGCGTGGCTCTCTTTGCCCAGAAGGACTACCCCTTGTGAACTGTTTTGGTCACTTGCTTCGAGGAATGGAGGAGGGCTGCTGTCGAGACCCAGGAATTGAAACCAAAGGAGATACCAGTGACGAAGTTCCCCCAACAAACACGCATGAGATGTGTCACAATCCTCTGATTTGGCTCAGAGCTGAGATAGTCTGGGTGTGCCTGGGGAACCCCAGGATGTTTCTTTTTGTCAATTCCGTGAGTAAGGGATTATGGGTGCTGTATGTCTGAGCCAGGCGTGGCTGTGTCTCTTTACTCTGGCAAACTATGCGCAAGACCTGTTTTTCTTTTTTCTTTTCTTTTTTTGTCATTGTGTGGTTTCTGGTGTTCCAGGACATCGTTGGGTGGGGGGGGGCACGAGATGTTACCCCCAGGGATCACGGCCCAAAGAGGGAGGCAAGGTGTCCAGCCTCGAGGTAGCTCGGAGGAAAGGCTGTTGGCTGATACAGGGTACATGCCGGGGTCCTGCTCTCTTTTCTGCACTGGCACATTCTCCCTCCTCAGGACCCTCCCTCTTGGCCCCCCACCAGTGTGTCTTCTGGGCCCCCCGTGACTCTGCCACGTACCAGCAGGTGATCCTTAGCACCGAGCAAGCACTTGACAAATGGCCTATATTATTGACCCTATACACTTTGCCAGTGTTCACCTGCTCCAGAGAGACACAGGAGGTCAGAGAGAGAGAAACCCGTGCATCCATCCAGTGTACCTGGCTGGCTTCCTTTGCTTCTCAGAGGAGTCTGACCACACACACTCCACGTAGGACCCCCCACCCCGCCACGCCCACCTGAGTTCTCTGAGGAAAGCACCCAGAGACTGTTTCTTTTTCTCAGGCTCAGACAACCTGACGCTATTCCAGACAGCTGTGGCTGGCCCCCATCACTGGGCTCTGGATCTGGGAGAATGAGCACCACCTCGGGGTAGAGATTGAGACCTCAGGTCTGTGAACTCTTGGATCTATTTTTGGATCCACTGCAGCTCCCTCTGCTGTGCATACAGCAGGTGCTCAGCATGTGTGCAAATTCAACACCTTGCAAAGGTTTTCAGGGGTGATGTACCAGTCAGGGTTGGTTAGCAGAAGTTGGCTTCCATCCCAGGCTCTGGGAAGGAGACGGCTGTCTGCTGATCATGACAGCGTGAGCGTACTGCACATTCACTCTGTGCCGGGCAAACGTTCTCTCTCAGGCTCTCTTTTTTGTGCCCAGAAATGTTCATTTCATACAGTCAGCAATGCTGTTGAGATTTCCAGGTCTTCCCGTGGTAAAGATTCTGCCTACCAATGCAGAAGGCACAGGGGTTCGATCCCTGGATCGGAAAGGTCCCCTGGAGGAGGAAATGGCAACGCACTCCAGTACTCTTGCCTGGGAAACCCCATGGACAGAGGAGCCTGGTGGGCTACAGTCCAGAGGGTTGCAAGGAGCTGGACACGAGTGAGCGACTAAGCACACAGCAGCACGCAGTCCTGTTGGTATTCAGGGGTCCTCACCTGCTCCCCCAGCTCAGATCCCCAAGCCTAACCCCTTCTGCTGGTGTCATCAGGTTTCCGAATGACTGCCCACCTCCAGGCATCAGTCTCACCCCAGAGCAAAGCCCGGGCCTTGGTACCTGTCCGTCCCTCTGAAGGATAACTGTCCTTATCTACTGTGAGGCAGCTGGTGGGAAACCCATTGACTTACAGTTTCTATTCATTTTGACCCCTTCACAGATCACAGCCTTGTCATGGCGAAGGGGCTTGTACAACTCAATGAAACTATGAGATATGACATGCAAGGCCACCCAAGACAGATGGGTCACAGTGGAGAGTTCTGACAAAACGTGGTCCACCAGAGAAGGCAACGGTAATTCACTCCAATATTCTTGCCACAAGAACCCCATGAACAGTATGATAAGGCAAAAAGATATGACACTGAAATATGAGCCCCCCCCATCTCGGAAGGGGTCCAATATGCTACTGGGGAAGAGTGAAAGGCAATTACTAATAGCTCCAGAAAGAAGTGGCTGGGCCAAAGTGGAAACAGCACTCAGTTGTGGATGTGTCTGATGATGAAAGTAAAATCCGACACTATAAAGAACAGTATTGCATAGGAATCTGGAATGTTAGGCCCATGAATCAAGGTAAATTTGATGTGGTCAAGCAGGAGATGGCAAGAATGAACACTGACATTTTAGGAATCAGTGAACTAAAGTGGATGGGAATGGGCGAATTTTATTCAGATGATCATTATATTGACTGCTATGGGCAAGAACTCCTTAGAAGAAATGGAGTAGTCCTCATAGTCAACAGAAGAGTCCAAAATGCAGTACTTGGGTGCAATATCAAAAATGACAGAACAATCTCGGTTCGTTTCCAGTGTAAACCATTCAACATCACAGTAATCCAAACCTATGCCCCAACCACTGATGCTGAAGAAACTGAAGTTGACTTGAAGCTTCTGACCTTGAAGACCTGCAAGACCTTCTAGATCTAACAACAAAACAAGATGACCTTTCAATCATAGGAGATTGGAATGCAAAAGTAGGAAGTCAAGAGCTACCTGGAGGAACAGGCAAGATTGGCCTTGGAGTACAAAATGAAGCAGGGCAAAGGTTAACAAGAGTTTTGTCAAGAGAACACATCGGTCACAGCAAACACCCATTTCCAGCAACACAAGAGATGACTCTACATATGGACATCACCAGATGGTCAATACTGAAATCAAATTGACTATATTTTTTACAGCTGAAGATGGAGAAGCTCTATATGGTCAGCAAAAACAAGACCTGGAGCTGACTATGACTCAGATCATGAACTCCTTATTGCAAAATTCAGACTTAAATTAAAGAAAGTAGGGAAAACCAACAGACAATTCTGGTACAACCTAAATCAAATCTCTTATGATTATATAGTGGAGGTAACAAATAGATTCAAGGGATTAGATCCAGTAGAGTGCCTGAAGGACTATGGATGGAGGTTTGTAACATTTAACAAGAGGCAGTGACCAAAACTGTCCCAAAGAAATAGAAATGCAAGAAGGCAAAGCGGTTGTCTGAGGAAGCTTTACAAATAGCTAAGGAAAGAAGAGAAGCAAAAAGCAAGGGAGAAAGGGAAAGATACACCCAACTGAATCAGAGTTCCAGAGAACAGCAAGGAGAGATTAGAAGGCCTTCTTCAATGAACAATGCAAAGAAGTAAAGGAAAACAATAGAATGGGGAAGACTAGAGATCTGTTTAAGAAAATTAGAGATATCAAGGGAACATTTCATGCAAAGATGGACACAATAGAGGACAGAAATGGCAAGGACCTAACGGAGGCAGAAGAGATTAAGAAGATGTGGCAAAGGGGGTTCAGGTTGAGGGACACATGTATACCCATAGCTGATTCGTGTTGATGTATGGTGAAAGCCACTACAATATCATAAAGTAATTAGCCTCCAATTAAAATAAATTAATTAAGTTTTTAAAAAAGAAAAGGTGGCAAGAATTCACAGAAGAACTACACAAAAAAGGTCTTAATGACCAGGAAAACCATGATGGTGTGGTCATAACTAGAGCCAGATATCCTGGAGTGTGAAGTTAAGTGGTCCTTAGGAAGTATTACTAAAAACAAAGCTAATGGAAGTGATGGAATTCCAGCTGAATTATTTAAAACCCTAAAAAGATGATGCTGTTAAAGTTCTGGACTCAGTATGACAGCAAATTTGGAAAACAGAGCAATGGCCACAGGACTGGAAAAGGTCAATTTTCATTACAATCCCAAAGAAGGGCAGTGCCAAAGAATGTTCAAACTCTGGACAGTTGTGCTCATTTCACATGCTAATAAGGTTATGCTCAAAATCCTTCAAGCTAGGCTTCAGCAGTATATGAACCAAGAACTTCCAGATGTTCAAGCTGGGTTTAGAAAAAGCAGAGGAACCAGAGGTCAAATTGCCAACGTTTTGTTGGATCATGGAGAAAGCAAGGGAATTCCAGAAAAATATCTGCTTCCACTTCACTGACTGTGCTAAAGACTTTGACTGCGTGGATCACAACAAATTGTGGAAAATTCTTAAAGAGATGGGAATACAAGGCCACCTTACTTGTCTCCTGAGAAACCTGTAGGTGGGTCAAGAAACAACAGTTAGAACCTGACATGAAACAACATACTGGTTCAAAATTAGGAAAAGAGTACTTCAAGGCTACACACTGTCACCCTCCTTATTTAACCTATATGCAGAGTATATCATGTGAAATGCCAGGCTGGGAGAATCACAAACCTCAGGTATGCAAATGACACCACCCTAATGGCAGAAGGTAAAGAGGAACTGAAGAGCTTCCTGAAGAAAGTGAAAGAAGAGAGTGGAAAAGGTGGCTTAACACTTAACATACAGAAAACTAAGACCATGGCATGCGATCCCATAACTTCATGGCAAATAAAAGGGGAAACAGTGACAAATTTTATTTTGGGGGAGCTCCAAAATCACTGTAGATGCTGACTGTCACCATGAAATAAAAAGATGCTTGCTACCTGTAAGAAAAACTATGACGAACCTAGACAGTGTATTAAAAAGTGGAGACCACACTTTACCAACAAAGGCACATATAGTTAAAGCTATGGTTTTTCCAGGAGTCATGTATGGTTGTGAGAGTTGGACCATAAAGAAGGTTGAGCACTGAAAAACTGATGCTGGAGAAGGCTCTTGAGAGTCCCCCGGACAACAAGGAGACCAAACCAGTCAATCCTAAAGGAAACCAACCCTGAATATTCATTGGAAGGACTGATGCTGAAGCTGAAGCTCCAATACTTTGGCTACCTGATGCCAAGAGCCTCCTCACTGGAAAGGACCCTGATGCTGGGAAAGATTGAAGGCGGGAGGAGAAAGGGATGACAGAGGATGAGATGGTTGGATGCCATCACCAACTCAAAGGACATGAGTCTGAGCCAACTCCAGGAGATGGTGAAGGGCAGGAGGACTGGTTGCTGCAGGCCACAGGGATCGCAAAGAGTTGGACACGACTGAATGACTGAACAGCAGCAACCTTCATTCTGAGACCCCACTTGTCCTCCTCCCTCACTGAGGCCTGCCAGCCTGCCTGCCTCTCCCTCTGGGCATCCTCAGCACTGGCCCCCAGCCTGGTACTTCTCGCTAGGTCTGGTCCTGCTCTGGACACACCCCTCACCTGTAGCCCCCGCCCCCAGACTCCTGGGAAGACCCTCCTCCCACTCCCTCGGTGTCTGAGCAGCTGCATCAGCTTTCTATGGGGGATGCTTCAGAGTCAGAAGAACTTGACTCTGGGTCTGGCCCCCTTCATGCTCAGGGACCTTGGACAGGACTACACCTCCAGCCCTTGAGATCCTTCCCTGAAACATAGAGACATGGACAGTGACCCACCATGGGGGCTACTGTGACAGTTAGATGACCATGTGAATGGACACATTAGGACTGTGTAATATTGTTGATGTTATGTTGATGTTTTTTTTTAACAGGTGGAGAGCACCCTCCTCCAATATATCACACAAACCACAAATAATCCACCCGAACTCCTACACTCTGGCTTATACTGCATGCGGGGGCTGCACAGGGGACCTCAGCAGAGGGGTTGGGCTGAGACCCAGGACAGGGCCAGTTCCTGGGGAAGGAGCTGGGGAAGGGGCAGGTGTCCAAGGCTGTGCCCAGAGAGAGGGGCCGAGGAAGAGGAGCAGCCATCGAGAGGCAGAGTCCTCCCCCTGACCCTGCCCTGGGGAGAGTCCTGGAGCAGAAGGCTCAGGGAGCAGACGGACCACAGTGCTGGGCCCAGAGTGTCTGGTCTGGCTCAGGGGCCTGCCCCGGGGCCTTCTGCATTGCTTCCTGCCTGGAAGTAAAGTCGCTCAGTTGTGTCCGACTCTTTGCAACGCCATGGACTGTAGCCCGCCAGGTTCCTCTGTCCATGGGAATTTTCCAGGCAAGGATACTGGAGTGGGCTGCCATTTCCTTCTCCAGGGGATCTTCCCGACCCAGGGATCGAACCTGCGTCTCCTGTACTACACGCAGATGCTTTACCATCTGAGCCACTGGGGGCGTGTAGCCAGTTTGCTTGACTACAGCTGAAGGGCCCACCTAAGGTGTGCTGTGGGACCCCAGGAACTGCGTATGTGATGAAGATCAGGCCTGGTACACAACTGTGCCTGAGCAAACAGCCCAGCCATGGCCCTGACCCAAAAGGAAAACCTAAAGACACACAGAGTGACTTGACAAAAGGGAAACAGTGTCTGTTTTTCCCAGCGCTGACTAAGACCAGGGAATTTCGACACTGCCCAAGGGTGGTTGGCAGACGGAAACTCCTTATCAGTTTTGGTTTTGGCTCCTGGGCTCTGACAACAGCCGCCCCCTCCATTCTTGGAAATGACCCCCAGATCCAGAGGTGTAGTCCCTCGGGGCAAAGGGGGCAACCCAGGTGCACAGGTGGGCTGACACTGGGAGAAGGGCCCCCACCCTGTGCTGTCAAAGGGAGGGTTCCAGACAGACCCTCCCCCACCTCCCCAGGGCCCCCACTCCAGGGGTCCGTCTCCCCAGGCTCTGGTCTCAGGGTTTCGCCCACAACACAGGGACCCCGGAGGTGTCTGAGAACCCTGCCGAGACCCGGGCACAGGCAGCCCGTCCTCCCTCCTGCTCCAGGGAGTGGAGGGCACCCACAGGAGGCCAGAGCTGGGAACTTTCACAGGGCAGCCTGGCTGGCACTGCCAGGGTCATCCATCCCAGTCCCAAGGCACTCGGGCTGAGCCACCCTGCCCCCTCCTTGGGGTCCTTTGGCCCAGTCTGTCTCTCTGGCCTCAATCTGGGCTCCCCCAGGGCATCTGGCTCTGTTCCCAGTTTTCCTGGTGGTGGAAAAGGACAAAACCTTTGCCTGCCAGGGAGCTTACACTCCTTGCATGCACCCACCCCTCTCCGGCGGGACCGAGGTCCTGCCTTCCCTTCTGGGATCTCCCCACACTTGGGTGGAGATCTCCAGCAGTGTGTGGGAATGTTCCCACATTTTCACTCTATGTGGTGGAGGCAGACATAGAGGAGGGGCTGTTGTGCCCCATAAAGGACAGGACGTCTTTTCTTCCCTCTTCTCACTCATGGAGGTGAGCTGCACACTTTCATCTCATCATCACATCAGTGGTGTCAGGCTCTATTTAGGGTCCGGATGTTCATCACTAGGTTCTACTAAGGCCTTTACCAAACCAGCATCTCCCTGGCCTCAGGGAGATGGCGTGGGGGTGTGCTGGTCCCGGGGCTCCTGCTGCCCCAAGGGCCTTGGGCTCGAGGGAGAGCACGTGGGAGGGTGCTGGCGGGCGCAGCGGGAGAAGAGAGGGGTGAGGCCCACCCAGATCTGAGTCGATAGCTCCTCCTCCTCTCACCTCTTCTCTCTGCGACTCGGGTGACTGAAGACTGAAAACATTGGCAAGAAGGTCGAACACTGCCACCTCGGATATCCCTCCAAACTTCACCAAAGATGGATTCTCTTAGCTGCCTGCACTGTGTGATGGTCGGTCACTGGCACATGGACCCCTCTCCCCCCACCCTCCAGATGTGGAAACAAGCTAGGTTGGCTTGTCTGCATTGGAGAGGGGCAGCCAGGCCTTAGCAGGGAACAGAAGGTCCAGGGGTGCCTGGCTAGGCTGGGGTATGGAGGGTGAGGAAGGAGGCGGTGTTGGAGAACATTCTAGAAGAGACCTCAGAGCTACTAGATGAGGATCTACACTGGCCGGGAGACCTCCCCTGGGGATGCGGGAGCCAGGTGCCCTCCCTGCGATGGAGCCCTGCCTTGGTCTGCCCACAAGACGCTCCTGCCCAGCCTTGAGGGGCAATTGATGCTGGGCTGAGCTCAGAGAGATCCTGGCACTCTGGCTGCTGGAGCCACCTGGGAAGGGGTGGGGCAGATTTGGGGGCTCAGCCCTCTGAGGGTCCTCCAGGGCACAGGGGCTTAGCAACAGGAGCCCCAGACTCTTCAGGCCATCCTCTGCCCCCAGCACCAGCTTTCAGGCACCAGAGACCCTCCGTCAGAAACCTGGGGGTGAAGGTGGGGGAACCAGGAGAACTCAGTGGGTTGGGTGATGGGAGGAGACACTAGGGATGCGAGAGCAGGGCTTGGTTTGAATCAGGACCACATCTTCCGTCCCTGGAAGGCAAGAACTGGGCCACAGTGGTGGGGAGAGTCTCAGGAACCAAGCCTAGTCTCTGTGACCCAGGTCCTCATACAGATGCCATCTCCTACTCAGAAGTGTCCCCCCACTGCCTGCCTGATTGGCCGCTGCTTTGCAGATGACCTCCCACACACCCTCCCAGACCGCACTGGTCCATGGTCAGTCCTGGTGGCATCCAGGTAGGGCCTTTGTCAGAACAGGGAAATGGAAACCGAAGCTGTCCACGAAGGTGTGACATCTGGGTGGGGAAGTTCATGGGTGGCATGAGTGGCCCAAGTTCAGGAAAGGGTGAGGCCCAGCTCCGCTGACACAACAGCTTCCAGGCGCTCTGATGATATATAAGGCTCCTGCCGCTTGAACACCTTCAAGGAGGAGGCCACAGGCTGTGACTGAGCATAGAATCAGAGGACTCGGAGCCAGGGACGGTAAAGAAGTTGATTCATGGGGCCCAGCAGAGCGGGGCCGGATACCATACAACAGGGGACCCAGGATGGGGGCAGAGTGGCACTGAGAGGCCATGTCCAGTCAGACTCCAGGCGGAGGATTGGGTCATCATCGGGGCTCTGAGCACCCTGCACTGCTCCTGCGGGGAGACCCTGACTTCCCCAGGAGCCCCCAGCGGAGGTCAGAGAGGGAGGTCTAGTGGCTTCAGCAGAGATGTGGGGTGCAGGAGGAAGGGGTGTGGCAGGGAGGGGAGCCCTGGGCAGTCCCAGAGGAGCCCCGTGTCTTGTGACTTCTCCCACCTTTGTCCTCAGACACCTGATGGACAGATACACCTTCATTGAGAACTTCAACAATCAAGGATGCCCTTTCAAGACCTACCTGTGCTACGAGGTGGAGAGGCTGGATGGGGACACTGTGATCCCTCTGGATGAGTACAAGAGATTTGTGTGCAACAAGGTGACCCACCCAGCCTGCCCGCAGCAGGCGGGCCCTCCCCGTGGTGGGACACCCAGGGTAGAAGGTTGTCAGTGGCACACGGGGTGTCCCACAAGCTCTCTGCCAGGAATCAGGTGGGGACCCTTTTTGTGTGATTGACAGCTTTGAGCCACATTTCAGAAGCCAGTCACAGCCACCCAGCGCCTGGCACCTCCAGTCCAGTGTCTTGGTTACTCCTCTCCTGCTCCGCCTCTGGGGAGGAGTTGGGATGGAGGGCGATGCAAGTGGACAAGGGGCTGGGTTCTTCCCTGGGCTCTGCCCAGGGCAGGCTCTTGCCAGAGAGCCCGATCCTCTCTCAATCACCACAGGCTTGGGCGGCCGGGCGAGACATCCGCCCACTGCTTGAGAGATTCTGGCAAAGGTACTGATCGCCACAGCCCCGCCGATGCCAGCTGTATGTAGTCCAGGGCTGCGCTGGGCCCAGCACAGGGCGATGCCCAGAGCAGAAGCTTGTAGAAGTTTGGGCACACACGTGGGTTTAGTGGGGTAGGGTGGTGGAGGAGCTGGAGAGCAGAGTGAATCCCTCCAGGGAGGAAATGCCCACTTCCATGGCAAGAGGCCAGTGTCGGAGCTCCCCTGGCCTCCTCCCTCCCGGCACGGCTGGACTATGCCCTATCACGGGCACAAGATAAGACGGACTCCAGCAAACTCAGAAATCAAGATGAATCATGCTTAAACTCACTAGTTTAAAAATCAAAATTAACGCAATTCTGTGATGCAGGAAACAGCAACATCTGCCTGAAGACTGATCAGTGTCAGAGCTTTGCAGAGCCATAGGGATACAGTGTCTCTCAAGGGGTTTGGCATTCCTTTGATCGTGTAAATCCTGCACTGAAATAGCATTTCACTGTGTGCTGAGGCTTGCCCCCACTCTAACTTCGTGCTGGGGGCCAGCGCCTCACCCGCCTTCCTTCCATGGTCGTTCCCTCCGTGCTAGCCCGTACACAGCAAAGGACAGGACGCGTGTCTTCCTCTTTTTCGTAGGGTCCTGATCAACCACACGGACCCCACCATGCGGAGTTCTACTTCCTGGAACAGATCCGTTCTAGGAATCTGGACCAGAATCAGCGCTACAGGCTCACCTGTTTCATCTCCTGGAGTCCCTGTCACTCTTGTGCCCACAACCTGACTACGTTCCTGAAGGAGAACCGCCACATAAGCCTGCGCATCTTTGCCTCCCGCCTCTATACCAGCAACCGTTTTGGGGACTATCAGAAAGGCCTGTGCGAACTGCAAGAGGCTGGGGCCCAAATCACCATCATGACCTCTCAGGGTCGGCAGGGGTCTCCTGGGGGTGGGGCAGTGGCAGGGAGAGACCTGTGGGAAGTTGCCAGAAAGAGGTGGGCAGGGTGGGAATCCCTGGTACAGAGGCCTTTGTGTGCTGCCTGAGAAGGGAGGCTAGACTCTGGAAAGCGCCTGTGGGAAGAGAGAGTTCAGAGGGGCAGAGGTGGTTCAGGAGGGGCCGGTGGGTGGGTGAATGTGTGTGGACTAGCGGGTTTCCAGAAAGAAGGAGAACGGGCTGGCTCAGATTCCAGTAGCAAGAAAGAATCTGAGGGCTTGCTTCAGCTGCACGTATGCAAACGCTGGAACGATGCAGAGAAGATTAGCATGCCCCCTGGGCAAGGATGACACACAAACTCATGAAGCGTTCCTTATTTTCCTCAGGTGAAAAAAGGAACATGCTGACTCAGTTCTAGAACCTATTATACAGAGCTAAGTAAGTCAGAAAGAGAAAGACAAATATCATACATTAATGCATATATATGGAATCTGGAAAGATGGTACTGATGAACCCGTTCGCACAGCAGCAAAGGAGACGCAGACATAAAGGACAGAATTTTGGACACAGAGGAGAAAGAAGAGGGTGGGATGATTTGACAGAGTAGCACTGAAACACGTACATTACCATATGGAAAATAGATAGCCACTGGGAATTTGCTATGTGACGCAAGGGACCCAAAGCCAGGACTCCGTGACAACTGAGGAGGGTGGGGTTGGGGAGGGAGATGGGAGGAAAGGCCCAGAGAGAAGGGACACGTGTGTACCTATGGCTGGTTCATGTTGGTGTGTGGCAGAAACCATCACAACATTGTAAAGCAATTACCCTTCAATTAAAAATAAAACGAAAAAAATTTTTAAAGAAGAAAGAATTTGAGGGGTAAGCTAAGTCCTTGAAAGGAAAAGAGAGAGGAGGCAGCGAAATGATGATGGGGAAGTCCACCCCTAGACTGGAGCTCACCTTTCTCTCCCCGGCTCCATTTCAGACTTTGAGCACTGCTGGGAAACCTTTGTGGACCACCGGGGAAATCCCTTTCAGCCCTGGGAGGGGCTGGAGGCAAAGAGCCAAGAGCTCTGTGAGAAACTGCAGGCCATTCTCAGGGTGAGGTTTCCTCCCGGCTGCTTCCCTGGACCTCCCCCCTCCTCTCCTCTTCTCTCCCTGGGCCTTTATCTATGTCTGGGCCACTCAAGGTCTTCATTGCAGCATGCAGGGGCTTCTCTCTAGTTTGGGGGGGGCGGGGCCACAGGCATCTCTTGTTGCTAAGCAAGGGCTCCAGGGTGGGCTGTGCACTTCTCTGGTTGTGGCGGGCACTTAACTGCCCTGAGGCCCCTCGGATCTTCATTCCCAGACCAGGGGTGGAACCCGTGTCCCCTGCCTTGGAAGGCAGTTTCTTAAACCACCAGGGGAGTCCCTGCCTGGGCCTCTTCCCTCTTTTTAGAGCCTCCTCCGGGGTGATCTGCTCCCTCCTGGGGACACCGGCTCCATCCCTTCTTTCCTTTCCCCAGGGGTCCCTCTACTTTCTCACAGGCTTGTGTCCCTCCCTCCTTCCCCATCTGTGTGACACTCCCCAGACCTCTCTGTGTTTCCTCTTCCAACGTTCTCATTCCCTGCTTCGTCCTAGACTCAGCAAAACTGAAGGATGGACGCCAGCCTCTCTAAAGAACAGGAGACCTCTATTGAACAACAGAACAAAACACCTTCTTTTAAGAAATATAAACATGCCATTTGCTACTGTCTCCAGACTGATCCAAACAGACCAGCAAAAAGCAAATGGCTCAAAAGAAATAGCTTTTTTAAAATAAAAATCTGAGTAGATTTACTTTTCATTCAAACCTATGTTGTGTTTCAAATCTACATCAGTAAGATTCTATTCAATACTATCAGAATAGTTTCCAATTTTTAGATAAATGAATATTGTAATTGATTTTAAATGCAAAGCAATAAAAGGAAATAATAAGAATCTCTCATTTGATTTTTTCCCTTAGTAAATGTATCATGAACTATAAATAGTTTATTAAAAGTTGCAAAGATACAGATGTCTTTTTATTTTGTAGTGGATCTGATTCATGGTGGGGTGGAGGTATAGTGGTCACACCAGTGCCTGCTGGTATGAGTAAAAATCAGCTAAACCTTGTAGGAGGGAAACCTAGGATTCAAAAACCTGCAGCCCTCAACAACCTATCACACTGCTAATACTACTGGTTTTGAAATGACAGACCATGCGATAAGAGAAGAGAAAGAATGAGTCTCAATATTGAAAGGGAACTTTCAAATCTCCAGCTAGATAACTCCAGGAATTACCCCAGTCCCCACACTACTGCCCTGGAGAGGAAGCCAGAGGGAGGGGCTGTTGTGCACAGAGGATGAACTGGCCCCTGCACAGTACATGGACCCAAGCAGGACTGGTCTCAGGCACTAGATTTCTCTCCTGCCATTCACTCCGTGGGGACTGAATGGAGCTGAGCCAGCCTTGCACAAGGCATCCAGACAGCAAAGTCTCCCCAGGTCTCTCCTCTCAGACTTCTGATCCTGTGTCAAGGGCCCCAAATGTGTCTCAACCTCACACAAAGGGGCCCAAACTGTGTCACAACCTCATACAAACATGTGACTCTAAGAAGCTGGGAGCAGAACCATTCGGTGTGAGACCTGAAGCAATAGAAAATGAGGGACAGATGATGATGATGGTTGAGAAGGGAGGAAGGGACTAAATCAGGGAGGGTTGGTGCACGTGAGGGAAGGAAGGACAGGTAGAAGAAGGTATCCTGGGAGGGAGGGGGGAGGGAAGAGGTAAGGAGAGGAGAGGAGCAGGGCTGAGACCCAACAATGGGAAGACAAGGGGCCTAAGGAAATGATGCTGGGATGAAGGAGGGTGGACAGGGTCAGAGCTGTCTGGAAAGGCTGGAAGTACAGCTCATTTCATAAAATAAACCATGTGGGCCAGGTAGATTGGTCCAGGCCTGGCTTGGCGGCTCAGTGATGCTGTCGAGACATGGCCCACTATTGCTGTTCCCTCAGCTCAGCTCTCAGTATTTGCCTCCTCAGGGTCTCGAATGGCTGCCTAACTCCAGACATCACACCTCATTCCAGAGGGGAAGAAAGAAGATAGGACAAACCCCAGAACTTCAGAGCCCATACGTTCTTTTAATGGACACTAGCAGTGTCTTACCGTGAGAGGCGGCTGGTGGGAAAAACTCTGTTGGCGTTTCATTTGACCCAGTTTGGGCCACAGAGGGAACAAGATTGGCTCTTGAGCTCCTCATCTGTAATATACGGAGAATAATAGTGACTGACAACCTAGATAGCATATTAAAAAGCAGAGACATTTCTTTGCCAATAAAGGTCCGTCTAGTCAAGGCTATGGTTTTTCCAGTGGTCATGTATGGATATGAGAGTTGGACTGTGAAGAAAGCTGAGTGCCGAAGAATTGATGCTTTTGAACTGTGGTGTTGGAGAAGACTCTTGAGAGTCCCGTGGACTGCAAGGAGATCCAACTAGTCCATCCTAAAGGAGATCAGTCCTGGATGTTCACTGGAAGGACTGATGCTGAAGCTGAAACTCCAGTACTTTGGCCACCTCATGAGAAGAGTTGACTCATTAGAAAAGACCCTGATGCTGGGAGGGATTGGGGGCAGGAGGAGAAGGGGACGACAGAGGATGAGATGGTTGGATGGTGTCACCGACTGGATGGACATGAGTTTGAGTAAACTCCAGGAGTTGGTGATGGACAGGGAGGCCTGGTGTGCTGCGATTCATGGGGTTGCAGAAAGTCAGACATGACTGAGCGACTGAACTGAACTGAACTGAACTGAGGGCCGTTGGGCAGTTAAACATCAAGTACTTAGGACGATGTTGACATAGTTATTCTTCAACCGATGATGTCACTATTTAAAAAAGGGGGAGAGATCATCCATTTAATAAATCACTCAATCTACAATAAACCATCAGCCCTCCAGCTTGCCCTGGCTCACACCACGTGCAGCCAGGTGCCAGGGAAGACGTGGGTGACAAGTGGCATCTGGGGCCTTGGCAGCAGAGTCTTTACAGCCCAGACCCAGGCCGGGCCTGTTTCCCTCCTCTCAGCGTTGCTGATGGGGCCTCACCTCCTCCCTCCTGGGGGCTCCTTCTCTGACCCCTGGGGGCTCCTCCTGCACTCCTGACCCTGGGCCTGGCCTCTTCCCATGGGTCCCAACCATGTTCTCCACTGATGCCCTCATTTCTGTGTCCCTTCCTCCTCCTTCTGCAGGTGTTTCAGGGGGCCTGCAAGTCCCCAGAGATGCTGGAGTCATGCCCACGGGAGGGAAGATGCACCAAGAGGGGACCCTTTCACTTGTCTTCAACACCCACCTTTGGTTACAAACTCACCATGTCTCCCAGCTTTGACCAAGCCCTTTTCACACCCAAGCTCATCCTGGCTTTACCAAATCTCAGGGAATTACTGCTTAGCAACACTTGGCTATGAAGCAAAGTCCTCTTTCTCTCTTCCCAAGGTCTCACAGGTAGGTCGAGGCCACATTCACACCTGGGTCCCTGCCAATCCCCAGCCAACCCTGAGAGACCTTCCTAAGGGCTGTTATATCAGGATACACACAGGGAGGCTGAAGAAGGCTGCAAGCAAAGCCGGGGTTTGCAGCGCCGGAGTCTGGAGTTGACCTGGTTAGACCCAGAGTGCACGTGGGAGACTTCAGAGCACGGGGGAGGGACTGAGACAGGACCGATCCCTGGGGAGACCTGGGGAGAGGGCGAAGGAGGGGCAGGGCTGAGGCCTGGAGGGGGCCCGGCGTGAGGGGACAAGGCCATTTGTTACCTAGGGAGCTGGAGGGCTGGTCTCTCATCACCCTGGACCCCTGTGAAGACGCGAGGCTCTGTGTGGTGTATTCACATTTAACTGGAGTCCTATGTTTTTGTCAGCTAAATCTGGCTGCTCTTTTTATTTTTGGCTGTGCTGGGTCTCCATTGCTGCTAGGGCTTTTTCTCTAGTTGCACCAAGTGGGGGCTACTCTCTGGTTGCGGCGTGCGGACTTCTCATTACAGTGGCTTTTCTTATTGAGGAGCACAGGCTCTAGGGTGCTTGGGTTTTAGTAGTTGCAGCTCACAGGCACAGTAGTTGTGGCCTCCGGGCTCTGGGCACAGGCTCGGTAGTTGTGGTGTCCACGCTTAGTGGCTCTGCGGCATGAGGGATCTTCCCGGGCTAGAGATCAGTCTTGAGTCTCCTTCACTGGCGGGCGGATTCTTTACCACTGAGCCCCCAGGGAAGCCCTGGCTGCTCTTTTCATGCAGGAGACATTTACAGGAACTCCCATCCTCGTCGAAGCCCTGCTTGGGCTGAGTGGGTCCTGCACCCTTGCTGGGGGTCCTTTGGCTCCAATCTTCCCTCCCATGAGCTCCCTGGAGCACCCCACCCTTCCCCCACGATGGCTGCTGACAGGCTCCAAACAAGATGCCCATTAACAAGGGCATGCTTCCTGCCTGGTTGTGGAATATCAAAAGGGGGAAATCCTTTGAACGTGACACCAAGAGACTCCTTTGAGCTGCACGAGCGTCATTGCACAAGCAACGTTGCAACACTATGGAAGGAAGGATAACTGCTCATTCAGCAACAAATGTTTGCACACCCTTTTTTTTTTCCATTTATTTTTATTAGTTGGAGGCTAATTACTTTACAACATTGCAGTGGTTTTTGTCATACATTGAAATGAATTAACCATGGATTTACATGTATTCCCCATCCCGGTCCCCCCTCCCACCTCCCTCTCCACCCGATCCCTCTGGGTCTTCCCAGTGCACCAGGCCCGAGCACTTGTCTCATGCATCCAACCTGGGCTGGTGATCTGTTTCACCATAGATAATATACATGTTTCAATGCTGTTCTCTTGAAACATCCCACCCTCGCCTTCTCCCAGAGTCCACAAGTCTGTTCTATACATCTGAGTCTCTTTTTCTGTTTTGCATATAGGGTTATCATTACCATCTTTCTGAATTCCATATATATGTGTTAATATACTGTGTTGGTCTTTATCTTTCTGGCTTACGTCACTCTGTATAATGGGCTCCAGTTTCATCCATCTCATTAGAACTGATTCAAATGAATTCTTTTTAATGGCTGAGTAATATTCCATGGTGTATATGTACCACAGCTTCCTCATCCATTCGTCTGCTGATGGGCATCTAGGTTGCTTCCATGTCCTGGCTATTATAAACAGTGCTGCGATGAACATTGGGGTGCACGTGTCTCTTTCAGATCTGGTTTCCTCGGTGTGTATGCCCAGAAGTCGGATTGCTGGGTCATATGGCAGTTCTATCTCCAGCTTTTTAAGAAATCTCCATACTGTTTTCCATAGCGGCTGCACTAATTTGCATTCCCACAAACAGTGTAAGAGGGTTCCCTTTTCTCCACACCCTCTCCAGCATTTATTGCTTGTAGACTTTTGGATAGCAGCCATCCTGACTGGCGTGTAATGGTACCTCATTGTGGTTTTGATTTGCATTTCTCTGATAATGAGTGATGTTGAGCATCTTTTCATGTGTTTTTTTGCCATCTGTATGTCTTCCTTGGAGAAATGTCTGTTTAGTTCTTTGGCCCATTTTTGGATTGGGTCATTTATTTTTCTGGAGTTGAGCTGGAGGAGTTGCTTGTATATTTTTGAGATTAATCCTTTGTCTGTTGCTTCGTTTGCTATTATTTTCTCCCAATCTGAGGGCTGTCTTTTCACTTTGCTTATAGTTTCCTTTGTTGTGCAAAAGCTTTTAAGTTCCATTAGGTCCCATTTGTTTATTTTTGCTTTTATTTCTAAAATTCTGGGATGTGGGTCATAGAGGATCCTGCTGTGATTTATGTCGGAGAGTGTTTTGCCTATGTTCTCCTCTAGGAGTTTTATAGTTTGTGGTCTTACGTTTAGATCTTTAATCCATTTTGAGTTTATTTTTGTGTATGGTGTTAGAAAGTGTTCTAGTTTCATTCTTTTACAGGTGGTTGACCAGTTTTCCCAGCACCACTTGTTAAAGAGGTTGTCTTTTTTCCATTGTATATCCTTGCCTCCTTTGTCGAAGATAAGGTGACCGTAGGTTCGTGGATTTATCTCTGGGCTTTCTATTCTGTTCCATTGATCTATATTTCTGTCTTTGTGCCAGTACCATACTGTCTTGATGACTGTGGCTTTGTAGTATAGTCTGAAGTCAGGCAGGTTGATTCCTCCAGTTCCATTCTTCTTTCTCAAGGTTACTTTGGCTATTTGAGGTTTTTTGTATTTCCATACAAACTGTGAAATTATTTGTTCTAGTTCTGTGAAAAATACCGTTGGTAGTTTGACAGGGATTGCATTGAATCTATAGATTGCTTTGGGTAGTATAGCCATTTTGACAATATTGATTGTTCCAATCCATGAACATGGTATATTTCTCCATCTGTTTGTGTCCTCTTTGATTTCTTTCATCAGTGTTTTATAGTTTTCTATGTATAGGTCTTTTGTTTCTTTAGGCAGATATACTCCTAAGTATTTTATTCTTTTTGTTGCAGTGGTGAATGGTATCGTTTCCTTAATTTCTCTTTCTGTTTTCTCATTGTTAGTGTATAGGAATGCAAGAGATTTCTGTGTGTTAATTTTATATCCTGCAACTTTACTGTATTCGTTGATTAGCTCTAGTAATTTTCTGGTAGAGTCTTTAGGGTTTTCTATGTAGAGGATCATGTCATCTGCAAACAGAGAGAGTTTCACTTCTTCTTTTCCTATCTGGATTCCTTTTACTTCTTTTTCTGCCCTGATTGCTGTGCACACCCTTTTTAAAAAAATGTTACTACTGGAGTATAATTGCTTTTTCAGTGTTACTACTGGAGTATAATTGCTTTATAAATTTTGCTAGTTTCTGCCATGTAACAAAGTGAGTCAGGCATATGTATACCTACATCCCCTTCCTCTTGAGCCTCCGTCTCACCCACCCACTCCCATCCCACCCATCTAGGTTATCACAGAATACAGCGCTGAGCTCCTGTGCTACACAGCGGTTTTCCACCTGCCATCTATCACACACGCAGATGTCATACATGCCACTGTTACTCTCCCAGTTCGCCCCACTCCCCCTTCCCCACTGTGTCCACATGTTCATTCTCTATGACTGCATCTCTATTCCTGTCCTGCAAAGAGGTTCACTTGTATCCTTTTTCTAGATTCCATATATATTTATTAATATATTTGTTTTTCTCTTTCTGACTTACTTAACTCCGTATAACAGACTCTAGGTCCGCTCATATCACTGTAGATTGTACAATTTCTTTCCTTTTTCTGGCTGAGTCATATTCCACTGTACACTGAAGGAAGTGGTGGGGGTTTAAACAGCAGAATATTTGCTCTGAAATGTAAAATGAAAATCTGGACCTTCAGGGCAGGTGGTCTGGCGGGGAGAAACATGGGGGGAGGTTGAGTCCCCCTTTTATAAACATGGGAGCCAAGGGAGATATTCAGGGTTGGCAGAGCGAAAAAGGGAATTAAAGCTGAAGGTGGGGCCGAGTTGAAGGTCTGAGAACAGTGATATCACTTCCAAGGCAGAGAAGAGTGATGGGAAGATGGAGCCGTGTATATTCTCCCCAATCAGAAGTGATGTCAAAAGATGATGGATCAAGACCCAGAAGCGCAAACACATGATGTAACCGTAAGGAATGACGGTGGAAGTTAGAGAGGTGGCAGGCCTGGAGTCGACAAGAATGACGACACAACTTTGCTTTTGGTTTGGTGCTTCCTTGTCATTTTGATTTTGTCATGCTGTGTGTCCTTACATGAATATCTTCTCATTTCATTCGCAGCAGGGACAAGACCTGTAGAAAATGCTTTGTAATAAAATTAATATGAAATGAATAAGACTAAAGCAATATGTAAATTTAATAGAAGTCCATAGAAAAACACAATATTGCTTTTGCCTCTTTTTGAACCTAAAAATCTACCACTTAGGTAAAAATAGTAAAAGAAAGAAGTTAGATTTAGAAAGCATGTGATGGAGGGCAATACAGCCCCAAATCTCATGGGCCCGAAAGCACAGCAGGGGTCCACCCATGAGCCCACGGGGAAGGGAGTTTGCACTTGGAACTGTCCCTCCCCGTGCTCTGGGTGAAACAGGCCATCAGAAAGCCCCAAGGAACCATGGCTGCGATAATCTGGCTCCTGGCCTCTCTCCTGGTCTGCAAGAGGCTCAGGTTAAGAATTTGCAGGTCTTGGGGCTTCCCCGGTGGCTCAGTGGTAAAGAAGCCACCCTCCAATGCAGGGGATATACGTCCGACCCCTGATCTGGGAAGATCCATGTGCTGCAGGACAACCAAGCCTGTGCGCCACAGCTACTGAAGCCCGAACGCCTCCGAGCCCTGCTCCGCAGCAAGAGAAGCCCCCATAATGAGAAGCCAGTGCACCGCCTAGAGAGTAGCCCCTGCGGTCACCCTTGACTCTCCCGCCCCCTCCTCCACGTTCTGCCTTTGGTTTTTGTCTTTGGTGCTGTTGGCCCTTGAGTATGCGCAACCACACATCCTGGGAAGTGACCCCTGGTCCTCACGACACTCTTGTACTGTAAACTAAGGACTTAAACTGAAGCAGAAATACGTGAAAATAAGCAACGCTTACTGCGTGTTGAATGTCCACCACATTCTTGTCCTCATGTCTGAACCAGAGTGAGTGGCTCACTTAAACCTCCGCCCAGCCCAGCAGTGAGGATCAATCCCTTACCTTCACTGCACAGGTGAGGAAACTGATGCTCTTGGGGTCAGAGATCGCAAAGCAGAGCCAGTCTGAACCAGTCAGCACCTCTCATCCACGTGGTCCTTAAACCCTTTGCCTGGGATGATTGAAGAAGGTCTGAAACTAATTGCCAAGATTTTTTTTTAATGTAAAGGTTTACACAATTTTATAAGCAAACTCCTAATCTAGATACAATTAAAAAAAAAAAAAGCTTCCTGGTAGAGGAAGAAGTGGTTATGCAGTTTCCTATCAGGAAACTATTACTTTTCAGAAAGGAAGTCAACTTGTCCTTTAATGTCACAGAGAAAATGTTCCCAGACCTACAATCAAAATCACTTTTGTTACAAAGTGTAAATGCACCCCTAAAACTTTTTTTTTTTGGTTGTGGTTAGAGTTGTTTTTGTTTTTGTTTTTGTTTTTGATGTGGATAATTTTTTTAAAGTCTTTATTAAATTTGTTACAATTTTGCCTCCGTTTTATGTTTTGTTTCTTCAGCCCTGAGGCATGTGGGATCTTAGCTTCCAGACCAGGGACTGAACCTGCACCTCCTGCATTGGAAGGGAAAATCTTAACCACTGGTCCACCAGGAAAGTCTCAATATTTTAAATAAGTTTAATTACATATTCAATACAGATATTCTTTTCTTTGTAAGACTTAAATATGACACTATGTGAACACCAAGCATTCACTTCACTCCCCAGCTTATGATACAGACAGGAAACAGCACATCAGGGCTCTTCCCCACCCCCATCTCCCTTCAACTTTTAAGATTCAGGAAAAATAATCACGCTTGACTTCTAGCTCAGGAGTAAGTCTAGGAACAGTCTCATATTTCTTCTGCCTAATTTTTTTTTTTTCCTGCCCAATATGTTCACAAGAAAGAAGTCAGAATGTAGCCATGATCTCAGGGTATAGATTTCTGGGTTTCAACTCCCAGCAGCTCCTCCTCCTACCTGTGTAACCTCAGCTCTGCCTCAGCAGTAAGTGCAGGGTAGAAAAAGGATTAAAAGGATGAGGACAGACACCGTCCTGGAAACAGAGCAGGCCTCCAGGTCATGAACTGCGATGCGCTTGACACCATACAGCACCCTCAAGTTGGAGTCCTGCTTTTCCTTCATAGCACATCATAAACACGTCCTCAAGTCATAAAGATTCATTATACGTGCATAACAATCAAATATAGAAATGAATGCATTATTACTCAAAAGGCCATATGTTGGTCTATGTCTGGGTATTTCCTGAATGATTTGATACAATCAACCCCTCAGTGGAGTGCATTTAGTTTCCACATTTTCAGTATTGTCAATAAGGCAGTGACACTGAGTTTAAAAATCTCTGGCATTTTGGACAATTGGGGCTAGGAAATTTCCTAAGAGCTGGACACCAAGCTTTTGGTGCATTTAGACACACTTTCCTATGAAAATCTTCTTGGAGCTCCTCTCCCAGCGGGAAAGCATAAGAGGGCCCTGCGGGACCGCTGTCTCCTGGCTCCTCTGCATCTGGGGTTGTCCCTGGTCAGGTGAAGAATAGGGGTCAACCCACAGGCTGAGAGGAGCTCAGCCTCAACCCAGGTCCCAGCCACGATTCTGGAACAAAGTCCCAGTGTTACTGCGATTCCATCGCTCTGAATAAAGGCTAGACCTTACACACCTGGGCTCAGCATTCACCCAGTTAGAGCCCCGTGTCAGCTGGCCACTGCGCCCTAAAAGAGGAGAAGTCCAGGGGGCCCTGTAGGGACAGAGGTGCCTGCGGGGTGGGCAGGGGGAGAAACCCAGTAAACAGGAGGCCAGAGAGTCGATGGGAGATGCCATCACACAGAGAGGTCAGCCCTGGGTCTCCGGGGTGACCATGACCCCAACGACGTATAGCAAAGGATGAGAGGTGGTCACAGGCTGTTGTAGTTTAGTTGCTCAGTCATGTCTGACTCTGCAACACCATGGACTGTAGCCCGCCAGGCTCCTCTGTCCATGGGATTCTCCAGGCAAGAATACTGAAGTGGGTTGCCATGCCCTCCTCCAGGGGATCATCCCAACCCATAGGGTTGCAAAGAGTTGGAAATGATTTAACGACCAAACAACAACAACAATTCTTGTGTATTAAAAAAATACTTTATACAGATAAACCAAATTATGGGCTTCTAATAAAACACTCAAGCACTTATTTTTTATATTTATTTTTATTTATTTATTTACTTGACTGCCTGGTCTTAGTTGCAGTGCACAGGATCTTTAGTTGCAGCACGTGGGGTCTAGTTGAACCCCCGACCCCTTGCATTGGGAGCACAGAGTCTTAGCCACTGGACTATGAGGGAACTCCCTCAAACAACTTATGATCAAGAGAATTAGGAAGAAAATCTCCTCTTCTTCCATTCCCTGTGCCCACCCTACCCAACCCCTCCAGACACAAGATTTGGTACGTCTGAGTGTGCCTGTCCAGACCTTTCTCCATGAACTAAGGACACATGTGCATGTAAACACATCTATAGTGGTGTTCTGCATGCATCTACCATGTTATAATGTTGTTGTTGTTCAGTTGCCCAGTGATGTCCGACTCTTTGCAACGCTATGGACTGCAATATGCCAGGCCTCCCTGTCCCTCACCATCTCTTGGAGTTTGCCCAGGTTTATGTTCATTGCATGAGTGATGTCATCCAGACATCTCATCCTCTGATGTCCTCTTCTCTTTCTGCCCTCAATCTTTCCCAGCACTGGGGACTTTTCAAATGTGTCATCTGTTCACATCAGATGACCAAAATACTGGAGCTTCAGTTTCAGCATCAGTCCATCCAGTAGATAATCCCTTAAGATCGACTGGTTTGATCTCCTTGCAGTCCAAGGGACTTTCAGGAGTCTTCTCCAGCACCACAGTCCAAAGGCACCAATTCTTTGGTGTTCTGCCTTCTTTAGGGTCCAGCTGTCACACCCGTACATGACCACTGGGAAGACCATAGCCTTGACTACACGGACCTTTGTCAGCAGAGTAATGTCTCTGCTTTTCAGCACACTGTCTAGATTTGTCATAGCTTTCCTTCCAAGAAGCAAATAGTCTTCTGATTTCATGGCTGCAGCCACTGTCTGCAGTGATTTTTGGAGCCCAAGAAAAAAATTTCTCACTATTTCCACATTTTCCCCTTCTATTTGCCATGAAGTAATGGAGCCAGATGCCATGATCTTAGCTTTTTTAATGTTTAGTCTTAAGCAGGCTCCTTGACTCTCCTCCTTCACCCTCAACAAGAGGCTCTTTAGTTCCTCTTCACTTTCTGCCATTAGAGTGGTGTCATCCACATATCTGAGGCTGTTGATGTTTTCTCCTGCCTGTCTTGATTCTTGCTTGTAACTCATCCAGCCTGGTATTTCTCATGACGTGCTCTGTAGATGAAACAAAGGAGACAGCAGACAGCCCTGTCATGCTCCTTTCTCAGTCTTGAACCAATCAGTATGTGGTGGATTGTGCTAAAACACCATGCATTATTTCTGAAATGTGGGATTGTAAGGAAATTTCTAATCACGGTACAGTTTCCCCAAATAAATGCCCTAGGTAGATCATAAAAGAAAAGTCCAGCCGCCTCGGGGGCCCCCTCTGTCCCATCTTACTCCCTTTCCTTGTCTCCCCGAGGATAACCACTCTCCTGATTTCTAACACAGTTAGATCATCTTTTTTTGCTGTTTGTTTTTGTTCCAAACTAGTTTAAGAGTTCCACTTTCACTCCTCAATAGATTTTATGTATTTCCCATATGCTTCTTCACTCATTATTTCATCTAGTTCTGAAGGGTCATTGAGCCTCATCTTGATCAGCCAACCATTTCATACCAAGATCTGTTGACAAGTCCTGGATTTTCTGCTAGAGTTTCATTCATTTCAGTTACTTCTCCTGCAAGAGGAGAACAGAGTTCACTACAGCTTTCACGCTTGTCAAAGCACCGAATTCCTCTTGTTTGTCCAATTCCAATTTGGTCTCAACTTCAAGCAGACTACAGTAAAAAACAAAAAACCCTTCTCTCAAAGCTTCCTGTGCAAAATTGCTGATTCCCCCTGTTCCAATACCGTTTTCAGTTGTTACCCATTCATGCTTGTCTATGAATGTACACCCCCAACAGCAGAGAGGGGCCTCATGGCGGCGCCCGTCGCTGCCAGGGCCTCGGTGGGCTGGGCGCGTTGGGTGCAGATGACGCTAAGGCTGCAGACCCCGGCCTGTAAGCTCCGCGCCGCTCACAGCGCCATCTGTTGGTGTTATTCAGTCGCTAAGTCACGTCCGACCCTTTGCGACCCCCACGGACAGCAGCACACCAGGCTTCCCCTTCCTTCACTATCTGGTTCGTCTTCTTTCTGTGCTTTGTATAAACACACGCCCCCCAGACCTTTGGAGTCTGGCTTCTGTCACTCAATGATGTTTGAGGTTCATCCATTCTGCTTACCATCAGTTCTCATTGCTGGAGAGAATCCCACCAGGTTCTTCATCATCAATGAGGTTGGTGGTCGTTGGCTAGGGGCACAGTGACTGTGGCAGAGCTTAAGAGACCACGAGGAGCCCGAGGGGAACAGAGAATGCCTGAGCCCAGAAAGAACTGTGTTCTTTCCCCACCCTAAACATTGTTCATGTGTCTGTACAACCAATCCCATCAACCCTTTCCAATCCTATATGAGGATAAGTTCTCATGTTGGTTCTAATTTGTACTTTCCTGAGGTTACTGAAGCAAACTTGAGTCCACGAACCCACCCTCAGTGAAGCCAATCTACTGACACCAGGTTGTGTTGAAGGAAAGAGCAGTGCTTATTGCAGATGCCAAGCAAGGAGCCCATACAGCCCATGCTCAAAACACTCCAACTCTCCGATGACCTTCAAAGAAAAATTTTTCAGAGACAGGGTGAGGGAGGGGGTCATGAAGTGCGTGATCAGCTCGTGGACATTCTTCTGAATGTGAGGTAACTGGGAATCAGCATCATCGACCTTCTGGTTCCAGTTGATCTGGGGTCTACGTGCTCGTGGGCAACATACAGTTAAGTTCTTTCACTTGCTAGGGGTTTCAGTATCTGCAAAACAGCTCAGAGGACATGGCTCAGAATATTATCCATAGCCCTTGGGGGGACTCTAAATGCCCTTGATTTTGTTTGATGGTTAAACTATTATATTATTTGTCTTGCTTGACTGTTGTCCTTTGTTTCTGCATTTTCTCACTTCTCCAATTAAATTCATTCTTTGGAACTCAGGGAAGACCTAGGAGGCTAAAGATTTTCTACAGACAAGAAAGAAGTGGGTGGGAAACACTGGGAGGGAGCTGGGGGATCCTGCTTGGTTACACTAAGGACAAGATGAAAATGATGTGTTTGTTTACTCTCTTGAAGGGAAATCCTATCCCTCTCACTCTCTTTCTTCCTGTAAAATTTGACCAGCCTGCTACTGGCTTTCGTATTACAGATGAAGTTCCATGGACTTGCTCAAAAATATTTGCTGATCTTCATAAACACAGAACAATGTAAGACAGAGATGAGTGTCCCCTCACCCCACAGCGGTTATGAGAGACCTTGCTGTGTCATAGAAGTAGTTCAAAGCACCAGTTCAGTGACTCTGAACATCAGATGAAATCTTATATTCACAGAGCATCAGTGTTGATTTCGGGGCTGTTGGACTCTTGTGTGAATGCTGGTAGCTACTACCAAGTAGAATAGGGTAATATTGGGAGTAGCTGGAGTCAGCTGCCTGGGTTCCAATCCCGTCTCCACCACCTGCTGGATTATAACACTTGACAAGTTACTTGCTTCCCTGCTAGCTCAGCTGGTAAAGAATCGGCCTGCAATGCAGGAGATTCCTGGGTCAGGAAGATCTGCTGGAGAAGGGTCCCCTCTGTGCTTCAGTCCTGTATTGTAGACTGGAGACAGTAATAGAACTTCCTCATAGGTGGCTGTGAGGTATTATGAAGAGTGCCTGACCCATTGTAAGCAGTATACATGTGTTTGCTCTTATCCATTACAAGAAACCTGTCTCCAAAAACAGAGCATTAAACATTGTCACAAAAATGTTGTGTAAGACCCATGCACTGAGAGCATCTCTAAGAGAAGGTGTGTGTGTGTGTCTGACTCTTTGCAGCCCCTTGGATTGTAGCCTGACAGGCTCCTCTGTCTGTGGAATTTTCCAGGCAATAGTACTGAAGCAGGTTGCCATTTCCTACTCCGGGATATCCTCCTGACCCAGGGATCGAACCAAATCTCTTGTGTCTCCTACATTGGCAAGCAGATTCTTTACCGCTAGCACCACCTGAGATGCCCCAAGAGAAATTCAGTGAAAGTTGCTCAGTCATGTCTGACTCTTTGCGATCCCATGGACTATATGGTTCATGGAATTCTCCAGGCCAGAACACTGGAGTGGGGAGTCTTTCCCTTCTCCAGGGGATCTTCCCAACCCCGGGGTCAAACCCAGGTCTCCCTCATTGCAGGTGGATTCTTTACTGTCTGAACCACCAGGGAAGCCCCAGAAGGGAAAGGAGACCTGAATACATAGAGAGAGGTACCATGTTTGTGGATGGGAGGGTTCACTATTGTTCACTGGTGTCGATCCTGTAGGTTCCATGCAATCCCAATCCTGCCCCCTTGTGGTAGCTTTGCAATGTGTGGGCTTGGCCAGGCCAAATGACATCTCCCAGAGTTCCATTCCCAGTAGTTTTGGCCCAGGCCCTGAGAGGACTATCCTGGCTGGTTTCGAGGGAGGACGTGAAGTAGCACCTTTTCTAGGTGCTCTCGTGTTGATGCGCTGACCAGACTCAGCATGCTGGTGTGAAGCAGCAACTGTGCCTGCGGCTGCCGGGACTTTCCCACATCCCCCTTGTCGCATCTTTATCTCGCTGAAGAAGGGCCCCAGCAGGACACCCAGACCACTAAAGTCAGAGGCAAGAATGACTGTAGGGGTCTCTGTTCACCCTCGAGTGCTCCACAGCTCATACTGAGGGTCCCCGCTTGTTCTCATTCACCCACACTTGCATCCATCTTCCCTTGCCAGCTGCTTTCTTGCAGACTTCAGCATCAGACACGAAGACAGCATCTTACAAAGACTACTTAACCAGCCCCCACAATTCCAGAAAGTGGAAGTTCTGTAGGAAACCCTTATATGTGCCACGTGATCCAGGAGTCCCACCTCTGGGTATACATTGGAAGGAAATGGAATCAGGGTGTCAGAGAGAAGGCTTTGTGAGGCATTCCATGTTCACTGCACCATTGCTCACAACAGCCAGGACAGAAAAACAACCAAAGTGCCCATCAGAGGGTAAGTGGGTAAAGGGGATACTGCGAACACACTCGCACATATCCTGAAATATTATCAGTCATAAAAAGAAGAAGATCCTGCCAGTTGTGACAATGTGGGTGAAACTGGATGATGTTATACTACATGCAATAAGCTAGAGAAAGACAAAACAAAGTATGTTATCATCTATATGTGAAACTTTTTAAAAGTCAGACTCATAGAAACAGACAGTATAATGGTGGTTGCCAGGGGAGGTGGGGGAAATGGGGAGATGCTGGTCATTGGGTACAAATTTTCAGTTATGAGTAAGTTCTGAGGATCTAATGTACAGAATGGTGACTATAGTTAATAATCCTGTATTGGAAACTTGTAATTTGCTAGAAGTAGATCTTAAGAGTTCTCACCATACAAAAGGTGACCCTGGATGTGTAAACTTGAATGTGGTCATCATTTTACAATGATTGTGTGTATCAAATTATGATGTAGTATATTCTAAATACATACAACTGTATTTTGTCAATTATACCTCAATAAAACTGGGAAAAAAGAGAAGTCCTTACATGAAATGTATATATCACAGATTTCTGACTCTTGGTTAAACCTTGACTAATGAATGTATCCCTGAAGTGTTACCCTCCTCCATCAACTATCCAAGAACATTAGTAAAATCTTAATGCCCTTTCTACTTTGTGTGAGATGTATTTGCTTCTCGGGGGATTGATGAAGGCTGAGCCCTGAGTGTCCCTGGTACCAATGAACAGTTGGATATTGATTTCCAGTGGGTTCAAGCTAGGGCATCAGGATCTGAATTAGATCCCTGCTTTCACCTAAACCAGCACGTTGCTAAATAATTCATGTGTTAAAGACATATTTAGAACTCACTGATCATTTAAAACAATAGAGAGCAAATTTGTGGAATATAATTGAACAGTACTTAAGATAAAATTTATCTCATAATATGCATGTATTAGAAAAGAAAAAAATTGATATTTGAAGCTTAAGTGATCAGTTCAAGAAAAGGGAATAGCAAAAGGATTAACATCAAAACCTAGTACACTGAAGCTGACAAAGCTGAAAAATCTCTTCAAAAATGAGAGAAAGCAAAAATAAACTACATTATGAGTAAAATGGAGTCATAGTTATAGACACCATAAAAAGTCTCTGTACCTTTTATAGAAGTATAAAAAGTCAGAAGAGAATACTATGAACACATACCAATAGATCTGAAAAATGAGGCAGAATGAACAACTTTCTAGAAAAAAATGATGGAAATTATGCCAAAAGAAAACGAACACACGAGTTAACCCTAAACCATTTAAAGAAATGCAATTATTAGTTTAAAAGGTCACAAAAGCAATCATATCATGTTACCAGCCCGAAAGTTTTATGCTGAGTTCAATCAACCCTGTAAAGATCAGAACTAAACTTTCTAAAGAAATAAGAAAAAAAAGTTAAACCTCCCCCAATTGATTTTGAGCAGTTACAATAATCTTGATTTTAAAACTGAGTAAGAAGAATGTGAGAAAGAAAAGGTATATCCATATTTCTTTATAAACATAGATGCGAAAAGTCATAACTAAGTTGTTAACAAATATTCACGCCAAGGAAGACTTAAAGAATATAGGACTTATGGACTTCCCTGGTGGCTCAACGGTTAAGAATCTGCCTGTCAATGGAGGGGACACAGGTTCGATCCCTGATCCAGGAAGATCCCACATGCCTCAGGGCAACTAAGCCCATGTGCCACAACTTTTTTTTTTTTCCCATGTGCCACAACTCTTGATTGAGCCTGTGCTCTCGAGTCTGGGAGTTGCAACTACTGAGCCCACATGCTGCAGCTGCTGGAACCTGTGTGCTTTAGAGCCTGAGCTCCGCAACCAGAGAAACTACCACAATGAGAAGCCCTTGCAATGCAGCTAGAAAGTAGCCCCTACCCCCTACTACTAGAAAAAAAGCCCATGCATCAACGAAGAACCAGCACAGCCCAAAATAAAGAATACAGGACGTGTAATATTTATTTCCCTATCTTAGAAGAATGTTCTTGGGACTTCTCTGGCAGTCCAGTGGTTAAGACTCTGAGCTTCCACTGCGTGGGGCACAGGTTTGATCCCTGGCCAGGGAATTAAGATCCTGCATGCCATGCAGCATGGCCAAGAAATGAAATTTTTTTTTAAAAATTAGATATCTGCCTCATATCATACACACGCATGGAAAAACGGATATATTTGAAAACATTAAAAATTAAAACATCTACCTACGGAAAGACTTCATGAACTAAGAGCCTAGTCACAGATTGAAAGAGAGTATCTGCAATGTGTATAACTGACAAAGGATTACTATGCAGAATATTAAAAAATTCTTATAATGCAATAAGGAAAGACAAACTTCCTACTAGAAAACAGACAAAGGATGCAGCCAACAATTCTAGAAAGGGGCAGAAAATTATGAAAAGACACTTGATCTCCCTAGAAATGGAAAATATAAAATAAAACCTCAATGAGATAGCTTTTCACATTCCATCAGGTTGGGGAAATGAGAGGTCTCATAACACCAGTATTGGTGAAAATACAGGGAACTGAAAGGTTGTTGCTGACCCACGAAAAGACGCCATGATTCTTGGCCTCCGGAAGAGAAGAATTCAATCTGGGGCCAGAGATGAGGCTTGATCGCTCAGAGCTTTTGTGCAATAGAGTTTTATTAAAGTGTAAAAGGGATAGAGAAAGCTTCTGACAAAGACATCAGAAAGGGGCAGAAAGAGTACCCCCTTGCCTGTGTTAGCAATGAAGTTATATAACTTCTAATTAGTTATTACAATGAATCAAACGAATGTCTCAAGTTTGTGAAAATTTTACCAGATCGACTCCCACAATTTACATTTTAGGATAACACGATTAGAATTTAACAATAGAAAGATCCTCCAGACCCACTCCCATAATATACATTCTAAAATATCAAGATTAGTCAGAAGGTTTTCAGGAAGAAGAAACTGTCCTCCAGACGGATACATTGTTGTTGTATAATCCCTGGTTGCCGGGAGCCGGCACACAAGATCCCACCCGTGACAAGGTCATGAGAAGAAAAACCTGACAGGCAAGGCGGATCAGGTTTTCAGGGATTCCGAAAAGCTGCCCTCTGTGCTCACCTTAAAGATGATATCTGTCTTTCTGATGCTTGCTTCAATAGGCTACTCCCTAATTTCTGTGACACAGGCAGAAAGCCTTCCTCGATCTCTTTCCAAATAAGAATCAATTTAGAACTTTAATCATTAAGTTTCCTGGGTGGTGGTATTTTATGAGATTATCCAGGGTGAAAGGAATGTTTTAATTTGAACTCCTTTGCTGGTATATTAGTTTGTTTGGCAAATGCGTTTATGCCCTTGGTACTAATATGCATGATTGCTTATAATACCCTAATCATAAAATAACATAAAGAACCTGATCATACAAAGGCCCTAATAGACATAGAGCCCTCTGGGGGGTGAGGAAGCCCTATTAGAAAACACAAGAAAAATTATTCTAAAAGTAGCTATTGGGTTAACATTTGCTTGCTGTGTTTTTGCTCTTACTGTGCTAAGGTTGTGTTATATTGTTAATATAGTTATAGATCTAGAAAAATAAAGGCTTAGCCCTAGTGTGGTAACAATGAGATGGTTGTCAATTGTCACCCAGGAGTGCTAGGCAGAGGCTGCCTCACCAAAGTCGCAGAGTCAGTGTGGGGTAAACTTCTTAGATAAACTCAACTGACAACTTCTGCAGAAGGATTAATTTTTACGTTAACAAGGTTATACTTCTACTCTGTACTGTTGCCCTATGAGACTGCTACCTTTCAGTTAAGGTCACCACAGAAACGGAAAATAGGTTTACATTCACCTGACCCACATAAAATGTTAATGGGCCCCAAGGCCAGAAGATAAAGTACAAGACCCTCATAAACAAAGAAGTATGCAGAAAACACCCTGGTTTCATGAAGAACAAGCTGATGTAATGTTAAACTATCTTCCCCTTAGAGATGCACTAACTTAGGGTATAAAAGCTACGGTAAAAAATAAAGCATTGCCAGACTCTGCCAGACCCTGCTGCATCCCCCGTCTGGTCACTCTCTCTTTCTCTCTCTCTCTTTCTCTCCCTCGCAGACTTGGCCCTATCAAGGCTGGTCTCACGTGTCTTCTCTCTCTCTCTCGCCAACGCCGTTCATCCTGAGGGTACCCCTTGGATCCTGCCGAGGCTGGACCCTGGCACCTGGTACAGAGTTTAAACTGAGTTGTGTAATTGACTAAGACTAAGGAATGTAGAGGGCAAAAATGTTTGTCCTTTTCTCCTCCTTGATAATTCCAGACCCCCAATCTCTGCTTCGAGAGCCCCAGTCCCCCTTTCTCCTCCTTGGGGACCTTGGACTTGTTATCAATCTGCCTAGGAATTGACTCTCTCAGAATGGTAACATTTTTTTACCATTTCTATTACCATTTTTTACTGTTTCTCCTGGAGATGTCTGCTGGCAGAGAGCTTTAGAAAACAACTTGGGAACTTCCCTGATGGTCCAGTGGTTAAGACTGTGAACTTGCAAGGCAGGGGGCCCAGGTTCCATCCCTGGTTGGGGAACTAGATCCCGCATGCTGCGACCAAGACCTCTCCCAGCCAAATAAATAGGTAAATCTTTTTTTTTTAAAGCAGTTTGGCAGTTAGTGCCAAGTAAGGCATTTTATTCCCACAAGGAGATGTCGATCCTGTAAAGGCAGCAGGACCCCAGCTAAAACGAGCCACGTTCCAGGCCTCCGGGTGAGGTATTGTAGCAATGAACATGACCTCTGGGAAGACAGGTGCACCGCAGTTTCAGCTCTGGGTGTAAAGCAGCAACTAGCATATTGAGAGCGATATTACACCATCATTGTCTAGGAGGCAACCAAAGCAATCCTGTGGGTCACGGGCTGGTCTGGGCTAAAAATCTGTGTCGCTTGTGCACAGTGAACATCTGTGTGCAAATCTGTATGTTGAAACCCTGGGGCAGTACATTCAGAAAGGCACAGGGGAGAGCTCAGAGAGAGAGAAATTCACACCTTTGGGAAGTTTAAATCCTTTATAATAAATCCTTCATAAAAGGGCAGTTTTCCGGGTCTATGTCTTCCCTCAAGCCAGTCACCTTACTTTGTCCTCCCTGGTTAATTTGTCTCGGGCCCCTCCCCTGGGGTGCACACGCACACCCTAGCCAAGTTGGATCTTGAAGTGAAGGCTTCTGGGAGGAGCAAGACTCATTATGGCCTGGAATTATCCTCCGACTTTTGATTCCAAGGCTTCCCTGGTGGCCCTGGGTCGGAAAGATCTCCTGGCGAAGGAAATGGCAACCTACTCCAGTATTCTTGCCTGGAGAATGCCATGGACAGAGGAGCCTGGCGGGCTACAGTCCATGGGGTCGCTAAGAGTCAGGCACGACTGAGTGACTAGTTCTTTTCTACTTTCTTTCTTGACTCCAAGGAGACTTTCTGCACGTGTGTAGGGTCTCCTCTGTCAGACAGGGTTTTCTCCTTTCGTTGTCCTTGCCGTGATTATTGCTTTGAGGTAAGAGACGAAGACTGGCTATTGACCCTGTCAATTCCTTAACTGGAATCCACCTATCTCTTATCTCAGGAAATGCAAGCAGAAGGGTGGCTTATTGTAAATTTCCAACCTGGGGCCCACCTGTCTCCTACCTCAGAAGGGCCACACTCCCCCATGGCGTCCATTCATTCAACAGGCAGGTGGAGAGCTAGGTGCAGGCTTGGGCTGGGTGAGCGGGTAGGGTGGAGAGGGATCCAGCCTGCCCTCCCCCAGGGGGAGCAGGCCTCAGTCTGCTCTCCTCAGCCAGGGTCTGACCCATCCCCCTCTCGGGCATCTTTACTTTCTCTTTCCCTTTGCAGTAACGTCAGGTCCTACCCCATGGAGGGGCCTGGCCCCATCAGAGGCTGAGCTCAGCCAAGAGGGAGGGCCCAGGGGAAGGTGGGTCTGAGCCTGAGGAAGCAAAGCACCCCGGGGCCCTCCCCCCCAGGGCCCTCCTCCCACCCCCGGTGCCAAAGCAGGAAGGAGGGCGGGCTTCCGCAGAGCCGGCCTGGGAGGTCATTCACAGATAAGGGGTTTTTCTACCCGAGAGTCCTGGGAGAGGAAATGGAGCCCCCGCACTCAAGACAAAGGCCAGGGCTGCAACCAGCCTACCGGGGCTACAGCCAGATGCCCTGGATCAGGTACCGCTGCCCGCCCGCTCTGGCCACTGGGCCCCCTCTCCCGAGGTCCCTAGGGCTGTGTCCCGTCCCTCAGCCGCCTTCTCCCTGAAGTCTCTGCAGCCCCAGCCCCGTTCCTTTTCTCCCCTCTGGCACCTTTTCTGAAAGGATCCTCTCCCACTTGGAGTCTTTGCCCTGTTCCGGGGAGGGGGCGCCCCCTCTTGCTTCTGAACTGGCCCCTCCCACACCACCACGCCTCTCTGAGGGTCCTCTGGCCCAGCTCTCAGCCTGAAATGCTGTCGGGCCAGTTCCCTTCCCGCCTGCACCCTCTATGAACACTTAGAATTTGGCCAAAGGATGGCTTAAGCAGCTGGTGGATCATGTTTACAGCACTCTGATCCATTTTCTCTACTGTTTAGACCACTGTAAGTGTGAGAATACTTCTCTGAGGCAAGTAGAGACATCCCCTCTTCCAAGGATACCTCAGCTCTGAGCAGAAAAATAAATGGTTTTATCTACAACCATTGATTTAAATAAAACCATTAAATGGTTTGCAACCTGGCCACAACCTAGGTGACCACGCTTCATGTTTATAACTGCCTAGAATCGAGGAAAGATAAGGGGAAATGCTCCTGTTTTAAAACTGAGTAGGAAAGAAAGCCACATCCAAGACTTCACATGGCTGCAAGGTCACAGAATGGCACAGCTGGAAATGGCCTGGTCCGGTCAGGGCCCTGGCTCCATCACTCACTGCTGTGTGACTTGGGCGGGCTACTTGCCTGCTCTGTGTCCCTGCTTCCTCCTCTATAAAATGGGCTTGGCTCCCGTGGGATTTTGGGGAGGAGTTGATGAGTTCAGATACAGAAAGCACTTGAAACAGTAGCCTGATCTGGTGAATTTAGGTGTTAACCTCACATTAAAAAACTGAAACAGGCTAATTCATTTCAATGTATGACAAAAACCACTGCAATGATGTAAAGTAATTAGCCTCCAACTAATAAAAATAAATGGAAAAAAATAAAATAAAAATAAAACACAATACAGAATGTAAAAAAAAAAAAAAACTGAAACAACTATTGATACCATGTATAAAATAGATAACCAGGGAGAACCTACTGCATAGCTCAGGGAACTCTAATCAGTATGCTGTGATGGGTTAGGAAATCCAAAAAAGGGGATGCGTGTATGTGTAGAGCTGATTCACTTTGCCAGACCGTAGAAACTAACACAATGTTATAAAATATCTTTACTTCAATAAAAATTAATACAAACAAATGCACAAGTGAAAAGTCAGGAATGAATGGAACTGAGTCAAAGGCTATTAATTTGTAGTGGAGAGGTTTTTATTACTTTTTTATGTTTTACTAATGGCAGGCAGGAAAACTGGAGTGGGGATTAGGGTGCTATAGGAAGGAGCAGAGCCTGGGCCCCAGGGGGAGGCGTCACCCACTCTGCTGACCCAGCACCATCTCTTCCCCAGTCTTCCTTCCTGCTGCAAAGGCTGCAGGAAATCCCCCAGGCCCAGGCGGGTTGCTGGGAAGCAGAACACCAAGGGCGGCCAGGGCATTGCGCTCAGGAGATACCAGGAGGAATGCCGGGGTGGGGGTGGAGGCGGGGAGCTCTCTGCATTTTCTCTTTTCTCTGTTTTACTTCAGGAACCACGTGCGGAGGTTAGATCCTGATACCTTTTACTTCCAGTTTCACAACCTGCTCTATGCCAACGGGCGGAACTGCTCCTACATCTGCTACCGGGTGGAAAGAAGGAAACACCGCTCATATGTCTCCTTCGACTGGGGGGTCTTTCATAACCAGGTACGGGCCCCAGGAAACTCTCACTGCATTTATTTGGTGCCTTAGACTTTCAGTGCAGGCAGCACAGATTCAGGTGCGGCTGGCATTGTGTCCTGCCAAGGGGGAAAAAGCCCAGGAGCGGGCAGTGGATGGGCAAACTGTTGAAGTTTTAGGATCCTTGCACAAGATGTTTTCCCAAAGTTATGACTGGGGGATATAATTACAACTGCCATTCATTGGTTTTCAGACTGTGTTATGTCAGATATTAGGAAAATTCCTTTCGCAGGGCGTCCGGTTTTCATCAAAAATGCAGTTATAGGGGCTTCCCTGGCAGTCCAGTGGTTAAGACACAGTGCTCCCAGTGCAGGGGGCATGGAAAACTAAGATCCTGCAAGAAGGTTGATGGGGCCTAGATAAATAAAAGAACACAGATATAGCATTGATGGGGCTTCCTGGATGGCTCAAGTGGTAAAGAATCCGCCTGCAATGCAGAAGACTCAGGACACACGAGTTCGTTCCCTGGGTCGGGAAGATCACCTGGAGAAGGAAATGGCAACCCACTCCAGTATTCTTGCCTGGAAATTCCATGGACAGAGGAGCCTGGTGGGCTACAGTCCACGGGGTCACAAAGAGTCGGACACGACTGAACGCACAAGCACGTGCATGCAGCAGTGGTAGTGTCCGATGTCTGTGCCCGGGTCATAGTTCAAATCTAGTTCCTGTTTCAAAAGCAGGATGAAATTTTAGCCCCCAAATGATGTCCCTCTGTCGCAGGTATTACAAAGGTTCAAAGGCCAGTTGATAATGTGGAAAAAATTGTAAACAGTCCTATGCCATTTGGGGGCTCTCAGAGAATTCTGTGTCTTCCCATACATTTTCCTAAGTCCTTGGCCTGTGAAGTCTGTACTTGAGCTCCTGGAACCTCATACAAGATGGCAACTGACATCCCACCAGGCTTTGTTTAGAGAGTCTGCTGGTGGTGGGTCTCCGAGTTGTCATCAAGCTTGGCCTTTAGCTTTGGAGGAAAGCGCATGGGCTTCCCTGGTGGCTTGGTGGTAAAGAATCTGCCTGCCAGTGGAGAGACGCAAGAGATATAGGTTCCATCCCTGAGTCAGGAAGATCCCCTGGAGAGGAAATGGCAACCCACTCCAGTATTCTTGCCTGGGAAATTCCATGGACAGAGGAGCCTGGAGGGCTACAGTCCATGGGGTCACAAAGAGTCGGACACAACTTAGTGACTTAACAACAACAAGGACCTGTTTAGGAAGTCTTGTCTATTGTGTTCCAGTGCCTGTCAGACCCTAGCAACTGCTCTGCTGGTCGGGGCCTCGCTTGCCACACCCATTCCTCTTCTGTGCCTAGGGCTTGGGATCTCACAGGGGAGACCCACAACCTTCAACCTGCCTGCCCCCCAGCTGCCTCTGAGCCCAGGGCCAGATCTCCTGGATGACCACCGCAGCATCAGCAGTGCCTAATAAGTCCACTGCCCTGCGGCTCCTGTGTCAACCTCTCACCACTCCTGCACAATGTCCCCCACCCGCCTGCAGCCTTTTCAGAACCTACCTGAGCAGCCGTCATGAGCTGGGTGGGGTGGGAATGTGCGCTGTAGCATTATTACCCCATCAAAATATAATCCGAGTCACACGTGTCATCTGACTTTTTCTACTACCCAGTATTCAAAAAGTTAAGAGAAACCGATGAAATTAATATTGATAAGGTATTGGGCAATGCAGTCATCCCTCTATATGGAGCGGGAGGTTGGTTCCAAGACCCCTGGTAACACAAAAATCTGCAGATACTGAATTCCATATGTAAGATGGCACAGCAATTGCATATAACCCACACACATTTCTCCCATATACTTCAGATCACCTCTAGCTTACTTGTGATATCTGATACAATGTAAATGCTACATAAACATTTGTAAATACAGTGTAGATGTTAAGTGAAAGAGGAGAGTGAAAAAGCTAGCTTAAAACTCAACTTTCAAAAAACTAAGATCATGGCATCCAGTCCCATCACTTGGTGGCAAATAGATGGGGAAAAAGTGGAAACAGTGACAGGTTTTATTTTCCTGGGCTTCCAAAGCAGTGTGGATGGTGACTGCAGCCAGGAAATTAAAAGACGCTTGCTGCTTGGAAGAAAGCATATGACAAACCTAGACAGTGTATTAAAAAGCAGATATCACTTTGCTAACAAAGGTCCGTATAGTCAAATCTATGGTTTTTCCAGTAGTCGTGTATGGATATGAGAGCTGGATTATAAAGAAGGCTGAGCACCAAAAATTGATGCTTTCGAATTGTGCTAGAGAAGACTCTTGAGAGTCCCTTGGACAGCAAGGAAATCCAACCAGTCAATCCTAAAGGAAATCAAACCTGAATATTCATTGAAAGGACTGAGGCTGACACTGAAGCTCCAATACTTTGGCCACTTGATGCAAAGAGCCGACTCACTGGAAAAGACCCTGATGCTGAGAAAGATTGAGGGCAGGAGGAGAAGGGAACTATAGAGGATGAGATGGTTGGATGATATCACCGACACAATGGACATGAGTCTGAGCAAACTCTGGGGGATGGTGAAGGACAGGAAAGCCTGGAGTGCTGTTGTCCATGGGGTCATAAAGAGTCAGATATAACTTAGCGAATGAACAAGATGTTATGTAAATTGTTGCCAGCCGGGCAAATTCAAGTTTTGCCTTTTGAAACTTCCTGGAATTTCCTTTTTCTGAATAACTTCAATAGGTGGTTGGTTGAATTGGCAGATGAGCAGCCCTCAGATACAGAGAATTGACTGTATATCTAAGCTATAGACTTATATGTATTTTCTAATGCATAACTAATATAAAACTTCATGAGATAGTTTGCATTCTTTTTTTGTTCATACTAAGTCACTGAAATGAACTGTGTTTTTTATTTTTTTAATATTTATTTATTTGGCTGCTCCAGGCCTTAGTTGTGGCATGTTCTTTTAGTTGCAGCATACAGGATCTGTTTAGTTGCAGCCTGTGGGGTCTAGTTCCCTGACCAGGGATTGAACCCTGGCCCCCTGCATTGAGAGCACAGTGTCTTAGCCACTGGACAACCAGGGAAGTCCCTGAACTGTGTATTTTCACACCTGCCACACGTCTCCCTTCACTCGAGCCGTACGTCAGGTGCTCTGTAGAGGTGTGTGGCGGCTGGGCTCCCCGAGGCGCAGGGTAGTTCTGTGAGCCTCCCAGCAGACAGCACCCAGGGAACCAAGCTGGACCCAAGAGGACCTGGCCCGAAGCTGGCACTCAGGATACTTGTAGAATGAATGCTTAAGAGGATGGATGTTGGAGTGAATGGATGAGCAGATGATTGTGGGAAGGGACATCTAAGGAAGAAAAGAAGGGAGGGGACAGATGGAAAGAAGGGATAACTAGGAAGCCACCTGCCTCTGGGACACCGGCCCCTGACCCCTCCTCCCCACCACCATCCGCCCCAGGCACGTGGCCCGCTCTGCCGACAAGAACAACCCCACTTTCCTCCTCCGTCTCGCCCAGGTCAATGCTGGGACTCGCTGCCACACCGAACTCCACTTCCTGTCTTGGTTCTGCAACATGAAGCTGCACCCTGACGAGTGTTACCACATCACCTGGTACATGTCGTGGAGCCCCTGCGTGAAGTGCGCGAAGCAGGTGGCTAACTTCCTGGCGAGGTACCGGAATGTGACGCTCAGCATCTTCACTGCCCGCCTCTACTACTTCCGAGACGTGGCGTACAGGCAGGGGCTGCTTGGGCTGAGCCACCAGGGGGCCAGGGTGTACATTATGTCCTACCGAGGTGAGAGCAGGGGGCACTGGGGGGCTGGGCGAGGGGAGGAAGGGGGGCGGGGGAGGGGAGCCTGGGGAGCGGGGAGGAGGGCCCAGGGCACCGGGAGAGGGTCAGCAGAGGACAGGCCCAGCTCTGACAGCTCTGCTTTCCTCTTCATCTCAGAATTCAAATACTGTTGGAAAAAGTTTGTAGACAGTCAGAGGAGGCGCTTCAAGCCTTGGAAGAAACTGGACATAAATTATCACTGGCTGGCTGCAGAGCTCGAGGACATTCTCGGGTGAGGGCTTCCTAGCCTCCCCCTGACCCCGACCCATGGCCTCCCCCTCACCTCTGCCCACCGTCACCTCCCTTCTCAGCCTCCTCTTTTCCCCTGGCCCTGCCGGGCCCCTGCCCTTGAACCATCCTGCCTTTCCTCGGTTCCTCTCTCCTTTCCTCCCCCAGCAAGGGGGCCCCTGCCTCCTCCCATCTCGTGCGCTGACCCAACCTTGTTACTGAACTGAACATAAGTGGGTATGAACATGTATACGTGTGAAAATGAGATTTGAAAAAACAACCTTGAAGACTGACCTGACGAATCAGAGAATGAGGATTCCTGATGGGAGTGACTCTATTTATTCGCTAGGGCAGCAGCAGCAAAACTCCGCAGACTGGGTGGCTTAACAAGAGGCATTTATTATTCTTGCTGTCATGGAGGCTAGAAGTCCAAGACCAAGGTGCTGGCAGGCTGGGTTTTCCTGTGGCCTCTCTCCTTGGCTGCAGGTGGCTGCCTTTTCACTGTGTCCCCAGATGGTCTTTCTTCTGTGCGTGACCCCTAGGGAGCCCCTGGTGTCCCTCTGTGGGTCCCAATTTCCTCTTCTTATAAGGATGTCAGGGCTTCCCAGGTGGCGCTAGTGGTAAAGAACCCGCCTGCCAATGCAGGAGACATTGGATGCAAGTTCAATCCCTGGGTCAGGAAGATCCCCTGGAGAAGGGCATGGCAACCCATTCCAGTGTTCTTGCCTAAAGAATCCTAGGGCCAGAGGAGCCCGGCAGGCTACAGACCATATGGTTGCAAAGAGTCGGACATGACTGAAACAACTTAGCACGCATAAGGACATCAGTCAGATTGGATTAAGAGTCACCCTAAGACTGTGGTCCCCAACCTTTTTGGCACCAGGAACCAGTTTCATGGAAGACAGTGTTTTTCCACGGACTGGAGCGTTGGGAAGAGGATGGTTTGGGGATTATTCTCATAAAGAGCATGGAACCTAGGTCCCTTGATTGCACAGTTCACAGTAGGGTTTGCACTCTTGTATGTGTGAGCTAAGTTGCTTCAGTCATTTCCAGCTCTTTGCCATCCCATGGACTGTAGCCCACCGGGCTCCTCTGTCCATGGGATTCTCCAGGCAAGAATACTGGAGTGGATTGCCAAGCCCTCCCGCAGGAGATCTTCCCGACCCAGGGATTGAACCTGAGTCTCTTCTGGCTCCTGCATTGGCAGGTGGGTTCTTTACCACTAATGCCACCTGGGAAGCCCTATTTATGCTTCTGTGAGAATCTAATGCTGCCCCTGACCTGATGGGAGGCGGAGCTCAGGCAGTAACGTAAACAATGGGAAGTGGCTGTAAATACAGATAAAGCTTTGCTTGCTTGCCCACCGCTCACCTCCTGCAGAGCAGCCCAGTTGCTAACAGACCACAGGCAGGTACCAGTCCATGGCCTGGAGGCTGGGGACCCCTGCCCTAAGAGCTTGCTCTTAATTCAATTACTGCCTTCAAGGTCCTATGTCAGTTATGGTCACGTTCTGAGGAAGTGGAGGTCGGGACTTCGGAATATGGATTTGGGGCTCACAGTTCAGCCCCTACAATGGCCAAGGGCATCTTTGAGCTGAGTGGGTGCAGTGGCGGCGGGATCCTGGTCCTGTGTGCCTATCTCCAGGTCACGCCCCCACCCCTTGACCCTGACTCGTTGGCTTCCATTCTAGACCTGGGTGCCCCCACAACCCCACCCTCACCCCACCTTCACTCTGACATCGTCACAGCCCGAGATCACTCTGCTCATTCTTGGTCCCATCCCCACGTTGCTGCCAGTGATGAAGCTCTGAGGATGGTGATGGAGAGTGAGTGGGGAGCGGGGGAAAGTTAATGGTTAAATTTACATTTAAATAAGCCTTTAGGGGAAAAAGTAGGATTGGGCACATGAGGATTGAGATGATGGATTTTCCCAAAAGCAGAACAGAAAGTGGAAGGGCCACCAGGAGTCAGGTCAGAGACCTGAGCTCAGCTGCTCAAGGTAGATCAGAACTCGAGTGTCTGGCCCTGTGATTGCAGAGCCAGCAGCCACGTAAATGCACTGAGGAGGAACTCAGTGGAGATTCCAGAAAGGGTGGTGGGGACTGTGGGGAGGGGTAAAAGGAGTAAGCTCCTGATGAGCTGGGTTTCTGGGCCACCAGAGGTACAGGAAGGACCAGCAAGTGAGAAGCCATCGGTTTGGAATCTGTCATAAAGTCCTCGTGGAGAAGGTCGGGGGTCCCATTCCTCTTGGCGTCTGGCTGTGAATTGTCAGTAGCAGCAAACGCTTGTCCATTCGCTCTCCCCTCCTGTTTGCACTGCTGCCTGGGGGTCCTCAGCAGAGTCCCGGGGGTCCCTGGCTGCTTCAGCTCATCTGCCTCGATGCCTTCCCTGTCGGTGTTTCCTTCAAGGAGGGAGGCCCACCTGTGGATGGCACACCTCCTGATTGTCTCCAGCATTAAGAGGGCCACAGTGGCCAGCTCAAAATGTCCCGCTCCCAGCACGCCTGCATCTCGGCCCATCTCAGGCAGCTCACAGGCATCTCTAGGGCCGGGGCTAGAGGATTGCTGTCATCAGGCAAAGGCCAGCAAAGGGTTTCAACCTTCTTGTCCATCCTTCCTGCTTCTCAGGCCAGGGGTGACTTAGTTCGCTGAGTCTGACCAACACTTCAGTATGCAGATCTGATCAGCCTTCCCAGAAGGACCCAGATCATTCTAGAATTTTCCATTGGCTTTGACCCTGGGCATTAGGACAAAGGGAGGTAAAGGGGACACCATTCTTCTAGATCCTCTAACTTCCTGCCCAAGCTCTTGTTACCCCCGAGGCCACACCAGGGCCTATGGGGCAGAAAGGGGGTGTATGCAGGGTCTGAGAGCAGTGAGATGACAAGCTGGGAAAAATTGACTTAGGAGTCGAATCTGTGTGCAGTCTGGACCGGAGGTGGCCATGACTGCTCTAAGACCTCCTCCCTAGGTTTCCCCTTTCCCCAGAGCTACTTTTTCATCTGGAGGTCTTGACATGACAAGGGTAAGCAAGCAGCTTACCCTTTCTTTTGTACCCACCCTCCGCCCACACCTTTTCATGGAACAATGGGGAAGCAGCCGGAGGGAGCCGGGCCAGGCTGCCTGGACAGCTTTCCAGTTCTTCCGTTTATTTGTTGTGTGACCTCAAGAGAGTGTCTTAGCCTCGCTGTGCTATGACTTCATCTAAAATGTCAGGATAACGATCCTCCCTGCTCGAGGCTGTTGGGGCGCTGGGGTGACTGAAGGTGCACAGATCTGCCCAACACAGGGCTGGAGATGACGATCTGGAGTGCTGACCCCCAGGCCTCCTTTTCCATTCTTCCCAGAGTCTTGCCAGGATACTGAATGACAACTAAGTACCATGCCCTGGTGGGGTGGAGAGAGCACCAGCCTGCCCCTCCCCCAGTGGGAGCAGCCTCTGTCCTGCTCTCTACAGCCAGGGTCTGGCCCATCCCCCTTGCTGGCATCTTCACTTTCTGTTTCCCCTCTGCAGTACTGTCGGTCCTGCCCATCCATCAGAGGCTGAGCTCTGCCAAGAGGGAGGGCCCCAGAGAAGGTGGGTCTGAGCCCAAGGAAGCAAAGCATCCCTGGGCCCTCCCACCCCCGGGGCCAAAACAGGAAGGGGGCGGGGCCTCAGCTGAGCTGGCTGGGAGGTTGCTTTCAGATCAGGGGCTGTCCTAAAAGCAAGGGTCCTGGGAGAGGAAACAGAGGCAGAGTGTCTATGACAGAGAGCTGGGCTGGGTCAGGCCTTTCTGAGCAAGCAGATTGCATTTGGACTCCCGGGACCAGGTAAGTCAAGAGCCCGGGAGGAGGAAGAGGATGCAGAAAAAGAAAACCAGCCTAGGACTGTTATGCCCGATGTCCGAATCTCTGCGTGGGAAGAGAGAAGGCCTCCAAGACAATGCAACTCGCAAAAAGGGAAGTTTATTGCTGACTGGAGTCAGGGCTCCTGCCACATCCAACGCAGTGGTGCGGGGTCAGAGAGCCCCGAGCCCAAGCTGTTACACAAATTTATAGGGTGAGCATAAGCAGTTGGTAGCTGGCTTAAGCGGATTGGTTACATGTTTGCAAAGCAATTTTATTGGTCCAAACTTTCTCAGGCTTTTTTCAAACTTGGGCGTTCGCGGGCTTTTCAGCTTTCCCCTGATAGATTCTCTTTTTCTTACTGGGTGCATATTGATTGGCTGGCACCAGGTGGCCTGATGGGGGTAGGGAACCTTACCATTTCGGGGAAACCAAAACTTAGGTCCGGGCTGCCTGTCATGGTGTTAGCCCTGGCAGCCTCACAGGACCTCCTGCCTCAGCTTCCCTAGCCCAGAAGGGTATCTGCTACTTGGAAAGCTGTGGGGGAACATTCTCAGATAAGGGACTCTCCCAAGGCCAAGGGCAGCCTGCTGAGAGGGAGGTGGAGCCAGAGAGCCCAGTGCCAGGGCAAGCTGCCAAGGGGGCTGGAGCCAGGCTGCGGGGACCAGGTATCGATGCCAGTTCTCCTCTCAGCCTCGGGCTTGGCCACCATCCACTCCCAGCGCTAGGTTCTCTCTCTGGCACCTTCCCTGCAGGGCTCCGCTTCTGTGCCTCCTCTTGCCTCAGGCCTCCCAGCCTCGCCTCTGCCACAGCCTGTCTCTCTGTACCCCTGGCCATCTGTCTGTCTGTCCCTGGCCATATTCCATAGACATGGAGCCCAAGTCTTTCTGAAGCTTTCTGTGTACCCTCAATCCTAGACATTAGGTTCAAGGATGATTGAAACAATGTCTGGAGTCAGCTACAAAAGCATTTTTGTAAAACTATTTTAAAGGCACAATTTTGCAAAAGAATACTCTCATTTCTGCTCTGTGGGGGGAAAACTCTCCAAGATAAGAAGACAGCTCATTTCCCATGAAGACACTACCAAGTTGAAAAATTCAATTGGTCTTTAAATACTTCTTAAAGGTTGTTTCTGTCACACCTACAGTTTTAGCTATTCAAGGTCAAGGTGCAACATATGTGCTATGAAGATAAGTCCTCTTGTCTGAAACGTGAAGGGTCTCAGCCTTGAGTTGTCTGAGTGTCCCCAGGACTGGGGAATTTCCCAGAACATGGGGACTTCAGGGCTAAAATCAGGAAGACTCCGGGCAGATGGGGCAGGAACAGTTGTCTTAGATGTGATGCAAATGGGATTTCCCTTCTAATCTGGCCGCCTGTTCCCCTCCCTGGGAGTATGAACTTCAGGGGAGGTCAGTGGCCGGTAATGAAAGGTCACAGTCCAGAGATGGTCTCTTTAGCAGTTGTTCTCCAAATCCACCTAAAGTTTTCCTGATTAACATGAGGGATGTTAGGTTTCCATTGATGAGATAGGTTTCCATTGATGAGATAGGTTTCCATTGATGAGATAGGTTTCCACTGGTGAAATCTGTAGCTTTGCTAATTAGCATAACAGATACCAGAAATGGTTTTTCATCGGTGGAACTGGTGGTATTTCAGTGAGTCAGCTGGAAATATGGCGAAGCTTTTCCGGCCTTGTAGGCACAGATTGTTGCAACCCGGGGTCTGGGCTGTGAGGGCACGCTTGGTTTGGTTCCTGTGTCCAGATGCCTATTCTGATGCCCTGAGATCACCTGTGTCTGATGCAATGATAGGCCAAGTGACATTACATTGGGTGGAGGGTCCAAAAGGACCACCGGATCTGAGGCCATCAAGCCTCCCAAGCTTGTTCAGACTGGTATCTGCTTGGTCTTGAGTGTGCACATGCGGTGGGGCTCCGGCCAGAGCACGCCTTCACGCACCTCCCTGGGGTCTGGCAGGAAGGCTCCCGGTTGTGTCCACCTGCTTCAATCTGTGCAGAGCCAGCAGCATTTATTGAAAAGAAATGGGATTTATTGAAATCCCTTGGACAGAGGAGCCTGGCAGGCTATAGTCCATGGGGTCACAAAGAGTCAGATACGACTTAGTAGCTAAACAACTATGAAGCCCTGGGGGTGTTTGGTCTACAACCCAACTCCTCTGGCCCCAGGGGCCCTGATTGGATTCTGATCAAGATACAGATGCTCGAGGAGTGTGAGATTAATGGATGAGTGAGTGAGTGAAGGAATACATAATGAAGGAAAGAAGGAGGTTCTTTCCTTGTGCTGTAGGCAAGCTCACATACTAGAACCTGGTGGTTCTGCATTCCCACATGGGCTGGGCCACTTTGCAATGTATTACATGAAAGAAAGCAAGATACAGAACGAAATACTTTACAGAGTACAAGCATAATGGGTGGGGGGATAAAAGCTAAGTGAGAGCTTTTTCGATAAGTGCCTGTTGCAACACACCCTTGGTGACAGCAGTTTTTCCTGGTCATGTGCCTCTGAGCTCTTTCTACAGACAAAAGTGTGATACACATAGCTCAGCCAGGGGCACAAAGAGTTAAAGGAAAAAACACCAGCTTCCATCCCCCCAACTCCCCAAAGAGAAGGGGTTCTAAATGCGATTGAGCTGCTTATGGTACCTACACAGAGGGGTCTGGGGCTCAGGACAAAGATGAGAGAGCCGAGGAAGGACATGCCATGTTCAATTCTCAGGGCACCCCTGCCCCATCCCAGCCCAGGCATCCTGCCTGCAGAGTCCTCTAGTGTGGGCTGGAGTGGGGCGGGGGGTCTCTTTCAGGCCAGAGGTGGGAGGTGGTCTTTGAGGTGGGAGAACTCACATTCTTCCGTCTCCCTCCCCGGTCCCCCTGGTCAGCCAAGAAGGAAGAGACCCTCCTGTACCTCCTCTTAACGGCCCAGGCGAGCCCAAGGAATTGGGTTCAGAATGAGGTTCAGAGCCTAGGGTGATGCCAGAGAAAGAATGCTGTCTGCATCTTGGATTTTCTCCTTCCTTATTGCACAGAAACACAATGAACCTGCTAAGAGAAGCTCTGTTCAAGCATCAGTTTGGCAACCAGCCCCGGGTCCCACCACCTCACTACCGGAGGAAAACCTACCTGTGCTACCAGCTGAAGCAGCTTGACGACTCAACGCTTAACAGAGGCTGCTTCCGAAACAAGGTGCCAAATGGGTCCTCCGGGTACAGGGCAGGCAGGGGCTAACCCCATTCATGCAGGGAAAATCCCGAGGCTTAGCAGAGTCTGAGTTAACCCAGCTTCCTAGGAACTCTCCTCCTCCTTCCCCATCCCCAGGCCACCACAGAAGCCCTTCCCTCCAGCACAATGTCTTCCTGCTCCTCTTTGAGAAGTTCATGTTTTCTCATCTTCCAGGTCTCAGCTCAGTCATCACTCCAGGAAGCCAACCACTCTTCCAAGGACTGAGCACCTAACCTCACCTGCAAGATCTCCATCACATTTCTGTCTTTCTGCTCATCTTTCTACCTGTCTGTTCTTCCTCTCTCCCTCCCCGACCTGCTCCTTGGTATCCTCAGGTTCAAACATCTCCAGACAACCTCCTGATTGTGTCCAAATACCAGGTCACACTCTACCTGGTGGCTCAGTGGTAAAGAATCCGCCTGCCAATTCTGGAGACGTGGGTTTGATCCCTGGGTCAGGGAGATCCCCTGGAGAAGAGAATGGCAACCCACTCCAATATCCTTGCCTGGGAAATCCCATAGACAGAGGCGACTGGTGGGCTACAGTCCATGGGGTTGCAAAGAGTTAGACACGACTTAGTGACTAAATAACTACGAAGCCCTGGGGCTGTCTGGTCTACAACCTGTCTCCTCTGGTCACAAGGACCCTGATCAGATTCTGATCAAGATACAGATGTGTGGAATTAATGGATGAGTGGGTGAGTGAAGGAATCCATAATGAACAAAAGGAGGTTCTTTCCTTGTGCTATAGGTAAGCTCACACACTGAAAAGTTCACAGGATAGAGCCCCTCATCCCCAACTTCACCCTCCATGTGTGACCTCTGGCCTCTGCCTTCTAACCAGCCCTTCCTGCTGTCTGTCTGGAACCCTCTCCAGAAGCAGCGGCATGCAGAAATTCGCTTTATTGACAAGATCAACTCGCTGAATCTGGACCGGAGGCAGAGCTACAAAATCATCTGCTATATCACATGGAGCCCTTGCCCGAGATGTGCCAGTGAGCTGGTCGATTTCATCACCGGAAATGACCACCTGAACCTGCAGATCTTTGCCTCCCGCCTGTACTTTCACTGGAAAAAGCCGTTCCAGAGGGGGCTGCAGCAGCTGCAGGCAGCCGGGATCTCAGTGGCTGTCATGACCCACACAGGTAGGGAGAGAGACAGAGCTGTTGGTGGCCTGGAGGGTCTGCAGGTTCCAAGAGGGAAAGCCACTGAGTGGGAGAGGGGAAGAGGGGAGGCTGGACAGGAAGGATGGAGGCCCAGCTGAGACACAAGGTGTGATACCACCTGGAAGGGGAAATTCCAGGAAGAGGAAGAGAAAAAAGGGGGAAGGAAGGAGGGAACCTGGGTTGCTTGCTGCTCCCCTGCCCTCAGGGCCTGACTCCATTTCTCTCTCTCATCTCAAGAGTTTGAAGACTGCTGGGAAGAGTTTGTGGACAACCAGTCAAGGCCCTTCCAGCCCTGGGAGAAGCTGCAGCAATACAGTGCGAGCATAACACGAAGGCTCCAGAGGATCCTGATGGTGAGAAGCTGGCCCCGAGGCAGGTCCCTGGCCTCTCCCCCCTCCCTTCCCAGCTTCAGCCTCCCCCCTTCTGTCATCTGTCATCTCCTTGCTGTCTCCCACTCCCCACTCCTTTCTCTCCTCTCATGACACCTCCTTTGGTCCCCGCTCCCAGGCGTTGGCAGTTCCTTCCATCTCTCTCTTGATAGATCCTTTTTGTTTGTTTGCTTCAGATCTTCTTTGTGGCTTTCCTGGTGGCTCAGATGGTAAAGAATCTGCTTGCAATGCAGGAGATCTGGATTTGATCCCTGGATCAGGAAGATCCCCTGGAGAAGGGAATGGATAGCCACTCCCACATTCTTGCCTGGAGAAGTCCATGGACAGGGGAGCCTGGTGGGCTACTGAGGACTATAGCCCATGGGGCTGCAAAGAGTCAGCCATGACTGAGTGACTGACACTTCTCTGTGGCATGCAGCCTCTTAGATGCCCTGCAGCATGTGGGATATTAGTTCCTCTACCAGGGTTTGAACTCGAGCCCCCTACATTGGAAGGCAGACTCTTTATCACTGGACCACCAGGGAAGTCCCTTAATAAATTCTCGTTAGCTCTCTGTTTCTCTCCAGGCCTCCATGGCACACCTTGACTCGGTTCCAGTCCCTGCATTTTCAGTATCACCTCTCCTCCCCTACCTCCCTCACAGTTTCCTGACAATCAAAACTTTCTCATTCCTCTCTCAACAGGCCCCAATTTAGAAAAGATCTTCAGAGGCTTGAGCATCAGACTTTCATCCCCTTTGTTATTAAGAAGTGACTCAAGATGACAGTTTCTGGGGCATCTTAATGCTTCGTAAACTGCTGACTCTCAGGATCGAGTAACAAGCTCCACAGGCATGCCTGACCCTCGCCCGAGTCCAGAGACCTTTCTTCTAAGTGGGAAAATATTTTTTAATTAAAAAAAAAATAAAGATAATTTGAAAGTCTGTAAAACTTGGGTTACTTTCTAAAAGGGTTAGGTTAGGATTAGTCTTTCCTTCATTAAAAGATGAGTACAAAGAACTTTAGTGTTACAACACTAAGGAAAAATTTGCTTTAACGTGGGACGAGGTGGCTGTGTGGTTAAGGAAAAATTTGCTTTAGAATTCCTAGTAGAGTCTGGAATAGTGGGATCATTTTGTGGTTCAACGATGCTCTATTCCTTCTCTGTATCTAACATTTGTCTAAATAAATAAGAAAAGGACTTCCCTGGTGTTTCAGTGGCTAAGACTCCTTGCTCCCAATGCAAGGGGCCAGGGTTTGGAGCCCTGGTCAGGGGACAACGAGATCCCACATGCCACAACTAAAGATCCTGCAGACCAAAACCAAAAGACCCACATGTTACAACTACGACCTGGCACAGCCAAGTAAAATAATAAATCAAATATTTTTAATAGGTAAAGTAAAACTTTATCGCATGAAGTTGACCACAGACTTGACTGGGGAAAGAACACACTTGAAGCTGTGTTTTCCAGTGTTCTTGGTTGAAGCAACAGGCATCCCTGGCTAATTGAAACAAAATACCATTCAATAGAAAGATGTTAGATGGTTCATGGAATCTCTAGGAAAGACAAGGAACTGGATTTGGAGGCTTCACTGCCAGGAAGCCTCCAGACTATGCTGCTAGCTGCTCTAGTGACCAGAACTGCTGGTGACAGCTTCACCCACAGCAGCTGGATACTAACAAAGAACCCCTGCTTCGACTGCCCCCACTGCCAACAGTCCCATCAGGATGGAGGAAAGGGGACAGGAAACAGTTACAATAAATAATGAATAAGCAGAAGATGAGAAGAGTAAAATCTAACGTATCACACTGAATATGAACAGAGGGGCTCCCCTGGTGACTCAGATGCTCAAGAATCTGACCATAATGCGGGAAGCCTGGGTTCAATTCCTGGGTTGGGAAGATCCCCTGAAGAAGGGAATGGCAACCTGCTTCCAGTATTCTTGCCTGGAAAATTCCATGGGCAGAGGAGACTGGTGGACTACTGTCCATGGGGTCCCAAGGAATCGGACATGATTGAGTGACTAACACAACACAAAATGTGAACAGAATAAATACTCCCATGCTGCTTACAAAAAAAATACTCTCTGTCCTCCCTTTCTCCTCCTGCCCTCAATCTTTCCCAGCATCACGGTCTTTTCAAATGAGTCAGCTCTCCAAATCAGGTGGCCAAAGGACTGGAGTTTCAGCTTCAATCAGTGTCTTACAGTTTTCCAAGTATACGTCTTTTGCCTCCTTAGGTAGATTCATTCCTAAGTATTTTATTCTTTTTGATGTGATGGTAAATGGGATTGTTTCCTCAATTTCTGTTTCTTTTTTTTTTTTTTTAATTATTTATTTGGCTGCATTGAGTCTTAGTTGCACGACGTCGGATCTTCAGTTGCAGCCTGTGGGAACCAGTTCCCTGACCAGGGACCAAGACCCGGGCCTTGGTCCTCTGCACTGGAAAATTCTGAAAGGTCTGAGAATACCAGACCGTTTGACCTGTCTCTTGAGAAACCTTTATGCAGGTCAGGAAGCAACAGTTAGAACTGGGCATGGAACAACCGACTGGTTTCAAATAGGAAAAGGCTGTATATTGTCACCCTTCTTATTTAACTTCTATGCAGATGACATCATGAGAAATGCTGGGCTGGAAGAAGCACAAGCTGGAATCGAGATTGCCAGGAGTAATATCAATAACCTCAGATATGCAGATGACACCACCCTTATGGCAGAAAGTGAAGAAGAACTAAAGAGCCTCTTGATGAAAGTGAAAGAGGAGAGTGAAAAAGTTGGCTTAAAGCTCAACATTCAGAAAACTAAGATCATGGCATCCAGTCCCATCACTTCATGGCAAATAGATGGGGAAACAATGGAAACAGTGGCTGACTTTATTTTTTGGGGGGCTCCAAAATCACTGTAGACGGTGATTGCAGCCATGAAATTAAAAGACGCTTACTCCTTGGAAGGAAAGTTATGACCAACCTAGACAGCATATTAAAAAGCAGAGACATTACTTTGCCAACAAAGGTCCAACTAGTCAAGGTTATGGTTTTTCCAGTGGTCATGTATGGATGTGAGAGTTGGTCTATAAAGAAAGCTGAGCACCGAAGAATTGATGCTTTTGGACTGTGGTGTTGGAGAAGACTCTTGAGAGTCCCTTGGACTGCAAGGAAATCCAGTCCATACTAAAGGATATCAGTCCTGGGTGTTCATTGGAAGGACTGATGTTGAAGCTGAAACTCCAATACTTTGGTCACCTGATGCGAAGTGCTGACTCGTATGAAAAGACCCTGATGCTGGGAGAGATTGAGGGCAGGAGGAGAAGGGGATGACAACGGATGAGATGGTTGGATGGCATCACCAACTCAATGGGCATGAGTTTGAGTAAACTCCGGGAGTTGGTGATAGACAGGGAGGCCTGGCATGCTGTGGTTAATGGGGTCTCAAAAGAGTTGGAGACAACTGAGAGACTGAACTGAACTGAGATGAGTGCCATTGTGCCGTAGTTTGAATATTCTTTGGCATTGCCTTTCTTAGGGATTGGAATGAAAACCGACCTTTTCCAGTCCTGTGGCCACTGTGGAGTTTTCCAAACTTGCTGGCATATTGAGTGCAACACTTTCACAGCATCATCTTTTAGGATTTGAAATAGCTCAACTGGAATTCCATCACCTCCACTAGCTTAGGCCCACTTGACTTCACATTCCAGATGTCTGGCTCTAGGTCAGTGATCACACCATCGTGATTATCTGGGTCATGAAGATCTTTTTTGTACTGTTCTTCAGTCTATTCTTGCCACCTCTTCTTAATATCTTCTGCTTCTGTTAGGTCCCTACAATTTCTGTCCTTTATTGAACCCATCTTTGCATGAAATTTTCCCTTGGTATCTCTAATTTTCTTGAAGAGATCTCTATTCTTTCCCATTCTATTGTTTTCCTCTATTTCTTTGCATTGATTGCTGAGGAAGGCTTTCTTTTTTTTTTTTTTTTAATTTTTATTAGTTGGAGGCTAATTACTTTACATCATTACAGTAGTTTTTGTTATACATTGATATGAATTAGCCATGGATTTACATGTATTCCCCATCCCAGTCCCCCCTCCCACCTCCCTCTCCACCCGATCCCTCTGGGTCTTCCCAGTGCACCAGGCCCGAGCACTTGTCTCATGTACCCAACCTGAGCTGGTTATCCGTTTCACCCTAGATAATACACATGTTTCAATGCTGTTCTCCTGAAACATCCCACCCTTGCCTTCTCCCAGAGTCCACAAGTCTGTTCCATACATCTGAGTCTCTTTTTCTGTTTTGCATATAGGGTTATCGTTACCATCTTTCTAAAGTCCATATATATGTGTTAGTATACTGTAATGGTCTTTATCTTTCTGGCTTACTTCGCTCTGTATAATGGGCTCCAGTTTCATCCATCTCATTAGAAGTGATTCAAATGAATTCTTTTTAATGGCTAAGTAATATTCCATGGTGTATATGTACCACAGCTTCCTCATCCATTCGTCTGCTGATGGGCATCTGGGTTGCTGAGGAAGGCTTTCTTATCTCTCCTTGCTATTCTTTGGAATTCTGCATTGAAATGGGTGTATCTTTCCTTTTCTCCTTTGCTTTTTACTTCTCTTCTTTTCAGGGCTATTTGTAAGCCCTCCTCAGATGGCCATTTTGCTTTTTTGCATTTCTTTTTCTTGGGGATGATCTTGATCCCTGTCTCCTGTACAATGTCATGAACCTCCGTCCATAGTTCATCAGGCACTCTATCAGATTTAGTCTCTTAAATCTATTTTTCACTTTCACTGTATAATCACAAGGGATTTGATTTAGGTCACACCTGAATGGTCTGGTGGTTTTCCCTACTTTCTTCAGTTTAAGTCTGAATTTGGCAATAAGGAGTTCATGATCTGAGCCACAATCAGCTCCCAGTCTTGTTTTTGCTGACTGTATAGAGCTTCTCCATCTTTGGCTGCGAAGAACATAATCAATCTGATTTCAGTGTTGACCATGTGGTGATATCCATGTGTAAAGTCTTCTCTTGTGTGGTTGGAAGAGGGTGACCAGTGCGTCCTCTTGGCAAAACTCTATTAGCCTTTGCCCTGCTTCATTCTGTACTCCAAGGCCAAATTTGCCTGTTACTCCAGGTATTTCTTGACTTCCTACTTTTGCATTCCAGTCCCCTATAATGAAAAGGACATCTTTTTTGGGTGTTAATTCTAGAAGGTCTTATAGGTCTTCATAGAACCTTTCAACTTCAGCTTCTTCAGCATTACTGGTCAGGGCATAGACTAGGATTACTGTGATATTGAATGGTTTGCCTTGGAAATGAACAGAGATCACTCTGTTGTTTTTGAGATTGCATCCAAGTACAACATTTCAGACTCTTGTTAACTATGATGCCTACTCCATTTCTTCTAAGGGATTCTTACCCCCAGCAGTAGATATAATTGTCATCTGAGTTAAATTCACCCATTCCAGTCCATTTTAATTCACTGATTCCTAAAATGTCAAAGTTCACTCTTGCCATCTCCTGTTTGACCACTTCCAACTTGCCTTGATTCATGGACCTAACATTCCAGGTTCCTATGCATTATTGCTCTTTATAGCATTGGACCTTGCTTCTATCACCAGTCACATCCACAACGGGGTGTTGTTTTTGCTTTGGCTCCATCCCTTCATTCTTTCTGGAGTTATTTCTCCACTGATCTCCAGTAGCATATTGGGCACCTACCGACCCGGGCAGTTCATCTTTCAGTGTCCTATCCTTTTGCCTGTTCATACTGTCCATGGGGTTCTTAAGGTAAGAATACTTAAGTGGTTTGCCATTCCCTTCTCCAGTGGACCACATTCTGTCAGACCTCTCCACCATGACCTGTCCATCTTGGGTGGCCCCACACGGCATGGCCCATAGTTTCATTGAGTTAGGCAAGGCTATGGTCCATGTGATTAGATTGGTTAGTTTTCTGTGATTGTGGTTTTCAGTCTGTCTGCCCTCTGATGGAGAAGGATAAGAGGCTTATGGAAGCTTCCAGATGGGAGAGACTGACTGAGGGGGAAACATCTGGAAGTTCATGGTTCTCATACTGTTGAATAGATTTAGGCCAACCGTGATCCATTCCCTGGGGTATAAACATTGCCACTCCAACTCAACTAGGGTTTACAATTATTTTTCCTTTATGTAGTTGGCTGCTATGTTATTTGGTACCTACAAGTTTATAAGTGTTACATTTTATTCTTTAATTGTTCCTTTGTTACTGTGTTTAGTTCCTCTTTAACCAGCTGAGCCTTATACTCCACCTAGTGTAATAGTGCCACTCTTGCTTTCCTTTAAAATTTAATTTGGGACTTCCCTAGAGGTCCAGAGATTAAGAATCCACCTGCCAATGCAGGGGACACAGGTTTGATCCCTGGTCCAGGAAGATCCCACTTGCCTCGGAGCAACTTAGCCTGTGAGCTGCAATTACTGAAGCCTGTGCAACTTTGTCTGTGCTCCGCAACAGAAGAAATCACTGCAAAGAGAAACCTGTGTACCACAATGAAGAGTAGCATCCACTTGCTGCAACTACTAAAGAAAGCCCACCGGCAGCAATGAAGACCCAATGCAGCCAACAATTACTCCAGGAGTTGGTGATGGACAAGGAGGCCTGGCGTGCTGCAGTCCATGGGGTCGCAAAGAGTCGGAGACGGCTGAGTGACTGAACTGAACTGAACTAAAGACACTGACGAAAGAAGCTGAAGATGACACAGATGGAAAGACATACAGTGTCCTTGGTAATGTTGTTAAAAATGACCACACTCCTGGAGAAGGAAATGGCAACCCACTTCAGTATTTTTGCCTGGAAATGTCCATGGACAGAGGAGCCTGGAGGGCTGCAGTCCATGGGATTACATGACTGAGCGTGTGTGCACGAGGGTGGAGGGAAATGGGTTGGTAGCAATAAACTGGTAGAACTAAAAATAAATAAATAAATAAAATGACCACACTACTCAAGGCAATCTACAGATTCAATGAAATCACTATCTAAATACCATGGGCATTTTTTTTTTTTTACAGAAATACAATGAATAATTTTAAAATTTGTGTGGAAATACAAAACACTCTGAATAGCCCAAAGAAGAGTCTGCCTTCGAATGCAGGGTTCAATCCTTGGTCAGGGAATTACGATCCCTGACATGCCTTGGGGCAACTAAGCCAGCACGGCAACTCGAGACGTCAGTGAGCCTGCATTCGCTGCAGCCTGTGCCCCACAACGAGAGAAGGCCTTGCACTGCGACAAGAGAAGCCTGGGTACCACAACAAAAACCCAGTATAGCCAAAATTTAGAGAAAAAAGACAGAGAGACAGAAAGCTTTTAATGATAAATGTGAAATATGTACGCACCAAGCTGAGCAGTATCCGCCCAAATTAATACTCTTCCCAGGACCTCAGAATGTTGTCCTTGTTTGGACATTGAGTCATTGCGTAGATAATTATGAACGGACAGATAACACCGAAGCAGGGTGGACCCTTCGTCTAACACGACTGGTAATCCTTTAAGAAGGGGAAAGACACAGACTTGCAAGGAGAATATCATGTGCGGACAGAGGTGGAGGCTGGAGTAATGATCTACAAGCCCAGGAATGCCAAGGGGTATCAGCACACCATGAGGGAAAGGCCCTACCTGGAGAAGACCTGGGAAGGAGTCTTCCCTAGCGTCTTCACTGGATTCTTTACCACTGCGCCACCTGGGAAGCCCAATCACTAGCTTATCAGACCACTGTTTGTAGATCCGCACATCGGACTGGTTTCCAAGGCTGCCAAAATAAAGTAACACCAATGGGGTGACTTTGGCTACAGAAATGTATCCTCTTACACTTCTGGAGAGCCGAAGTCTGGAATCAGGTGTGGGCACAAATTAGTGATCACTAATTTAAAAATATTTGTGTGTGTCTGGTATGGGGGATACTATTCACAACTGTAATAAAATTTATGAAATGCCTAGGATGAGTCCGAAGGTGAAATATGTGGTGGTTTAGTTGCTAAGTCGGGTCTGACTCTTGTGACCCCATGGACTGTAACCCACCAGGCTCCTCTGTCCATGAGATTTCCCAGGCAAGAAGACTGGAGTGGGTTGCCATTTCCTACTCCAGGGGATCTTCCCGACCCAGGGATGGAACCCTTGTCTTCTGCATTGCAACTGGATTCTTTACTGCTGAGCCTCCAGGGAAGCCCAAGAAGAAATATGTACACTTTATGAACAGAATTGCAAAAATATAATAAAAGACATAAAATAGAGCTACATGAAGAAACATTTAATGTTCCCAGAGAAAATATTTTACTTTTCCTCTCTTTTATAAATTCGAAAGAGTATTAACAAAGATTTCATTTGAAATTCTTATATAATTTGACAAATCCAATTCTAAACTCAATGTAGAAAGAGAAAAATCTGCAAGAATAGCCAAAATAATTCTGAAAAAGAATAGCAATGTTGTGGAAAGGGGAATTGCTTTGTCAGATATTTAAAAACTTTGAACATATTAAATGTCAAACATACCCTAAAGTATAGTAGCCAACTAGGTTCAAATTAGCCAAAACTGAGAAATTTTGAGTTTTCAAGTAAGTCGTGATAATAATGGATGACAGTCATTGAATAAAATAGGGAACCATGAATCCATACTAATATAAATAAATATTAATAACTATATTGAATGTGTGAGGAGGAATTGGATTTTATATATTTTCAAATTATAGGCAGACTTCATTTAATCGCGTTCCACTTTTTTGTGTTTTACAGGCACTGCATTTTTTACAAACTGAAGGTTTGTAGTAACCTGCATGGAGCAAGTCTACTAGCAGTGTTTTTCTTACAATATCTGCTCAATTCGTGTCTCTGTGTCACATGTTAGCAATACTTTCAACATTTCAAAGGTTTTCATTATTATTTTGTTTGTTATGGTGATTTGTGATCTTTTTTCTTATTATTTTTAAAAGCTATTTTTAACTGGAGGATAACTGCTTTACCAAGTTGTGTTGGTTTCTGATCAGTGATCTTTGACATTACCATTTTAATTTGCTTTTCTTGTTTTTTATTTTTAAGCTAAAATGTGTACTTAAAAAAAATTTTTTTTTGGCAGCACCATGCAGCATGCAGGAGCTTAGCTCCTAGCCCCCTGCAAGTGGAAGTGCAGTCTTAGCCACTTGACTGCCAGGGAATTCCCAAGTTATGTACATTCTTAAAAAATGTAACATTATCGCACACTTAGTAGCCTATAGGATAGTGTAAACAAAACCCTTATATGTGCTAGGAATCCCAAATATTCTTGCGACTTGCTTTATTTCAGTATTCATTTTATTGTGGTAGCCAAATCTGTAATATCTCCAAGGCATGCGTGAACCTTTTCCAGAAATGGTTATTAATTTCAAAGCAAAAGAAGTAACTTCACAGTGGAGAAGCCTGGCAGGCACCTTGTTAATCAAATAAACTGGACAACATGAGGAATGGCACCCAGATGGGGTGCCATGACAACACCGCGTCACTTTTGTGATGTTCCTGCTGGAGATGCTTGACCTGAACCTAATCACAAGTGATGAAATAAAATTTATATAACAGATGGGACAAGAAAAATTAAACATGAAATTTTCTCTGTGTGCACGTGCTTGTTTGGGCCTCCACCTTCCCTCCCTAACGTGCAATATGCATCTGCACTACACATTAACCAGAGTTTCTCAAAGAAAGGAGTGCCTGCTCAACCATAAAGATGGACTTTTTCCCTTTCTTCAGACGCTGGCAATGTAACTTCTTAAAGAACACAGTCCTTCCCGGCTCTGCAGGGGGTCATGGTGACTCACTGCTCGCTTTGACCAGCTTACCTGTACTATGTATCCTCCGTGAACTTTATGTGAAATAGCAATGTGTCCTTTAGTCTTAAAAAATGTAAACAACTCTGCCTTGACTTCTAATTAATAGGCAGAACAATTCTAAGAGCTTTCTGAGACTCTGCTCCCCAGGTTAAAATCCTCAGTTTGGCTCAATTAAAATTCCCCCCTTTTCTTCTTAACTTGAGGGTTAACTGAATTTTCGTAGACATGTGTGAAAGTTGCTCAGTCATATCTGACTCTTTGCGACACCGTGGACCATACAGTCCATGGGATTCTCCAGGCCAGAACACTGGAGTGGGTAGCCTTTCCCTTCTCCAGGGGATCTTCCCAACTCAGGGATCAAACCCAGGTCTCCCGCATTGCAGGCGAATTCTTTACTAGTTGAGTCACCAGGGAATCCCCGAGGAAAAATCAGAGGAGCCCAGATTCAGGGACACACTTCAGAACGCTCACTCACCTGTCATAGGTCATACAGCATCCCTTGCTGTGGGCAGCTGGGGAGGGGAAGTGGGGAAATGAACCTTTTGTTGGATAATTGCCATTTCCTCTCATCCAAAATGATGAAGGTTCTATTAGCAGGAAGATGAATTGGGTGTCTGTAGGCAACTGTTATGAACTGATTTATGTCCCCCCTTAATATTCACATTGGAACTGCTATATTTAAAATGGATAACCAACAAGGACCTGTTGTATACCACATGGAACTCTGCTCAATGTTATGTGGCAGCCTGGATGGGAGGGGAGTTTGGGAGAGAATGGATACATGTATATGTATGGACCAGAGATCAAATTGCCAACATCTGTTGGATCATCAAAAAAGCAAGAGAGTTCCAGAAAAACATCTATTTCTGCTTTATTGACTATGCCAAAGCCTTTGACTGTGTGGATCACAACAAACTGTGGGAAATTCTTAAAGAGATGGGAATACTAGACCATCTTACCTGCCTCCTGAGAAATCTGTATGCAGGTCAAGAAGCAACAGTTAGAACTGAACATGGAACAACAGACTGGTTCCAAATAGGGAAAGGAGTATGTCAAGGTTGTATATTGTCACCCTGCTTATTTAACTTATACGAAGAGTTCAGTTCAGTTCAGTTGCTCAGTCGTGTCCGACTCTTTGCGACCCCATGAGCCACAGCACGCCAGGCCTCCCTGTCCATCACCAACTCCCAGAGTCTACCCAAACCCATGTCCATTGTGTCGGTGATGCCGTCCAGCCACCTCATCCTCTGTCGTCCCCTTCTCCTCCTGCCTTCAATCTTTCCCAGCATCAGAGTCTTTTCAAATGAGTCAGCTCTTCCCATCAGGTGGCCAAAGTATTGGAGTTTCAGCTTCAGCATCAGTCCTTCCAATGAACACCCAGGACTGATCTTTAGGATAGACTGGTTGGATCTCCTTGCAGTCCAAGGGACTCTCAAGAGTCTTCTCCAACACCACAGTTCAAAAGCATCAATTCTTCGGCGCTCAGCTTTCTTTATAGTCCAACTCTCACATATTTAACTTATATGCAGAGTACATCATGTGAAATGCTGGGCTGGATGAAGCACAAGCTGGAATCAAGATTTCCAAGAAAAATATCAATAACCTCAGATATGTAGGTGACACCACCGTTATGACAGAAAATGAAGAAGAACCTAAAAGCCTCTTGATGAAGGAGAAAGAGGAGAGTGAAAAAGTTGGCTTAAAATTCAACATTCAGAAAATTAAGATCATGGCATCTGGTGCCATCACTTCATGACAAATAGATGGGCAAACTGGAAACAGTGAGAGACTTTATTTTGGAGGGTTCCAAAATCACTGCAGATGGTGACTGTAGTCATGAAATTTTAAAAGACACTTGCTCCTTGGAAGAAAAACTATTACCAACCTAGATAGCATATTAAAAAGCAGAGACATTCCTTTGCCAACAAAGGTCTATCTAGTCAAAGCTATGATTTTTCCAACAGTCATGTATGGGTGTGAGGGACTATAAAGAAAGCTGAGCACCAAAGAATTGATGCTTCTGAAGTATTATGTTGGAGAAGACTCTTGAGAGTTGTTGGTCTGCAAGGAGATCCAACCAGTCTATCCTAAAGGAAATCAGTCCTGAATATTCATTGGAAGGACTGATGCTGAAGCTGAAACTCCAATACTTTGGCCACCTGATGCGAAGAACTGACCCATTGGAAAAGACCCTGATGCTGGGGAAGACTGAAGACAGGAGGAAAGGACAACAGAGGATGAGACAGTTGGATAGCATTATCGACTTGATGGATGTGAGTTTGAGCAAATTTCAGGAGTTGGTGACAGACAGGGAAGCCTGACATGCTGCAATCCATGGGGTCAAAAATCAGACACAACTGAGTGAATTGAACTGATATGTATGGCTGAGTCCCTTCATTGTTCACCTGAAACTATCACAACACTGTCAATCAGCTATACTACAATACAAAATAAAAAGTTTTTTTTCAAAAATAAAATACAAAAAAAAAACCATGTTGGAGATCTAACCCCAGGACCTCAGAATGTGACTTCAGTTGGAGCGAAAGCCTTTAAAGCAGAGATTAAGCGAGGTCATAGGAGTAAATCCTAATTCGGTATGAGTCCTTTTAAGAGGGGACAGACCCACACAGAAGGAAGGCTGCATGAAAACACGGGGAGAAGACGGCCGTCTACAAGCTAAAGAGAAAAGCCTCAGGAGAAACAGCTCTTCTAGCTCCGTGACCTCAAGCTCCTAGACCCTAGAAGTGTGAGGACATAAGTTCCTCCTCTTCAGTCCCTACTTCACCCCCACCTGTGGTCCTTTTTTCTGGTGGCCTTGGGACTCTGATACAGAGACTAGGAGTGCCAGCTTCAGCGTGGTGGGAGGTTGTGGAGGGCAGGGTCTTGAGAGACTCAGCCCAGCCAGGCCTGTCTTCAGCAAGAAGTGGCTACAGGGTTTCCCTGGTGGCTCAGTGGTAAAGAATCCGCCTGCCAATGCAGGAGATACAGGTCTGAGCCTTGATTCAGGAAGATCCCACATATGGAAGAGTAATTAACCCGTGGGCCACAGCTCTTGAGCCTGTGCTGTAGAGCCTAGGAACCACAGCTACTGAAGGCCTTGCACCCTAGATACAGCCCACGCTCCGCAACAAGAGAAGCCACTGCAATGAGGAGCTCGGGCACCAAAACGAGAGAGAAGCCTGCACAGCAACACAGGACCCAGCACAGCCAATAAATAAATCCATTCAGTTCAGTTCAGTCACTCGGTCATGTCTGACTCTGTGACCCCATGAACTGCAGCACACCAGGCCTCCCTGTCCATCACCAACTCCTGGAGTCCACCCAAACCCATGTCCATCGAGTCGATGATGCCATTCAACCATCTCATCCTCTGTCAACCCTTCTCCTCCTGCCCTCAATCTCTCCCAGCATCAGGGTCTTGTCACATGAGTCAGCGCTTCCCATCGGGTGGCCAAAGTATTGGAGTTTCAGCGTCAGCATCAGTCCTTCCAATGAATGCCCAGGACTGATCTCCTTTAGGATGGACTGGTTGGATCTCCTTGCAGTCCAAGGGACTCTCAAGAGTCTCCAACACCACAGTTCAAAAGCATCAATTCTTCAGCACTCAGCTTTCTTTATAGTCCAACTCTCACATCCATACTTGACCACTGGAAAAACCATAGCCTTGACTAGATGGACCTTTGTTGGCAAAGTAACGTCTCCGCTTTTTAACATGCTGTCTAGGTTGGTCATAACTTTCCTTCCAAGGAGCAACCGTCTTTTAATTTCATGGCTGCAATCACCGTCTACAGTGATTTTGGAGCCCCCCAAAACAGTCAGCCTCTGTTTCCACTGTTTCCCCATCTATATGCCATGAAGTGATGGGACTGGATGCCATGATCTTAGTTTTCTGAATGCTGAGCTTTAAGCCAACTTCATCACTCTCCTCTTTCACTTTCATCAAGAGGCTCTTTAGTTCTTCTTCACTTTCTGCCATAAGGGTGGCGTCATCTGCCTATCTGAGGTTATTGATATTTCTCCTGGCAATCTTGATTCCAGCTTGTGCTTCTTCCAGCCCGTTTCTCATGATGTACTCTGCATATAAGTTAAATAAGCAGGGTGACAATATACAGCCTTGACGTACTCCTTCTCCTATTTGGAACCAGTCGGTTGTTCCATGTCCAGTTCTAACTGTTGCTTCCTGACCTGCATAAAGGTTTCTCAAGAGGCAGGTCAGGTGGTCTGGTATGCCCATCTCTTTCAGAAATTTCTACAGTTTATTGTGATCCACACAGTCAAAGGCTTTGGTATAGTCAATAAAGCAGAAATAGATGTTTTTCTGGAACTCTCTTGCTTTTTCAATGATCCATTGGATGTTGGCAATTTTATCTCTGGTTCCTCTGCCTTTTCTAAATCCAGGTTGAACATCTGGAAGTTCATGGTTCACGTATTGCTGAAGCCTGGCTTGGAGAATTTTAAGCATTACTTTACTAGTGTGTTAGATGAGTGCAATTGTGTGGTAGTTTGAGCATTTTTTGGCATTGACTTTCTTTGGGACTGGAATGAAAACTGACCTTTTCCAGTCCTGTGGCCACTGCTGAGTTTTCCGTATTTGCTGGCATATTGAGTGCAGCACTTTCACAGCATCCTCTTTTAGGATTTGAAATAGCTCAGCTGGAATTCCGTCACCTCCACTAGCTTTGTTCGTAGTGATGCTTCCTAAGGCCCACTTGACTTCACATTCCAGGATGTCTGGCTCTAGGTCAGTGATCACACCATCGTGATTATCTGGGTCGGGAAGATCTTTTTTGTACAGTTCTTCTGTGTACTCATGCCACCTCTTCTTAATGTCTTCTGCTTCTGTTAGGTCCCTAATGTTAGGTCCCTAATGTTAGATCCCTAACATTTCTGTCCTTTATTGAGCCCAGCTTTGCATGAAATTGCTCCCTTGGTATCTCTAATTTTCTTGACGAGATCTCTATTCTTTCCCATTCTATTGTTTTCCTCTATTTCTTTGCATTGATCACTGAGGAAGGCTTTCTTATCTCTCCTTGCTATTCTTTGGAATTCTGCATTGAAATGGGTGTATCTTTCCTTTTCTCCTTTGCTTTTCGCTTTCACAGCTCTTTGTAAGTCCTCCTCAGAGAGCCATTTTGCTTTTTTGCATTTCTTTTTCTTGGGGATGGTCTTGATCCCTGTCTCCTGTACAATGTCATGAACCTCCATCCATATTTCATCAGGCACTCTTAATTAACTTAAAAAAAAAAAGTGGGAAGAAGCTCCAGAAGCTCCAGAAGGTGGGGGTGGGGAGGCTTTATGGCTCTTGTTGTTGTTCAGTAGCTAAGTTGTGTCCAACTCTTTTCAACTGCAGCATGCCAGGCCTCCCTGTCCCTTACTATCTCCCGGAGTTTGCCCACGTTCATGTCCATTGAATTTGTGATGCCACCCAGCCATCTCTTTCTGTGTCACCCTCTTCTCCTTCTGCCTTCAATCTTTCCCAGCATCAGGGTCTTTTCCAATGAGTCGGCTCTTTGCCTTAGGTGGCCAAAGTATTGGAAAGGGAAGTAAGATTGGAGCTTCAGCTTCAGTATCAGTCCTTCCAATGAATAGCCATGCTTGATTTCCTTTAGATTGACTGGTTGGATCTCCTTGCTGTCCAAGGGACTCTCAAGAGTCTTCTCCAGCACCACAGTTCCAAAGCATCGATTCTTCAACCATCAGCCTTCTTTATGGTCCAACTCTCACATCTGTACGTGACTACACTGAAGCCCCTAATGCTAGCAGTTGATGTTTCTTCCCCTTTCAAAGACAGCTGGGGACCTTCAGAAAGTCAGGAAAGCTGCTGGTTGCCTGTTCCCAGGCCAGGGCCCTCTCCCTGCTCACCTTCTGCAGGTCCTCTTCTCTCCTTTTTGTGGTAGCTGGCCTTGTGGTTCTCCACGAGGCTTCTCAAGGTCAGTGGCCTCCTTCCCTCCACTGTCTTCTCCCCTCCTGCTCCTGGGCTCCATCGGACCCTTGCGTTTCCTCCCACTTGCTTTAAACCCTTCCTCTCTTGTCCAGATTTTATCTTCCTTCTCGACTTGCCTTCTTTCTTGTTTTTCAGCTTTTCCTTTTTTCCTTTTTTTTTTTTTTGGCAGAGGCATGCAGGATCCTACTTCTCCAACCAGGGATTCAGTGTGCCAGGTCACTCACTTGTGTCTGACTCTTTGTGACCCCATGGACAGTAGTCCACCAGGTCCTCTGTCCATGGGATTCTCCAGGCAAGAATACTGGGGTGGGTTTCCATGCCCTCCTCTAGGGGATCTTCCTGACCCAGGTATCGAACCCACGTCTTTACTTCTCCTTCATCAGCAGGTGGGTTCTTAACCACTAGCACCACCTGGGAAGCCCATTGGTAGTGAGACACAGCTCTCTACGACCTGGCTAGGTGCACCTGAATAGCTCACCACACCCTCTCTGTTTGTCCCACCCATGAAAATAAGCTCAGTAATGATACCACCGCAGCAGGTTGTATGCAGGTGACACACCTGAGTGGCAGGCTGCGAATTCATAGCAGAGTCCTATGTGACTTTTCTCGGGGACCCATAACCAGACTCAAGGCTTGGAGCTGAGGGCAGAGCCTGCACAGTCCCCCACGCTCTAACTGGAGTTTTCAAGGAGCTGCCAGGGCGAAGGCCAGACTCCCCCGGGTCAGCAACCAAGAGGCAGCTGGACCTCACCCACGTGCTGCCTTCTCGGCTCCTCCAAACCAACCCTGACCTTGGCCCCCTCTCCAACACCCCTGTGGCTTTATCTACTGTTGAGGCAATCCAAGCGTGGGTTGGAAAAGAATTTCCAGACACAGAGTACCACAGAAAAGAGTGAGTTTATTAAGAACAAAGAGCAGAGATAAAGTGGGCACTGCAAGCGTGGGGGACCAACTCCTGACAGACCAGGGAGAGTTGACCATATTCGTTGGTCAGTACCCAATTTTTATAGCCTCAAGACAAGGAAAATTCCCGCTGGAAGGCTGGCTTAGATGACCCAGTTGGGGTGCTATAGGGTATTTCCTGGGTTGGGCATCTTTGCCTAATTGCGAGTCAAGAAGCTTGTTGGTGATGATGGGGGGTTTGGGGCAACAGTTACAAAGGGCTCAGTCAGCTTCAGAGGCATCCTTGGTTCTGGATCCCGCTTCTGTGGCCTTGGTGCAAGGCCTTGTACCTGTGGCCTGGGGGCAGGTCCTCAACATCTACCACTTATGTGCCCACAGCCACCTGAAACTCAGAACAAAAAGCTGGGATCATCTTCCTTCTGGCTGTTCACCTCCTGTCCTCTTGTCCTCATCGATTATTTTAGCCACAGGAGGATGGATGGGCCATCTTCACTTCCTGCCCCGTGGATTCTCTTGATACCCTTGGCCTCTAGGTACAAGGGAGTCAGTGCCCTGGCACCCTTGCCAATGACAGACGGGAGGCTTTGGATAAACATTCCCATCTCCAGTCCTCTGGGTGGTGGGGACCACTTGGAGGGGGGCACTGGAATGCTTCTCACAAAGTCCAGGTGGAATCCACCCCTTGCCCATGGCATCCCCCTCAGTGACATGCCTTATCTTGGTTTCTCCTCCTTCCCTGTCCCTCTCTCCCTAGTCCTTACCCTGCTCCTGGGACCACCTCCAAAATAAAGTCTCAGACCCATCCCCAAGCCTAGTCTCAGACTCTGTTCTCACAGATACAGCAGCAGGTTTCAGGAGCTGCTCTAACAAAGTAAGGCTGGATGGCTCAAATAACAGGAATTTACTCTGTCACCGTTTGGAGGCTGGAAGTCTGAGATCAAGGTGTTGGCAGGGCTGGTTCTTTCTGAGGCTGAGGGAAGGATGTGTTCCAGACCTCTCTCCTCGGTTGGTAGATGGCCACCTTCTCCCCATGTCTATTCTTATCACCTCCCCTCTGTGTCTCGGGCCCAAATTTCCCACCAGTCAGATTGGATTAGGGTCCAGGCTAATGATATCATTTACATTTGATTATCTCTGTAAAGACTCAATCTCCAAACAGTGTCATACTCTGAAGCCCTGGAAGTTGGGACTTCAACCTGTGGATTCAGGGAGGTGAGAGGGGTGAAGCTGGTTCTGGAAACACAATTCTACCCGTAACAGAAACTGAAGCTAAGAGAGGGTCGTGGACACGGGTTTCAGAAACAGACCTGTAGGGTGGGACGTGGACACGGGTGCCCCACAGTCAGACCTCTGTGATAATCCCTGACTGTGCTCTGCACTGGGACAGGCAGCAGAGATGAAGCACTGGATACAAGACGGTAGCCCTGAATGTGGAGTTGGCTCAGGGTGAAAGCTCGAACAGAGAATAGGCAGACCCAGGTCAGCCCGCTCTCAACTTGGGCTTTCTAGGTTTTTTCTATTTTTAATATTTTATTTATTTGGCTGCATCTTAGGTGCGGCCCATGGGCTCTTTGTTGCCAAACCTGGACTTCTCTAGCTGTGGTTCTCAGGCTCAGTAGTTGCCCTGCAGCATATGGGATCTTAGTTCCAAGATGAGGTATCGAACCCTCATCCCCAGCACTGGAAGGTAGATTCTTCACCACTGGATCACCAGGTAAGTCCCTCTTCTAGATGTTGTTTTGGAAAGTATAGTTATTTTTCATAGATGTATGTGCGTGGTGTGTGTGCCAAGTCCCTTCAGTCGTGTCTGACTCTGCAACCCTGTGGACTGTAGTCCACCAGGCTCCTCTGTCCATGGGATTCTCCAGGCAAGAATACTGGAGTGGGTTGCCATTTCTTTCTCCAGGGGATCTTCCCAACCTAGGGACTGAACCCACATCTCTTATGTCTCCTGCATTTGCCACTAGCACCACCTGGGAAGCTCCTCATGTATGTAAATGAATCATAGGTTTTGCATTTTATTTATGACAGTGTTTAAAGGGCCCCTGACGTCCCGCAGCCATGGGACATATCCTGCAGACCGTGGGGCCCAATATTTAGTCGTAAGAGAGGCAGAGCTGCAAAGGAGACTGAAGAAACAGCTTCACGGGCCTCTTAGCTAAGCTGGGGGCCAATGGGAAGGAAGCAGAACCTGAAGCCCTGGGATGAAAACATTAGGGATAAAGGATCTACGAACCTTGCCCACCAGAATCCCCTGACCCCTCTGGCTGGCATCATTAGCCTATGGACCACCTGGTGCCCATTTGAGGGCCCCACCTGAGGCAGATACCCCTCAAGATCACTCTTTTCCTTCTCAATTCACCTTCATTTCCCCTCCTCATCCCAGCATTGACCAGAGACAGCTCACTCCTTCACAGGAGGAAATGCCTTACCCTCCTGAAGAACTGCAAGGCCCACTGACACACTCAAGCAGGAGTGCTGAGACCACGTGTGGGACTGCATGGAGGGTTTGAGACTTAGAGGAGGAAATTAACCAGACAGGGAGAATGTATGGATATGAGAGCACCTCCAGATCTCAAGATTAACAAGCTTACACGGATGCCTGGCGTGGGCCCAGTGTATTGCCAAGATGGATCTGGGGTGGGGATGGATCTGAGAGGCCTGCAGGGCTCACCCCAGGGCTGCAGCTCTTCCCTAGACGTGGCTGTGACGCCATCGCAAGCAATGAAAGGTGTCCAACAGCTTTTTTTCTAAAATCATCTTTAATGTAGTTTTAATAATTTTTTTGCCTCATTTACCAGATAAATCATCTAAATAAATAGATGCTATACAGTCTCTTACCAACATCAGTAGAAAAATAAAACCATGCTCTGCATCTGCTCCAGCTCTCCCCGCACACACTCACTCGGAAAAGGCATGTGCTTGGAATCGACTCGCGCCCCCCAACCCCTCCCAAATACATTCATTTAGTCTGAACAAAGCTCGACGCTCATTCTGTGCAAAGGAAGCGTTCTTGTGCTGAGCCCTGGAAGCCCGGCGGGCCAGTTATAAAGCAAAGGCAAAAACCACCGGACCAGCAAAGCGCCCTCTTCCGGGGCAGGAGCCAAGGAGGAAGCTGGCGACGGGACCACCATCCTGAGAGCAGAGGTGGTCCTCGAGTGACCTGCGGCATCAGCAGGGGGGTGGCTGTGCCAGGGGCAGAGAACATGCCCTTTGCCCCACCCCACAGCAAAACAAAAGTACCAACCAGTCTCTACATTCAAAACAGGTGGGGCTGGGGGAAGGAAAGGCAGGTGGTCCAACTGTTTCAACGCCCCCTCCCCAAGTGAGTACTGGCCTTCTGGGGTGGCTGTGGGGTGGGGAGGGAGGTCGTGCCGTTTGTCCCCTCACCCCAAGCCCTGCTGGGATGCTCAGGGCTGGAGGAGGCCTGAAGGCCACTTCCAACCCCTCGCAAAGGTCTCTGTCCTGTGTCCTGGATGGGTAGGTCCTAAGGGCTTTGGCTCCCAGGGTTGAGCCCTCCAGACAGCAGGGCACCCTGTGTGCCATGAAGGGTTGAGAATCAAGCAGTGTTCCACCGCAGCAGTCACCTCATCCCACAAAAGAGCCCCCTACCCCAAACCAGCACATGACACAAACAGCTCTTCAAAGTGAGGCCTGAGGTGGCCACCTGTCCCCGGGGATGGGGTGAGTGTGACTTTTATTGGAAGCTGCCAGCCAAGTCCAAAGCTAGGGCCAGCATCTTTCTGTCACAGCAAGGCCCCTGCCACCACCCTCCCCTCTGCCAGGAGTCCCTGACCTGGGACAGCCACCCAATCTGACTGCCCATCCCCTCCCCAGGGGTCCAGGCAGGAGGGTTCCCCACAGCCCCTTGGTTCCCCAGTCCACCCCCACATACTCCTCTAGACACAAACCCCTAGGCTGGGGGTGAATCAAGTCATGGGGTGGGGGTGGTGCCATCCCCCAATGGAAGCACTGAATTGACCCTGGACAATGAAGGACTGAAAAAGAAGGGGGGACCCACACGCAGGGATCTGGGATCTGGCCAGCAAGGCACCCCAAAGAAAAATGGGGTGCAGGGTGTCTTTGGTTTGGGAACTTGGGAAGAAGGGGTCTGGGGAAGAACTGCCCTATTGGGAAAGCCTCAGCAGGATTCTGCCTACTTCCTGAGGACAAAGCAGAGCATAGAGCTGGCCCTGGGGTGGGGGGGTGGGGGGGTCGGGACCCAGTGCCTGGCCTGAGATGGGGACAGGGGAGGGAGCCAGTCTTGAGCTTGCTCCCCTGGTGCCCACCCCCAACCTGGCTTCTCCCCTACAGGGCCAGGGTAGGGAAGAGGTCACTCCTCACTACAGGGAGAAGCCACTAGTCCACAGGACGTGTCTGTGCAAACTAGAAACAGAGCGCCCCTTCTTCTGGCAGACACAGGCCCTGCCAGGGCAGGGACAGGGGGCGGGGCTTGGACACAGCCTGACCCACCCTCCGCTACAGCCCGATCACAGGAAGACATGGCAGAGGTCCCCCCACGGGGAAACAAGGTTAGTCCCAGCTGCAGCATTGAGGGTGGATGCGAGGAGACCCAGAACAGGAGGAGGAAGGGTGTCAGGGGTCAAGGGCTGCCCTGAGAAGGTGGTGGGACGCTCCCTCCCTCCCTGACCACCCACACCCACGTCTGGTTGGCTGACTTGGAGGGGGGGTGCAGAAAAAGAGGGGAGGGGAAGGGCTGGAAAGTCACCTGAGTCAAAGAGAACAGGGGCCCCGGCGGGGAAGGGGTGTGCAGGAGAGGAATGGAACCCAACTGCCTCAGAGCTTGCGCTGATGCAGGGCACACATGCACACACTTGCACACCTGTGGCTGCGCTGGTGGAGGGCATACACACACACACACACACTTGTACACCCGTGACTGCGCTGGTGCAGGTCACACATGCACACATCTGCACACCTGTGACTGGCCAGGTGAAACCACAAAACGGCATCCCACACCTGGAGCACTCAAGGCCATCTGGCCGCCCCCCGACCGCCGCCCCCCACCCCCACCCCCGCCGGACCCCTGCCCGCCACTGACAGCGCAAGCACGCTGATTGGACAGATTCTGTCAGGTGAAGCGCAGGGAGCGGGGGTGAGTGGGGTTACCTATGGCAAGCTTTTTTGTGCTGTGATTCACCACCCATTCACCTGGTCAGGGTTTCTAAACGAAGTTTGCAAGACCCGCTGCACATGGCTACGGACACGTGCGTGCAGTCACGAGGGCACGAGGGCCAGTGCACACACCTGCGAGGCCGGGTGCGCACGTGGGCAGTTTTCACAGGCCAGGTCGGGGGGGTGGGGTGGGGAGTAGCTCTCAGCAGAAGGGGCTTATTAGCTGGCAACCACCCCACCCGGGGGAGAGACCTCTCTGGGTTGTGGCCAGCAATCTCCAACCCTTCCGGGCGGCCCCTCAGCTCTCAGACCCCGTCGCTTTTACTCAAAGCCAGCCTCCATCTCCCCCGAAGAGCGGGAGTGGAAAGTTAAAAAGAAAGACCCCTCCCCAAACACACACACAGAAGGGAAAAGGGGTAACCAACCAGAAAGGCGGGGGCAGGATGCTCGGGGGGAGGGCTCAGGTCTTCCCGTCCTCCTTTAGTCCCGGGACCAGTTGCTGTCTCTCCGGAGAAGAAGCAGGCCAGAGGGGTTCGGGGGAGGCTGGCCCTGTCCCCGTCCTGCCCTGGAGACGGCGCCCCAAGTGACAGAGCAGTGCCAGGCCTCCCCAGGCCCCGCCCTGCCCCAGCTCTGAAAATGTCCGTCCGCGCAGAGAAAGGGGCGGGTGGGGGGGACAGTGTTGGGAGCATCACCCCTTCTCCTGGTCAACGTTTTTGTTTTTTTTAAATAAAATAATTATCCCGCCCTAACCCCCTCCTCATCTCCGGAAGTCCCCACCCCGAGCCCCAAAGAAAACAGTTTTAAGAGTTAAAAATGGCGGATCAGAACTTCCCGCTGCGGTCTCGGAAGAAGCCCTCGGCAGCCTGGGCCTCGCGGAAGGTGACGGTGATGGAGTTGGCCGTGATGTCGGTCACTGTCACTTCACTTGAGGGGAGCGTGGGTGTCCAGGAAGGTGGCCCCTCGCCCAGATCTGCCTCTGCTGCAGCCGTGGAACAGACGGACAGACAGACAGACGGGAGTGGGGGGAGGCCAGCGTTGGCAACAAGGCGGGGAAGGTGGGCGTGTGTTGCCGCGTGTGAACCCCCCTTCCACCACCCCCCCCCCCCCCCCCCCCAACACCATAACTTTGAGTTTCCAGCCAGGTCAGAGCCTAGTTCGAGGCTGGCCACAAGGGGAGAGGTTACATTTATCTTCCCTGGCTGGACACGCACTCCTTCCCAGTGGGACCACGCAAATAACTCTGGGCTAGGTGCCAGGGTGCCCCGCAGGCTGAGGGGACCCTCTCTGGGCCCTGACAACTCGAGGGGCCTTGCCAGCTCTGAGGGTCCCTGGGTCTGAGCCGGGGGCCGGGCTGCCTTACCCTCCTCTTCGGGGGGCTGCTCGGCAGGCTCCCACTCGCTGGCCGCCTGCAGGACGTCCTGGGCCGGTGACTCCTGCAGGAAGAGCTCCCGTCGATGGCTGTGACTCTCCAGGTTGGGCCCGCGGGGCGGGAACTTCTTGCGTGAGAGCCGCAGGTACTTGTGGGCCTTGCGGGGCTTGCGGAGCGGGAAGGGCAGGGTGGGCACCAAGGGGCCCTTGTCCGCCAGCTCGGGCGCCCCCGCCTTGACCACCCCCTCGGGGCTCCCGCTGCCGAGTGGGCGCGTCAGGGAGAAGCAGAGCTTCTCCTCGCCCTTGGCCTTGTGGGAGCTCCGCAGGTCCATGCCGTACAGCCGCTGCGGGGGCAAGCCAGGGCACGGCGGGTCAGCCCCGCCCTCCCGCCCGCTGCTGCGCCTTGGCGCACGCCGTCCCTCCCGCCCGGGGTCCCTTCCCAAGGTTCGGGGCTCAGAACCAGCCCGCACCCCACCCGGCACCCCAGCCCCCGGGCCGGGCCCAGCTCGGCCTTCATCTTGGCCCCCGAGGCACAGCCTCATCTCAAGGGCCAGGGCTGCAGGTCGCGTTCCTTCAATCCACGGCAGAGGAGCAGACAAGAAGTACAGATGGAAAGGTGACCAACAGAAAACACACCTGGATTTCTGCGGCTGATAAATTAAGGAGCTATTCATCATAGGAAAGGAATCTTTGCTTCTAACAGGCCCCCAAAGCTGAAACGGTCAGCTGCCAGGGAGACGGTGGGAGGCACAGGGCTCTGAAGTTTCTTGGAGAAAGTTAACACAGCATTGGGGTGCACCGTGTCACCCAGCTATAGGGACGAAGTGCTGCTGGCAGGCCGCAGACGCCCCTAGATTCCCCCAGGGCCCTCCTCGGCTCTGAGCTGCAGGGAGGGGTCCTGTCTGGGTCCAGACTCCAGTCGATGTCCTGCCTCATTCATGTTAAAAGGGGCTGGATGGCACGTGCTTCCATCATTCAAAGGCTGAAGTTTTAAAATTCGTGCACTTGTCTTACTGACTCCTAGGGGAAATTCATACAAATCCAAGAAAGGTCCCCGGGGCTACGATGTTGAGGGCCTGGGCCATTCTGGGGCAGGAGCTCCTCTGCTGTCACCGGAGGCCAAGAGTCCCCAGAAGAGAGTGAGGCCCACAGATGGGACCTGCACGTCAAACATCTCAATGGGGACAGAGCATCACAGGTGCAAGCTCCATGCTCCAGGCCCACCTGCTAATCCCCATCACTTGGCATGGGCCTGGGTTGTCATGATGATGGGAAGAGGGCTGAACTGGGAGGAGACTGTGAAGTTACTGCAATGCCTCAGCACTGCAGGGCTCATCCCATATGCAGCTTTATCAGAAACCACTCCTTCAACCTGACTCACAGGCTGAATAAACTCTCGTAGAGTTCTGTTCTTCTGTACCTCACCATGAGAGAATTACAGTTACTAATGGGTCTGGGAGCACCAAGAGTCAGATCTGGCTTTTAGTCTAGCTGTGTGACTTGGTACTGGTCTCCCAGAGCCTCAGTTTCTTCTATCAAAGAAATGAAGAAACCAAAAAAAAAAAAAAAAAATGAAGAAACCATAGCAGCCAGCTCCAAGATGGTTCCAAATATCTGCCACTGGGAATTCACACCTGTGTCGAGTCCCCTCTATACTGAATACTGCAGTGTGGGACTTCCGAGGCTAAGTCACTAAGGACACGGTGCTTTGTCCTTGCTCTTCCTGTTCACCCACCCTGGGGGAGGCTAGTGGCCCTACTATGAGGCCAGCCAGCAGCCCTATGGAAAGGCCCAGCACTGAGGAACCAGGCCTCCTGTCAACATCCAGCACTGATGCACCAGGCACATGGGTAGCCACGTTAGGAGCAGATCCTCCAGCCCCAGTCGAGCCTTCAGATGAGTGGATTTCCAGCTGACATCATGACTGTAATCAGAGCCAGAATCACTGAGGAACCAGCTAAGGTACTCCCTGATTCCTGACTGAGACCATGTGGTGGAACTGTTTACTGCCTTAAGTTGCTCAGTTAAGGGTTAATTTGTTACACAGCAATAGATGACTGAGAACACCTTCCCTGTGGGTTTGGTGTGCAGATAAACTGTTCGTTCATGAAGAGCACGGAGCACAGAGCTCAGTCTGACGTGCTATCTTTCTCAGGACCCAATTAACACCAAACCCCAGGGATCACACCCACTGTAGGAAGGGAGACCCATCTAATCTGGCAAAAGCCTCATGTGATCTACAATTTAGAGTGGACAGGAGGCTAGACATGGCTCACACTGCACATGAACCAAGAAGCCTTATGTTTTGGCTTTAAAGTCCCAGGTGGGCCTAATTAAGGACAGCTGGTATTGTTATCATCCGCATTTTGTAGAAAAGAAAACTTGCGCTCAGAGACGTGCCTTGAATCACAGAACTACATCACTCTAGCCTACATCCTCTTTTCAGTGCTAACCAGCAAAGGGTAGCAGAGTGCCCTTAAGACCTCAAGCAGAGGGTTTCTTCCCACTCAAAATGACACGTTTCTAGGACATTCCAAGGCTATGATTCCAATATTCCATGAATCTCCTTTTCTTAGATTCTAACATTCCAGACTCCCCTTGTTTCCTCAACTCTCAAGTTTATGCTCCTAATGTTCTCAAATACTACAACTTTGTATTTTGGGGACTGAGCATCAAAGAGGTTTATTTACGAGATTCTAAGCTTTCAATATTCTAGGATCCCATGAGCCATACATCCACCCTCCCTCCCTCCACCGGATCTCCCACCCATGCTGTCTTCCCCTGGGCACCATCCCGAATTCTGACTTTTCCCAACTCCTCCCACTGAAACTTACCCACTAAGTGCCCCACCCACCCCACCCTCCACAGTGCCCTGGATGGAGCCAGAGGAGGGTTAGTGGTTTAGCAGGACCAGCCGGTGCAAAGGCACAGATGGTAGGGGCGGGGGTGGGGGAGCAAGGGGCCCTAAGGGATGGCACCAGAGCTGGCCGGGTTACCTGCAGCAGAAGCCGTTTGGGTTTCGGACCTCTCTTCCTATACCCCGACGCTCGGTCTCTCTCCTCCCTGGGGTGCAAAGCAGATGGCAGAAGAAAAGGAGATACTGGTGACATTTAAGGGTAAGTAAGGCGTCCACTCCACCTGGCCCTCTGCCGTCTACGGGGGAGGGGGGCACCCACCACAGGCTACCGCCCGTCCTGGGGTCGGGCTCCTCCCGTTGCTTGCTTTAGGCCATGACAATGGGGTGGAGTGTTCAACTCCCAGGGCTCCCTCTTCTCAGCTGACTAAAGGTGAGGGCACAGCCACTGGTCCCAACCACTGAGGTGGGACTCAGGGGGCATCTCCAAAAACATGTGGTCTGCATGGCCCCAAGGTCAGGCCAGACCTCTGCTCTCCATGCAACTGGGAACAACCCCCAGAACAATTTCCAGTTTCCACTCTTAGGAGACGTGTAGAAAAACCTCTCAATCAAATTTGTCTTGAACGGGCCCAGGGGAGCTGAGGAGAATGGCGGACGAGTCCTTCTGCACATGAGGCTCTGCCCAGAACTCCCCGCCAATTTGGGATCTGCACGAACCTGGTGGGGAAGACAGGCTCCTATTGCCTGTATCGTCTGGCTGGGGAAGGGGAGAAAACTAGCTTGCAATCAGTCCCCAGCAGATGCCAGACTCTCTGCCGGATGCCCTCCTCACTTCACACACATGCAAGGCACAACCTGAGGACGCATACAAAGACACACACCACGCAACCACGCCAGATACCCCAACCATGTGCTGGAAGTGGTGGGACGGTTCAAAGTCACTGCACTTGACTTCATTCCACTCACGCTTTCTGAGGCCTTAGGCCAGTCTCTCAGTCTGAGCCCAGTTAAGCCAGTGGGTCCATGGCTCCTGTTTTCCTCCTCCAGGGAGTGGCTGCCACCCGCTTCCAGGCATCAGACTCCAGGGGCGCTGGGGGTGGAGCTGTCCCTCCCACCCTGTGGAGCTGGCTTCAGCAGGTCTGCTCTGGGGTCCCAGAACCAGTGTTTTGAGAGAAGCACCAAGGGCATGCGATACCCAATCAGGCCTCCCCTATCCTGGAGAGTGAGAATCTAATCTCAGAGCCTGGTGCTGGGAGCCCAGGTCACCCCTACCTGACCCAGGGGACACCCTGGCTGGCCACTCTCCCATTCTGGGCCTCAGTTTCCTGGTCTGCAGCACGAGCTTCCCTTCTCAGCTGAGCCCTAGGGCTCTTGGGGGGAGCAAGAGGTCCCTGACATTTCTCAAAGTGGCGAGGGCGGGGAGTAGAAAGACTAAGATTATAGAGAGGAAGAGAGGGAAGAAAAAAAGGAAGAGGAGGAGGAAATAGAGAGGGGGGAAAAGGGAAAGGGCCTTGAGAGAAAAGAAGGTATCTATTATACCCGTGTAAGTGTTGTTCATTATATTTCCTACCATGTCCTGGGCACGCTGTACAAGGCGCTGTTCTCAATGCTGTAACCCTCACCCTATGGGGAGGCACAGTTTCTATCCTCATTTTACAGCTGAGGCACACAGAGGTTTAGTCACTTAACCAGTGCCAAAATTCTGACAATTTTCACTACTGGTGAAGATGCTGAGCTCCGGGTGCCAAGCCTGGCGAGGTCAAGCCTGGGGGCCCAGTTAGGGCCAGTGGGGGCAGGCCTGCAGCCTAGGCCACATGACCTGGCTCCCCACCTGTAGTGCCCAAGTTTCCGCCCTGTAACTGTGGGGGTGGGGGGAGCAGGAGGGCAAGGTGGGGGCTTCCACTCCGTCCAATCCTGACCTACCCAGGGACCAGTCTCTGTCAACCCTGGAACCCTCAGCCCCTCAGTGTCCAGGGCTGTGGGGATCGTGGCCCCAGCCAGGCCTCAGTGTCCCCTCGGCCCCTCCCAGGATGCAGGGACTCCCTGACCAGAGTCCCTTAAAAACACTGCAAAGCAGGTGTTAGAACCGTCATCACCCCTCTTCTACGTCCTTCTCACCAAGACCCAGAGAGGAGGAAGAAGTCAAACCACACAGTGGGTCTGCAGGTCCCAGACAGTGGGTCTCATTTGTCCCTTAACTACTGACTTTTCAGACTCAAAGGAACATCCAAACCCTCTCTAACAGGACTCAGAGGTAGAGTCTGAGCTGCATTCCACTCCTTCAGCTGCCCGTGCCCACTCCGCAATGCCCCACCCCTGCCCAGCTCACACCAGTCCAGACAGCCAGGCTCAGAGCCCCAATCGCTTCCATGCCGCTCCTCAGCCCAGGGTCTCTGCATCAGTGCGCTCTCTCCCTGGATGGTCTTCTGTAACATGCCCACTGGGCTCCTTCCCTCCCTCACTCAGCTGAAGTCTCTGGTCAAACGCCAGCACCCAACCACCAGTCTGAAAGCAGCGCCCCCGCCCCGCCCCTGTCCGAATAGCAGCCACACGTTTGCATCTATATTATCACTGGCCTACTTTTCACTGCGGGCCTCCACGCTGGAACGTGAGCCCCACAAGGGCAGGGACACTGCTGGTTTTGTGCCTTGCTGTGCCCCAGTCCCTGGAACAGTGCCCAGCACACAGGAGGACCTCAATAAAAACTGGTTGAACAAATGACAGTGTGAGCTAGGTGACCCCCGTTACCATGAGGAAGACAATTCGCACCTGAGTGTCCACACTTAATGGCTCGTGAAGTGCCTTCACACACCTCTGCTCCCCACAAGAGCCCACGAGGTCAGCACTGTTCTCCCCATTTCACAGACAGGGAAGCTGAGGCTCAAGAGAGGAAAAAGGCCCTGCCCAGCACCTCACGGCTGGGGAGTGGCCGAGCCAGGATGCTGATCCAGGCCCTTGATGCCTGCCCAATGGTCTTACCACAATCCAGGACATTCCACAGGGTTCTCCCAGTGTCACAACCCTTTTGGATCAAGGTCCCACCAGCACTCGGGAAACAGAAAGAAGCTGTGGGACAGGAACACTGTGATTTTTAAAGGAAAGACCAGTGGGAACATTTCCTTTGAACCAGCAGCAGGAGACCTCCTGGGGGAGAAGCGATCAGAAGGGGGTGGGGAGGGGCAGAGGAACGGCATCACTGGGAGTCAGGAGGTCCACCCCACTAAGCCCTAGTTGGACTGTCTCCCAGCCATGAGGCTCCTGGACAAGTCCCCTAGCTCTTCAGAGCCTCGGTCTCCTCATCTGTCAAACGAGACCCTCATCCCTGTCTCAAGAGGTTACTAAAAGGAACCAAATAAAAATGACTTTATAAAATGGTCCTGCACTCTACAGGGGAGATGGGTCAGGGAGAGGCAGAAAGATTGGGCAGTCTGCTGGCAAGGAGGCCGGTAACACCAAGGCTTATCAGAAGGGAATGGCTAGATTATGCTCAAAAAGCCCTCCTACCAGGAGAAACGACACTTTCGGCAAAAGCTCTCCATTAAAGGTGTGCCCTCACAGCCCGTTGGAGGAGCTGCCAATCACTAACCCACCCTCAGAACTGCAGCAGAGCCCTGGCAGACACGGGAGACTGAGACTTGGGGGCAGCTTTGTCCACGGCCACCCAGCTAGGAGGGGGCCAAGCAGGAGGGACTGCAACCCAACTGTCCTGGCTCTAAAGTCACACTCCTCCCAACCCCGCCCTTTCTTGAGCTTCATCAGACTTGGTGAGAGGGTCTCTAGGAGAAATCTCTCTTGGGTTCATCGCTGGGCTTGACAGGACAATACTGACACTGCCACCCCTCACATGCAGGGCATCTCTATGCCCATTTTCACCTTATCATGGCAATGGAAACCCCTACCTTCTGGGGAAATTGGGGCAGGTGTGGTTGGGGGTGGCTGACAATGGCCAAGAGACCGAGGCCTGGGGTGGTTAGCAGAGTGGCTGACATCACCCAGCAGCAGGAAATGGACAGGGCCCTCGGCTGCCCTGGGACCTGGTACCTAGTACCTTTCCCCGGCTGCAGCTGTCCCTGCCAGACCCCTGTCCCCTGGGGCCCATGACCCTTGTTTGGAGTCAAGCCAGCGACAGTTCCCCACGAAACCTCAGAGCCTGCCGTCCCCCCGCAGCCCCGGGGCCGGCTGAGCCCCTTACTTCTCCTCGTATGCCATGACCAGGCGGGGGTCCAGGATGTGTTCCTCCGGCTCCCACGTGCTGTACCTAGGGAGACAAACAAGCAGTCAGAGCTGCCGCGCCTCCAACCCCGCCTCCCATTCACAGGCCACAGCTGCTGTGGGCAGGACTTGCCCCTTCCTGATCCAGCCTGTAATTGTCACCTAATCCCATAAATTGTCCCTAGCCCACCAGACTAGGCTGGTGGCCTTCTGGGGGCTTCAACACCAGAACTCCCCTCATCCTGATCATGTCACCCTAAAAATGACTTCATCTAGCTCCCAACTAGATCCCCATGTTCACCTCAGGGTCACAAAGAGTTGGACACGACTGAGTGACTGAACTGAAAGAGGGCAGGCCCCATACATCCCTGGATTCCCTTCCCATGAGAGGCAAGAGCATGTGGTAAAGAACAGGGGCTGCGGAGCCAGACTGCCCATGTTCAAACCCCAGCTCTGCCCTGGCTGGCAGTACAACTGTGAACAAGCGGCTCAATGTCTCTGTGCTGATTTCCCAATCCATAAATGCTTTTGAACTGTGGTGTTGGAGAAGACTCTTGAGAGTCCCTTGGACTGCAAGGAGATCAAACCAGTCCATCCTAAAGGAAACTGGTCCCGAATATTCACTGGAAGGACTGATGCTGAAGCTGAAACTCCAATACTTTGGCCACCTGATGTGATGAACTGACTCATTTGAAAAGACCCTGATGCTGGGAAAGATTGAAGGCAGGAGGAGAAGGGGACGACAGAGGATAAGATGGTTGGATGGCATCACCGACTCCATGGACTTGAGTTTGAGTAAACTCCAGGAGTTGGTGATGGACAGGGAGGCCTGGCGTGCTGCAATCCACGGGGTCACAAAGAGTTGGACACAACTGAGCGACTGGACTGAACTGAAAGGTCTCTTGTGCTGACTAAATGCGCTCACATGTTTACGGCGGCCGGTGCACAGGAAGTGCTCTGTGCTTGTTACTGTTGCTGTCCCTAGCCCCCCGGTTGCCCTAGCCCCAGTGTGGGCTCTGCCTGGCCCAGCTGCTCCCCCCCCTCCTCAGCACACACCTGCATCATCAAGGCCAGCTCTGAAGGTCCCTTGTCACATAGCAGGAAATCTGGTAAATGCTCAGAGACTGTCTGGTGCAGTGATCCTACAGCAGACCCCAGGTCTTTCCACAAGGGACCTTCCACCACTCCCAGGCCAGACAGCATTCCAGACAGCTGAGACAGACCTGGATAATTCCAGAGCTCAGCTATCCTTCTTCCATCTGCATGATTATTTACTTAGCATCTGCCTTTAACTTAGCTTGCTATTTTATTTGAATAATTTTTTTTTTTTTTAATATGGAACGCTTCACGAATTTGCGTATCATCCTTGCGCAGGGGCCATGCTAATCTTCTCTGTATCGTTCCAATTTTAGTATATGTGCTGCCGAAGCGAGCACTTGAATAATTTTAAAAGCAAACTTTATATAACTTCCAAAAGTCGGGGGGGGGGGGAGGATGATTCATTATAAACAGATGCCAGTACATAAAAAAATGTAACTTGAAAACATTTATGTATGTATACAAATATGCACACAAATGTGTATGGGCATGTTAAAAAAAAAACAAAAACAAAACCCAAAGCAACAGGCTGTGATTCTGGCCAAGGCTGCCCTCAGGTTTGCTGGACAAGAAGGGAGGTGAGTAGGTATTAAGCAGGTATTAGAAGGCAGAGAGAAGCCGGGCCCTGCCCCTGCCATCTTCTAACCAGCTAAGCTAAAACCTTCATCTTCAACTGTCCTGGTTACTGTGAAACCTAATAGTAGTCCCGCCTATATCTGAATGATAAGCTGCTTGACAACAGGCCTTTCCTCCTTTCTTTCACTACTTCTGCACACTTTGTGTAAGGCCCCGTGAACTCAGCTGTGAAGGTCTACGCCCTGAGTGTGACATGCCCAGCACCGTCCCAGCTCCTGTTCTTTGCACTTGTTGTGCTCTTCTCCTGGGGGCCCTCTTCCTCCAGTGACCTCCTCATCCTTTAAGAGTCAGGGTCCTGCAGCCTTCCCTGACATCCTCTCCAAGCACAATGAACCCTCCCCTCAGCTGCTCTCCAGGGCCTTACTGCTGCCCTTGGCACCTGCCATACATATTGATGAATCAAGCTGGTGTCCTGGCTGGCAGGTTGTGACTTCTCCCCAGCTTGCTCAGCCCGGCCCCAGCCCCTTTGTGTTCTGGGAATGGCTGTAGAAGTCACTGCAGAGATCTGCTCATTCTGAAGAAATGCAAAAGTGAAACTGAGATTTTTAAAAATATATATAGTTTGGTAAAGCCCAAACTGAAAGCAATCAGCAGCTGGCAGAGACGTCAACCCTTCCTCCCCACAAAGGCTGAATTTCCTCAATTCTACCTAGTGAGAAGAGAGGGGGAACTCTGTGTTCCTCTGTGTCCTCTGCCTGCCCTCCACCCCCCATATCCTCGAGCTGTGGAAGTCTCTTCAGTGCTCTAGTCTCCTCTGCCCTGCCCACTTCCCCCCTGCCCTGCCCATTTTTTGGTGATGTAGCTGCTGTGTGGTTCCTGGCAAGTCCCTAACCTTCTCTGTACTTCAATTTCCTCATCTTAAGAATCACCATCACCACCGCCACCACGGTAATGGTTAAGTGCCAGAGCAGACAACCGCAGGGATTCATCCATCCCTTGTAACACCTTTATGAGGTAGGTTACAGATGCTACAGAGGAAACTGGGGCAGAGAGGTGAAGCATCTTGCCAAGGTCACTGAACCAGTAAGTAGCCAGTCTGTGGTTGGAACTCAGCTGAATCTTGGCCACCCTCTCCCTTTGGGTCCTCACATGGCGAAGTATCTGGCTACCCACCGGGCTGTGATGTGTTTGGGAGAGGGGCACGGTCTGATTGCTCACGTCTTCAGCGTCTGACCCGGGGCCTGGCACACAGCGGGTGCAGAGAAAGGGTGAGACTTGGCAGCAGGAGGCCTGGCCCCGCTGCGGAAAGGCGGGAGGGGGTCGCCGGACGGGCGCTTCACCCTCTCGGACACCTTCGCCCCTCCGAAAGAGGCGGCCATCAGCAGCCCTCCGTAGTGTGGGGAGCCAGAGGCCGTGGCGAGCCAGAGGCCGTGGCGAGCGTAGGTCACGCTTTGTGAACCACCCGGGTTTAGACAAGACAGGAGTGCGCGGCCGTTGGGGCTCGGTCTCCGCGCCGCCGGTTGGGCCGGAACGCAAGCAGGCCGACAGAGGGCTCCACTACGCCGCGCCGTGGGCCCCGCCCCCAGAGGCCGGGCAGCCGCGCGGGCACACGCACGCACGCGGGCGCGCGCTCGCCAGATTACCCGGCCGACCAATGAGGGGCAGGGCGGTGGGCGGGGACTGCGCGCGCCGGCTCCGAGGTAAACACGGCCACGTGACCGCCACCCCGCCCCCGAGCCGGGGTAAACAGGCTCGCGGCCGCCCCGCCTGGGCCCTGCCGCGCAGGCTCCCGCAGTGCCAGGGGATGGGCGCCCCATAGAGCCAGGCCACCCAGCAGCCCCCCCCACTCCGATTTCGAGCCACCGAAATGAGAAGCAGTGTGCCGGGCTCCCTGAGAGACTGGCGGGGGCGGCGGTGAGCAGGTGACTCACTTGTTGGGGCCTCCATTTCTTCATCTGTGAAGTAGAGCTACCAATAGTCCATGTCTTTTAGGGGTGATGTGACAATCAGATGTGTTAAGCCACATACAGCACTTGTGGTACATAATAAAATGTAGTACATAATAAAAGCAAACAAGCAGTAATTAAGTCAATATCAAAAGCCTCCAGAACACAAACACACACTTGCCAAGACCAAACTCAGGACTCTGCTGCTGCTACTCAGCAGGGCCTTGGAGGACAAAGAAGCGCCTCCTCTGTGTCTGGCACTGCTATGAACCCTTTCTTGTCTCAGGCTGCCTTCCATAGGGCTTCATGAGGCTAGAGTCCCACTTGACAGGTGAGGAAATGGTGGTGCCCAGAGTTCAAATCGTGCCACCTTTATGATCTGAGGGAAGGCCGCCTCTGCTTAGGGTTTGTCTCTTCATCTGTCCACTGGGTTGCCATTAGACAAATGAGTTAAGTGAGCCAATGCCTGATTTTAATAGAGGCTTATTGATATCAGCCTGGTTATTGCTGTACCCTGATACACGGATATCATTCCTAAAGCTCCATGGAGGCCGTCCTCCCCACAAATGGGGTAGCATTCACAAGTGGGTAAGAACAGAGGGAAAGAAAGTGTTCCCAAAGAGGGGCAGCAGGGTCCCCAGCAGGCTGAGATGAGAGTCGGTATCTGAGGGTCTCCGTGGGGCTGAGAGCATGCAGCTGATTATTAAGCTCCTCCACCCTGTGCCCCCAGCCCCTCCCTGTGCCATTTGCCCTTTCTTTCCAGAACAAGCAGGATAGCTCCTCTACCCCATCTGCTGGGGAGGAAGGGCAGTTATTCCTCCAAACAGGCAAAGCACCCTAAAGCTCAACAGGGGCCGGGCAGAGTGAGTGCTGGTTTACATCGTGGTTTCTGTATTAATAGAAAGCTCCCGCCCAGGATGGGGAGGGTGCTGGGAGCAGGAGAGTCTGACTCCCCCTCCCTCCCAGGCTGGCACTGTGATAGCCAAGGCTCCCAGGCCTGCAGGGAGCAGCTAGTCCAACTACTCCACTCCCCACCCTCTTTCTCAGCCTCTTCTTCAAGCAAGGCCCCCTGAGGAGGGGAGACTAAAGTGGGTGATAAAGAGGCCCTGGTTCTCCTCCTTCTTTCTGTGACTGAATCTGTTGTCCCCCAAGTGAAGTTGGGTGGCAGTGGTTGGCATAAAGTGGGTACCGTGCTGCACTGTGTTGGCATTTATATTACTGTAGTGACCGCTCCTCTCTGGGCCCTGGTTTCATTTGAAACATGAGAGGACTGATCTAAATGAGGGCTAAGGCTACTTTAGATGGGAGTAGAATCCCCCTAGACCCCTCTCCTGGCTGGTGAGAGACCTAGGAGCCCAGCTGTGTAACTTACTATTAATAGCAAACATTTACTAAGTGCCTTGTTTGGGTTAAGCATGCACTAAGTACTTCTGTATCTATCATCTAATCCTCACATCACTGCTGTGTTGGAGGATTCATTCCAATTTGGAGATGAGGAAGCAGAGATTCTGCTCTGCTGGGGACCTGTCCAAGGGATCCCAGCTCTTTAGCTGTGAACAAGGACAAAAGTGTGAGGAAGTCAGAGATGCCCCAGGTCTTCTGGCCACACAGACTCCCTGAACTCCCGTGGAGGGGGGGGGGTCACAAAAAGTAGTCATGAAGGCCCATCTGGTGGTCTCAGAATGTTAGGGAACAAGTGGGCCCCAGGGGCATAGGCATAGGCCAGCAGAACTAAGCAGGGGCCGCTCTTAGAATGCCAGGTCCTTCCCGTGACCAAAACTCTGATGGGCAGACATACTCATTCAGGATAAATAAAAGTGGGGGAAAGAACTTGAAACAGACAAATACATCTGTTTAGAGAAGGGAGTCTACACAGCAGGAAAAATAGCCAATAATGCCTTGAAGGCCAACAGACTAGTGTCCACAGTCCAGTGCAATGGCTTCTGGTGCAGAAGCTAAAAGGGGAGTGAGTACCAGGGAGTATGCCCACTCTGAGCACCTTCCTTTTCTAGTTTTCCACCTCCTGTTACTGCCCCTTCACCCAGACTGGAAGCCCACCTCCCCTCTGCCTAATGGAGGAGGGGATTATCCTTCAGTCTCAGTGTGTTTGGGAAAGGGCAGCAGGGCAGCAAGAATGGATGAGTGTATTACCTGGTTGGCCAGCCACCAGCTCTAATCAATAGGATGCCTGCAGGCCACCTGGGACACACCCCAGACCTTTCACCCCACAAAGTGAAGACGCCTGTGAGAGGAGAGCTGGGCCTGGATTACTGAACCCATTTTGTAGAGAGGGAAGCTGAGGCAGCATGGCTGTTTTCCCCTCTGCTGTGTCTCTCACCACTGTGTGTCCAGGACACTCCCAGGACCCAAACATCAGGTCACCCCCAACAGCAACACAGCAGAAAGGCACAGACTGTCCTGGCACAGACAAGAGGAACTCTGGAACCCGGGGTGGGGGTGGGGGGTGGGATTCCAGGAGTCTATCTCTAGGAAGCCAGGCAGGGAGGTGGGGGGCCCACAGACCAATGGGGAGGCCCCACGACCTGCTCATTCCCTCCCCTCCCCCAACAACTCCTGCTGGGAGGTGATTGGTTGGTGAGAAGGTTCCTGATTCGGCCTCAGCAGGAGAGGAGGGGCAACTGGGAGAGGTCCTAGACCCAAGTTGGCCACCTCCCAACTGGGAGATGGAGGAGGCGCAGGAGGGGCTCAGTTCAAGCCCCAACTCTGCCTCCCCTTGCAGTGTGACCTAAGGCAAGCTGCTTACCTTCTCTGAACCTGTTTCCTCATCTTTAGAGATGAGGACCACAGCTGTCTCACAAGTCTGTAGGGGAAGAACCTGCTCTGTAGACTGGAGAGTGCTATCCAAAGGTGGCTCTGTTCCCAGCTCTATGGCACTGAAGACTCATGCCCCACTGGCTAAACTTGTCTTGCTCAATACCACAAACTCCCACCTAGCACTGGTACATGCTGCAGCATGAGGGCCCCTCCACCTTGCAGGTGGCCATTTCTGAAGCCAAGATGCTGGGTCTTCACCCGCTGAATGCCAGGAGAGGCCAGAAGCAGGGGAGCAGAGGCTCCAAGCAGAAGATGGAGCACAACTATGAAGAGAAGCTGGCGCCCACCTTGGCCCTCATATACTCCAAATCCCTCAGTTGGAAGAGGGGAAACTGAGGCCTAGCCAAGATGACGATTAAATCAAGGTAAGCTAGCCAATTACTAGAGCAGCTGGAGTGAAAAGCAAGGCAGGAGAGAGGGGGGAAAAGGCAGATGGAAGGATGTACAGGTAGGCAGACAGACACAAGGGAGCCTTACTTTGGGGGCCATCCTTTCCACTTCACCAAGTATTCAACTTTACCCTGGGGAGAGAGAGAGAAGGAGACACAGTGAGATACACAGATGCCCCTAGGACCACTTGCAGGGCTGAAGGCCCAATCCCCTCTGCAGACAGAAGTCCCCCAAAACATATACACAATATACACATATATATCCCCATAAATATATATATATATACACACACACACACACACACATATATATATATATACACACACACACATATACACACATATATCCCCATCAACCAGAGATCCTCAAACTCTGGTCGCTCCATGTCCATCCCAGACCATCCTCCCTGCTAGAGCACAGGAGTGCACTGGGCCTACACACCTCAGGCGAACCTGTGGTAAAAGCTTGGAGCCCACGTCATGTGTCAGGGGCACCTGTGGTAAAACCTTGGAGCCCACGTCACGTGTCAGGGGCACCTGTGCTAGAAGCTTGGAGCCCACGTCACGTGTCAGGGGCACCTGTCCTAGAAGCTTGGAGCCACGTCACGTGTCAGGGGCACCTGTGGTAGAAGCTTGGCGCCCATGTCACGAGTGGGGAACATGCATGGCCAAAGATCTAGCGTCCAGTGTGCCAGTGCAAAGACGATAATTCTCTTTCTTTTTTTAAATTAGAAGAGTCTCGAAGTCCTAGAAAACTCCTCATTGGGGAGTCCCCCAGGCCTCTAGCCCCATCAGCCCCGTCCCTGTGAGACAGGGGGGACAGGCTAGTGACTCCAAGACTCTCAACTTACTCTCAAGTCAAAAGACCCTGGCAGGGCCCCAGAGAAGGCGGACAGTCCCCACCGTGAGAAAGGGTGCTCATCCTTCCCTCCAGGAGTGAGAAAATAAGAGCCAGGTTCCTCCCTTCCACACAGGTAATAGGGGCCTTTAAAAGTTCCCAGTCCAACCCCATCTGACAGGTGATACCCCTCCACACTAGAACTTTAAGACCAAGATAATGTCATCTCCTCAAAGCGGCCTGCCCTGGCCACCCTCCCTCCCACCTTACAGTTCTCTCTCTGTGTGGCACACAGCCCCAGTGGAAAGCATCTGTTTACTTCCTCTTTTGCTGCCTGTCTCCTCTACCAGTATGCCAGCTCCACAAAGGCTGGAGCTCCCTCCCTTGGCACTTAGACTGGTGCCTGGTATATAAGAGGTCCTCAAAATTTTGAATGAATGTGAAAGGAACAGTGCTCCTCACTCTCTGGCACTACTTTTTCAGGCCCCATGTAGAAAGGGGTAATTAATGTATGTGCTTAGGCTACACTGCATGGAAAGCATTGGGTTTTGAGGAACAGATTCAAATTGAGGAAACCCTGAGGGAAGGGAGGAGAAGGGGCAGCCCTGACCTGAAGACAAAACTCAACCCCATTGGAGTTGGGGGAAGAAAAGAAAAGGTCATGGCCTACCTTGACCCCATCACCCTTAGCCCAAGATACCAGGGCTAAGTTTTCTCTCTTGAAAGATGAGTTGGCAATTAGCCAACTTGAGCTCCTGCTCTGCACTCATCTCTAACTTACTGTGTGACTTTGATCAGGTCACTTCCCCAGCCCGGGCCTCAGTTTGTGCCTCCATCAAATGGGAGGAGGTGAACTACCAGCCCTGCCGCTAGGGCCTCCCAAGGAGCGGCAGGGAGGAGATAAAAGGACAGTGGTTTTAAGTGCTGGGACAGGAAATTTCCCCAAAGCTTTCCAGTCCCAACTTCCAGCCTGGGGCCAGACTACTTTGCAAACGTGTGCACCGGAAATGGGCACGGCCAAAGTCCAGGCCCGAGGAGCGGGGACCGAACCCAGAAGAACAGATGCCTCCTTAAATCGCTGGGTGTATGTTTTGGAGGCGAAGGCAAAGGGGGAGGAGCTTTGAGGATGCCGAAGCGCCGTAGGCGGCTTCACTGAGCCGCCGGGCGGGGCTGGGAGTCGGGGAGGGGAAGACTGAGGGGGTGTGCACTGGAAGAGGGGGAGAGACGCGGAGGTGGGGGTGTGGAGGGGATCGGAAAAGGTCGAAGTCCAGCAGTTAAACTTAAGAGTCAGGAGGAGGCTTTTCCAAAGCTCCGCTCCAACTTCAAAGGACTTGGCACCAAAGTACAGAGTCCTGAGTTCGAGACCCAGCTCCGATGCGAACACACGAGGCAAGCCGTTTCTTCAACTTGGGCCTCAGTCTCCCCATATTTAATGAGAGGAGGATGAGAAAGGATGGCGTTCGGGGTTCCTCCAGTCCGATCCTAATCTCCGGCTGGCTTAGCTGCCCCCAGCATCCTGGGGCGACAACTTTTAATTCTCCTCTCCCTACAAGGTGGCGGGGGAAACTGAGGCACGGGCTGGGGATACGGGCCCGGCAGCGCGGGGCTGCCTGGGTCCCCCCGCCCCCACTTTCTCCCTCGCCTCCAGGGTAGAGGGGACAGTACTGGGGACAGAAGGGGACCCCACAGGGGTCCTGGGAGCCGCCCCCCGGGCAGCCTCACCTTCCGCACGCGCTTCTTCCGGATGCTCTCTACGGCGAACACCTGCTCGCCGATGGCTGACAGCTCCATGCGGGGCGGCGGGCGAGCGGGCCCGGGGCCGGGCCGGGCCGGGGGCGGAGCTGCGGGGCCGCGGCTGCGGCGCGCGATGCTCGGGCCGGCGGGGTCCCCGTCACCCTCGCCCGGGCGCGCACGCGCACGCGCACGCGCGCACACCCCCTCGCGCTCCCTCACGCCGCCGACGTTCCATTTTTGAACCTGCGCAACGTTTTCCTCGGCGCGAGCGAGCCGGCGGGCGAGCGCGCCGGGCGGGGGCGGGGGCGGGGCGAGGCGGAGCGGGGGCTCGGCTCTCGTCTAGCCGGCCACGCCCCTCCTTGGCTCCGCCCCCGATCGGGCCCGCCCCCTCTGGAGGTCCGTCCCCGGGCCTCGCGCTTGGTGTCTCTCTCCGAAGCCGGCGGCCCCCGGGACTTATTTGGCGCGGGTTCCGCTAGGAGAGGGTGTTGGACGAAATATTAATACCCAGGAGTGTTTTCTAAAGTCCTCCCGGTGACTCTGAGGGTCTGAAAACGGCCTAGCCCGGGTTGGGCTTATGAGGACCCGGGGGAGAGCGGTGAGACCATTTGCCTCGCCTCTCACAAAGAATAGACGCGGTCGCTCCGCGGACCCTCGGGCGTCACGAGGGCGGGGACCGCCAAGGTTTCTCAACCTGTCAGGGCGTCTCAGTACCACGGTCTCTCTGGATCCGGGCTCGGGAGCTGCGTCGTTTGCCAGTTCTGAGCAGGCGCCTCTGCGTCCAACCTTAACGTCCGTCTGTCCGTCCGGGCGGTTGTGCTGAGACGCCCGGTCCCCACGCGGCCGCTGCCTCAAGGCCCCCCG